>NC_133571.1:13137619-13762619 GCF_048773025.1 Camelus bactrianus
GGCATCCAAATACATAGCAGGATTGAGAACCCTGGCTTCACGGGTTTCATACATAGAAGTCTATCTTCTCCAACTAACCTGAAGACCTTGAGCAGCTAGAACCCAGCTGGTGGGCCATCAACACTGGAGGGGCACTCATTGAGCATCTGGTCAAATCCCTCCATTTTACAGAGAGGAAAACCAACGTCCTTGGTAGAGAAAGGAAGAAAAATCAACAGAGCCTCTGCAATGTGCAGGGATGAGGGGAAAAGCTGGATGGGTGGACAAACCCCATAGTTTTGTAACTGGAGGCCTGGAGGTATTTCGAGGCTCTGAGGGCCTCTCTTGGGGTTTCCAGACCTATTGATGTAACAACCCTGCATAGGGAAAAGGAACCAGCCTGCAATCACAGTGGCTCTAACAAGGTGGCCCTACAACATGGTATCAGACTTTTCCCAGCACCAGGCCTGGCGTGAGGCTGGCAAGAATTCTGATGGGGTCTTCAGGCAGCTCGTGAAATAAAAGTCCCACATGCATGCTCACTCAAATCTGGTCCTCCGAGAATCCAGCGCTCACTGCTCAAGTCATTCAACACAGGAACACGGATCACATACCAGATCATTCACAGAAAAGGTCCTTCCTTCCAGCCTTGCCTCCCATCCCTAAGGCCAAGGACAAGCAAAGACCTGGTGGTCAGGAAAGATGGTGACTCCACTCCTCTGGGAGAGTAGGACACCCAGTGTCTGACGCGACCTTCACACGCAGCAGAAGCCACTGGCAGGTGGGTTTTCACCCTGCCACACGGAGACGCACCAAGCCAAGACCAAACACGCTTTTTTGCCACAGTATCACCAGAACAATAAAAAGCGCTCACCAGAACCAACGGCAAGATCTGGCTAAGCTCAACCACCAACTCAGCACCTCTGCTTTTCCGGCCACGCCCCACCCACCGCGCCCTTGCCTGTGCGACCCTGCTGTTCTCGCTTACCTGGGATGATGGCGACTGTGTCTTTTTCCCAGGACACAACGCTAACGTATTCCTGCACTGAAGAGGGGATGAGGCACTTGAAGACGGCCACGCTTCCACGCATCGACCTTTGATCCTCCACCCGGACGGTGTAGGGTTCCCTGAAAACTGCAGAGAGATTGGGGGTGGGGCAGAAAGAAGAGGGTGTCACAGGATCGGCTGGGACACAGTGGAGGGCCCAAGAAAGCCACCTCTCAGAACCCCAGGCCACAGCCCCCAATAACTCTTCTCCCCGCTTCCACCTCACCTGGCTCAGAAGTTCCTCTCCTCCCTGCCTGAACACCTCCTCTCCAGCAAACCCTTTCCCGCTCCAGCCGGCACCCTTTCTCCCTCAGAAATAGCCAGCCTCCCTCCGCAAGACCATAAATCCAACTTCCAGCCTTGCCAATTTTGGTGAGTTTTAGCAAACGGCATTAGATTGTAAGGGCCTTGAGGGCAGCACCTCCGCCCTGCAATGGGGTTGTGTTCAACAATGTGTGGGTAATGAGGAGACAGGCCGGAATCCTTCCAAGGGAACCACACTTGATTTCCTACATTATTCCTGGGCCCAGGGTGGCAAGAGTCTGGGGCATGGGGACCATCATTTGCCAAAATAACCACTGTGACACATGATCTAGCAACAGATTTTCGTACCACTTCAATGTGAAAGGCAGCCTGGGAAAATGTAAGTTTACATACTGAACTTTCTGCAGGACTCGGTGGTTTAAAAGGACAATGGGGAAGAATATTTGAAACTGTGATTATCTCTGAAAATGCAGAACCCCACAGACAGGGCCATCTCTAAGATTCTCCAAAACAAAGCATCCTTGGTGGGGAGGGCACAGCTCAAGTAGTAGACTGCATGCTTAGCATACATGAGGTCCTGGGCTCAATCCCCAATACTTCCTCTGAGAATAAATAAGTAAACCTAATTGCCTTCCTCGCACCAAAAATCCTTGCTGCTTTTCCCTCCACTCCTGACACCACCTACCACCTCACCCCCAGTCTTGCCCATGCCTTCAGACTATCCCTTCCCCCACAGTGTGCAGTGGGGGCCTCCTGCTCGGTCCCAGGGATGGTTTCCAGGACACTGTCACCTGTAGGCATTCTATGTATCAGGTCCCTCTGGCCAGCTGGATGAACCTGAGGGGTGGGGCCGAGGGGCCTGCCTCTCTCTTGTCTTCCTCAGCTTGGCCTCTCCCAGGGACCTCCTCTGTCTTTCCACTTCTCTGCCAGGCAGAGCTGCCGCAGCCAGGACCCCCCTGCCTACCAACCTTGTCCCTCAGCAGGCACCTGGGCAGCTTGCCCTGCTGCTCTCCCTGCCACGGTTGCCAGGGTGATGCTCAGGGCCCTGCAGCCCCTCCGGCTGTGCACCTGCAGCCCCTCTGGCTTCATCTAGAGCTTCTTAATTGGCTGTGTTTCCCAACGGGCCAGCCCTGTCCAGCCCTCCCCAGGTCTTTATTCTTCCCTTCCCCGTGTTGTGGCTGTGATGGGAAGAGATACAGCTGAGGTGGAGGGGAGAGGCGTGAAGAGAGGCACTGCCCACTCCGAGGGGCTATGGTCCACCCTTTCGTGGGTCGGGTGTGGCACTGTCTGTGCATGAGGATGTGGATGCAAGGAGAGCACAGAGGAGGCGAAGGGGAGTCAATGCTGGAGGGAAGCAGAGTGGAGAGTGGAAAGGGCGGGGGTGTGGGCGCACACCGCTGGGACAGTCCCCAAGAGCCAGCAGAGGCCTGTGGTTAGGGGCATCAAACAAGCAGGTCCTGCCTCCTCCTCTGAGCAGTGGTGTAACCCTGCATAAGAGCTACCTAACTTTCTGCAGCCTCAGTTTCCCTGCTGGTAAAAGGAAATAATAGTAATAAAATAATAGTAATAACAGCAGCAGGTAGAAGGTCCGGCACATGGAAAGCACTGTGACAACGCTGTCATTAGAGCCACATGGCATGACTACCTGGTGATGTACACTTGGGCAAGTGGCTTAACCTTCCTTTGTCTTAGTTCCCTCACTGGCAAGAAACACTAGACGGGATTACTGCGAATACTGCATCCTAACCCAATAACAGGCGTGTAATAGGAAACAGGACATCAATTCCTCTCAGCCCAACCCTCCCAGCTTTGGCAGCCAGAACTGGGCTCCCGATCCAGGCCTCAGGGCCCCCAGTCCAGCACCCATGTCATGTTAGGGGAATGGTGCCGCCCCCTGAAAAGAGGGTCCTTGGGAGCCCCAGGGGAGATACCTCAGCATGGCCCTGGGTTCTAAGAATGCCCGCCCTCCCCACCAACAAGCCAGTGGGATGAAGACTAGCTCTAATTAAGAACTCTCACCCCACCTCACCCCCTACACACCCACTCCCAGCTACCTGGAAACTTGTACATGTGAGAGGCGCTCCTGAGGCAGAAGGACCTTAATTCAACAGGGCCCCATCTCACTTAACTATCTCACAATAAATGGGGTAGGTGCTGGCATCAGCTTTGCAAACGAGGAAGCTGAAGGTCTGAAAGGTGTGTTCTCCACCTAAGGACACACAGCAAGTGGCGGAGCTAGGATTCCAAAGAACAGCAAAACTTTCCTTGAGGGGCTGACTTCTTGCAAGCCCAGGAAGTCAGAGATCTTGCAGGATCTGTCACCAGGCATGCAGGTTGAGGAGACTTCCCCGGAACCCACTCTCCTCTGCCCAACACAATCTCCAGGAAAGATGGCGCGCCCAAGGTCTGGTGCCATCACGTGGGCTAGCTAGGACACTCCCTGTCCTCTCCCACCCAAAAAACTCTTCTAAGAAAAGCATTCCCCAAACTTCAGTGCTTTATTATTATTTGAGGTACACTTTACAAGGGATTAGGACACACCAGCATGTCATGACACCCCGGCTAAGAGTAAGTGATTTAAGCCATTCCCTCACCTCCAGACCTAACCCAGAGAAATGAGACTTTCTAGCATCTTTAAAGAGACCAGCTGAGAAGCCCTCACTTCCTTGCCTCCTTCAACTCTTCCCAAGACCAAGATCCTCCACTGCTAAGAGTTTTCCATCATGAAAAATTTACCTAAATGCCTGTTCTCATGAGATACCCTCTACTCAAATGTCTATCAACAGTGGGATGGATAAATAAAGTGCAGTGTAGTCAGAGGAGACCACACAGTAATGAGAACAAAAGACCTGTAACTTCGCACAGCAGCAGGGGTAAACCCCACAAACAAGAAAGACTCAAAAGCATCCGTACTGTAGGATTCCATTTAGATAAAGTGCAAAACCAGGCAAACACCTATATTGTTAGAAGTCAGGACTGTGGTTTCCCCTAAGGGAGGAGTGACTGGAAAAAAAGCCCAAAGAGGCTTTTGGAGGCACTGCTATCTTCATCTGGATATTAGTCAAACTTTGTGAAAATTCATCAAGCTGTATATTTACAATGTGTGCATTTCTTTTTATATGTTCTATTTAAGTAAAAGGGTTTTTTTTTTTTTTAACAAAGGAAACTCACTGAATGTTTTCCATGAATCAAGTACTGAAATGAGCACATTACTTAACTTAAAGGGGTGCTAGCTCATGTAAGCATCGCATGGAGTGATGAATGGGGTAGGTGCTGGCATCAGCTTTGCAGATGAGGAAACAGAGGCTCGGAAAGGTGTGTTCTCTGCCTAAAGACACAGTAAGCAGCAGAGCTAAGATTCCAAAGAACAGCAAAACTTTCCTTGAGGGGCTGACTTCCTCCATGTGACACACACATCCTCAGAATGACAGGCACTGCCTGCTCCCCATTCCCATCTTGCAGAGTGAGCTCTCCCAGGAGAGGAGCCGGTGTCTGGTCCTTTACCTGCTTTGACGCGGATGTTGGGGCTCCGGATCTTGCCGGCAGCATTCTCCGCGGTGCAGAAGTAGTCATTGTCGTGGATAAAGCTATTGAAGGCGGAGGGGGAGAAGGGGTAGAGCTGCAGCGTCCCGTTGGCGTGGACGTGCCGGATGTGCGGCACGTCGTAGATGTCGTCCCCCGTAGCCAGGTACCATCGAAGGGCCGCGCTGGGGGAGCCCGCAGCCGGGCAGGGCACCACCACCCCCACGGAGCTGGAAAAGGTCACCTGCTGCAAGGAGTCATTTACAAAGTAGAGGCTGGTGCCGACATCTTCTGGGCGGGCTGCAGGGGAGGAGAGGGGAGAGGGGAGTGGAGAGGCTGGTTAGCACCAGCTAATGATACCCTCATAGGTTACAGAGGCTGCAGCTCATTCATAAAACGCTCAAGCACCAGTCATTCAGTAAGCACTATTGGGCACTCACTTTACACCAAGCACCAGCAACGGTGATTAAGAGATGGCTCCCGCCCTGCAGAAGTTTCCAGCCTCGCACAGGAATGTCACACGTTAAAATGTCCATCCTCCATGCCAAGTGCATGGACAGAGGCGGCCACTACTCTGCTATGTTAAAGGGTCTGAGCCATGATCCACACCCAGCGTCCACACTTAGACACTGAAATTGCTTTGATGATGAATATTTGTTGAGCTCCTACTATACGCTGGCAGCTTCACACTGAGTCCCTCGGTTCATCCGTACAACCCTGAGAGGAGATGGTCTCACCTCTTTTATATCACTCCTTTTTGGAGCCTAAGCATAGTTATGTGAATTGCCTGAGATGACACAGCTAATAAGCTACAGGACTGAAATCTGAACTCATTGCTCTAAAGAGCACCTGAGCGTACTTTCTACCATGTCATAGCTGAAAGGCAAAGTGTCTGAGACTTCGTTCTGAGAGGAAGCACTGCAGGAAGTGGGGGTGCTTGCCTCAAGGAGAGAAGACTGCAGGAGACCTTGGGAGCTGTCTTCCCCCTCTGGAAGTCGATTTGGAAAATGTGTTGCCCCAGAGGGCAGGCTGAGGACCGGTGGTACCGTGGGTAGATAAATCCAAGCTCGGGAACAAGAGACCGCCACCCCTGCCCACCCCCAGTTCTAAACCCAGCCCTGACACTGACCAACTGTGGAATTCCCTTCCCGTCTCTGACCATCTGGCTCCTTCACTCGTAAAATGGAGGGAGGACGCACGAAGCTGCAAAGACCCTGTGGGTTTCTGACTGCAACACTCAACCACACAGAACACACTCACCATTGCAGCTACCTGACAACATCAAGGCCGCCAGACCAGGAGGACACCTGTCTGCAACTCTCATCCCAGCATCAGACCCCAGTCTTTCCTACCCTTGTGGGAAGCGGCCCTGAATGGTGGTATCAGGGCCTGCCTTCCCTTCCAAGCAGCCTGCCCTGTTCAGAAGGGCCAGCTCTGAGCAAGTGGAGGCAAACCCAGAAGAAGAGGGGGCCTGGTCCCTGGTCTCCAGCTGGAAGCCACTCCCTCTCCACCAGGAAGATCAAGGAGCAAACAAACCACTCAGCTGCTTGTTTAAAGAACGTTGCGGGGACCCAACTTGACCTCAATTTCCACAACTTTATGGGGAGGGGGAGGGCCCGCATCCGGACCATATTAATATTCTCGGCTTAGCGCTGAGCTGAGCCTCCAGGGAGAATATACCGGGCAGCTCATTGAGGAAGGCCATTAAGCCTCATTGGTCAGAGCAATTCACATCATCTCATAAAAAGCCGTGATGAAGCCATTAGCAGCAGTGCTGGAAAACGCATCCGTGGGCTCCTTGCTGCGGTGTCAGGGGCCTCCTCTTAGCAGCAAATGCATTTGCTGTCCCCACCTGGCCCTGTGCCCTAAGCGGCTGCAGAGAGGGACAGCACGGCCTTTCCATCTGCCCCCTCACACTGCCTCTCCTGTGACAGTCCCCGTGTGGCTGGTTGAGACAGTCTGCTCTGTGGAAGAGGAAGTGGCCCACCCAAAGGGGACCCTCAGAAGCTTGTCCAACTTACAGGGGCTAGACTATTCTCCAAGGTCATGAAATCATGCCATCTCACAAGTATGCAGACTGAGGCTTCGGAAGCTTCTCTTAGGACCCACACTCACCAGCTTCCCCTGGCAGGAGCCTGCTCACCTTTTGAAAGACTTCCTTACTGAGATTCAGTCAACAAAGACTGGTTAACTACATCCAGACACTGTTGTAAGCACTTTACTTGTATGACCTCTTTTAATCCTCCCAACAACCCCATGAGGGAGGTACTATTATTATCCCAGTCCACAGATGAGGAAACTAAGGCACTTAGTTTCAAAGCAACTTTCCCAAGACCGCACAACCAGTAAGCGGGGCCTCTGGGACACAGACGCAGGCAATCTGAGCCCAGAGTCTGATTTCTTAACCTTTCGGTGATTGTAACCACTGCAATTATAAAGATACCTTCCTCAAACACCACCTAGCCACCAACTTTCATATTCAGCTGGCTAGGACCTGAATTAATACAGCCACACATTACCACGCTCTCTCGTGCGCACGCGCGCGCGCACACACACAAACACACACACACACACACACACACACACACACACACACACACATTCATCCCAGGAGGGGCTCCTGTTGGACTCGACATTTCAGACTATGGGAGCAGGGATATCACTCCGGGGTTCTGGGTACTTCCTGAGACAACCTAGTTAATCAGACATCCTCACCGTGGCAGCTTTATGGATTTTGGAAGCCAAAATCCATCAAGGAACAGAAAGACTCTACATTATGCATGACAAATGGACTTAGGAAGCTGAGAAAGATCCCTGATAGAGAGGAACTCAGGAATCATCTGATTCAAGGGGCAGGGTAAGAAGATATTGAAGGATGAGTACACTGTCACCCTCGGCGATGGTAATGCCAGCAGCACTAGTAACAGACACCACAGAGACCACTAACTACAGGCCAGGCTGGGCGCTAGATCTGTTTTAGGTAACATCTCACATAATCTCATGACTCTCTAGGGGATGTTATTATTATTATTCCCATTGTACAGATGGGGAAATCAAGGCTCTGAGAACTTAACTAACGTACTCAAAGTAACTCAGGATGTAAATGCTGGAGCTGGGCCAGGCCCCAGCTTTGCCTGACTTCAGAGAAGGGGGGTACGAAACTGTTCTATTGTATGATCCATGCTGAAGACAAGAGGAATCCAACCACAAAATCTGGTTTTCCAGGCTGGGTACCCTTCCCCATCCTTTCTTTCATCCCAAACCCACTCTAAATACACATTCCTAGTCTCCTCTCCTGGCTGGAAATCCACCCCACCTGTCCTGCCGGCAGACAACCCCTTCCCCAGAATTCCCTCGGCGACCAGCTCCTGGCAAGACCATCAACCATAATAGCAACAGCCTTCCTGTACTTGGGCCTTGGATCCTGCTGGAGCCAAGGACACCAGGTTCTCAGCAGCTACAAATGGGTAGATTTAATTGATGAATTGACTGGGATTGTCCAATCACCTGTCAGGGCTGAAGAAACAGCAGATTTATAGCAAAAGGTGAGTAGCCTCATATTTCTCCCACCCCTGGATGTGAGCTGCTGTCCTCCGAGTCTGAGGGAGCTGGGGAGGATTAGACAAACCATTCATTTCTGCTTAAGGCTCTGACAGTGCATTGCCGTCATGAAACATCACCCTCAGGTGTAAAACAATAGCATTTTGCACTTACGTTGGACTCATATTTTACCATCACAAGGCACCTGTCAGCCTGGAATGTAGAAGGCTTTAAATAAACATTAATTCAGCCTCATCCCACCTGCCAGGAGAAAGGAGTGAGCAACTCCACAAAGGGGAAACTGAGGCACGAATCCCCCTCAAATCTCTGCCATGTGCCAAGATGAAGGCTGGTACAGGGCACCCGTGAGCGGCTGCAGCAGAAGTGGGTACATTCAGTCACTAGTCACAGAAGGGGGACTAGCAAGGGTCTAGGGGCATCACTCCGACCTCATGGAGACTAGAGAGACTTCTCTGGTGGGGATTTTCCCTCCTTCTCAAGCTCCTCTTTGAATCTTCAGAGAAGTGACAAAGCCTCAGCTGGCTCAGAGAGGAGCACAGAAGTGTGGGTCAATTGATGGAGACCTGGGACAAGTCTAACAGAGCTTCGTCCTGGGGCTCAATCCTGACCTGCTGTGTGACATCAGGCAAGCCACATAGCCTTTCTGAACCTCATTCACAAAAGGGGGAGGATTGTACCGTCTTACCCATTCCCCAGTGCTGCCGAGCAGGTAAAAACATGGAAAAATTACGTGGTTCCCCATAATAAGGATGCGTGAATATAAGGGGTGGGGTTTTGATTCGTGTCCCAGTGATTCCCTGAGGGGACCAGGGAGGTGAAGGTTACTGCAAAGGATGGCCAGGGCCCCACTCTGCAGCCCTGAACCCACAGGTGACTCCTGCACCCTTCAGCGCTCTCCTCTCCTAGGTCCTTCCTGACCTGGGACCAGGAAAGACTTTTTGTTCCTTCAGGAGATCTTTCTCCAGCACCAGCCATGTGCTCAGCAGGACCCCAGGTGTGGTGGAAAGCATCAAAAGCAAGGGAGAACGGCCCCCCACCGCCTGGGAGCTTGCAAAGAAGATGAAGAGCAGGAAAGGGTTAACCCAGCATGAAAGGGACAGCCCAGGGCAGAGAGTCAGCAGAAGGGCTTGTAGCCCCTGGTCTAATTTCACTGTGGCCATACACCTACTCCCTTGAAGGCTTTCTGGCCTGGCTGATGGCACAGCATTTTCAGAAGAAAGGAAACAAACATCGATTGGGTACCTACTGTGTGCTTCAAGGGTGTTTTCTCACGTAATCCTCATGCAGATCATATGAGGTGGGTCCTGTTAGTCTCATTTTACAGGTGAGGAAAAAGAGGCTCACGGGGGGAGAGAGTCTCCAAAATTGTACAGCCAGAAGTAGACAAAGCCAACAGTCAATTAAGGTCTGCCTGGCTCCCAAGCCTGAGTTTCTTCCATCACAACACAGAAAAGTTCAAAGTTCGAGGCCTTGTAAGGATTCTCCTTCACTTCTTCTCGGGAAGCCAGTCCTCATTGGACAGCAAATCCTTGGACAGGAAACTCTGACTTTCCCCTAAATCTCAGCCATACCCCTACCCCACCTGGCTTTCTCCTCTGCAGACAGAACCAGGCATATTTACAGAGAGAACGAGAGGAGGGAAAAACACTTCATAAATAAAGAGAGAGAGATCAGATCAACAACAGCAAAGCTTCTTCTGGTCAAAGGGGGAAATAGATTTTTAATAGAAAATGGAAGTTATGGGCTTGGTTGTGATGTGACAGACGCCCAGACTTAAACCCATTTAATCTTCTCTGCCGTTTAACATCGAGCACCACCCCGATGCCGCGTTTCATAAAACAGGCTCCAAATGGCTGGGAGATTAGATGTGTAGAAATAGCACAGCAATATTTTTAAACCAGAAATCGCCCCGAGGCATTTGGGCTGCCCCAGGGTCACCCCTGAAACCTAAATATCCATCAACATCAACTCGCCACCCGCCCTGCGCTGTCTGGGATTAGTTGGGCAAAGGAAACTCAACACCCAGGGGCCCCACCCCACCTGCCTGCATTGGGATGGAGGTTTCTGGCCAACTGAGGCTTCCTCTCAGGTGCACATTGAATTACCCACATGTCATCACCTCCAATCATCGCAAATGACCACCCGAGGGGACTGAAATAGTAACCCCCTGCCACCTCTACAGAGTGAAGTGAACCCTTTTTTCTCTCCCTTTACAACATTTACGTGTCTTATTCACTGGATCTTTCATCCAGGAGCATCTGCCAATGCTGGGGCCCCTGCCACTCCCCCACCCCAGAGAGATGGGCAAGAGCCTGCAAGGGGTATCCAGGCCTGGGTATAGTGAGCATGGATAGAGGGGAGTGGGGGTGGGGAGACAGGAGGAACCAGCAAGGCTCCCCTGCAGGCCTGTGAGCTCCCTGTCTTGGTCACCACTCTGTCCCCTGGCCTAGCACAACACTGTGGTCTTAGCACAGTGGTTAAATGCCCAGACTCTGGTGCCAGGCTCCCTGGGTTTGAATCCCTGCTCTGCCACTAAGAAGTAGTGTAATCTCAGGCGAGATTACCTTGCCTCTCTGTGCCTTGGTTTCCCCATCTACAAAATGGGGGTAATCATATCTACTTCAAGGGTTGTTAGGTTGGATGAGTTGATATATATGACAGTTTTCAGTATATGTAAGTGGTGTAGGTAATGACCTAAGTATTCCTTGCCACTGTCATAAATATCACCATTGCAGCAGGCAAGCAGTGAGTACTTGCGGAGTAAGTATCCCACGCCACAAACACTTAGCTCTCACCGGGGACGATGATGAGGATAACAATTTCAGACCGTAGTTCTCAGACATTACAATGTATAAGAACCACCTGGAGAGCTTGTTAAACACGCACACCCTTAGATACCAGATTCACCGAGTCTGTCGTAGGGCCAGGAAGCTTTCTGAGACAGGCGGTCCTCTGTCCATACTCAGAATAACACTTTGTAGAAAAAAGTAGATTCGCCATCCAGGACTTCAATTCACCTCTCCCAACAATAGACCATTATGGGCTTGGCTGAGAGGATCTTAGCACCACATTAATTAACTTAATTTGGGGATCAAGTTAATAAAGTAATAGTGGTGTGATCAATACGCAGAGCATCTCACCACACCGCTGCGGCTCCCAGGCCTCACACAGAGCTGTTGTTGTTTTAAGGCAGATGTGGCCCAGTGAGCTTTCTTAATTTGCAAGGTTGATTACTCCACCGCATTTCCACACAAAGGTTTTCATAAAAGAGATATATTAATTGTCTTCAGTCTGATTGTTCTTATTCCACAGTTGGAAAAACCGGGTCTGGAAAGGATCAACTAGTGGGGCCTCAGCTTAACAACCACGTCCATCCAAAACTCAGGTGAGGACCAGGGAGACAGGGTCTGGCCCCTCCACCAGAAAACCCCCTTATGGTGTGCTCACATCTGGGAGATAATCTGAGTCTAGACCGGGAGGAGGAGAAGGGCCAGTCTACCCAGACAGCATCCGAACATCTACAGGCAACCAGAATTGGTATTTCCTTGGGACAGGGTGGAGCAGCTGGGACCAAGTCCCATAGCTTCAGTCCCCAGACCCGGCAAAACTAATTTACCTCTATCCTCACCATCATCAAGGCCACCATTTCTTTTTAGCATTTATTCCATGCCAACCACTGGAAGAAGTCCTTTTCTCACATTACAGCGCATTTAATCTTTACAACAACCCTCTAATGTAGCTATTGCCCAAGACCCCATTTTACAGATAAGAAAACAGGATCTTCAAGAAATCAGGTAATTTCCTAGGTGGTACAGCCAGGGCTGGCAGGGCAGCATTTCAAACCCAGGTTTCCCTTATTCTGGCTGCGTTTCTCAACAGAAAGACTGCACTTTATTCTCAGACTGCCTCCAAGATGTGATGGTCCTATAAGCGGTTTCTGAAGAAGGAGAGCATTTTTAGGGATGACAGTTTCGAGTTATTTGGGACTGCCCTAGGCATCAGACATTTTCATCCCTAGTCATCACTTCCTGCCCCCTACTAAATACTCCCTACCCTAGTCATTCAAATAACCCAAAATTATACCCCCTCAATTTCCAAACAGCCCTAAGGAAGCAGTACCACCCCAATGAGAAGCACTGCTCCAGTGCCTCAGTGTCCACCTCTATCCATCAGAAACATGGGTTTGTTTTTTTTTAAGATTCTTAGTGCATAGTTCCTGTAACCAGCAACCTATGTGATCCAGTAAAGATCAGTCATCTTTCAACCTACAAGGCCTCTCACCATCAGCTCCAGGAGAAGTTATGAGCAACAGCTGACAGTCAAACAGACTCTTTAATCTTCCAGTCCCTTCTAGACAGGGCCTGTCAAAGGAAGGCCCCTTATGGCCAGAAAGGTCTTTCTTGGGAGTTGGCTCAGACAGTACAGTTGTCCCCAGAGATTCCCAGATTTAGATTGTTCACGCTTGAGGGACTTAAGAGATTATTTTGTCCAATCTCCTCCATTCACAGATGGGGAGAGTGAGGCCTACAGAGGTAGAGTCATTCGCCCCAGGTACACAGCTGGCCAGCGTCCTGGGTGGACGAGACCAGTGTCTCCTCTGCTCCTGCAGTTCTGGCCGCTCCACTCTCAGAACCCAGCAACCCAGGCGTGGAGAGGCATCGTGGAGAAACAAAATGATGTCATATGAAGGAGCACGAGAGGAACCAGCTGCTGGCTGCCTGGAGGAGAGGGCTCAGAGGGGCAGGACACCTGTCTGTAAGTGGTCAAAGTGTTGTCAAGTGGAAGAGGGTTTCACCTGGATCCATGCAGCCTCAAAGTAGAACCAGAACCAGTGAGTAGAAGGTACAGGACCAGGACAGATTCTGAGGATAAGCTCTGTAACAGTCAGAGCTGCATGACCAGGGGTGTGCCACCTGGAAAGGAAGGAGTTTCCTCTGGCTGGAAGCACGGGAGCAGAGGAAGAGCAATGCTGCTGGGAATGCACAGCACAGAGGGGATCAGGCAGCTGAACAGGGGACAGATCCCACGTCCCTGAAGGTGTCTTCCAACCCGGAAGACTTAAAAAAATTTTTTGTGTTGAAGTGTAGTTGGTTGACAATGTGTACAGCAAAAGAGCTTCAGTTCTACATATACGCACACATGTATTTTCTTTTCAGATTCTTTTCTATGTTATTATAAGAAATTGAATATAGTTCCCTGTGCCGTACAGTAGGTCCTTGTTGTTTATCTGTTTTATATATAGTAGTGTGTATCTGTTAATCCCAAACTCCTAATTTATCCCTCCCCTGCCCTTTCCCCTTTGGTAACCATAGTTTGGCTTCTATGTCCATGAGTCTGTTTTTGACAACCTGAAAAGACTTTTACCTGTGGCAGCCACATCCCTCAAAGCAGATTCCCCAGCCCCATGGCTCTGGGACGCCACCCCAGGTACAGGGTGTCCATGACCCTGACTCAGATGGGTTCTCGGGGTCTGGATGCCAGCAATTGCTGTGACCTCAAACAAGGTCACTCAAGGTGGGACCCTGTGTCTACTGCTCTTCCCATGAAAGACTGTGGGTTCCCAGCAGGGAGAACACCCTCAGGGGAGAGTGTCCAGAGGACTGTGGAATAAACTCGCATCTCGGGACCTGGGAGCGAGCAGAGGTAAGCTCTCCCCACACCCCCTGGGCACTGGGGCCACAGGGAATCTGCCAAGTCTGCTCCATGAAGACTGTTGCCAGCCTGCCGGTGCCTCATCAGCGGTTCCTCATGTTGATGAAAAGCAAAGGCTAGGAAAATTCTCCATATGTGGGGGGCCCAGGGAGGGGGAGCCAGCCACCCACAGCTGTGAGCCCTCCGTTGTTCCTGTATGATGAAATGACAGTAATTAGACCTCACATTTCAGTGGAGCATTTAAAAGGCTAAAACCGGTTTGCTGTGGTTTGTACATGTGTGTGTTTATATGTTGCCCTCTTCAGTGTACAAAGCATTGTCACATGCTGTCCAGTTGTACGGCCTTCACCCTTCTTGTGCACATGCAACAACAATCGCCCTGAGGGACAGTCAGGACAGGGGTTATTTTGCCCATTTTACAGATTAGGAAACAGAGGCACACGAACTATTAAGACATTTGCCTGATTTAGACAGATTGAGCTTTGTTTCTAGGTCCATGGACAATGCTTCCTCAAGCATACAGATACACACACATACATACACAGAGTTTAATGGATATGCAACTGGCATTTGAATAACTGTTCCTAATGAAGATGGTGACCTTGGAAACTGTCAATGCAGGCGTCAAGAAGAGCAAGGGCATGGGGATGTGGGGCAGGGTGGGTGGCAGAACGGATGAAGGGATAGCAGCTGGATGGCAGGGGCGGTGCCCAAGGCTAATGCTATTCATGCTAAAGCAGCGCGGGACAAACATCTGTTAAACAGGGCACACAGGCTGTTGTGCCACAGCCTCCCCCACACTCACAGAACCACAGGCCACAACCTGCCATGAGCAGCACTTGACCTCTGGGTCAAATGCTGCTTTCCTGAGGCTGACTGGGTTATGGAGTTTAGAGGGGTCCGGGAACCCCCAAGGTCATGGGCCTTCAAGGATGTTTTCTATACACAAAACTACCTGAAAAACCACAAAGTTCATCCTAGCAGGGAAAGACAGAGAGATCCATCCAGCTACAAGGTATGGGGGCTCACCCTGTGAAGCCCATTTACACAGGTTCATGGTGTTACACCCAGGATCGCTCCTATTCTGTCCAAGCATGGTAGAGATTTACCAACCAACCCCCGCCTGCCTTTGGCAGGTATGAGACTGCCTCACCCTCAAATCCAAGTCTGGAGCCAACCTGTGCCCTCACCTTTTCCACGGATGCCACCAGCTATGACTCGGGGAAGGGAGGGTGCTGAGCCCTCCAGGGGCACCCAAGTGCCTGCATGGCCCCAGCTGTCTGGCTAAGGATGTCCCTCAGACTACCCAGGCAGGTGACAGAAGCAAACAGTGATGTCTCCCGCCCTGGCCACCGCCAATCTTTCTTATTGCTACAAAGTCTAAGTCACTTGGCTTGGCCAAAACTGTGGCTCATTAACACGACTCCTCGGGACAGAATCTGATGATCTGTTTTGGGTGGGAGCAGTGCAGAAAAAAAGAAAGAGGTCTTATGTTTACTGAGAACCAGTTATGTTCTAGTTACTTTATATGCATTATCTCTCCTTTAATCCCATTTCACAGCTGGAGACAGTGGGGCTCAGAGAGGCCCAAGGTCACACACTGAGTAAGTGCACAACCAGGATGTAAATGACGGGTGTGCCTTGACTCAGAATGTCTGCCACACCAGTGAGTTGCAATCTTTTTCATTTTCCCTCACAATTCCAAAATCTGGTTGGAAGAACTGAGGGAGGAGGCTTGAAGCTCTGCCACTGGCCCTCTCCGTCTCTCCCTCCAGCCATCCCCTGAGGCTCCACCCCGCATCCGTCAGAAACCTCTGTGCCCTCTGTTGGACCAGGGCCCTCCTGGATTATTAGATGTGCAGAAAAACACTCTGGGAGGCCTTGGAGCTGCACCTGCCAGGGTGGGATCTGCCCAGGGCCCCGGAAATGCAGACAGAATCATTCCCAAAGTCACCTCCCCACTGCGGGCATCCCAGCTGGCTCCCTGGAAGGAGCGCCCCAGCTGCCCCGAATTGTTTGCTCTTCAAGCGTTACTCCCAACTCTTTACACACTGTCCTTCCGACCACAGTGCCTGCCTTCCCACTGCCCCACCCCCACCGTACGTGCCAGAAGCCACTTTAACAATGGTAGAATAAGAAACTGGGGCCTCTCCCTCCAGTCCTTCAGAGGCCGCGACCCCCTCCCAAGCTGGATGTTGACAAAGCGAGAGAGCGAAAGAGCGTTTGGCCTCACTTAACACCCCCTTCTCATCAGCCGCTGTTTCTCCATCCAATGACCACAGCCCTAAGCTTCCCCCATTCTGGGGGTGCACTCACCAGAAGGCTAATGTTGGCCCAGATTCCCTTAGCTGATGTGCCCCTCTCTTCTTCCTGCAGCACAAGAGGGATCACCCATCCCCCAAGTTTGGTCCGCCTTAGGGTGTCTCTGCTGCTGTCACCCATTCTGCCCCAACTGCAAGCTCGGGGGTGGCCTTGCCAGGAGAACTCAGTGCTGAGCCCCCTGTGGGCCTAGAACTCAGAGGCAAGAGAGACGCACTACCAAAAACACCATCCTTCTCCCCACTCTTACTCCACCCCCATTTCACGCAAGGGAAAAGCCACTCACTGCCTGGCTGTTGCTGAGGCTGAGAGCAAGATGCTCCTCACAGAGGGCAGGGCTCTTGGCCTGGCTAGGTGAGCATGCAAATCTGTATGCAAATTATATGCAAACCCAGGGCCTGCCCTTGGGTTCCTGGCACCCTGCCATCTTTGCTGCCTGTGGCTCACCCCTTTCAGGCACCTGGGTGCTGGTTAGAATCTACCGAGCTAGGGGCTGAGACAGCTTTCCTCTTGACTGCTTCCATGTCCCCAAGAAACATTTCCTCCAAGATCATGTGGTAGGGAAGACTCTCCCAGCCTGGCCTTCACCCCCCGAAAAAAAAGCTGGCTCAACGTCCACCCTCCCTTCAACTCATCCACAAATAAAATCATCCTTCACCAGGCTGAGCAGGGCACCAAGCAAGTCAAAAGGATAGAATTCTGGAAGACTCGGAGAAGGTAAGGGGGGCTTGAGGTCTGCACCCTTCTGTCAAAGGCCAATGGCCCATGAGGTGCCCTGTGCAGACAGCCACCCTATGTCTGGGGACTCCAAGCCTGCCTGCTGGGGGGGGCTTGCTTCTTTAGCAAAGCACTGCTGGACGAACCCCACCCACCCACCCATTTGCTTGCCCACCTCCTCTCCATTCCTCAATCTGAGAAAAATAAGCCTCTTCAGCCAGTCTCCCAGGATCTGCTCAACTTAAGAGCTGCCTTTGGGTCAACTGCTTACTTGCTTTTTGTTTCTAATTGAGCTCCCCAGTCTGCTGCAGAAATATATTCAAGGCAGCTGACTTTGATGCCCAGAAATATGAAGCATCTGAAATTATGGCAATCTCCTTCTCCCCCATGTTATTCTGCACCCAGGGCCTCTCTGCCCACCTCCCCCACCCTCCCCAGCCACGATGCTCACTGATCCTTCACCTGCTTCCCTTAAGTTGTGTTTGCCATTTCAAGATTTTAAGAACACATTCCCCGAGTACCCCCCCCACCCCTTTTAATTAGACACTGAACAGAGTGTTAGAGATTTTCTTAATGGATTGACGAAGGCTTTTAATTTGGTCTTCTCAAGAGAGAACCATGAGTCCCCATCCGAGAGGTTGGGGTGGGAAATGAAAAAAAAATCAATGCAACCCATTATTTTGGCTTTTAGAAAACAGGAATTTTAGTGCCGGGGAAGCTTGTTCTTTTACACAGTAAAAATGCAAATGCAGGCAACACAGATGCTGGCACGCTGGCTGTAACAACGGAGACAGCCTCGCTGGGGTTCATCCGGCTGCCCAAACCTGGATTTGTTTTGGCAATAATAAGGCAGTTATTGGAGACTCGATAACCGATTATTAAAACACCTTCCCAGTTTAGTTCTGGGGAATCGGTCTGAGCTCAGGCTTCATCAAAAAAGGTATTTCGAGGGGAATGGAAATAACAGAAGCTTAAAACACATTCAATAACTGCTTAATTCCATCCAGAGGACGCTCCATCTCATCTTGTTTTCTTCGCCTCTCTCTCTCTGCCTCCTCCTGCTCCTCACAGATGGACGTACAAATTATTGCAAGAGGATATTGTTTTCTGTAACAGGCTCGAACACTCACATTTACATTTTCCTTGGTGCCGCGGGGGTGACTGGCAACGGGAGAGAAAAATACACCAAACCCCATCTCCGCTGCTCTCGCCACATCGACATCTTCCCCCAGCCGCCTCCGCCACCCCCACCCCCACCCCCACGCCACCCCAAGGAGAACAGGCCCTGGGGACCAGCCTGGCACCTAAGACCCAATTAAGGCACGAAGGCAAAGAAAGGCCTGTCTGGCAAATCGCCCTGGCGCCCAAGGCAGACGCTGGAGCCTCTGAATGGCAGGGACGCCGGGGATCTGCAGACCTAAAGGCCATTTAGGTGCCGCCTCACCTGGCACCTGCAGCCTCCCACCGGCCCAAGGCCAGGGTGACTTCCTCCTCCCCTCGGAAAGGATTTGGCCCCTCAGGCTCTCCAGCGGCCTTCTGGGCCTTTCTTCACCCCCACCCCCACCCGCCCCTTCCCTATCATATGGCTTGGGCTTCATTTATTAATGCCCGGCTTCTGGAAGGGGGAGGGGAGAGTCCAGCAGGTATTTGCTAAGGGGCCTCCACGCCTGGGGATGGGCTGCTCCCAGAGAAGTCTGCAGAAAGGGGGCGGGGGTGTAGAGTGGACAAAGCTGGGCAAGAGTGTGGCAGCAGCTCTGGCCTGTGCTCTCTCCCCTGACAAACCTGAACGGGGTGGTGGTTGGAGAGAGAACCAGCCAGAGAGAAAGCTGCCGCTCCTCACCTTATGTATTTTTAATATTAATGTAATTAAAGCTGCTAGCGGAGCCAGCCTGTGGGGGCAGAGGGAGGCAGGAAGAGCCTGGGGAGAGGGAGACTTTGGGGGTTGGGGGTCCGCAGTTGAACCTGAGGCAGGCTTCTTGCTCCGCTGAGGTGCAGTGAGAGGTGCTTGTGTGGGAGGGCAAGGGGCTAATCGGCCTAGACCAACCTTGGTGTGTCACCCCGTGGACCCCACTGGGTCTGAGAAACTCAACTACTTTGTCCACAATTCAGAGGCCAGCCTCGCCGAACCTCGGTCTCTAGGCAAACCCCAGCAGTATCTCGGCCTTCAGTCCGGCTTTGACCTAGCGGTATTTACAAATAAAATAAGGGTCACCCTCGTCCCCCAAAGCCGAGAGATATGGCAGTCAGCTCCGGCAGGTTGCAGACTCCAGACCCCTGGGGCGTCGTCAAGGAAAGACTGGACCCCTTCCGGAGCGCCAACCTTCTGCTAGATTGCCCTTCCCCCATCGCCTAGGGGTCAAGAGTTGCAGCCGGGCCAGGGCAGGCGCCTGGGCTAAAGAGGGAGAGGCCGTCCCTCTGGGCGCGAAGGAGAAAAGTTAGAGGGCTGAACAGGTAAAGCCGAGCTTGCACGAGCGTGTGTGCTCCGCCGCGCAAGGGCGCGGAGTTCGGCCGCTTCATCTCCCGCCATCTGCGCGCCCGGGGGGCACGTCCTCTGCGATCTCCTGGAAGCCCGACAGCCGGGGAAGGCCTGGTCCCGACTCGGTGCCCAGGTGACTCTGGTCGGAAATGTCTGGCCGCTTCCAACCCCAAGTCCCAGCTACCTCAAGGATCAGGTGCGCAGCGCCCCAGCAGCAGGTCTGGACATGCTGGACACCTGGACCCACCCCTAGCAACGCCTTCTCTCCGAGGAAAGCGACACGCCCCCCCAAACCGAAGGCTCGTCTCCATGTCCGCTGACCAGGCGCCGAAGCGGAGAATCTCGCACCTTGGGGTGCGCTGCCGGAGGTGGCCAGGCGGCGCGGCGAAGCCAGGGCTAGTGCCCGGGGCAGGGGGTGAGGTGGGGCTGGGCGAAGTCGACCTCTGGGTTTGGAGAACAAACTTGCCATTCGCGGGACCCCAGGTCTCGGGACCCCCGGCTCTCTCCGCCCTCTATCCAGCCAAGGCGCGAATAAGCGCCATGCGGCGCTGTGCGGGGAGTCCAGGGCGGCTGAGGGGCGCGCGGCGGCAGAGGGGGAGTGAGCCGCGGAGTCCGCGGCCAGGTTCGGCCAGGACTCCCAGGTGAACAGTCACGGCCTGAGGACCCCTGGACTCGGAGGGCACCCCGGGGCCCCCGCGCCACCCAGCCTCAGAAGGCGGGCCAGGGGCTGGGGGAGGGGGCCGGGCAGAACCGCGGCCCGGCACGGAGCGGGGAGATGAGGGGCTGGTTCACCACCGCCCCACCGGGCGCGCCCCAAAACCGCAGGCGCGGGTGGCTGGCCGAGCGGTCCAGGGCGGATTCTCACCTGGCCGCTCTCCGGGCGCCCGCCCCGCCCCTGCTGCTCCCCACCCCGGACCCGGCAGCGGGGTCGGTCCCCCCCTGGGCCCCTGGGGCCCGCGCGGCACCTCGCCTCGCCGCCAGCCGCGCGCCTCCCGGCCCCGCTGCCTCCGCCGCCCTGCTGCCCGCGCGGGGCTCACCTTTGTGTAAAGAGTCCAGGAGCAGGAGTAAAGTTACCAGCCACATGCCATAAAGAGGCCCTTTTCTCCGGGGAGGTGGTCCTGTGGCCGGCCGTGCGGCAGCGCCTCTCCCCCGCTCAGCGCGCTCCCAGCCGCCCGCACTCCGCGCCCCGCTCTCTCCGCTCCTCAGCCCGGCGCTCGGCGGCGGCGGCGGCGGCGGCGGCTCCTCCCTCCTCGGCTCCCTGGCTCCTGTCATCCGCGGGGCTGGGCTAGGCGGCCGCGCTCCCCTCCCCCCCCGCGGCACCCCGGCTGGGGAGCGCCGCGCGAGCCCTGAGCCCGGACCGTCCCCAGCCCCGCAAGCCCGGGCACAGGGGCGGGGGCCCGGCCCTGACGGCCCTGACCGGGGTGTGCCGTCTGAGAGGCAAGAGGGTTCCCGCCACCCACTGGCTAGGAGCCTGCGGTCGGTCGCACACAGGCTTGTGTCGTACGTGTGCCAAGAGCCCGCCCTGTTCGGGCCAAGGACGCCCGGTGTCTCCTAGCCCAGTCACCTGGGGTCGATGCTTCTGATCTCTCTCGGGCTCAGTTTACCCCTTTGGAAGGCGTAGCATGGATGCTGGGAGTAAAATCTAGACTGAGACCCCACCTCAAAGCTGCATGCCCTTCCAACCCCAAGTTACGTCTGCCAGTCTGCCACCCCAGCACTCTGTGGGAATTTTCCTCGCACTGGGCACATGATGATTAGCTAGACATTGTTTGCAATAGTTTAATGTCTGCTGTATCTCGTACATCGCATCTTCCTCCTTTATCTTCACCTACCCCCACTACCTCCACCCTACAGTTTTGTCACTATGCAGAAACTGGTTTATTCCTTATACCAATCTGCATAAAGTTGGCATGGAATTAAACTTGAGGGCTTGAGAGAGGGTATCTTTTCAGTTACAAAAGGAACGTTGAGTGCTTGCTGTGTGCCAAGCAGTGGGTTAGGCACTGGGGACTGAGGCATGGCTGTCAGGACCGCTGTGAAAAGGCTGTGATGGTTGGCAGGCCCTCCTCATGTCCTAATTCCAAAACAAGGGCCTGCACAGGATCCAGAGGAGGGGTCCTTCGTAGCCCTGTGAATGGAATAAGCTAGGACTGGACCTCCTCTCCTAAAGGGTACTGGAGGCCACCTTGACGCCCCCTGGCCACTTGGCTGGGCACAATTTTGACCCAGTTCTCTTAGGTGTGCAGTGGGACTGGAGAACGGAGGAGGGAGAGAAGGAGAGAGGCTGCAGTTTAGCTCCACTTGACAGGAAGAAAATTTACTTCCCCAAAATGCCTTGCTCTGGATCAGACAGGAGAACTAGAATCCCAGGTTTTGCCAAAATATCCCTAGAGATTTTAACTAAAATTTTTAAAGTGGGACTTTACTTTTTAAAATTTGTTAAAATATACATGGTATAAAATTTACCACTTTAACTGTTTTTAAGTGTATTATTCTGTGGCATGTAGTACATTCACAATGTTGCACAATCATCACCACCATCCATTTCCAGAACTTTTCATCATCCAAATAGAAACTCGGGACCCATTAAACAGTAACTCCCCATTTTCCTCTCCCCGCCACCTCCTGGTAACCACTAATCTGCTTTTCTATCTCTACGAATTTGCCTCTTTTAGGTACTTCACATAAGTGGAGCCATGCAATATTTGTCCTTTTGTGTCTGGCTTATTTCACTTAGCATACTGTCTTCAAAGTTCATCCATGTTGTAACATGTGTCAGAATTTTATTCCTTTTCACAGTTGAATAATATTCCATTGTGTGTATAGACTACATTTTGCTTATCTATTGGTTTGTTGGTGGACACTTGGGTTGCTTCCAATTTTGGGCAATTGTGAACAAGGCTGTGATGAACATGGCTGTACAAGCATCTCTTCCAGACCCTGTTTTCAACTCTTTGAGGGGTGAAAATTGCTGGATGGTATGGTAAATCTATTTTTAACTTTCTGAGGAATTGCCAGGTGCCTTGACTTTTTTTTTGCACAGTGCATTAAGAGTTTAAAGGGCTCTCACCTGTGGTTGCTCTGTGTAACACTCCAGAAAATATTGCGAAGGTTAGCTCCACCTTTTAACACAGGTGAGAAGAGTAAAGCTTAGCTTGCTCAAGGGCACCCAGTTTGTATCACAAGCGAGACCAGAACCTGACTCTCCTAACTGTGAGAAGAGCTGCTTGCTGTGCCCGGCGCTGTCCCCGGAGTGGCCCAGCTCTGAGACGCTAAGTCACCACTCCGAGGCAGATGCTTCTCCACGAGGTGTTTTGTCCTCTGTGAACAGAGGCACGGGGCAGATTGCAACAGGTGTTTGAGATGACCCAGCCCCCTGCTGTACAGACGAGGAAGCTGAGGCCCAGAGCCAGGAGTGATGGACCCGCCCGAGGTCACGCAGGGAGTGACAGAGGCCAGCCATCTACAGTCCTCTGGCTGAGAGCTTCCCTCACCGCCTGCAGCCTGCTAGGCTCATTCTTCCATCATGTCCCTCCCCTTCTAAAGGAGACGGTTGCTGAGAGGAATCCAGTTATTTAAAACTAAGCCTATTGACCCAGAGCACCTGGTCAGGCCATGCCTAAAATAAACTGCTAAGTCAGACAGGATGAAAGGGGCTGCTGTCTGTTGGGGGGGGTGGGCCCCGAGTGGGCCTGGGGGTGTCAGCACAGCTGCTCGTGCCCCACGTGCTGGAAGGAGAGAGGAGGACCCTCTTCTCTCCATTTACCTGCAATGCATCCTATAACCCGAGTGTCCCTTTTATGCTGGCTATACCTGCAGGCCTTTGAGGGACTCCAGCACTATGTGTAGAGAGTCAGGTGTTACCTGAAGGGTGAGGTCATTCACTGTCCCCTGAAGAGGTGGCGTGGATGTGGGAATTGGGGGTGGGCAGGTGAGGAGGGCAGATTCCAGACTCTCCTGCATGAGGGGGCTTTATAGTGTCATGGAGACATTAAGAGCATGGCTTTAGAAACAGTGCTGAGGTCTCAGCCCAACTCTGCCACCTTCTAGCTGTGCCCCCTTGGGGAATTACTGTGGGCCAAGCCCCCGTCCCCTCACCTGTAAAGTGGGGACAGCCTCGGAGAGCTGTTATGAGGATTAAATAAGACAAGCCCCGTGGCTGGCTCGCAGTAAGCCCTGTAAATACGTCTATCACTAATGTTATTGGCTTTGCTCAGAGGACCTTGACCTGTAGGCGTGGGGGAGGGAATAGCTCAACGGAGGGGATGTTGGAATGATGTCCTGTACACCATACTGCAACAAGGCCAGGAATTGGGAATCCAGGAAGAGACCACAGAAACACGGAAGGAAGGTGCACTCACTCGAACCTGGAAGAACACGGAGTGATCGTCAGCATGGAAAGGACCTGAAAACAGACAGTCCTTATGTTTTTGTATTTTCCATTTCCCAGGTTTGGTCCCTTCTTAGTATTCCGGAAAATATCTTTGAAAGTGACACTCCGGCTCAGATGTGTTCAGAAGTCCCCTTTTACCTGGAACTGTATAGGGGGAGCTAGCTTGGTAGAGTCAGCAAGAATCCTAGCAAGGGAACCCAAGGGAAAAGCAGGCCTCCAGGGAAGACACTGGGATGCTGGTTCACCCACACCCACGCAAAGCCTCAGGCTCTCCTCCCACAGCCGACATCTTGGAAGGGCTATTTTTTTTATTTTGGAAAAAAAGGGATAATTTCTTCAAAGTCCCAACTTGGATGGAAGCCCTCACACCCACACACAAATATATGCACACCAATGTGAGAACAAACACAGTTGCCCAGGCAAACATCCATGTGTACAGGTAAACAGAAACACCAATGACAGGCACACCTGTGCTCAGATGCAATCTGAATACAATCCAAAAACTCTGCACTGACACCTATGCATATGCTTTAATATACATTTTTTAAGCCTCAAATGTGTGGGATGTATATCCAGGAGGGACACACCGTCCATTTAAAAACTGATTAATCTGAATATTTTGTTGTGTCAGAATTCTGGGTGATGATGTAGCTGGAAGGTGTGGGGGTGTGTATGTGTGTGTTTTACTGATGATGGTTGAAGCAGCTATATGAAGGCACTGGGAGGCGAATCCTTCCCAATTCAGGTTAATCATGGATATCTGGGGGGTAATATTTTGCCATGTTATATTAGGACTAGAGCCATCAGGAGAAAACAACAGATGTTTTTATTGTTTAACTCAAACAACAGCTTATATATTTCAGATACTTTTCTTCAAAAACCAAGGCATGTAATTATTTTAGCAAAGCTTTCTTATGTGCTCTGAAATTTTTTTAACAAGTTCAGTATAAATATGGTTGTCATAAAAGGAATCAATACTGAACCAGGTCAATGGTAAAAACTTGACATTTGGGGTTATAGAGCTAATTCGGGATTGACCTTCATAGTACTTATTTATCGACTGGAGGAGAAAAAAAATAAGGATTTCCCTGCCCTTTTTTTCAATTTGTAATTGATTTTAATGTTATATGAAGAGTCCTGGACTGTGATTCAGAAAGCCTGGGTTCTAGTCCCATCTTTGCCACCTTAGCCAGCTGTGTGATCTGAGACAAGTCACTTTGTCTTTCAGAGCTTCAGTTTCCTCGCCTACACACATTCTCTAATGCAGGCAAAGAAACAGAAATACGTATTTTCATGCGCAGACACTCCCGAACCAAACAAACACCAAAAACCCACACCAAATAAACCACCTTTCCTTCAAATGCACACACGTATATTTTAAATACTTCTGTCTTCTTGAGACAGGGTGAATCATTGCAGTTCCCAGACTACGATGCCTATATCTGAAGGTAGTGCGGGTCATTAAATTACCCAGATGCTCCTTAAACCAAAATTCTATACGCGTAGCTCAGAGGATGTCTAGGTGTGTTTCACCACTTATCCTCTCAACGTTTTGGCTTGTAGCATCATGGTTCTAAGTCCACTGAACAAAGAGGCCAAATCCCTGAGTCCGTCCTCCCCGCCACCCAACAGATAGGTCCTTGGGGTCTCGGTGCCCTTGTTCAGGACACTGTCTCAGGACAGTTGGTCATGGTGTGAGGGAGCCCTTTCATTAGCCATGACCTCTCTCCCGCCATCCTCTCTGCTCCCAACCCTGAAACTGGATGAAAGGCCAACCCAGAGATGGTCCGTGAAGCCCAAATGTGTGGAGCTGAAGCTCTTTGCCACGTGTCTCTCTAGGGGTGGGGAGGAGAGGAATGGGGAGAGTCTAAACTAAGTAAAAAAAAAAAGACAAAAATTCCCTGAATGAGAGCTAATTTTGCTGGCTCCCCAGGTCACCCTGCATTTCTTCTGACCCACGAGCCACTCACAAATATGTTCATCATATTATATTTAAGCATTGTCTCTCCTGGAAAGCTGGTACACTATGTTTTTCACTCCTTTCTCAAGTACCAGGGCCCCTTCTCCACCTGTGTAAGCCTCCTCTTCCTGGTCAGGCACCCCCAGCTATCCTGGACCAGCCTGGACCAGCCCGGGCCAGCCCTCCTCTGGGCTCCGCTTGCCCCAGACATCCGAGTGGCCTGTGGCTCTCATCCCTTTGTCCTGCATTGTGATTATTTACCCACACATCTGACTTGTGTCCTCTTCCAAACACTAGGCTCCAAGCACGTTCAGTCTGTACCTGCAGAGCCTAGCCTGATGCCTGCCTGCACTAGGGGGCGCTCAATGTCGATTTCACGACCAGACAAGTTCGTTCTTAGGAGTCTTAGAGGGTTGCAAGTACCTCACTGCAGCTTCACCGGTCATGCCTTCCAGAGGCATGTCCTTTAAGGGGAATCAAAGCCTTAAGCTTTGCCCTTCTCATGTGAGAGTCCCTGGCCTGGAAGGGTGCGCCCAGGAGCTCCAGGAGTACTGACCTGAAGCCTCAGTCTTGGCAGATCCCTGCTCAGCCGGCATCACCAGTGTCTTCCTCGTTGTCACCATCGTGCAGGGCTTTTGGGATCCAAAGACATCACATTTGCTTTCACTTCAGAGCCTCATCAAAAACAGATCAGGCCACAAGTGTTTTGTTCATTGTACAGATGAAGAAACCGAAACTCAGAGAGGTTTGTGTTGTGCCCAGAGGCAGATCCACCATGAAACAAACACAACTTAAGCTCCAGGGTCCTGTAGGGCCCAGATAATGTGCTCATATGGCCAAGCAGTACTGGTAATTCGGTTGACTACTGTGGTTAGCCTACACTCAATTCTGACTTCTTTTCTGCTCAATGTGCATTTGGGGTCTGGTTACATTTGGGGATCTGACTCAGGATCCTCCAAAGCGAGTGAGAGAGGAATTCATTCTATTTGGGAGTGGCGAGATAATACTGCTGGGCACCAGGACGTGGCCATCCCAGGGTGGGGAATGGCTGCAGGAATACGACTACCCACTGGGCCAGCTCACTTGGCTTTGTGACATAAAGCTGCAAGGCCAGGAGTTGTATCACAACATGATTATGGCCTGAGGTGCCTACACTCAGAGATGTGTGTTTAGTGGAAGAGAAACCAGGTTGAAAATGTACTGAGCCAAAACCTCGTCTGTAAAATTGTGAGCAGAATAAATGCTAAAAAATAAGAATTAAAAGGCATTATAGAGGTGTGTCAGTCAGTAACTTAACACAAATATCATGTTATTTTTCCAGATTTTGTGATGTTTGTGGTATTTGTCAATTTTTTTTCAGAATTTGTAATTTGCAGCCATTTCTCTTTAGCATTCTAAATGATCACGTTTGTACCTAATTTTGTATTCATCATTGTGTATTGTTTTCCTTAATGAGGTCCCTCCAAATGGTCTAAGCTTCAGGTCCTACAAAACCTGAGTCCATCTCAGGGATGTATCTTGGCTCACACCGTGGAGGCAGAGCTGAACCAAGAGCCAGGTTTTCTGGATTCTGGCCCAGGGCTCTTCCCACCACAGTCCCTTGCCTCAGAGATGTCAGACAGCAGGTTTGCATACTGCCACACACACAGTGCCCAGGGATGCAGAGATCAAAACCTGGGAGGTGATGGAAGCGGCCTTGATTTGGATGATGAAAGTCCTCTTCTTAGGAAACCTGGCCGTTTCACCACAGGCCCGACTGGTCAGTCCACAAACCAGAGGATCTCAAGGGTGGACAACAGCTTAATGCTGCCCAAGTCCCCTTACCTCTCTGTGGGACCACACCCATCCCATCACTGGGAGGGGGCCACCAGCATGAAATACTGAGATGTCTCTCAAAGCCCAAGGGTCATGGAAGACACCAGGAAGCCCCTCCTGCCACGGTGAGCAGGGAAAATCCACCTGCGATGGGGTGGTGGGGTGAGGGGCAAAGTCACAGAGCCAGGGTGCCGTTGCTGTGGGTGGAACGTTATTTGGAAACAAAACAGGAAACAGACACTGTGTGGGGACAGCAGGCAAAACCAGCCCAAAAGCCACAGATGCAGCAAGGGGGCTGGATCACCTCACCGGTCCCATCTCACACCCATGGACTATCTCTATACCCCAAACAGATGCTGACGCAGTCACTGGTTAATGCTTCCAGGACAAGGGGCTCCCGACCCACACAGACGTTCATCCTAATTTTACTATCTGCGGTCAGGCACACACTCTTTTCTTTACTGAACCCAATCTGCCTTAGCCCTCTGGAGCTCACAGGATCTGCCAGATGACAGCTTTTCAAATATTTGAGAACAGCCACCACAGCGCCCCACCCCCCCGGCCCCAAGCCTTCCTTCTGCCAGGCTCAAAATCGTGGGTCTGTCGACCTCTCCTTTTCTAACATGAATTCCAGACACTTCCCTGTCCTGATTTTCCCTTTTCCAACTTCAACAACATCATTTTTAAAAACAGAATGGACCCAGCACTCCAGAAGAGGTCTGAGCAGCTCTGAAGGCAAGAACTGTCACCCCCTTGAGAGGTATCTGACCTTCTCTTGCTGTTGCCTGAGATTTGATTGGCTCTTTGGGGCTGACACGCCAGTGAAGCTGGGCCTCTTTCCCATGAGCTGCCGCTGAGCTGTGACCCTGATGTGGATTATTGGGGAGGAGGACATGATTAGACACATTCTTTGTTGAATGTTGGAAGAGGAAAACCTGCCTGGGTCAGGTGGCATCACTTAGGTGGAGAAGGACTCTGGACAACCATTGAAGTCCGAGCTCAGCTGCAGTGAGGGTGGCAGACCTCAGCTGGGGACCGCAGGGATGAGGAGCTGGGGGCCCAGTTTCAGACCACATGGAACTGAAATTTTAGTTTCTCTACCAAACGTGCTCTTCCTTAAACAAACCCAGCTGAAAGGGCAAAAAGATCTAATACTGCTCTTCCCAAGTGTTTCGTGGGACGGGAAGAGAGGATGTGCAAAAACTGAGTTATGGTCAAATAGGTTTGGAAAACACTGGAATAACCAAAGGTAAATTGGTTTCTTTTCAGGCAGGACTTCCTAGAGCCTTTAAAATGTATTGTGGGGAAGGGCAGTATAGCTCAGTGGTAGAGTGCATGCTCAGCAGGCACGAGGTTCTGGGTTCAATCCCCAGTACCTCCATTAAATAAACAAACAAATAAATAAATAAATAAACCTAATTACCTCCCCTCCTCCCGAAAAAGAATGAAACTTATCTGTACCCTTAAAGGTATTGGGAACCTCCTAGTCGTGGGCACAGGATGAGGCATCTGAGGATGTTTCCCACTTCTCTTGGGCTAAAACCGCTGTCCTTCCACTGGCTCAACTTGGAGGAAGCACGTTTTGTGGGTTTGTTGATTCTTTCAGCAGGTTTGTGCTCAGTCCCTGTGCAAGGAGCTCCCAGCATCCCTGGAAACTCTAAGGCGGGCCCCTGCCCTGGGGAAGCTTGACTCCCCGGCGGGGGAGAGGCACAGAAAGCAGCACAGGGAGGGCTGTGTGCTGGGCCTGCAGGTCGGAGCGCAAAGGGAGCTGGAGGCCACCTCCTGTGAGCACCTCATGTCAGAGAAGGAAACAGTGACTGTGCAGATGAAGAACATCTCGGCCACGTGGCCTGAAGGTCAGTGGCACCATTTGGATGCAGGGCTTCCGACCCCAAGGCCTGCACTCCGTCTACTGTGGCATTCATGGTCCAGGTCGTGTTGTCCTCTGTCTCAGGCCCACAGTTGGGTAGCCTGCTCACCACTCCATCCCCAGCAGCCATAGAGTTGGCTATGAAGACTTTTAAGATCCCACCTAGCAGAGAGGGTATAGCTCAAGTGGTAGAGTGCGTACTTAGCATGCATGAGGTCCTGGGTTCAATCCCCAGTACCTCCTCTAAAAACAAACAAACCTAATTACCTGTGGAGATTCAGTGAGTCCGTGAAGACAGCTGCTTAAGCTCGGAGAAAGGAGTGGTCAGGCAAAATCAAGGCAGGATGTAAATGGGCTTGTGTAATGGGAGGAGCCTGGACAGTCAAAGCGGGATGGAAACGGACATACCAGGTGTCAGGAGAAGGGCCTCCCTGTGGGGGTTTCACGAACTTGGCTCCGTGATGTGTGTCTACCCATCTGAGACACCCACGCATCCGCACGAGGTGGTTCAGGGCTGTGTCTTCCAAGGTTCATTGGTTAAAACCTTGGAGCTGAACTGAATTGACCTACTGTTTTTCCGAATCAGCCAAAGTAGCTTTTTCTTCTGGCAAATTATAACCAGAGCCATGGACCCATAATAACAATTATTATAATTGAACACTTGCCATGGGTCCAGCACGGTGCTAAGTTTTCAAGATGCATAATCTCAGTCAACCCTCAAAACGACCTATAAGACTGGTATAATGATTATCCCCATTTTACAGATTCTGAAACTGAGATATAGAGAAATTAGCACAGCTAGTGTCAGATGCCCAAGCCTTGAGCTGGGCTGGGTGGTTTGACTTCGGAGTCTTCGTTCTCTTTATTGCCATTGGTAGTATTTCTGCTGTCACATTTTTTAAGAAAAATTTCAGTACGGAAAATTTCAAACATAGCACAAGTAGAGAGAAGCGTATATAATGAATTGCCATCTTCCCATCCTCTAGAGGTAACAATTGTTGACTCATGGTCAATCATGTCTTATCTGTATCTCCATACCACCCCACCCTTCCCATCACCAAGGACTTTTTTTTTGAAGCAAATCTCATGCATTATATAAATTCACCCATAGCTCTTTGAGCGTACATCTCTAAAAGCTAAGGCTGAATCCCTTCTCAATCACTATACTTTATGCCATGCTGACTGAGAAGTAGCTTAGATCAAGTAAAACCCGCCAGCACCCCCTCCACATACACATACACACACGCAGGGGCTTCAGGCCAGCCTCTGCCCCAAACGGCTGAGCTCCCAGGGCAGCCTGTCCCAAGCCCTCACCTCACAGCCAAGCCAGACAGCCTCCCGGGCCTCCTCAGAATGTCTTGCTGCAGCGGAAGCCCTTGCCGTCAGTCTGTCTCCTCCGGAGATGGGGAACACCAGGTCTTCTGCTTGGTGGGGTTGTTGCCACAATGACAACAGTCTGGACCATCCTGGACCTGGCCCCCAACTCTGGCCATCCCCTAATCCCAGTTCCTATTTCGGGGTGATTTAGGATGCTCTCCTCTGCCCAGGAGAGAAGGACTCTGCATCCTGCTCAGTCTAAGCGCAAGAGGGATGGAGAAGATGGAGCTGAAGCACCTAGAATCAGAGAATCACTGTGCCTCTCATGAACGGGAAGGACCATGTCTCACTTTCCTCATCTGTAAAATGGAAGTGTAACACCCACCTTGCAGTGCAGCTGCGAAAGTTCAAGGAGACAGGCAAATTTCTCCATGGAGTCCTTTGGCTACAGAAAGATGCGGTACTGGACTTGGCCAGCAGGTGGCGCCCAAAGGCTAGCACCTGAAACCTTGGGTGGGGGTGGGGTTGGCAGCTGCTCCAGTGGGAGGAGAATCTTTCCGTGTTAAACCCAGCTGGACTTGGGGGAAGTGGAAGAAAGTTCAGCCTGTGGGGTTTCTCCTTAGAAAAGTCAGTCTGGGTCTGGTGCTACCCAAAGATCAAAAGTGGAGCTGTGCAGCCTTCAAAGTGTGCTCACCAGAAGATCCAAGAGAGAGACAGGCATCAACAGTCCCATTTTACAGATGAGGAAATTGAGGCTTCAAGAAGCAAGTGACTTGCTAAGGGCTAAGCAACCACTAAATGACAGAGCTTGGACTCCAGCTTGAGTCTTCTGCTCCCACATTCTAGGTGCTCTGCTGAGGCACATCCTTTGAGGCCAAACCTTTGAGGAGAACTGGGACTGACTATTCTTGCCCCTCGGAAAAGTGTAAAAGGCACAGGTGCTCCCAAAGCCCCTGGCATGTGACAGGCTGTCCTCTGAGAGTGTCTCCGTTCCCTGGGGCTCAGATTCCACAGATGGGCAGCAAGGGACTGAACTAGATCAGTGGTTCCCAGATTCCACTGTGCAACTGCATTCACACACGCACACACCGTGGGGACAGGGAGACAGAGATAGAGATCCCAGGCTACAGAAGCAGGGATCTGTGTTCCACATTCCCCAGGTAATCTGAAAGTAAGCAGCTGAGCTGGGGTCTTGGGGTTGGCATTTGGGAAACGCGACCAGAAGATCTTCTATGAGTTTGTGCTCCTTGGTTTCATAAACAATTTCCACTGAAGCCTCGTCAAATACTGAACACAGTGCTTGGCACATAATTGATATTCAAATAATCAATACATATTTTGCTGAATTGTATTGAAAAGCATGCAATCACCCAGCCCAATGAAAACTCTGGTTGACTTTGCTTTGCCCCTCAGTTAAACCCACGTGGCATTCCGCAGGGCTCTGTGGATTATGTATCTTGTTTACACACATGATCTCATTCAGCCTCTTTAAGGAGATGGGCATTGCGATTCCCACGTTACAGATGAGGAAACCAAGGTTCAGGGACTTGCCTGGTGCTGCCCAGCTAGTCAGTGGCAGAGCCAAGCTTCAAGACCAAGTCTGTGTTGCACCCCTCCAATTCCTCTCTCACTGCACTATTCCTACTTCTGATGCATGGTTTGAGAGGAGGAAAAACATCAGATCTAGAAGGTGGTGAGTCTTTCAGAACTTCCTGGCGAGGGCAGTTTGGAAGCCCAGGAGCCCTCTCCCCCTGCCCAGGTCCCGGGTGTGGCCCTGCTCTCTGGCGGGGACATCCTACTGCCTTTGCACTGTGGCGTCCACATCCCTTGCGGACGCTTCCATGCCTAGGCCTCTGTGCAGGGAATCTGGTTATCTGCCTCCCCCTAGTGCCACAGGATGGGGGGTGGGCATCCCAGGCTGCTGCACTCACAACACAGCTCAGATCCTCTACCACACAGGCAGCCCTTTGCCCCTAGTCGTGCTGCACAGGTGAAGCTGGAATCTGGGCTCAACTCCCTGCTCCAGGTGTGTCCACGTGTCCTCGAAGAAATACTGGGTGGGACGGTGAACTTCCCTGGTCCCAGTACAGTAGCCTCCACTGATCACAAAGGAATGTGGGAGCCCAAGCTGGCAGAGGGCAGGGGGCCAGCCAGGATGGGCCAGGCCAAGTCCACGCTGTGGCCCAGATGGTGCTGAGGAGTGTCTGGGGCTAAGCGTGGACTCAGGGGCCTCTGCCTCCTGGTCCTGAACCATGTCCTGAGAAGAATACACTGGCCAGTAAAGCATTCAGGAGAAGGGCTGGGGTGCCTGCAGGGGTCCAGGGAAAGGGAGCAGCAGCCACTGGTCACTGACGACCAGTCAGGAGCAGGAACTCCACGCATTAGACACTGTTTCTTCATCTGGGGAAACTGAGGCTCAAGGGGCACTTGCCCACAGTCCCAAAGTTCACAAGCCAGGGCTCAAATCCAGACCGGCTGATTCCAAAGCCTGTGATCTTAACTGTGATGCCAGAGGCGAAATGCCAGCTGTCACTGGGACAGGCCCCTAGAAGCCCCCTCCCATCCCTGCTCCCTGAGCGCACCCAGACTCACCACCCAGCCACCTGCTCAGGCTGCAATGCCCTGCAGCTCTCTTTGCCCCAAGAAGTTAGGAAGTGGTGGGTCCAGATGTGAGTAATCACTAGTCATTCCTCTGGTCATCTGATTGTGTGCTCAGTCAACAAACATTTATTGAGCACATACTACATGCCACGGATGGACTAGGCTCTGGGGATTGGTGGGTAAACCATCAGACACCACCCCTGCCCTCATGTGGCTTGCAGGCTGTGGGGCAGACAGACAGGAAGGGCTGGTCAGACTCGCTGGAAATTTGGAATCCCCAGCAGTTCCCCAGGGGTCCTGGGAAGAGGGGTCAGGAAGGGTCTGGAAGTCACGGAGTCTCAGCAGGGCCCACCCTACTCCTGCCCTGGGTGGTGTCTAAGGGCTGAGGCCACACTCCCTGATGATGTGATTCACAGAGTCAGGAACATATGGTCAGTAGACGTGAGACCTGAAACATTATTTACTTCAGGGCGGGGGACACTCGGCTCCCATGTGGACTGGGTTTGGCACGACTCTGCTACTGATTGATAGGCCTTTCAGGAAACAAAGACCACGGGAGAATTCAACATGCTCCTGGCTCTGGGCCAAGCCAGCCTCATCTCCTTTGCTTTGTCAAGTGTGTCTTTTTGTCTGCCTTCATCACTTGCCGGGCGCCTCTGTTTTAACTACAAGCGAATGTGTGTGTGTGCGCGCGTGTGTGTGTGTACAGGTGCACACGTGAACACACCCAGCTTCCCTGAGCACCACTCTCCTGGGGGCCGGAGGAAACAATGGGACGAGCTACAGGTCTCCATTTACCCTTTCCCAGAGCCTCTTGGCTTTGAAGCCAACGCCTGGATTTTTGGTCTTGTGTTTGCTTTTCCCAAATTCAAGTCCAGAGACAGACAAGGGCAGTCTCCCAGTCACACCTCAGGCTGAGGGCAAAGCTGGCCGAGAGGCCAGTTCCCCACTGGCTCCAGCATGGATGCACTGACTTGTGGGTGATGCTCCTGGGCCTCGAATTGCTGCCCAGCCTGGAATTTCCCCTCTTCTACCCTCCCTCCACCACCTCACCTGGGGAATTCCTCTTGGGGACACCAACAAACCCCTTTAGGGAAGCGACAGTGAGAATTTCTTGAAAAAGGAACCAAGTTTAAGAGGTCTGGAGACAAATGGCCACCAGGAGTGTCTAAGGGCCGGCGGGGGAGGGGGTTGGGGGAGGTCATGCGAGCCAAGCAGGTGGCCCAACATGCCCTGCCAAGAAGCATCCAATTCAGAGTCTGGGGAGCTGCCGCCCCAGATGCAGCTCCTTCCAGTGCCTTCCAGGCATGAGGCCCGTCCACACCTGGGGAAAACCCTCACCCTGGTCTCCAGGGCTACCTCCCCAACCCACTGCCCCCCTGCCCCCAGTGGTTGGGCTGAAGTCCCAGGAACCAAGGTCCCAAGTTATAAATGGGATTTCTTCCCCAGCCCTCAGTCTCTCAACTGCAAACGACATCAAGTGTTCCCGGTGTGGGAGAGGGAAACCAAGGATTTCTTCCAAGGCTGGGTCACTTGGGTGCCACCCTAGCCTCCCAGCCCAGCCCTGGGGCTCCCCAAGGCCCTTGATGGAGGCTGCTGTGGCCCTGACTCCAAGGCCCAGGCCCGATCCATCTTTCGAGCCAGAGACTCACTGCGAGGACAGAACAAGGCCGGGCAGCCGTGGCACTGGCCTCTGGTCTCCCCTGGCCCGGTGTCTGTCAGGAGGGCGATGAAGAATGGGTGCCTGGCAAGGAGCAGGTCACCGCAGCCCCAGGAGCCCTGCTGAATTGCAGTTCAGAGCTCAGCTGCCTGGGGCCGCGGACCAACAGGGAGGCCATTAATCTCTCCAGCAGGGGTGGAGGGGGAGCGGCAGGAGGGCTGGGGGAAGAGTCAACATCCCCCTCCACGCTGGGCCCTTCTTCAGCTCAGCACCTCCCCGTCAGGGAACCCACTGCCTCTGACGAGGTTAGGACAGTGAGGGCGGGTTCCTGGGGCGCCCTCCTTGCCCCTCTTCTCTCCGGGTCCTGCTCAGGACGCTGATTACCTCAAACCATGAGGTGGGGACTTTATGATTACCCCAGGCTGGGGAAGACGTGCAGGTCACTTTTGAGCTCTGCCTTCCAGAGGGAGTGAAGGCTCAAGACCCCACAGCCAAGCATTACCCTCCCCCACCCCAGCAGGGCAAGTGACACACCTGAAGGGTGTGCAAACGGAATGAGAAGTGCTCAGGGCTTTCCCAGGGAACCAAGGCACCTGGCCGACTGAGCGGCCCCTCCTCCCTGCAAAGGACCCCCCCAACCCTTAGGAAGACTGAGTTGAAAACACGTGTGAAAGGGATTTGGCGTAAGACGCGTGCTCCCTCTGGTGGTGACAAATGGAATTACACCCCCTCAAACGGGCTGTTCTTGTTGCTGTTGTGTGAAGAAAGGTACTTCGCCCAACCACTTCCCAGCCTTGGTTGTTATTTGTGACTAAATTTGCGTTTGAATTGTGGAAAATCCCCAAATGAAGCAAAAGTTCAGTAGTTCCCAGTCCATGTGACCTTCACGGAGAGGGAAGGGAAATTGTTCATGAGGGCTCTGAATGTCACCTGGATCCGCGGCTCTCAGCACTGGCTGCTCTCCTGAGAGCTGGTTAAGCATCAGCTTGCATGCAACCACCCCAAGATTAGTATTCAGCAGTTCTGGAGGGGACGCTGGATAGCTGGTGGTTTGAACAGCACCCCAGGTTCTCCAGGGTGATAGCCTGGGACCCAGCAGGGCCTCACATTGCCGCAGGGGCAGAGGCAGAAGTGACTCACCCAGGACCATTCCCTCGGAGCAGCTGGAATTCCCCTCTGGGTTGGCAGGCTCAGGGCCTGTGTATGGAACATTCTAGACACAGCACTCTTGCCCACGGTCTTACTTCTCCCCAGGTGGGCCACAGGCCTGGAATACCCCTCTTCCTGTTTGCCTTGCTCAACATCCAGGAAACTTCAGGAGCCACCCCATTCCTAAAATCCCCCCTGGCTGGACTTGCCCCATTCCTGTTCATTTCTCCCACCACTGTGGACGGCTCTAGTGTGCCCCTGTCTTGTGTCTGGAAACACTGAATTTTATTTAGGAGTTTGGCCTTTGGGTTTTATTTGTCGTTGGTGAGACCACCTTTGGGGCAGGGTGCCACAAAGACCTTGGCCCTGAGTTGTAGGAGCCAGGCTTTCCCCTCTGTGTCTCCCTGGAGCAGCTCCCTCTAACCCAACGGGGCCTGTGAGAAGGACCCTGGAATGGGAGCCAGAGACCCGGGTTGTAGCTCTGGCTCCGACACAGGCTGGCTGTGTCACCTGGACAAGTCACTGCCTGAGTCAGGACCTCAGTTTCTCTTTTTGAAAATTGAGAATTGTCTATTTTACTCTCTAAGGAACTTCGGTGCTCAAGTCTTCCGTGATTCCATGAGGGTTGATGGTCTTCAGGGCCTGGGAGCAGTGGATTAAGACAGAGAGCTCAATTCTCAAGCGGAATGATGCCTACTCTGCCTCTGGTCCCCAAACATGCCCTCCCTGTTCAATCTATACTCCCCTAACTTGCTGCTCTTTTGGGTTCTTCTGCCAGTTCCCCCTCCTTCCCTCGGATGCTTGCAGACCCAGACGAGGAAACTGGACACTAGGTGGTGCTGTGATCCCATCATCCCATCCAGCCTCCAGAGGTCTTGTCAGGGAAGCGGGAGGGAAGATGGGCTCCTTCCAGAAGCAGGAACTGCATGAAGGGAGCGTGCAGTGCCGCCAGGGGGCCACGAGAAGGCAAGCACTGTAGGAGGGCAGAAGTAGCCCTCGGGGGGCTGACTGTTGGGATGGGGGGGGTCGGAGAGGGGCTGGAGGAACTGTTCACAAGGGCCCTGCCCTCACTGTCTACTCTCTGGCCCCTGGCGCTGGGATGAACAAAGCCAGCACCTAAATAGCTGGACAGGAGTAGGTCCAGCTGAGGTCCCCTGCCCCAAGAGTGGAAAGGGGGTGGCCAGAGCTTAGCAGCAGGGTCAGGAGGGGGATAGGGAGAGAGCATGTGCTGAGACCCCAGACCCACCCAGCCAGCCACTCCCAGTGGACAGCTCCAGCAGCGCCACCGAGGCCTGGGGCAGACAGATGCCCGAGCAGCTCCAGCAGACCAACGGCTCTGAACCTGCAACCTTCAGCCTTCCCGGCTTTCTCTTTGAGTGGCATTTGGAAAGCAGTTCCGGGGCTAGGAGAGGCCTACAGATGATAATACTGAACATCTGGCTTTGATAATGGGCACCTGAGCAAACAACTGAGCAACAAGAGACCAGGCGGTATTTCCTCCAACTTGGAGGGGTGGGCAGCAGCAGTTACAGGCGAGAAGGAGGGAGGGAGGCAGGCCAGGGAAGGAGCCATCTCTGAGGCTGGGCTTTATTATTAGCACGGGGTGGGAGGTGCCCACCCAGGGGTCACACGGAGACCGGAGCTTCCTTCAGCCCAAGGGGCTGGCAGCACGGGGGACAAAGGTCTACAGCTCAGAGGAGGCTTCCCCAGAGACCCCGGTGTGAAGGGGGGCACAGCTGACTCTGGAAAGACAAAGGCAGGGTTGGGGCTGTGAGGCAGCAGAGGCAGGGACTCTCATTTGGTTCCTTATTCCTTTCTCCAGCACATCTCTGCAGCCACCGTTGGCTACAAACACCACGCCAGGCACTCGGCCATCATTTAAAAACACATGAAGGTAAATATATAAAACAAAACAAAACGAAACAAACACATGAAGATGACAGATGCCTGGCTGACAGATGGAAGACCCTAAAATCCTTCCGGGCCGAGGCCCAGTCCCAGCTCTTCCTTATTATCCCGCAGCCATCCAGGCTGCCCTCTTTGCCCGCCCCACGCAAACCTACCTCTCATTACAGCTCATCTTCATTGACTGGCCTGGGATGGAGGAGAGAAGACAAGAGGGCAGTGGGGAGGCAGTGAGTCCAGGGATCCTGAGGTTGAGGACCCTCATCACAGGTCTCAAAGACCAAACTCCTAGCCCCACCCCACCTTCCCCTGACCCCGCCCACCTCCATCCCACCCAGGCAGGCACCTACCGGTGTCTCTTCTTGCCCCCGCAGCGGAACCGTTTGCCTTAAAGAGAGAAAGGAGGTTAGCATGCAAGGAGATCGTCTCCACCCTGGAGGACTGAGCTCTGTTGTCTCTCCTCCCTCCTGCCAGCACCACACACGGTGTCCCACTTGGAGGCCCCAGATGACTGTCTCTCTTTTCATGTGGAGCTGAATCATAAGCATGCAGGAGCCCAAGTCAGTCAGTTGGCCAATCAACAAACATTTACTGCGGTGGCTCTGTGGTGGACGGTGAGCACACTGAGAGTGGTGGTTGAGCCTGGCCCACCGTGGTACCCCCTGCACAGTGCTGGGCCTGGAGAAATCGCTCAATAAGCTTTTGAAGAAGAATGGCAGGAAGTCCAGGGCCAAGATCCCTGCTCACACCCGCCTGCCTCCCACACCTGTGTGCTCAAACGCTAAACAGTGCTGCCCTCGGGAAGCCTCCACGCGAATCGGGGAGACTGGCCACGCCTGCAGACCCAAGTGGCACCACTCATGGATGTTTTAGAATCCCAGGACCCAGAGCTGTGTTTGCTACATTCTCTGTCTTCTTTTCACTGGTGTGTTTCTGTGTATTTTAATTCTGATTGCACCAAAACAAGTCCACGAGTGTTTATTAAATTCCTGCTGTATGCCCACTGGGGCAGGGGATGAGGCAGGGACACTTTTCTCCCCCGGACGCCCCGTGCCTGCCTTCTTGGCTGCCAGCCCTAACTTTATGCGGCAAGTGGGATCCTCCCCATTGAACAAATAAGCAAACCAAGGAATAGGGGCTCCATGGTAAACTCAGAGGGGGCCTAAGGCCTCTGGCTCTCAGGCACCATTGCCTTCCGGCAGCAGGCGGTTGGAGCGGACACCTCCAGGTTCAGCTGAACCCACTCTCCTGACTGGCTGCAGAATGTTAGGCAAGTGGCTGCACCTGTCAGGGTGGGTCTGGTTTTTCATCTAGAAAATGGTGACAGTGGTGGACATCCCTCAGTGTTGCCAAAAGGATTAAATGGGCCGAGATGTAGCTCAAGCCAAGACAGTGTCCAGATTTGGGGACAGAGGTGTCCAGTAGAGGCTGGTTCCCTCTCTTCCCCTGGCCCACATGGACCCTGGATCTTTGCAGGGCCTGTGGGAACCAGCTCTCCCATCTCTGCAGCTCCCCTGTGTCCACTAGAGGGTGCACTTGAGGACGAGGGAACTTCCTCTGGGTGGTCTGAGGACCAAGCAGGGAGAGGTCCAAGACCCCTCTCTCCATCCAGGTGTCCATCAGTTCCCACATCCTTCTAGGGGGCGGGGAGGGGAGCCAGGAGACTCACTCCCTCCTTTCGGGATCTGGGGGGGGCTCTCCCCACCCTCCCCTGGGAAGCCAATGTGCTCATGGCTCTGAGAAGAGATGTGCCCCCCGCACCCCCTTCCCAAAGGCCCCACTTACTGAGGATGATGATGAGCCCCACGATGAAGGCCAGGGCAGCGAAGATCAAGCCCCCGTTGCGAACGGATTCATAGTCTGAGAAGGGGGATGGCAAGGAGATGGGGTGGGTGACCCCAGCACCCTTGCCGGAAGCCCACCCAGCAGCAGCTCCACAGTGACTGGGGAAGATAGGGGCACCTAACACAGGGCTGGGAGGGGCCAGAAACCGGGGACACCTGGGGGGCACTCAGGAAAGGTGGGGAGGAGGGCCCACCAGGCTTACCGTAGTAGAATGGGTCCACGTCCCCACTGGAGCTGCCACCTGAGGAGAGACCCAGAGGTGGGTGAGGGGCAAGTCACAGACGGGGGTGTGTGGCTCCCACAGAAACAGGAGAACTCCCGTCCTTCCCACCCCAGCCCCACCAAGGGTCCAAGTGGGCCAGGAGAGGCCGGTGGAGAAAGATCCCAGGAGGGGATGCTGGTGGTTCTGCTAACTGCACTGCTGGAGTCGGGGGGCATCTGCCCTAGACAGCTCCTGAGAGTCCGCTGGGGACCCGACACTGTGCATCCAAAGCAGGGACCCATGCTGCCTGTGGGGGCCTCCGGTGACTCTGGAAGGAGCTAGTTCCTTCCTGTCCTTGCTTCATGCAAAAGTAAGAAAAGGCCCCATTTGCAGCAATATGGATGGACCTAAAGATGATCATATTGCGTGAAGTCAGAAGGAGAAAGACAAATATCATATGATATCACTTATACGTGGAATCTAAAAAAAAAAAAAAAAAAAAGACAAATTCTATTTACAAACCTAAAACAGACTTACAGACACGGAAAACAAACTATGGTTACCAAAGGGGAAAGGGCAGAGAGGGATAAATTAGAGGTTGGGGATTAACAGACACACATGACTACATATAAAATAGATAAACAACACGGACCTACTGCACAGCACAGGGAACTATATTCAATAACTTGTAATAACATATGACGGAAAAGAATCTGAAAAGAAAATATATGCATATATGTGTAACTGAGCCACTTTGCTGTACACCTGACACTAACATTGTAAATCAACTACACTTCAATAAAATTAAAAAAAAAAATAAGAAAAGGCCAACAGAGTCACCTCCCATAAGACTCACTGAGCACCTCTCTCCATATGACTAATCACCTACAAGGTACTTAAAAATATTTGTGAAGTGAATGAATGAATCAGTAAGTAGAACCATAATGTTCACTGAACAGAAGGAGGAAATTGAGGCCCAGTTTGAAGACTTGTCTAAATTCCCAATGAAAGTTGAGTCTTGAACCCATGTTTCTAGATTCTTCTCTCCTATGTTGCTATCCTTAGGGGGAGGCAAATTTATTTAAGGACCATTAATATATTTATTGTGCTTACCCTGTGCCAGGCCAAGGCTAACAAAGCAGTAGCTCATTTAACCATCATAACAACCCTGTGAGGCATCAATATTGTTCCAATATGATCCATGAGACGATGCAGGCACAGCGGGGTTAAGCCACTCACCTACAGCCACACAGCTAGGAAAGGGTACGGCTGGAATTTTGAACCCAGGCAACTGGGTGTTAAGAATCTATGTGCCTCTCACATGGTTGGGAGAAGGGAGACATTTCAAGGCCAGGTGGTCTGGTCCCATCTCCTGCTTCCCGCAGCGATTCCCATCCTGACGTGGAGTGGCCCAGCCCCAAGCGGATGTCATGGCTCTGCCCTCCAGTCCTGTAAACTGCGCACACCTGCCGCTGGGCAGCTGGAGAGCACCTGGCCTGAGCTTTTCTGCTGAGGCTGGGAGTGACCCCTCTTCCCTGCCCTGTTTGAGCCTCTTCTTGGCACTAGGGAAGCAGGGCCCAAGGTCAAAGGAATGCACCAGTCGGCACCTCCCAGGCCGTGCTGAACTGCGCCCTGGGCGCTGGGAGGCCTTGGGGCCTGGTGAGCCCAGCTGTCCTGACGGCCTGCTTCCTCGGCGGGAGAAAACAGGCTGAGGCGGCGCAACTCCTAGGCCTAGAGGGCCCAAGGCCAAGGGGAGGCTGTGGGGGGCCCAGGCACCCGTCCCCATGTGGAAGGCCTCCAAGGTTGTCTTCCTGGCTTCAGTTCAGTTCTTGTTCAGGGTCAAATGGGACGTTAGAGTCAGAGCCGTGATCACACCAGGAAACTGCCTCCTCCCTGACCACCTTGTCTGGAGGCATTCATTGGAAGAGCCTGTCCCCACCCCAAGCCCTCACCTTTTCTAGATCTGGCTCAAAGACCGCCATCAACAGGGGCCCTGTTGGGCTCTGGGCCTGACCACCCTCCTTCGCAGGGTGCCTTCAGGGAGTGTGTCCTGAGCTTGTGGGGGGCTATCCCGCAAAGCCAGCCTGACCAGAGGGGCCTGCTCCTTCCCCAGCCTGACCCCTGTCCACCTCCTGCTCTGAGCTTAGACAGTCCAGAAGATGCACTGAAGCAGGAAAGTCAAGATAGAAGCTCACCCCCACCCTCCACCAGCTCCTACTTGGTGCCTGAGTTTCCGCCATTCAACTGTATTTCTTTGGAGTTAAGGCGGGATCCTCTTTTAAAAGCAAGTTTTCTTAGAGAGGAAGCTGGCATGGGGTGAGGAAGGGGTGCCAGGTACTCTGGAAGGCAAGGGTGCCAGGAGACGAAAGAGTAGGGTCCAGATCGTCCTGCAAAGGGGGTCCAACAGAGGCCACACACACACACACTCACCGTCATCTGTTGACAACCCTGCCATGTCCCCAGCAGACTGGCCTCGTCCCCACTGCCCTCTTCCCACTGCCTCCGCTTCAGGGAGAGTGCCCGGCTGTGGGGTGGCCAGGGTGAGGTGGGGGCATTAAACATTAACAGTGCCAGGTAATATTTACCCTGGTCACAAGAAAAGCCTTGGTGTGGACGGTGGGGCTCCCGCTGAGGCGTGAGGAGGTGTGAGGCCTGGGAGGGGCGGGGGGAGCTGGACAGCTTTCCAAACCCCTGCCAAGGAAATTTCCAAAGAGAAGCGCCAGCGACAGATGTGTGTGGTGTTCTTCCACCAGCTGGAGGGGCCACAGCCGGGGCTGTGACAGTGGGGAAGTGAGAGTTTCCTAGTATACTCCGTGTACATACAGCAGGGGGGCAACGTCCCACAGGGGCCCCCGCCCCGGCTCCTGCCCACCTTACCCACCTCTGTCTAGATCACTGTTTTGGCTGAGGTGCCTTGCCTGGCACTCAAGGCTTCCCTAAGGCGGTCCCAAGGAGCCTGGCCCGCCTCCCACCTTACAGCCCACCTGAGCCCCCACCCCCATCGATCGGTCACACCTTCATGTGTGTCTGGAATGTCCTGGAATGCCCTTTGCTCTATTCTCTTTGTTATCCATCCAGGCCACATCTAGCCCCTCACACCTCAGTTAGAAAGGCTCCAGTTGTCCCTAACTCATCCCCCTCTCCCTGCAGCCCCTGGCACTTCCCCTCCACAGCCGTGAAGTGGCCCTTTCTAGTTTCTCCCATGCCAGTGTCCTGCGTAGGCTCCTTCGGGAAGGGGCCGAGCCCCACCACAGGGAGAATGCCTTGCTTTTACGATTTGCAAAGCACGTTCCTTACTGTTATTTCCTTGTGCTTTGTATTATTTCCCCATTTTGCAGATGAGGCATCTGAAACACAGAGAGGTTAGGGCCCTGGCCCAAGGTCACACAGCCAGTGAGCAGTAAGGTGGAGACTGACAGCAGGCTCCCAGTTCTTGGAGTCGGGAGCTTTCCCACACCTCTCGGGCCTCCTCGGCCTCTACTGTGGCCCCCTTCACCTCTGGGACCCGGGTGCTGGGTCCTCCATGGGTGCTCACATCCTGGTTGAGTTCTAGTCAACTGAATTGGCCTCAGAAGAGGCTGGTGTTCAGTTGTAGCTGAAGGGTGGAGGCCCAAGGTCAGGGTCCACCAAGGGTGGTTTAGTCCTCCCAAAGGGAATAACTCCATCTGCTAATCCTCCTGGAGCAGTGGCAGGGGATCAAGATTTGAGTTCATTTCTGGCTCCTCAACTTGCTAAGTGTATGGCCTCTTGAGCCTCTGTGAGCCTCAGTCTTCTCCTCTGTAAAATGGGTTGTTGTGAGGAGAAGGGGAGATAATGCATGTAAGTAAAGCATGTGGCAGGGGGCCTGGTACACAGTAAATGCAGTCTTTGTTACTGTTACATGCTATTCAACCCGGAAAAGCCAACCACCCTCCAGCGAAAATGAACCCGGGGGTGAGCTGGAAAAAGCATGGCGCAGCCCTGCCGCCCAGGAACAGAGATGCCCCTTCAGCCCTTCTGCTTTCGGGGCCAACTGACAAATACTTACGAAAGCACAACAGAGCTAACATCTGGTCAGGGTTGAGCACAGGTCAGACTCCTGCATGCACTGTCCTGCTGTCCATTCCACAGCTAGAGAAACTCAGCTGGTCATTTGCCCCCCGCAGGGAATGACCCCTAGAGGTGGCCAGGGTAGTCCCGCTGGGCAGCCCTGGGAGGTTGAGGGGCTTGCCTGAAACACCCAGTCAGTGACAAAACCAGGGCTAGAAAGCCAGACCCAACCCCCAAGGCTGTGCTTTCAAAGCTCCCGCCGCTCTCCACAGATGCTGGTGCCCCCTGGTTATATGTTATCTTGGTATCTTAGTACATTTTGTCTGTTTTTGTAAGCTCTCATGGAGTCTCACTGGAATATAAAAGTAGGGGGAAAGATAGATAGATAGATAGATAGATAGATAGATAGATAGATAGATAGATAGATAGATGAGAAAGAAAGAAAGAAAGAAAGAAAGAAAGAAAGAAAGAAAGAAAGAAAGAAAGAAAGAAAGAAAGAAAGAAAGAAAGAAAGAAAGAAAGAAAGAAAGAAAGAAAGAAAGAAAGAAAATAAAAAGAGAAATAAGTGAGAGAAGTCAACAGCTGCATTTGTAAACTCTGCAAGGCACCGTTCTAAGCACTTTACTAAAATTAACTCATTTAACCATCACAACAACTCTATGAGGCAAGGAAGGCATTATTATCATCCCCGTTTTATAGATGAAGAAACTGAGGCACAGAGAAGTTAAATAACTTGCCAGAGGTCAGGCAGCTAGAAAGTGGGGAAACCAAGCTCTGAACCGAGCAGCCTGGCTTCAGAGTTCCTGCAGAAGGACAGATGGATTGACACACAGACAGGGGGCTGTTGGACAAGTTGCCTTTCCAACCCCTGCAGCTCAGAGATGCAGGAAGCAGGGATGACGGCTTGCTTGGGACTCTCTATTGAGACACCTTGTTTAGAAATCCTGCCTCTCCTCATTTCTGCTTTTCCTGCACTTCTGGGGAGCTGGGGGCGCACTTGAAAGTGATGGAGCGGACACCTGTGCCAGAGTCTGAGAAGGCAGGGGATGGGCTTCAGAGGACTCACCCAGGTACCACCTATCCATGGCAGGAGCTGCTGGCTGTGTCCTCCGTGGAAGAGAAGGTTGTGGGGTGCTGGTTTCCGAGGGCCTGGATGGAAAGCGTGGCCCTCCCTCCACGCCCCAGCCAAGCCCACAGGCAAAAAGAGACAAAGGCAGGGAGGAGGGGCTGGCAAGGGAGCCAGGAACCACGTGAGAGCCCGGGTAGGTTCTCTGACCTCCAAGGGTACCCGAGGAAGGGAGAAGCTGTGAGCCACCATGGACAAACTGCAGCCCCGACCCTGGCCCCTGGCCCCAGGGGAAAGATGCCACAGCCAGCAGCCTCCATGCAGCCCAGGCGCCTACAAAGGTCACCAGAAGCCAGGAGGGCACTGGCCAGGGCTAGAGCCAGTGGAATCAGAGCCTCTGGGCCGGTGGCAGCCGAGGGAGACACTCACGGGCACGTGCGCCCCTTCCACCCCGCAAGCCTCCACTCAGCTATACCTCATTCCTCCAGCCCAGTCTGGCCTTGTCCCTGATGTGTCCTGCCCCCAGGGCCCGTCCTGGAGCTAGGAGTCCCCTAAGACCGGGCAGAATAGCAGCAGCGCCTCGGAAGCTGCCCTGGGTGGGATGGGAATGCTTTCAGGCCGTGGCCCTGGGCCCGAGGCACCAGCGGCAGCCCCCTGTCATTCAGCGAGCAGGCGAAGATGGGGAGCAGCTGGGGGTGGGGCACCGGCGTGTAACCTGCTCTCCCTCGGCTGGGACCCCTCACTCAGCTCCTGGAGCCTTACCTCAGGCTGTGAGATCACAAGCGGCTGCCACACCTCAGCAGCTGGAGACACCAGCAGCTTACTGAGGCCTCTGAGGGCTGCTGGTCGGGGCCACAAGGGGAGTGGCCGGAAGACAGCACTTCTGGCGCAAAGGCAGGTGTGAAGGGTCTGACTCCCAGCTGGCGGCAGTTGGAGCAGGAGCGGCAGAGCAGCCCCTCACGCTGGCTCAGCCCAGCCCCTGTTCCCTGGCCACAGGGGCCCCTGACAGGGTCTGGAGTAAGGCTGCACAACAAGCAGCCTCTGTATGGTTCACTTAGAACCACAGGATCTTCCTCTGGTCCCCTGTGGGCCACCCTGCTCAGCAGCCCCAACATGGACACTGAGAATCAGGGTCTGGGAGATGCTGGTCTGGCTCCAGCCTCTGCCCCTTGGCTCTGGTCAGACGACACCCACCATTCTGTCCCTCCTTAGCAACACGTTCTGCCCTGAGGGGATGACTAGTGAACCCCCCAGAGAGCTGCCTGGGGCTGGAAAACTCCGGAAATGGAGACAGGCAGGCCTGGAGGGGGCTGTCTGGCTGCTGAGATCTGTCCTGGGGGGCCACCCCCCAGCAGGCAGCCCTGCCTCCTCGCTTCTCTCCCCACCACCCACTAAGCAGGGACCAACCTGCCCAGGGGCCTAGCTGCTCACCAGACCAGGCCTCGACCCACATTCCCAAGTGGAAACCTGCACACTCATGGCCCCGAGCCTCCGAGCAGAACTTCCCCAGGTAGGGCAGCTGGAGAGGTTCCTAAATCTCAACTTTAGAGGTTGCCTGGTCCAAACACATCAGAGATCCCAAAAGAAGAGACCTCAGCCAGAACTACCCCTATCACTCACACACACTCTCTCTCTCTCTCTCTCTCACACACACACACACACACACACTCCCAGACACTAACATTGTGAAGAAAGGCATCTCCATCCCAAATGGAGTCCCTGTGTCATAAACTAACTGGAAAGCACCTCCCAGGTCATCCCACTCAACACCCCCTCACTTTGTAAAGGATTCACTCTCCTGCTCACACAGTCTGAGGGCTGAGTATAAGCCCTTCCTGTGTTCTAGAAACCCTTCTTCATCTGGCCTGACCTGGTCTCCAATGACTTCCCTATCCCTTCTCTCCACTCCAGCCATCTGGTCTCCTTAATGGTCCTCTAACCCTCTAGGCACACTCCTGCCTCAGGACCTTTGCACTGGCTGTTTCCTCTTCCCAAAGACTTTTCCTCCAGAGAACTTTTTGGCTGAACTTGCTCAGGTCTTTCTTCATAGACTGACTTCAAAGACCTTTCCTTGCCTCCCAGCCTAAAAGGTACACACCCACTCTGCAACATTTCAAATCTCTTCTTAGCTTTATTTTTTTCTTGGTAGCACTTATTATATCTGATCAATCATGTATATTACTTATCTTGCGTCTCATTTCTCTCCCAACTAAAATGTAAGCTTCAGGAGAGCAAGGATGTTTGTTATGTTCATTCCTAGATCCCCAGGGCCTAGAACCAGGCCCGGCACTTGGTGGCCCCCCAGTTTTGTTACATGAAAAAATCAGTTACACAGGTGAAATAATTTTGCCAGAGGCACAGGCAGACCTAGAACTTGCTTAATGCAGCCTCTTCCCATGAAATCACCTGCCCTGTAATTAGCAAGAACTAGTCTGTCTTCACAGACACAGTGGGTGACCAGCACCCCCACACCCTGCCGACAGCTCACCCACCAGAGGGCTTCCTGGGGAGTCCCATATCCCTGCCCCTCTGCTCCCCCAACTCCAGCACTTCACCCGGAGCCGAGCAGCAATTTTCATGAAAGCTCATTTGTCCTTTCGGGGGAAGGCAGATGTTAAGAGTCAAGGAGGTCCTGCCTCTCTTCCCTCACTCACGCCCAAGTCCTAACTGAAGTCATCAGCCTAGCTGACACTGGGGACAAGAAGCCCCTCCCTCAGAGACACCCTACTTTCTTCTAGTGAGGCCCATGATCCCCCAGAGAGAAGCCCAGGCCATCCCTTTCCCCCTGAGGCATCCCTGTGAGCAGGGTAGGGGGCCCCCTGCCGGCGGATGCCTCCAGGCTTAAATCCTGTGGCACCTGACTCTTCTTTAAGGACTGTGTGAGGCTGGGGAAGGTCACCTCTCCGAGTCCCCTTCTCCCATCTGTAAAGTGGGATGATAGCACCTACCTTGCAGGGCTGTTGCAGGAATAGAGATGATGTAGGTAGAATGCCTGGCCAAGAGGGTCCTAGTAAGTGCCAACTTCATTACTGTCACCCCGAGCTGGCCTCCCAGGAGACAAGGACACTCGCAGTAGTCCCTTCCCTGGGCTCAGTCCCCAGTGGTGTGATCTTTAAAGCAGGTTCTCAGAGAGCCTTTTCCACAGCATGGTGTCTGCTGGCCTACCACCCAAACAGCGTCCCCAACCTCCGCTTCCTCCCCGGACACCCCACGCGGCATGCCTGTTCCCTGCTGGCATCTGGCCCCATTTCTTGTTCTTCTGGTCCTCCCTGGAACATGGGGCCTCCTGGGGCAGGGGGACTACTCTGTGTCCCAGAAAGGCTCCAGGGCAAAGACTCCCTTTGTCTGACTGTTCCAGGCTGGAGCCAAATGGAAGGATACTCTGCTGTTTTCCCCAGGACCCCGAACCCAAGGAGCTTTTTGGGAGGTACGGAGAGGTACTCCCAACTCCCAGAACCCTCTTTCAGGGCTGTCACGTCCAAAGGGACAGTGTCCTCAGTTGCTCTGCTCCAGTCTCCCCTCCTTTGTTCCCTGACTCCTCAGTCTTGGGCAGCCGTCTGGGGTGGTCATTGCTGGGCCAGTGGGGTAAGGGGCTAACAGGCTGGGACATCAGCTGAGCTTTGTCTGCCTGGTGCTGGAGGCAAAGGCCCTCATTACCAGCCTCCCTGAGACAGGATCCTCCAGCTCCACCAGCCCTGGGCGTGGGAGTCTGCATGGCAGAGTGCACGGCCTTGGACTCCAGGTCCCCAGTCAATCCTCCCGGTGTTGGCTTGCAGCTGGAGAGAAGCCAGAAGCCCCTAAAAAGCCCTGATTCCTGGCCCAGGTCTGTCCTCAGCTGTGTGGCACGCGTGGTCACTCGGCAGGGAAGCGGGTGGCTCTCAGGTCCCATCTGTGCTGCCCAGAGTCCCTGAACCCCAAGGAACGCTGGCTCCTGTCTCCTGCTATGGCTGCGGATGCCAGGGTTGCTGGGGTCTTATAAGGCAGGGCTGGGAAGAGGTGGGACCTGGAGGGTCCATTTCTTAATTGCTGCCTTCAGGATGGTGCGAGCTATGGGGCACACAGGTCCTGGGAGCTGCCAAAGGGCAATGTACTCAGTCAAGGTCACCCAGGCCTTTCTGCTCCCTGAGCAGGCAGGAGATGGGGACGTCCTCTTCTGTTTCTACAGAAGGTACAAAGGTAAACTCGTTTGACCTACCTCTCCCACAGTGAATACCCTGGAGAGAAATGCATTCCTGACTTTTCTAAAAATTCACATCTGGGCTTGAACTAGAACAGAGGCTGTTTCTCTCCAGCTGCAGTCCTTGTCCTTCCAGTAACCACATCCCTCTTTTATCTCTGAAAAGCAGCTCCAGGCTCACCGCCTCCAAGAAGGCCTCCAGGAGCAAGCCCGCCCCCTGCTGCTCCTGCCCTCCCTCAGTGACCTTCTGGATTCCACCGACATGGCCCAAGCAGTTCACATTCGGCTTTGTAACCACCTTTGCCATTTATTTCACAGACTGCCTAGTGTATCCTGGCTTCTTCAGGGACGCAGATCATGGGGTCTGTTAAACATCTGTCTTCAGTGAGTCTGGTGACTTGGTAGCAATTCTGTCCATTTTCTGGTTCTCAGTAATTCTAGAGAGCCCTTGCCTCTTTGATCTGCTTTGTTCTTCCCAAGGACTCAGCCAAGCAGGTTTTGTGATATTCATCTTACAGAAGAGGAAAACTCCAATGGTATGTGGACAAGCCAGAACTTGAACTCAGGTCTAAAAGACAGAAGGGGAATCCTGCTATCAAAGAAAGAGCACGTAAGGAAGTGGATGGTAACATAAACATTAATGTGGACAAAAAAAGTCGTTGCTGTCATTTTAACAAACAAAGAATGTTATCTGCCATTCCGGTAAGCAACGAATGTTGTCTTCCATCAAACCATCTGCCACTGCCAGTGACCATGCACCCCGAGGGGAATTCAGGGTGGAGAAAAACAGGATACTGGCCCTAGATAGTTAAGATGCGTATCAAAGAGAGAATTTCAAAGAGCCCAGACTCTTGCATCTTCCCATACACAGAAAGGCACTAAAATCATTAACTTGAGATGCCTGTGTTTTTGTGTGATTAGTGGTAATCTTTTCAAGTTCAGTTACATGGGCTTTTTTTCCCCCTAGTAAAAACTCCTCCATATCCTGGCTCCTCCCTTACCTCTTTGGAGCAGTTCCTCAGAGCCATCTGAGAGGCTGTCTCCCAGGCTATAGTCCTCAGCAGTGTCCCTGAATAAAACAATTCTTTCTCAACTTTCAGAATGTGTGGGGTTTTTTTTTTTTTCAGTTGACAATAAGATAATATCTACATTAAAAACTTCAGTGTTTTTATGTCCATTGTATCATTTTGACACTGCGCGTTAATAGGAATGATACTGACAGACCCACTGTACAGTAGAGGAAACCAAGGCTTAAGCGGCTTCCCCAGTTTACACAGGAGCCCAGCTTACCTGAAGGCTAGGAAGGACTTCATTTTGCAGGGAAGGAAACTGACACAGGTGCTGGGGTCTGCCCCTGCTCACACAGCTAGAAGGAACACAAGGCAATGCCCTGAGCCTCTTTCTGCTCCACCAGATCGCCTCCAAGCCTAGCTGGGGGGGCAGGAACGCACTCTTCTAGATGGTGCAGGGGGCCCACCCCTTGGCAGCCCCTACCACTCCAAGTCCTTCAGGACACCGGATCACAGCATCACCTGCTCTGCCATCACTGCCTTGGCAGGTACCCCACTATTGTGCAACCGGGCACAGCGCTGGGGCTGGCTCCGTAAAATCAACAGTCAGTTGGCTTGAGCTGGTTGGTTCTGGCCCCTTGGAGTTTAGCTGTGACAGCAATTAATCACACTAATGCTGAGAGGTGGCCTGGAGACAGGTATTTCCAAGGCTCCGCTACTGGCTCAGGCAAACACACCTGACCTACCTCCCCCCCCGCCCCATCTCTCTCTCTCTCTCTCTCTCTGGGCCGAGGGTGATGCAGAGCAGCCAGGGACAAGGTGGGGTGAACCAGACAGAGCTGGACAGCTCTCCCACCCCAGCTCTGCCAGCCACCCTTGCCAGCCTGTGATCCTGGGGAGGGCAGAGCTCTCCTCCCCGGAGGAAGGGGAGAAGGGGCCTGGTGACCTTGGGGCGTGCTCCAGCCTGGCGTCCCCCTCACCCACCCACCTCCACCTCGCTGCTTGCACTCTGCCTCTGACTCTCTTCCAAGAACAATTTGGCAAGTTCCAATCCCACAACCTGTAAAAAAAAAAAAAAAAAAAGAAGTGATGGGGAGGGCCACAGCCCGGGGAGATCCAGAAGGCAGATTGGCCTATTTTTCTGTTAGTGTCAAATAGCACAAACAGTTCCATGTAAATAGCCTTGAAAAATCTTTGCAATGGAATTCATGGGGGGTGAGGAGTGGCAGGAGGGGAGTAGCTGGGAGGAAAGATGTGCAGGACACCTGAAATCTCTGAGACCAGGGGACTCAGTATTCCCTTCTGGGAGATGGCACAGCACCACAGCTTTCCTATTCAACCAAGTTACATTTGCTATGTTCAGTGGGGAGGTATAGTGCAGTGGTGGAGTGCGTGCTTAGCATGCACGAGGTCCTGGGTTCAATCCCCAGTACCTCCATTTAAATAAATAAATAAACACTAATTACTCCACCCCCTCAACAACAAAAACTCCAACCAGATCACAAATATGTCACGTGCCTAGAGGCTGAGTGGACAGACCTAGTCCTGCCTGCATAGAGTGCTGGTCTGGAAGGTAGACACACATTAAGCAGCGATCCATTCCTGGGTTCTGGATTCTTCTTCCCTGGCCCTATGGTGCTAAACCAGAGAGGGAGAGGTGGGGGGTGAGGGGGTCCTCCATTTGGGCCTGGACTCAGAGTCCATCTTGCCTAGAGGATCCCACCTATCAGTCATTCTCCCTCACCTTGAACACTTCCAGTGATGGGGAGCTCACTCGTTTTGGAACATCGTGGCTTGGGAACTGAGGACTCGCTCACACTTGGCCAAGTGTTGCCTCCCTCCCACATTCACCTGATGGGCCTGAGTCCTCTCCTCTGCAGCAGAGTCACCCTGGTTTGGAGCTGGAGGTCTGGGCCAGACCTTGGCTTTGCCACCAGCAGTGCAAACTCAGGCAAGTCCCACCAAGCCTCAGTCTCCTCATCTGCAAGCTAGGGATGCCATTGTGAAAGGTTGTGAGCCCTGAATGAGTTGGTACATGTGAAGTCCTCAGCCCAGTGTTTGGTACATAGTTAGTGCTTGGTAAATGTTAACTGCATTCATTCATCATTATTTTGACAATCTGTTTCTTTGCCTGTTTCTTATTGTGTTGTTTCCAGACCACTTACCTCCCACAGGACCCGCCTCAGAGCACATCTCAGCTAGTTCATGTCCTGAAGGGATGGCCACGCTCCAGGTGTAGCCTCATCGGTTCAGATGATCCTCCTCCTCCACCTGGGTATCAGCCTTCTGGAGGAGGCCAGGCTGCGTGGGGTGCTGTAAAGCACTTTGCAGACAGACAGCCTGGGTTCAATTCCTGGCTGCTCCCTTGGCCAGCTGTGTGGCCCTAGACCAGCCACAAATTCATCAGAGAGAATCTGTGAATTGTATCTAGCTCAGAGATCGTGCTGGATTCCCACGTGGAGAAAAGGATGGGGGCTTAGACTCCGGCAGAGTAGAGATAACAATTTCATACCTATACCAGGATGCAGTAGATATGAGAACTACCATTCTCTGTTGTTAATATAATTATTATGAGAAAAATCAGAACCTCTTCATCGGACTTCCTTACTCTTTAATGTTTCATTTTTAATAATGAATATGAGGAGATACCCACCAACTTTAGTGCACCTGGGGCCTCTAAGGATCTTTATCTGGCCTTTCTCTGACATTGCTGCAAAGCCTCCACCTTCCCTGACACATAAGTGTTCCATGAATGGTGGTCATTGGCTTATTCACAAAGTCTAAGCGTGACCGGAGATGTTTTAACCACCGTGATCTCTGGGTTGTCAATGTTGAGCTTGATCTCAACTACAAGCCCTGGTCTTTTCAAAGCCCTGAGGGGCTGGGGGTCCAAGCAGAAGTAGGACAGGCACCATGCATGTCCCGGGGGTGGCTAGAGAGTGGCTGGACCACTCCCCTCCCCGCCGCACTCCTCAGGACCTGGGCCTCGTGATTCTGCAGTGCCAAACAACTCACAGAATCTAGACAGACTCTACGAAGATTTTTTGAGATTGTAAGGTGTTCCGGCATTCTTATGTCAGAACAAGACATAGCCCTTCCCCCCAGGAACTGTGTCTCATGATGAAGACACGGAACATGTAGGGGTGGGGGCCACACACGGGCGGCTGCCAAGGGAACCAGCTCACAGCTGTTTGTTCGGCCAATAGTACTTTTTAAAAAACTGAATTGGAATGTCTTTGGGAGGATACTCTAGGTGACTCCAGGCCCCTAGGCCCCATCTATTGTGTCACTACAAAGGGGACATTATCCACCTGACCGCTACAGTTTGGAGCCAAGAAATAGCATTAAACGTGAAGATAAAGGCAGGAACCAGTGAGACTGGAGCACAGAGAAAGGACTCATTCTACCGGAAGGCCAAGACAGCTTTGCAGAAGCAGGTATTTGGGTTTAGAGAAAGATAAAGGGGGTACGGGCTTTGGTCATTACCCAGGTGACCTACCACATTCCTCTTTGTCAAGTCCTTAGGTAGTGGCCCCAGAATTGACCAAAGGGGCAAGTTAGAACCTTTCATTCCAGGCCAGCAAGCCTTGGGTCAGGCCATCGTGACTCCCTTCTCTCCAGGACATGTAGGAGGCAGAGGTCCTCCTAGGGGTGGAGCCTGAGCCCATTGACCTGGGGAGGAAGCAGGAGGAAGGGGTGAGGAGGAGGGGTGTGGATACACGAGGGGAGGGGCAGGGGAGGGAGGGGAAGCCCAGAGGAACTAAGTGGTTCAGCAGCTGAAATAAATACCACCTGACTGCCTCGGCAGCCATCGCTTCCTCCCTCTGACCAAGGACACAGTCCCTTTGGCCCTTCAAATACTCAGGTTCTTTCACAGAAAGGAAAACACCTCAGAGCCACTAGGAAACAAGTGGTATTTTATTCCTTTTTGTCATTGTGGAGAGGAGAGGGCACAACACAGAGAACAGCAGTCCTGGTCATGGCGGCACGGTTTGGGTTTGGTTAGTTTTCACGAGAACACGATGGGCGGGAGGGGTGGGGTCTGATTTTCCACTCTCTTCACGGCCTTCAACCTCTTGCTGTTCCGTCCGCAGCAGGGCTGCGTGGAGCCCTGCCCGGTCTCCAACCCGCAGCACGGCCGCTGCCCTCGCCACTCTGACCAGCGAAGGGCAGAACACAGGGCACAGGAGCCACCGCTGCTGCCTGGCCAATGGGACGTGGACAGAGAAGCAAAGGACCCCTGCTCTCCCTGCCGCCCCTCCCCAGAGCACTGGCCTCACCTGAATGCAGCCCTCAGTCATCTCCTGCCAGAGACCCAATTCAGGGACGGGGAGTCTGAGTCCAGGCGAGCTGGGCTGTAGATGGGAGCCTCGGGAGCCGGGGAGGCTGGAGGGGGGAGTAGGGTTCCAGAGCCCAAGGAGTTATTGCTGAGAAGACAGGCAAGGGACATGTTCCCTGGGGGCAGAGTAAGTGGGGGATGGGGCAGATGGGGACCAGGGAAGGGGAGTAGCCGCCTGAGGGCAAAGCGGGCTTCCAGCTTCTTTCTGGGAACCTCCCACTGCCAAGAGACCTCAGAACAGACTTGGTCCAGGAAGGACCATGGAAGCAAGGTGCTTGTAACAGGGGTGAAGAGCGGCCAGGCAGGATGATTGTAATGTGATGTAAACTCTCCCAAGTCCCAGGACAACTGGAGACTCCCGCCCGTGCCCCACCCCTGCACCCATCCCTACATCCAGAGAAGAACTGGCCTCTCAGGGAAAAAGCAGGCTTTTGGGAGTGGGAGGGGATGGGGCCACGGAGAGCAGGGGGGAGCTGACGGCCACAAGGCTCAGCTCCTGCCCAGGAAAGTGAGTCCAGGTTCACTACAACACACCATCATCCACGAACAAGCAGCCACGGAGACCACAGTCATCAGACGCACGCACGCACGCACGACATGTCACAGGAGGTGGATGAGACCACAGGCTGCAGGTAGGGGAGGCGGTGTTGCATCATTAAGTTGAGGACAGGCATTTGAGGGGCTGGGGAAAGGGCAGGGGGACACACAAGTTCTTGGCTTCTCCCAGGGAAAGATCTGTTGCTGAAGTGGCTGGTTTTTCTTAAGCATCAGCATTTGCATCTAAAGGTTCAAGCAGCTGCCTTCAGGTTCTGGAGGTTGAAGAAGGAGAGAATTTAAATTGAAACAAAACTCTGGCTTCCTTTCAAAAGTCTCTACTTGCTCGTCTCCCCGATAGCCCCTCTGCCCGCGGAAGCTCCCAGGATGAGACCTGTTCTAAGTGCCTTGTTCTCGGGAAAGCAAGGAGGGTGAGTCTGAGAAGCAGGGAAAGATGAGGGCGGAGAGGGTGGGACTCAGGGGAGGGGCTCTCTCAGGTGGGTGGAACCTGGTGGACACGGAAAGGAAACTGTCAAACCCAGGGTTTCCATATCAGGACGCCCCCGAGAGTTGCTCATAGCCCTGAGACTCAGGACAACAGGGCTTCTGAGGAAGTTCTAGTGAGGGGGGGAAAAAAAAAGACAACTGCTGGCTGGAGATTCTGTCCCGGGAGCCTCTCCATACTGCTCCCCAGATTCTGAGCTGCTGGCTGCCACAGCTCGGACACAACACGGGGCTGCAGCTGGGACATGTGCCCCCTGGATTGGTTCTACAGTCACATCGAGCTGAGGCATCACTGACCTTCCCAAGGCCCAGCTAGAGGATGGAGGTACTGAGCCCACGCTGCACCCCCACGGGGCTGTTTTTGGGGCAAGAAAGCAGTTAGGAAAGAATTCCGATGCCTCCTGAGTACACTGTGTTATTACTATCACGGTTGGAGCTGGTGTACCGGGCATTTTACACCCAGAAATCTTTTTTAGGAGAAAGTTATATACCTCTTTATCATGTCTTATTTGTATGAAAAAAAAAAAAGGCAGAAGTGAGCTGAAAGAAGACTGATTTCCCCACAAACTCAGTCCAGTATATTTCAGGACATGTCATAAAGGAAGACAGGAGCAGAGGGGTATGATCAAATCCAGACCCAACTACAAAGCCCTGAGTTCAAGTTCCATCTCTTACTTACTATCTGTATGGCTATTTTCTCTGACCTCAGTTTTTTCATCTATAAAATGGGGCTAAACCCCACCTGTCCTACTTACTTCTTCTGGCATACTCAAGTGAGTTTGTGTATGGGGCAGCATTTTGAAAACTGGAAAGCAATTAAGTTATTACTTTCCCTTGTTACTCTAATGAACAGTGGAAAAGGATGACACCCTGCTACCTGGACCACTGGGTCGAATGGAAGCCCTATTTTCTGAGGGAGGTTTCAGTCTGTCTGTCTCATCACCCTTTTCAGACACGAGCCTCCTCAGAGCACAGCTCATAATAAAAGCTGTGCATGTTGCAAAAGCTGGCCCAGTTCTTCCCTGCTGGCTCTGCAGCCAGACTTCAGTCAGATGGTGACAAACAGATGCAGACAGGCAGCATCTTACCTTTGCACCTGAGGGCTGCACTTCAGTTCTCTGCTTTCTGGGGCTCTGTTGCTGGAAAGAGAACCGGAATGGATGGTAGTGGATGAACCCCTCATCCCAGCAGGCCACCCCCTGCGGCAGCCCTGCCTGTGCCTGTCTCTGGGGGAGCCTGACCTGCACGGTGGAGGTGACTCACGTGGATTCCGAGTCAGACAGACCTGGGTGCAAATCCTTGTCCTGCTACTTGCTGGTTAGAGGACTTGGCAGTTTCCTTCACTTTTCTGAGATGTGGTTAGTGATGTCTGCCTCGTGGGACTGCATGCCCACATCTTAAATGAGACATCAAGCACCTTGTATCCTGCCTGACACTAAGCAGAGTCCCCGTAAACAGCAGCTGTCAGGAGCAGCCGCCTGTGTGGTGGAGGTGAGGGGGTGACGCAGAGCCGAGGCCTGGGGACCCCTCTCTGGCATAACTATGGAAGCATGTCTGGCCAGCCAGCTCTCAAGAGGCCACAGCACCTGGCAGCTGTCGGCCACCCACCCCTGAGCTGTACAAGGACCCTTGCCCACTCCCTCCATCTCACCTGGGCAGGCGGTCCTAACACTTACCATTTGCAGTGACGAGGTTCTCCACCTGGGCCTCCTCATCCCCTGGAGCCCTGCAAGAGAATAGGATGCGGGCCCATCAGGTCTCCAGGGCAAATCCAGAGAGTGTCCCTCTCGCCCTGCTGGGGCAGGGCCCTGGGGTCAGTCTCCTCTGAGTCACAGTGGATCTCTCTCCATCATGGGGCACATGGGGCCCGGGGAGGTCAGGGCCGAAGGGGACAGAGTCAGGGGAACTTATGGGCACCCTTCAATGTTGGTCCCTGAGAGAGCTAAGTACTGGGGAAGGGTGGCCTAGAGCCGCCTGGGGCCTTGGGTTGTGTCTTGCCGCAGACTTTGGACTTTGAGGTCCAGGGCTGGCCTGGGTTACCACAGTGGACCAGTGGGGTGTGCCCTTGTGTGGGGGTAGAACGGTGAATGAACGGGAGCCCAGGTTTCCACAAAGAGCCTCATGAGTAGGTGACAAGCAGGGCAGTGTCACAGGTCCTATAGAGAGGGGACGGACCTCAAGAGAAGCCCTGAGGCCCTCTGCCTCCCTTCTCCCAAGCCCAGCTGTCTCAAGGGCCTCCAGACAAGGATCCAGCATGTTCCTTCCCCACCCCACCCCCACATCAGAAGAGAGAAGAGAGGGCTAAACCTTGATGCTTTGACCTCTCCTTTTCCCAAGGTCTACCTGCAATCCTCAAAACTGCTACCCCTACCCCAACACACACGGCCTGTTTCTGAGACAAGAATTCAAAAGGACATTCATTTGGGGTCACACGCCACGGACCCCTCCCTGTCCCCTCCTAGTGTCACCCCAGAGGTCCACAGCCATGGCATTCCTTACCGTGGCTTCTGATTGAAACTGCACTTGCATCTGCGACCTGAAAGGCAAAAAACCATCCAAGGTCATGCTCCCGGGGTGGCCACAGCAGGGCTGCGCTATGAGTCTGGGTAAATAGCAGCCCTTCTCTGGGGTAGCACACAGCTTGCAGAACTGTACATGGCAATCCTTGGTTGGAGCAGGGTCCTTCTGAGGCCAAGGTTCACCCTTCAGCACTTTGGATGGTGATACCAAGAGCAGAGGGGTCCATGGTGGGAGGCGGGGGGTGTGGACAAAGACGGGGGCACATCCCTTGGGGCACTCTAAGGACAGCCCTGTCTCCTGTGATCCCCCACAGCAGCAGGACAGCCACCCGCCCCCTCTTATCTGTGCCTGTTTTCACCAAGCACTCATTTTGTTCATTCTTCACTGATTCACTGAGCACCTATTATGTGCCCAGCAGTGTATTAGGTGCCGGAGATAACCAGAATGGACAGGCTCCCTCCCCTCCAGGAAAGAGAGCAGCCAGGCTCTTGGACCGCTCACACCTGTTTCACAGCAGCAGACACTGCCCATGCAGAGCAAACACAGGAGCAAACAAACTTACTTAGGATAAGCAGGATCCCCACGGAGAAGAGGACCACAGCGAACACCAACCCCCCGATCCTCAGGGTCTGGTAGTCTGCCAAAGGAATGAGGGTGAGAAGACGGAAGAGGGAAGAGCCAGGGAGAGTGTGTCCGTCCCCCCCCCCCCCAGGGTCGTCATCACCACTCACCATAATGAAAAGGGTCCTTTTCTTTCTCCTGCTCAGCTGCTGGAAAAACAAACACGTGTGATGAAGAGGAAGACAGCTGCACGTCCTGATTCCCAAACATCTTACCGTGTCTCACATGCCTCACTCCCCACCGAGGGATTCCTAGGAAGCAGGACCCATGAAGCGGAGATGCCCAGAGTAGCCAGGAAGGATGGGCCTGCCTGCCAGGGTCAGTGTTCACAGCATCCACATTTACTGCCCCCTTTTATCTCACATCATCCCCAGAAGACAGGGTCTATTTTCCTCTTGTTGCAAGTGTGTTAACTGAGACCAAAGGAGGACACGTGACTCGCACAGTCTAGAGACTCACAGGCAGGTCTGGCTCCCAAAGTTCAGGTTAAAAGCCTACAGGGCCCTAGTGGGCTTCAGGGCCAGAGCCCGCGGGAGGAGACGAGCAGGCTGGATGAGGGTCTGTGAATAGCCACTGCCTTCCAGGATGTTCTTTGCTGACTAAAGGTGGAGGAACTGGTTAGATGCGTAGAATCTGAGAGCCCCCCAAACCTGGTGACCCAAAGGGCTAGGATGTTGCCCCAGAAAGGGCCGTGGCTGCTCTCCTGTCAGAGCGAGGTCCCCGAGGGGTACTTACCACTGGCCAGGACTGCAGGGGCCAGCAGGCTGCACAGGAAAATCAGCACCACCTCCATGGCGTCTAGAGACGGAGGGAGGAAGATGACCCTCTGGGCAGGAGACGCCCCACTCTAACCCGCAGCCTGACCAGGGCCCCAGTCTGATTCCCACCTCTACGCTGAGCGCTCTCCACACCGTGCGAGTTCAAACAACAAAATGCAAGCAGCTGACATTTATAGACTCCTTACAGGCAGCAGTTCAATTACAACCAAATCAATTCCATTAGCAAGCACTGTGGCTACCCCATTTTGCAGGTGAAGAGCCTGAGCTTAAGGAGGTGAAATGACACAGTAGTAAACAGCAGAGCCCACATCCTAACCCAGCTCAGGAACGCCTCCACCATGCTGCCTCTCTGGTGCCCAAGCTTAAAACCCTGAGGACTTATGAGATGACCTCACCAGCATCCTCTCTCCGTGGCGCCTAGACACGTGGCCATCTCTAGCTCATTAAGATGTCTGGGACTTCCTGGCCTAGTTCCCTATAGCCAAGACCTGCTGGCAGAAGTTAAATTAAATGAGGCAGGTAAACTAACGCCCCTCAGGCGGGAGGCCTGCTGTTCCTGGACTCTGTATGGTAAACCCTGAAATGCTGACAGCTCTTCCTCGTTACCCATCACGCTCTCCCTTCTAAAATGCCCAAATCAACCCATAGACTTTAGTTCACAGCCCTCCGTTGGTCCGATGAATCAAAGGGAGCGTGGGGACAGAGGGGTTCTCTGAGTATCAGCGCCCTGGCCTCTCCTTCCCCAGATGGTGCCTGAGACTTCTGCTCACGGGCTCAAGCCCCTGGTCTCCGGGGTCGGCGGCCCCTGGATGGGCCATTTGGATGGAGGCAGAAGGCAGGGCCAGTGGGTCCCTCCTGGGGATGGAATTCAGTAGAGTTACACACACCTCTTTCCTGGGCTTAAAGGAGCATGGTAAAGAGCCAGCGGGAAAAAGGGAAAGAAACCTGAACCAGGAAAGCCCAAGTCTTGGTGGAGCGAGACTAGCAGGGGCCTGACCCCCTACACGTTGTCGAGTGGTCAGGACCACGCCCTATTCTCCCGGCCCCGGGGGCCAGCAGCCCCCAGCTGCCCTTCACCACTCAGCCAGCAGAGGTCAGAACGGCTCCATCCAGAGTCAGGCCAAGGCACAGACCCAGGACTCGGACACAGGCGATTCAAGAAGCATTTATCAAAAGGCAGTTGTTTGCTTTTAGTGCTACCTCATCTAATACTTGTATTTCTTTTAAGTTTTACATTACATTTTATATATATAAAAGTATACGTAACACACGTATAATGAAGCATGGCCCTAAGAAAACACCCATAAACAACTTAAGAACTAGAGCTTTACAAATACCTCTACATTTTATATTTTCCTCCAACCCAACCCCCTGCCTTACTCCCAGAGGTAAACAGTCCCTGAATATCCTGAATATCCATTTTTAATCATTCCCTTGCTCCTCTTCAAAAAAATTTTAAACTTAAGATATAATTCACATACCATGAAATTCATCATTTTAAAGTGTTCAGCTCAACGATTTTTAGTATATTCATAAAATTATGCAACCATCATCACTAAGAAACATTTCATCATCCCCAAAAGAAACCCATCCTAATTAGTGACTTGTCTTTTCACTTTTTAAATTGTCTTTCAATGAACAGAATTTCTTAACTCCGATGTAATTAGATGCAATGATCTTTGTGTCTTGTTTAAAATTCCTTGTTGGAATTTACTGAGTCAGAAAGCATTTTCTTCTAAACATCTTAAAGTTTTGTCTTTTGCATTTAAATCTTTATTCCATCCGGAACTGATGTTTATGGAAGACATGAGGTAGGGATCGCATTCTTGCTTTTTCCCCATCTGACAACCAGTTGTCCTGGAACCATCTGTCACCATCTTCCCTCGTGATGTGCACGGCCACTTGTGTCCAGTGGGTCTGGTTTCTGTCCAGGTGTGGGTCTGTTTCTGAGCTTTCTCTTTGGATCTGTTGGTCAGTGTGTCTGTTCCTGCATCAAAATCAGCGTCTCGGTTACTAAGGTTTTGTGGTCATCTTTCCACGTGGTGGGAGCAGTTTCCTCTTCTTTTTTTCCTTTCTTCTCTGCCTCTCCTGCCTCTTCCTTCAGAAATGTCTTCACTATTCTCGGTCTTTTGCTCTTATATATCAACTTTAGAATCAGCCTGTCAAATTCACCTAAAACTGTTGGGATTTTGATTGCAATTGCAATGCATCTATCTACAGAACAACCTGGGGGAGAACCGACATTTTTTGTGATCTTGAGTCTCCTATCCGTCAATAAATCTCTTCATTTGTTTAGGTCCTTTTCAGTGTCTTTGAATAAAGTTCAATAAATGCTTTCATATAGATCTTGCACATCTTCTGTTAGATTTATTGCTAGGTATCTTACCATTTTTATTGCTATTTTAAATGCCATCTCGTGTGTGATGTCTAATTTTTGCTGGTATAAAGGCAATTGATTTGTATATATTGATCTTTTTTAAAATTGGAGTATAGTTGATTTTCAATGTTGGTTAGTTTCTGGTGTACAGCAAAGTGATTTAGTTATACATATATATATGTGAAGACTATATATATGAAAAATATATATTCTTTTTCATATTCTTTATCATTACAGGTTATTATAAGATATTGAATATAGTTCCATGTGCTAAACAGTAGTCCTCATTGTTTATCTGTTTTACATATATAGTAGTTATTATCTGTAAATCCCAAACTCCTAATTTATCCCTCCCCTCCCTTTGTTTTCTATGTCTGTAAGTCTCTGTTTTGTAAATAAGTTCATTTGTGCCATTCTATATATTCCACATATGAATGATCTATTTGTCTTTCTCTGAGTAGACTCATTTCACTTAGTATGATCATCTCTAGGTCCATCCATGCTGCTGCAAATGGCATTATTTCATTCTTTTTATGGCTGAGTCTCATTCCATTGTGTGTGTATATATATATATTCCATTGTATATATATGTAGATCTCACATCTTCTTTATCCAGTCATCTTTCGATGGACATTTAAGACTATAACCCTCTAAGTTCTACTTTCACTCCAAACACAAGCTTTGAAATGTGGCTTTTTCATTATTGCCTAGTTCTTAGTACTTTAAACTTGCATTATAATTTAATTAACCTGTGCATTAAGAAGGATTTCTTTAAATGTCCCGATATATAGTGATTTTTAATTTACTTTTGTTATTGACTTCCAACTTAATGTGCACTGGGGTCAGAAAATGTGGTCTTTAGGAATCAGATGCCTTGAAATTTACTGAGACTTGCTTTATGATCTAGGCTGTGGTTACTTATTTTAAAAATTATATTCCATGTATTCAATTATTAATTCCTTCATTGTTGAGAAGAAAGTTCTGTATGCCCATTAAGTTAAGATTATTGTTATTTAACTTTCTATGTATTTTCTCATTTTTTGACTATGTAACCTATCAAAAAATTGAGGTAGGTTCTTTAAAATCTACCACCATGAGGAAGGATTTATAAATTTACCCCTGTGTTTCTTACAATATTGTAACAGAAAGTTTAAAATTATTATACTGCCCTGGGAGTTGGATCTTTTACGATTACATAGGGATCCTGTCTTAAATTCTACTTTACTTTCCGCTTTTCTGTGTCTATGCATTGGGTGTGTCTTATAAACAGTAAAGAGTTAGATTTCCTTAAACATTCAATTTGATTATTAACTGTCAAGTTTACTCTGTTTAACTTTACTGTGACTATTAACATATTTAGTCTGATTTCTACCATCTGTTTTTCCTCTACTTTTCTTGTGTGTATTTCTCTTTTGACTTTTTTTTTTATTTTTGGATTGACTTTCTTATTCATTTTCTCCCTCTACTGGCTGAGAAATTATTCAAGCTGTTTGTAGTCTTTTAGTGGTTACCTTTGAAATTTTACCGTTTGTATTTGCTATAGACTGAATGTTTGTGTCCCTAGTCCTCCATGTGATGGAATCTGGAGGTGGCCTTTGGAAGGTGATTAGGTCATGGGTGGAGGTGGGGGGAGGTTGGGGAGGAGCCCTCATGATGCGATCAGTGCTCTTATAAAAGAGACCCCAGAGAACTCTCTTGCCCTTTCTGCCATGTGAGGGGTCAGTGACAAGACAGCATCTATGAACCAGGAAGCAGGCCCTCATCAGACACTGAATCTGCTGGCCTCTTGATCTTGGACTTCCCAGCCTCCAGATCTGTGAGAAATCAGTTTCCATTGCTTATAAGGCACGCAGTCTATGGCGTTCTGTTATAGCAGCCTCTGAACAGACTGAGACGGTACTCGATCTAACAAAGATTTTAAAAATCTAAAGTTAAAACATAATAGTTATTAGGTAAAATATTCTTCTTGAAAAATACAAAGCATCTCCTTCCTGATATATATGCTATTATTGTACAAAATTTCAGCTTTCTTAATCCTATGAAGTAGTTATCAGTGTTTGTATTTCTCGGAAACAACGTTTGTTAGGTTTACCCATGTGTATAGTTGCCAGCCTTTAAGCTAGCCCCCAATACTTCCTGTTCACACCCTTGTACAGTCCCCTTTCACAGTGCACCAGGGTTTATTGTGTGACCAATAAAATATGGCAGAACTGATAGGTCACTGAAAATATTATATCATAAAAGGCACCACAGCTTTCTCTTCTCGCTCGCTCGCTCGCTCTCTGACTGCTTGCTCTGGGGAAAGTTACCTGCCATGTCTTAAGGATACTCAGGCATCCCTGTGGAGAGGCCCACATGCCAAAGAACTACAGGTCTCAGTTCAAAAGCCCACAGGGACCCTGGAAGTGAGTTTGGAAGCAGATCCTCTGGCCTTCACTGACTGCCAGCCTGGCTAACAGCTTGACTGCAGCCTTATAAAAAAAAACCCTGAGTGGAGCCACCCAGCTAAACTGCTCCTTGATTCCTGACCCTGAGAAACTGTGTGAGATAACAGATGTTTGTCATTTTAAGCTACTATGTTTGGGGGTTACTTGATATGTTGCAACAGATAACTAACATAAAGCGTTTACTCACTGATTTGCTCTTTCGAATTTCAGACACCCATTAAGCCATTTTCTTTATTCCTGGAGAACACCTTTTAGAATTTTCTTTAAAGAAGATCTATTAGTTACAAACTCAGATTTTGTTCATCTGAAAATTTTTCATCTCACCCTTCTGGTGGACAGACTCTAACGCAATCCCCAATAATTCCAACTGTCTGGTATTCAGGCCTTTGGAGAATCCCCTCTCCTCGGGCGGGGGCAGCAGCTGGGACTTGCTTCTAGCCAGGAGAGCGGTTAGTAGGAAAGTAGGGCCCCTCCTGGGAGTAGGAAGGACGCATGTCAAAAGTTCCAGGCTGCTGCACCTTTCCCTCGGCTCCTCCCCAACCACCTCCATTGATGCCCAGGTTCAAGTCAGTCCCCCACACGCACACTGAGTTCCTAGACAGGACCATACACTTCCGGGTTCTGCAAGGGATAAACAGGTGAACAGGACAGGGAGGCAGGGTCTGAAAGCAGAGGGCTCTGATATATCAGCAAATGTGAAGAGAGCTTCACAAGAAGTCGAGACTACATTCAAGGGGCATCTAGCCAGGCATGGAAAGGGGAGCAGGGAACATGACAGGGTGCCTGGGACGTGTCCACGGAGGAGCTGACATTTTAGCTGAACTTTGAAAACAGGATGGGATTCTGACGGACAGGGATAAGGAGAGAGAAAAGGAAGGGCATTCTGGCAGAGCAACAGCATGAGCAAAGGCGGTGAGAAGGGGAAACGGGAGGCAGGGATCACAAACAGTATCCAATTCAAGTTCAAGTCAGACCCAGTGGAACCTCAAGGTACTTCATTCAGTAGTGGCCACCTGAAGTGCCTTCCTGGGGATTCTGAATGAGGTCCAGCAAGAGAGAGGGCCTTCGTCCATTAGTAAGGTCTGCACAGCACAGGAGGGAGCTGTGACGGAAATCTGCCAAGTATTTGCCCTTTCCCAAGTAAGACACCTTCCAAAACAGTGAATGATCTAGTTGTGTAAAGTATGATGGTGTGGGTGGTAAGAATTCTGATAAGACAGTTAGAGTCAGCCTGGAGAGGATCTTGAATGCCAAGCTCAAGAATAAAGACCTGTCTTTGTATTCTAAAGAAAACATTTCTGATCAAGTTACAGTGTGCTGAAAGGAATCCTGTTATAGAACTGGAAAGGGACCAACTTTCCTCCTCCAAGCTGCTGCCCAGGCCTGGGCTGCACCAGCCGCGCTCAGCACAGGCCTCCTCAGGGGCCTCTTGGCCCCTCCACCCTTTTTAAAAATCTCGTTGATACCACTGGCACTGCCCCCAAGTCGAGTGGCCAAGAACACATGCAGAATCCCCGAAGGGGGTTCTTTCTCCCCCGGCTGCACCAGGAAACTCTCTGCCTCCCCTCCCTCCCACACAACTGCCCCCACCCCGAGTCCTACACCCTCCCAGTTACTACACATTCCTCTCTCCCAGAAAGGAAGCTGCGCTGCCTGGGGCTGGCGCGGGTGAGGGGGAGGTTAAGAGGGCGTAGCAGTGGTAAATCTCATTTCAGGCCACAAGGTCCAAGAAGTAGATGGAAGAGAGAAGGGAGGGGTCTTTAGAAGAGGGGAAAGCAAGGCAGAGTTGGGTGGAGTCGGGAGATGGGGTTTTAGAACATTACACTAGCTTCCTGTGCAAGGGAGGCCCTGGACCCCTCTGCTTGGATGGGCCTGGGGACCTGGCTTGGCTCCCTGGGATGGGGCTCATGGTGACATCATCACTGTTAGATGGGGGACTCAAACTCTAGATGGTTCAGACCATCCTCCCCATCTGGAAAACGGGACTAGCCACACTTCACTTCCTCTGTAGCACCTTCTGAGAAAGAATTCAGTTCCCACTTGTTTTTCTGCTCTTTTCCATGTTCTCATATCTCTACATTGGGAAACAGCTGACACGTCGGGCGGGCGGCACCAGCACGTCCATGTTAATTTCCTTCCCTGATCTTCCTGCCGACTGCGCAGTTGCTTTCTGCATGTGCAGGAGAAAGCAATCAGAAGAGTTTCTCCGGTGATTATCTTTCTATACTGAGTCACATAATTTCACATAATTGCTGGGTAAAAGCTGCTCAGAAAGAGAAGCCACCAGTTGATGATATAGCATCATGCTATATTATTTTTGATTCCACGCAGCAGTGAGGTGGATCAGAATACCCAGTTCTATTGTGAAAATAACTCAGAAACGACCGCCCTTTAAAATGCACAGGCTCCAGATTACAGCGGACCGTCATTATCTCACCCTCATCTCTCTCACTCGGCCCCCAAAGCCTCCCTTCCCTTCCCTTGCATCCCGTCTGCTTGCCTTCCTTTGGGTTCAGCCCATCAAAAACGTGCCCAGAAGGGTCTCCAAGGACTGAATCCTGGCAGGATCCCCAAAGATCCCCTCTCCAGAGAGGACACACCAGAAGGGAGAAGGAGGGAGACTTTTATGGGGTCACAGAATGCCTGGGCCCCACTGTTTAGGCTAACTGGTTACCCTAGACTGTTATCACATGCCAAGGGGGCATGATTTAGCCTGTGATGTATCCAAATCTTTGCAACAAAGAAGATTCCACTGTGTATAAATAGGACATAACCAAGATGTGAAGTTTTCCAGATGGAGTTAGACTCACCGAATGCCAGCAAGTTACAATGATTGAGATGAAAGCTCCTACTTTTTATTTGAGGAGATGAGGCCCCAACAGAGAAGTGATGGAGCCACGTCATCCAGCTGATCAGGGGCAGAGCTGGGCCCAGAACCCACGCCTCCAGCTGGTGTGCTGGGATCGGGAGGTGGGGAAGCCAGGGTTGGAGGGAAAAGCGCCATGGGGGTGGTAGGAAAGGATGAGCAATGCCTGAGAGTCCTCGGGCAGCCTGGCCAGAGCCAGGACAGAAGACACGGCACCTACAGGAATGAGGGGGACCAGGGCAGTGAGAGGGGTAGGAGAGAAGCACAGACAGGCTCCTGGCTCTCCCATTAGAAGACCACCTTTGGTGGCTCAGATGTTGGGGGGCCAGTGCTGGCTTCTGGGAAGGTGAGTGATGGAATCATGTCTAGAAAGGGTCTTCAGGTGGCTTGGAGCCCACCTCCTCACTCTCTGAACAGGGGGCAAAGAGATGGTCAGAAAAGCCCTTTCTGATGATCCTGGTGAGGTGCAGTGCGGGTGAGTTTGGTGTAGGCGGCATCACTGTGGCCTAGATCTGAGTGGTCTAAGGCCGGGCTAAGGCTCGAAAACAGAGAAGGCCCAGGACTAAAAGTTAGCACAGAAAATTGGTCTGATTTCTGGGCAAAGAGATGGATTTTTTACATTCCTAAGACATTAGTAAGTCTTACTGTTTGGGAGGGAAATAGGGGGAGGGGAGCCTGATCTATTTGTGCTAAGATCTTTTTGGGGACAGGAGACTGACCCTGGCAGACTTCTCAGGCCTCCTTAGCCTCAGATTCTATGAAAGGGCTGCACGTGCACACTCTGAATGGCACCTCAGTTCTCAGTCACACGTGCTCACGACCAAGGCCTGGGGGAGCGGTCAGCACAGACTGGCCGATGAGGCCCAACCCGCGGCCTGGCTTTGGGATGTGCTGTCCTTTTATGAGAACGTTGGGGTCATAATGCCACAGGGCTGGAAAGGCTGGAATGTTCTCCTGAACCTTCTCTGGCACCCCTTCCACCCCGGTGTCTCCCTGCTCCACCATCCACGCTGGGGCAGCCGGGCGTCCTTGGCGCTCAAGCGAACCCCCACCTCCCCTCACGTGCAGCTGCACTTTTCCTCCCTAAACCGCTCATCACCTTCTGCCTCCCAACTTAAGATGTACAGGCGTGAAAAGAAAGCAAAGAACAAAAGGACAGTCATCACCTACTTGACTGCTCTGTCTAGAAGCACTCCCAAGGGCATTTCCGGGGTCCTTCCTGGCTGAGCTCAGCACTCCCCTCCATCTTCTCTGTTTTCAGGATGGGGACTTTGCCCCTCACCTCGTGTTCCATGCGACCTGTGGCCTCAAACCCCCACTGTGTGCCCTACACTCTCTGGCCTTGGAGCTCCCAGACACAGTGACCCAGAGCCACGACCAAGTTTCATCATCTGCTTTTGTAAAATGCAGGGTGGATTCTTCTCCATCTTTGGCCCCTTCTGGAAGGCTCAAAACTCCCTTTCTTCATACAGCTGCAAGACACAGCTGCAGCCTCCTTGACTGGAAAAGCTTCCACCCAATGCTGCCCCCCAGGCCAGTGTGCCGCCGCTCCCAGGTCCACTCGCGTCAGGCAGGACCTGAGCCCACGGCTGGACATGAACATTGGGGATGTTCAGGGCTGAAGCTCCTGCAGCTCCACGAGCCAAGCTCCACTTCCTGGGGCAGCAACCATGACCGAAGTGTGAAAGAAAAGGTAAAACCAGAACAGCTGAGTCTTCTAGGTGAGTCTTCTGGCAGTGAACTTGGCTGTGGCAATAAGCAAGGTGCTGGTGAGCATCGGAATTATCCTATGGACTCCAAAGAAGGAAATGAGAGGAACTGAAAATTCTGGGATGGGAAGCCTGTATTTGAAGCCCATTTTGGGGCCAGGATTGGATGTAAGAGATGATAATAATAATCACGACAAACAGCATACAGGTCAAGTGCTATTCTTACTACTTTAAATATTCGTTCTCATTTAATTCTTAAAAATAGCCCATGAAATATGTGTTGCATCAAACCCATTTTAAAGGGGAAGAAATTGAGGCAGGGAAAGAGTGGTCCCCTGGTGAGTGAAAGCTGGATTCCAGACTTCCGCCCAGCTCAGCCTGCCCACCCGCTGGAGGAGGAAGGTAGTCTTCCTGCTGGGAGCCCTGGACTCCAGCCCCTGGCCCCACATTCCAGGGAGGCTCACACCCACCCAGGAACAAAGGGCCAAGAGGGGCTACCTGTACTGGCTCCCAGAGGGCTCACCTCCCAGGCGGCTGCCACCCTGCTCCCTGCTCCTATACCCGTCCAGCAGGCTTAGGCTGCAAGGCTCGGCCACACAAAAGAGTCATGTGAACTCTACAAAGAGGGGGCTCCTGCCTCTGGGTGAACATTTTGTCATCCTAACATGTTGTTAAGCCTCCTAACATCACTAGCTTCATACACACTCATGAAAGAAAGAGAGCAGAAGGCACAGTGCCTGCCGGCTCACCCCCAAGAGAGAATTTCTATTCCCTTGTTGCACAGAGAGCTGTTCCCCTGAGAAGGGGAGTTTTTAAAAAAGAGATTATGGAATTTGTGCAGCTGATTCGGCCGGAAGTGAGAGCAGGGGGTGGGGGACAGTAAGGGATCAGCCAGTTCCTCTGTCCACTTTCCAAGGCTATTATAAAGGTCAAGTGAGATAATACATGTGGAGGTTCTCTGTAAACTGTAAAGCACTGTGATAACAGTACCTAACAGTTGTTAGGCATTCATGTCATCCCAAGTCCTGTTCTAAGTGGTTTACACGTACTAACTCATTCAGTCCTTACAGCAGCTCTAGAAGTGGCTCTGATTATGATCATTCCCATTATACAGATGGATAAACTGAGGTCAGAAAGGTTAAGCAACTTGCCTAAAGCCCCAGAGCCTGGATTTTAACCCAAGCAATCTGGCTCCAGAGTCCTTGCTCTGAACCACTCTACCATCCTGCCTCTCTGCCACTCGGGGGCTTTGTGACCTTGAACAAGTCACTCTACCTCTCGGAGCGTTTGCTTCGGAACATGTAAAATGGGAATAGTAACTGGCATGTGAGGAGCTGCGAGGATTAGATGACATAGCCTCCCTGCATCACTGTCTGCCCACACCTGTCCCTTTGGCATCTCCTTTTGCAGGGGAGACAGCTCCTCCCCAGCTCCAGCCCTGTAGACCTACTGGGGACTGCCAATTGCAGCCCCTCCCTTGTTGCTAAAAGGCCTGGGTTTGAGACTTCAGGATTCCCCCACGGGTAGTCACATCCTCCTGAACCAAGGGAAGAAGGGTCAAAGCAGCCAGGCTGTGAAATGTGGGGTTGGAGGAGTCTAGGGGGCAGGGGTACTCAGTCAGCATCCTGCAGGTGAAGAGCTGGCGGGAGAGAGGAGCCAGAGAAAGGACAGTGAGAGGGTCCTGGCTGGGGGTGCTCTGGCCTGTCTGTCCGCAGCCAGTGCTGCCCTGCCCATCCCGCAGTTTGGCTCTAAGAACCCATAATCCCCGCCCTGCCCCAAACCGATGCAGCTCAGTTTCTGTCATTTGCAATGAAAAGAGATATCACGTCCCAGCTGAGCGCTCTGCCTGGTAAACAGCAACTGCTTTTTAAGCATCAAGGGTTGATAGATCATCTTTCCCCCAACTCTTTCCTCAGCTTCCACCTTCACGTTCTAGCTTCTCTTGGGAAATGGGGAAGAGAAACAGAGAATGGAGCTGGGGAAAGCCCCCAGTTGCCTCCTCTCACTTCCCTTCCCTCCTCCTTTAACTGTCTCTCATCGCTGGAAGGCTCCAGTGTCCCCATGACACAGGCAGGGATGGCCTCGAGCCACAGCAGATGCAGGCAGAGCATGGCGTTATCTACGCAAAAGGCTTCCCAGAGCTACTGCCTTCTCCTCCCTCCAGAAAAACAGGCTGCATCATCCAGGGCCACAGACAGGTGGTGTGGGGAGCACAGACCTGCCTGGGGCAGCCAGGGACGGTGACACGTCCTCCCAGGCAAAAGTTGGGGAGCCCCCACCAAGAGACACAGAAGCAAGACGGAGAGGACACGAGATGGCAGGAGAGGAAAGGAATCCCAGAGGAAGAGTGACTGAACAGGAGAGAGGCCAAAGAGAAGTGCCAGAGAGGCAGGCAAAGGGAAGAGAAGAAGAGGCTGCAGGACAGAAGGGAGCCTGGCCGAGGGGAGGCGTTCCTGGCAGAAACTGAGCAAGAGATGCACCAGGGCGGGGTGTCGGTGGGGGGTAAAGTCAACAGACAGCTGCTGCTTGTAGGAAAAAACATCAAGCCGCTCAGGCTGCAGGGCAGCTGCCCAGTGGAAGACACAGGGTTTCTGCTGTCTAAGCCGCCTGCTGGTCAGGGTCCAGGAGCCTGAGGCCTGGCCCTGGAGGGCCTCAGGTGCCCCGCCCCCTTGGCCAGAGCGCCAAGTATTCTTCCTAACCCAAAGTCCTTCCAGGAGAAGCCACTGTCTCCCTCAAGGGGCCCCTTGGGTGTGTCTCCCTCGGAGGGCTGGGCCTTGAGATTCCAAGGCTAAGTGGACTTCAGTAAAACTGTGATGCTGGGCCTAAGGCAGCCCTGGTCCTCCTGCCTCTTGGGTTTAAGGAAGGTTGGGGCAAATACATCAGGACAGAGATTCCTGGGTCCTCAGCCCCAGACCCTCGAGTGTACTTGCAGCTGTCACAAGAAAAGGGGGACCAGCTGTGTTTTGTATTTTCCACCCCCTCCCCACCACCCATGGCTGAAGGGGAAGATGCTGGAGATGGTAGTGATGCTGATAATCCCAAGCATCTGTAAGACACCTCACCTCCCAGACAACTTCCAAAGCATCAGCTCAAAGGAACATCACAACGGCAGGCATTGGGTATTGTTGCCATCTTACAGATGAGAGAAGGCAAGGCTTCATGAGTCATGTCACCCGCCCAAGCTCGCACAGCTAACCATACTAATTCTGCAGATGCCACAGGCTATGTTCTTTCCACTCCTCCTTGCTGCCTCCCTGGCAAGAGTGGCAATGCATGGGGGCTAAGGGACATGAAAACGCTGACCTTGACTCAAGACCAAGCAGGGCTCATTGGATGGGAGCATTCATACCCAGGCCAGGGCAGAAAAACCAGGGTGAGAATAATCCAGATAAAGTTAAATAGGTTTATTTAACTCCAGCACGCATAAGGTCATTTTCTCCCCTTCCCGGTTTCTTGCCCAACTCTGTTCTGTCCACTATGACTGATGTTAAGGCTAGGATCCGGCAGCCCCTGTGGAGGCGGGAGGAGGTCTGGCACATCCATCAGCCATTGTTGGTCCCCAGCGACTCACAGGCCTTCCCATCACTCCCAGTGGAGCTTCAGCACCAGCTCAGGCTCTCTTCTCTCCCTCCCCAGCCTCCTCATAGCAGCTGCTGGGCACCCTGCTGCTCTCTGCCCAGGGACTGTCAGCGCACGCAGGGAGCTAGATGGTCTGGTGTCCCAGACCAGTTGGAGGGGGGGATCTGTCCATCGAAGCTAGGCTCACAGGGGATGCCAACTGGCAGCCTTTCAGAGCGAGCTGCCGAGCTACAGACCCCCTTTATTCCTGGTACGGCTCAGAATTACAGAATTGAAATAAAGACCACCCCTCCTCAAAAATATATCCACACCCACGACATTCTCCCAGGGAGAGAGTTCTTAATTCCACCAAATGCTTCATTTAAAAGGTAAATACTTCCAATCCTACCAGTCATTTACATCTTGGCCTGAGTTATTGAATCAGATTGCTTTTCAAACAGCTGAGATCTGCCTGCATTTAGGTGAAGAAATTGGTGGAGAAAAAGAGAGTAATTTGGGGACAAGGTGTAATTTTGGAAAGAAGAGCATCATTATTCTTCCAGTAACCAAATTAACAAACATTTATTGACAGCCTGCTGTTGCCCAAGAACTTAGTCATCGCTGGGCGTGCTGCACAAACGCGGTCCCTACCTCACGGAGCTCACAGTCTGAGTTCACAGGGTTTCCTCCCTCCCTCCCATCCCATCTCCACACTGTACCTGTGGCAAAGTCCTAGACATGCTTCCTCCTGCAGTAGGTCTAGAATCCTCTCTCCCACTGCTCCGTCTAGTTCAGACCCTCATTCTTACCCGCTGAGGCCGTTGTAAATAGCTTGTCTAATATTGTGCTAGCTGCACCCGTCCTTAATCCCCTCCCTGTAATTGCTCCTGGACACTGATAACTGTATGATTTAATCTTCCTAATGTATATTCTGATCACTTCTCTCCCAAACACAAATGTATTCATGGTGCTTCCGTATTCTCTTTACTTTTAAAAATCAAAACTTTTTATTCTGGCATCTGAATACATCTAAGCCTCTCCCTTTTCTGCCCTTCCAGTATTTTCTTCCATTACTTTCAGCTACTGTGGTCTACTCCCGTCCCCTGCCATGTGTGTATCCATCTCTAGGCCACTGTATATTCTGTTCCCTCCACTTAGAATGCCCTTCCCTTCCCTGTTTATTCCAGTTCTCAAACTTGGCTGCACCTTCCCAGCACAGGGAGAGCTTTTTAATAATCGCAAAAATATAAATAATAACAATAATGCCTGAGAATCAACTAAGTCCCACTAAATTCTAAATTCTGGGGGTGTGACCAAGGCATCAGTAATTTTTAGAATCGCCCCACTCATTCCAACGGGCAGCCAAGGTTGAGAAATGCTATCTTTGTCCAATTACCACTCCAGCCCATAGGCTGAACTATAGACTTCTTTCTCCAGACTCAAAGAGCACCTGTGGCTTGTCATTAGCACTGACTTGGCACATAGCGCAGTCTGTTTCATGCTCTCTCTCATAAGGTTCTCCTGGCTGAAAAGTCTCTGTGTGACCCCAGGACCCGCACGAGCTAGGGCGGTGCAGACAGCCAGTGAGGGCTGGTTGACAGACTGATGTTTGTCGCGGGGAGTGGAAAGAACACAGCTCCAATCACGAGGCCCTGGCATCGTGCTGGAGTGGTGGCACTAAAAGGGACTGGGTTTTAGTCCCGTCAACACCACCGGTGATGAAGCAGGCTGATATACGTACCCTTGATCTGATGTGACAAAAACAGCCCTTCCCCTCTGTGATCTGCCTCCGCCAAACCCATCGGCCCAGCCTAACTGTGAGAAAAGCATCGGACAAATCCCAGCTGAGGAGTATCCTGCAATATGCCTGACCAGTCCTCCCTAAAACTGTCAAGGTCAAGGTCCTCAAAAACAAGGCAAGGCTGAGAACCTCTCACACCAAGAAAAGCCTAAGGAGACGTAACAACTGACTGTAACGTGGCGACCCGCGTGGGATCCTGCAACAGGAAAAGGACATCAGGTAAAAACTGAAGACGTCTGAATAAAGTGTGGTCTATAGATAATAATAATATATCAATATTGGCTCATCAATGGTAACAAACGTACCACATGAACATAAGACAATAGGGGAACCTGTGTGCTGGGGGTTATACTGGAACTGTCTGTACTAGCTGTTCAGTTTTTCTGTAAATCTAAAACTGTTCTTTAAAAAAAAAGATCTATTAAAAATAATTTTTAAAAAATGTTAATTCAGTTAAAAACAAAACAGCTCTCCAACCCCATCCCATCACCCCCACATCTGCTCACCTTCCCGGCAAGCAGCAAGCAGCACGCAGCCCGGCGGCCTGTCGGTGGTGTCCGCTGCTTCTGCAGCAGGGGCTGGGCTTCTGTGGTTCAGAACCACAGAGCTGAAATCCAGCAAAGGCTTTTAAAGCTGTCTTTTAAAACAAGAGCTTTGGGCCCAACCAGAGGTCATTGATGGATCTGTGGCCTTCGGAGGAAAATGCAACCTGTTCCCTCAATCTGCATGTTAAATGCCATCAAACAAGCATTGAACATCAATTATTCTGTTTAATAGCCTAACTTGAAATGACTGGCCCCCTTACAGAATTCCAGAGAAGGGTTAAAGGGCAGAGAGAACTCAAGCCTGGGACTGAGGAGAGAGCAGAGTGTGGTGACATTCTGTTGGGCCGAGGGGCTCACAGGGGCTGTAGTCACTGAATTCCCTGCACTGCCCCGAAGCAGCTGGACAGCCTATGCACAAGGCAGGGGCCTCTGGTCCAGATCATCGCTGCTGACACCCTCCAGGATGTCCCCTTCCTACCGGGTCCCTCTCATCACAGGGTCCTCGGGCCTGGCAGGACTGCCCTGAGTAGCCCCATCTCTGGGTCTGCCCCACCGCCCTGCATTCATGGAGGGCATCCCCGCTGGTCCCCATGACTCAAAGCTATCTCTTTCCAGCCCAGACCCAATCCAGCCTGGCTGTACAGGGGGAGGGGGAGGGACAGAACTCCTCTATCATGTAGTAGAGAACTTACCATTTGAACGGAGGGACCTTTATCTTTAATGAGGAATTACTTCCGGGGAAGAGGAAGAAAGGAACTGACCATGAGAAGAAATAAGGCCTTTCCTTGGAGTACACAAAGCACAAACACAGGACTGGTTTCTAAAAAGAGTCTCTGGGAGGGGGAGGGTACAGCTCAGTGGTAGAGTGTGCGCTTAGCATGCACAAGGTCCTGGGTTCGATCCCCAGGACCTCCATTTAAATAAATAAACAAATAAACCCAATTACCTTCCCTCCAAAAACAAAAATAAAATAAAATTAGAGTCTCTAGAAAGACTCCAAGCTGGCCCATCAGCTGGGTCACAGGGCCCTGCTGCCACTTCACCCCCCCATCACTTCTGACTGTGACGGTCTTTGCAGTGCCTTCCCAGCCATCACCCCGTGGGCTTCTCCTGACAGCGCTCAGAGGCAGGCGCAGGGCAGGGAGGTGTGGCCAACTCCAGCCTCCAGCACAGGCCAATGACACGAGCCACCCAGGGTGAGTCAGGGAGCGGGACCAGGCTTGCCGCCCCCGAGGGGATCTCAGTCCAGTTCCAGGGAGTCTGGATGGTGGGCAGCACTGCTCAGAAGCCCTAGGCCGGGGCCCTGGCAGGCTGGGCGGGCGTGAGCAAGTGAGGCCAGTGATGGGATCGTCTCCTCCCCAAGCCTGCTGACAAAGGCTCATTCAAGACAGGCCAGACCAACAGTCCCAGCAGCAGAAACAGAAACTCGGAGCAGCTGCCAGGGCCAGAGGCCCAGGCAACCCTGCCCACAGCCAGACCACAGTACCAGGCAGCTTGACCAGCCCCATCCACTCTCTCTGCCCAACAGCCCACCTCCTTGAAAGCACAGCTCTGGCCGGCATGTTTGAGCCTACTGAGCATGTGTATATGTTCACACTGTCTTGCTTGGGGTGGAAAAGGCATGGGGACAGGCCCTCTGCCCACCCGGTCACGTGCACGTCTGGAGGCTGACCCGACCTTGTTTGTCTCTGCTTCAGGAAACACACTGTCCCCAACCTCCAGCCACATGATTCATTCCCCCCCATTCCCACAGAGCCAAGGCCCACGCTTCTTTCCAGGTACTCCATCACTCGTGTGTGTGTCTCCCCCATCAGACCATGAACTCTGTGGAAGCAGAGGCACATTCTAGGCATCTCTGAATTGCCAACGCTTTGCACAGTAGCTGCTCAGGAAAGGCTGATGCGGGAATGAACGGGTGCTCTGGCATCATTATCCCTTTAAGTCATAATCCAGTCTAAGCTCAGAACAACCTGAGGATCTGTATGGAATTTTTAAGGAATTTTAAAACTTTTCCCGTGACCCCTCACCCCACTTCTTCCTGCCGGCTCACTAGGTCTCTGGCGGATCCCAATCACCAAAACCTGAGATGAATCAGTTTCCTTCCATTGACTTCAGCCCGTAAGCGCCTCCCAGGCTTCTGATGGGGTCAAATTCTTATTTTCAGACTCCATCAAAGGAGCAGACAGACTGAGATGACACAAGAGCATAAAGGAAGGTCCCCCCTAGGTATGCGTGGTGCGCACCTGGGTATGAGGGACAGGCGGGAGACAGCTTGGAGGGACAAGTGGGCTTTCAACATCTCCCGGTGGGTAAGGACTTCTTCCCACATATGTTCAGTTCACGGACGCTCGCTGGGCTTTCTCCATTTGCCTGACACCGTGCCAGGCGCTGTCTGAGGGACAAACAGACTTTGCTTTTGAAGAGGTAGGAGCGGGTGTGGGGAGCAGGCGTGTACTTAAGTAGCTAAATGCAGGCATGGTGGGTGTGTACTCTCAGGGAAGAATCAACAGAGCATTTCAGGGTACGAGGAGGGGGGAGGAAAGCATATCTGTTTACTGGAAATTAGGAAAAGCTGTTTGAAAGAGGGAGCCTCAGAAGATGCTATAACCAACAATACTGTCATTCTAATAATAATAACAATGTCATTATTATCATCATCATTACAGCAACTAACATCTACTGAGTGTTTACTACGAGCTAGGCACCCGAGAAGCACTTGACATAGCTTACCCCCTCAATCGTCATGCCCATTTGACAGATAAGGAAACTGAGGCTTAGAAGTGTTACAAAAACTAGGAAGTGTCAGCACCCAGCTTAGAACCCAAGTCTATGCGTCTCCAAAGGCCACCACCCCTCCTCAGCATGCTGGAGTGAGAGAGCTCATTCCTGGTCAGGTCTGAGCAGAGAGAGGCAGAGGGTAGGAAGTACCAGGCTTGGACAATCATCTGGAGAGGGTGCCTGGAGAGGTAGCTGCAGCCCTTGGGGACCAGTGCCAGACACCTGTCCTCATCAACAGGCCATGGAGAGGCCCAGAAGGTCAGATACGCTGGGCCTGATCCGCAGGATTTGTGGTAAAAGGATGGGGGCTGAGAAAATGGAAAGGAAGAAGCCGTCACCACGGTCTAGGTGAGAGACTGCAGCTGGGTGAGGTGAGAGGGTGCACGGGAACCTGCGAGCTCGTGCCTATGTGTCAGGGCTGGAAGATTATTTATGTGTGAGAAAGGGAGAGTGAGTGCAGGGCGGTTCCTGTCGAAGAAGGAAGTTCCAGAGCTTTCCTGGTGGGAAGTGTGAGTGGGGTCAGCGGGGAGAGAGGCGGGGAGAGGACAAATCAATGATCTACCTGAGCGGGAGAGTTCCGGTGAATGAAACCATCATTTCACAGCTCTGTGGGCCCTGAGAAGCCCACAGAGCCTGGCATAGGGGAGGGACTCAATTAGCACTTGTTAAAGGCAGGTATGTATGAATTAAGACCTTGTCTCTGGTCTCTTCCAAGGCCTGGCTTTGCACTCCAGCTATGTGGGGAGTCACTGTCGTTCCAACCAGATCCTACGTCATCCCTGGCCTCACATCAGATATTTTGAGCTGAAGCAGCTACGTTCCCATGGCCCCAGCCTGGTCCCCCGGGCCCCGGCCCCCATCCTGAGCCTCCAGCTCCCCCACGTATCTTTGTAACAAGTGTGTTCCTGTGTGGGCTCCAAGCTGACTTCATACTTTCCCAGGTCAGAGTCCCCCCTCCTCCCTCCCATACCAGAGCAGAGAAGATGGTTCTATGCTTTCGTCTCGGCCAGAGATCTTCTTCTTCTCATCTGGGACAGAAAGCCCTGACCAGCACCTCCAGCTGGCCCAGGAGGATTTCACAGATGCACAAATGATGGCCCTGGACCCCGCTGTCTCCAGAGACCACGTCTCCCAAGACTCCACCTCGCCCCAGTTTCCACCCTGGCAGAACAGACCAGAGAGACACAGAGCTCAGGAGGAGCCAGCAGCTGAAGCCTGAGAGAAGAAAACCCAGTCTCGGCTTCCATGACTGAAAGGGGTAAAAGGGGAGGCCTTCTCCCCAGGAACCAGACACCAGCCTCCTTCCTGCTCAGCTCAGCCGCAACCCCGTGTTATGAAATCATGAGTGCAGTTTGGCTCCTGGAGAGAAAAGGGATCTCTTTCAAGACTGTACAAAAATTTAGAGGAAGAAATGGCTGCTTTCATGTACCTAGATGTTTAATCAAATCTTATTTATAATAATTAAAAGTTGGAAACCTTAAAGGACTCTGTAGGGTCATGATTAAGTAAAATATTATAATACATGACATGTTATTCCACACTATGAATAATTAAATTCCACATTATGAAATCGGAAATAAACATATTAAGTTGTATGAAGAAAATAAAAAATAAAATAAAATCTTAGAGGCTTTCAGTTAAAAGACTTTCACCAGACAGCCAGTTTGCTTCCAAAGTGACATCTGTGGGATGAATGCACTTGCCCCTGGGGCGCAGCCAGGACTAGAACTTGAGTCTGCACCTCCGGGATCATTGCCTTTATGCTGCCGGGTCTCTGTCCCCAGCGGCTGCGGCTGTCATGACTGGTTTGCTTCCTCCAAGGCGCCTGGGCAGAAGTTAGTGGGTGATTTGTTAGACAGGGCGTCCTGGGGGCTGCCTGGCACAGTCTGCCACCCCAGATGGCAGCCAGCTAGGTCCAACAGGGCCGGGCTCTGACTTAGGGGGCATCTGGTGGGCTGGCTTCCTGTGACTGTGGGGAGTTCCCAGGGTCTAGGGAACTGCTCCTCCTCACCCTCTCCTCCAAGGAAATAAAATGGAGCGGGCTCCTCACCCACTGGGGCACCCACACTTTGGAAGGGACATCCCAGTCCCCAGAGGATTGCTGGAAATAGAGAAAAAACAGCAAGAGAAGTGGGAGTGTGGGGTCACAAGTCCTGGCTAAAGAGTCAGAGGCCTCAGCCACTGTGGGGTGGTGGGACCTCTGAGCCTCAGTTTCCCCATTTATGTGATGTCCTGATCAGAAGTTCCCCTTTCAGCCCTGAGAAATCTAGGACTCTGAGGTCAGGAACTACGTCTTCCACCTCACCCACAAGACCCTAGCAATTAACATGTAGTAAGGAATTTAAACAGTTCACTGAATGAGTGAAATGGGTCCTTGGCAGGTGGTCAGGAAGGAGACCCTTGCCTCCGGTGTCTACCACCAGACCCCCAGAGCAGCTACAGGTCTTGGGAAAGCCCTAGCAATCCAGGAGCCCTTGCCAACCTGCTTCCTCTCCTAGAAGCACAGATGTGCTTGGAGGAGCCAAGGAGGAAGCAGGGAAGTGTTCCTGGGGGAGAGAGGGGGTAGCCTGGACCCCCTCCCCCACATCGTCCCACCTGCTTCCTAAACTCACCTGGTCCCTCTCCTCTCTGCCCTCCTCCGGGCATTGTCCCCTCTCCTTGTCCCTCTCCTGCCCTCCAAGCACAGTCACGACCTTTCTTCCCTCCTTTGCGGAGGCTTGAAGCCTTCTGCTGGTTCCTGAGCTGCCTGATCCTCTGTTAGGAAGGAAGACTCCTTAGGACAGGCCAGGAGCCCTGGGCGTCCTCAGGGTCAAGGCAGGTAGAAAGCAGCCGTGGAGAGATTTGAATTCTGGCCCATGCCCAGCCTCTTTAGTCTACAGCACCCAGGAGAGGGGTCCCCTCTGAGGGAATCTGGACATGCATTTCTCTCCACCTTTTTCTGCAGGATTCCTGGGAAGATGTTTCCATCTGGCCTTCCTGAGCCTTCCCCTGCACAGAGCAGGTGAGGCAGGAAGCTGCCCTCTATCTTCCAGCTGGAGACCTACTTAGAAGTCGTGTGTGTGTGTGTGTGTGTGTGTGTGTGTGTGTGTGTGTGTGTTGGGGGAAGCAATGGTACATGTTATTGTTGGTGTATGTGAAAGCACACAGTGCGTTGGTAGGGCGTACGTGTAGCATTGTGAGTGGTGTGTTGTGGTGTGGTATATATATGGTGTATTTGGTGTGTATATGGTGTGTATGTGGTATGAGATATGTGTATGTATAGTGTGTTTATGTAGTGTGTGTGGCAAGTAGGATGTGTGTGGATGTGTGTAGTGTGGCAAGTGTATGTATATTTGGCGTGTGTCTGTGACACGTGCTGTGTTTTGGAGGGGCCTGCAGTGGGTAGGGGCCACATCAGTTTGAGGTGGGAGCTAGCTCTCAAGGGTCTCCTACCCAGAGAAGTCAGGGCTAACCAGTATCTAGGCAACCATGTTGGGGGGAGGGGTGGAGATCTAGAGGTGAGGAATGGGCAGGAAAAGGAGGGAGGCTGAGAATTGAAGAGGAGTTTCCATGGCAACTACCAGGAAGGTCACGTGAAAAAGGCTAAGTTGCGGAAACAGATACACACATCCACACATACACAATATGAGGGCGCTGGGCCCCCAGAATGGGGTCCATTCACAGAGGGCATGGGGCCCATTGGTCCATCTCCAAACCTGGAAATCTGGGCCCAGCCAGACAGCCAGAGCCAAGGAGACAAAGGAAGTGGAGACAGAGGCTACGTTCCTGGGAGAAGCCTTGGCAGCCACAGCCTCCCATGTCGGGAGGTTGGCAGCAGGGGCTTGGCCAGGCCCACTTCTCCAGGGTGACTGCTCCTACCCTCAGGTGCTTTCTCTACCAGCCACCACTTGTAAGAGCCCAGAAGCAAGCACCAGAAGCCCCAGGCTGCTCTTCCAACTCACCCGGGAAGCCCAAGAGACACAATGGGGGCAGCTCTGCCAGGGCCAGCCCTGCTGGGGAAAGAGGGCTGGGCACCAGGAAAAGAGGGGGTGGAGGGGTCATGGTGCACTGGAATAAAACAGGACTGGATAGACAAGAGAAGAAGAAAATTGACGCAGACATTCTCATGAACCCCACACCCTGGAACCCCAGCCCTTCTTTACCTGCCCCCCTCCCCATGCCCACTGTCCAGCTCCAGCTCCCCCTGCCCCCCAAGCGCCAAGCCTGCAAGTTCCATTTTGTGTTGGTCATGTGTGCACACTCACAGCCAGCCACCTCCCCGTCTTCACATCAGCACACTCCACTCAAGTGGCCACAGCTTCCAAGTAACAAAGGGAAAACTCTCCCTAGATACAGTGGGGAGCAGCCCTTTCCTCTTTTCCTACAACCATTGCCCCAAGCTCCAGGCAGCAGCAAGCGCCTTTCCAGAACAGCTTCGCCCCCATCGCCACGGCCTGCCTCCCCTCGGAGGCCCCTCTTCTCTTCCGACGCCCACCTCCTGGTTTCCATCCCCAACCTGGTTTTCGCTGCCCAAGCGGCGGCCGCCTGGGGAGGACCGCTCACACCCACCGAGAAAAACAAAACGCGGCGGCATCCCGGCGCCCCGCGATCGGTCCCCATCCCAGCCTCTCTCCCTCTTCGGAAGAAGAACCCAACTTTGCCACCTCCGCATCCGCTTACCTGCACGGCGCGGTCCCTCGAGACAATCTAGGAGGACGTGCCCAGTCCGGAGGAGCCTGGGAGTGGCGGGGCTGGGGGCAGGGCGGTGGGCGAGGCTTTCGCTTTTTTTCCCGCCTCCCTGGCTGGGAAGGGGTGGGGCGGGCTGGAGAGGCGCGTTCTGCAGGGGCGGGGCCGGGTGGGCGGGGGCTGGGCTCCGGGGACCGCGGTGTCACGGTCCGCTGGCCTCCGGGTCGCGTCCGCGCGCAGACCCTCTCCTCCTCGCCCTGCGCTGCCCGCCCCTCCGAACGCGCCGCCGCTGCTCCCGGGTGCGGGAGGGATTATTTCAAAGGGCAGGGTGGCTCGGGAAGCAACAGGAGACTGTCGCCGAGGGGGCGGGCCAGCGCCGGCGCGCATCCGCCACCAGCTGTTGCTTTTCGGTTTTCCTCTGCTGAGGGTGGGGAGGGAGCGAGACAAACACGATGACAGCGCTAGTGTGTCTCTGAAATAGTAAACTGGGGTGGGGGAGGGGGGTCGGGAGGGAGACACGGGAAAATACGAGAAAATAACAAAACACCAGACACAGCAACCCACGTTAATTGGGAGACTTGGCAATTAAGGGGGATGTGCACCAAAAGCATGAATGGCTGGGTCGTAGGCGCGCGAGCCGGTTCTGGTTGGAGTCGTCATTTTTGACGGGAGCCAGGTGGGATGCTGGGGGCGGGGGCTCGCGGGAACCACAGGTGCACTGCCCAGATACCCTGCTTCACGGCCCCTCATCCTACCCCTTTCAGGTCACAGTAACTCCCCTCCCCAGTTCGCTCCTCAGGTCCAAACACAAGACTGACAACCTGAATTAGAAGATTAAAGTCCTAGTTCTGCAACTCGACCTGTGATGGGACTTTGAGCACATCACTGAAGGAAGCTCTAGAGCCTCAGTTTTGTCCCCTGTGAAATGGGTCTGAGAACACTTGACCCCCGAGGCTGAGCCCAGTGCTCAGTGTGAGTACTCAATAAGCAGCAAGTCAGCAGGGAGCTGTGGGAAGGCCCTGAGGCCAGGCACTGGCAGAAACCACAGACGCCCCAAGGGCTGGCCATTTGGTTGATAGCCAGGAAACCATGCTGGTTGCCATGAGGCTGGTGGCCATGAGGCTGCTGGCCTGAGCCAAGAGGGGGATTGGCAGGATCGGGGGTGAGGGTGGCTCCTGAAGGAGGCTATAAATGTCTAAGCCTGAGACTTCCTTACAGACCCTGAACCTTGGGAGGATGGGTACTTCCAGGAAGAGGCCCATCCCTACCTCTAACACCCCCAGCCCTGGCCCTCAGTTTTCTCATTTGTAAAATGAAGGAGACAGACCAGATAATCTGGACACTCCTTCCAGTTCGAACCCAAGATGACTGGATTCTTTTACTAGTCCAGTCTCAAAACCCGAAGGCAGGGAATATATATGGATTCCAGAAGGCTTTGCACAGATGTGGAAGCCATAAGCGGCTACTGAGAAACAGTGGGGACCCTTGGGAGGATAGCTCAGACTCTGTGACACAGAACCTCAGAGTGGATGCTGCTCCGGCCCAGCCCCAAACTTCTTTGCGTGCCTGTGAAAACCAGAGCTCTTTCCCCAAAACCTGACCCAACTCTTTTGAGCCATGTGACTTTACACAGATAAGTAACCCTTCTGTCCATGTTTTTCCCTCTGCATATGAGGTCTTGGTTACAATTGTCCTCCTCCTTTCCCTCTGTGTGAGAGAGACCAAGCCCCATCACTTGCTGGGCCCGTATCCTTGGGCAAGTAGATTAGTCCCTCCCAGATGTCCTTGAGTGCTGCCTGCCTGTCGCCTCTCTGTGTTGCTTTTTGGAGTTCCTGCTGGTGGGGACATGTCAAGCCCAGGCTCTACAAGCCTGTTTGGGAAAGGACAGGCCAGGAGTTGGAACTGCAAAGCCGAGCCACCTGTTAGTACCAGACATTTTCTTGCCAGAGAATTCCAAGGTGTTGGGCCAAATTACTTCCCCGGTGCCTCTGAGCAGCAAAAAGCCCCTGGGAGGCGGCAGAAGCTCCAGCCCCGCGAGGAAGGGCCCCCGTTTGCCCCTCACATGTGCTTCTTCCCAGCCCACCTGGAGGCACTGCTGAAGGTGTTTGGGGTAACAGCAACAAAATCACACCCAAGCTTGTTCTGGGGGGCATCCTGTCTCACTTCTAACCACATCTAGCCCCTGGGAAGCAAGTGGGTGTGGGTAAAAAAAGGTCACCAGCTGCTCCATTCTTTCAACACATTTATCAGTATGAATAGCTACTGGGTACCGAGCCCGGGGCCAAGCTCCAGGCTACATAGTGAAAAGAAAGTCATGGTCCCTTATAGCTAATGGACAAGATAAAGATTTATCAAATAGTCCCATGAATAAGTGTGTAATTAAAACAGGGTTTAGAGCCCTGATGTAGCATTTGAGAAGTGAGCTGAAGGGTTAGGAGGGGTTAAGGAGATGAAGTGAAAGAGCCAAGAATTGGAGTGACAGGCAGTGTTGGGAAATGATCCTGACACAGGAACAGAAGCAACATGTGCAAAGGCCCTGGGGCAGAAGGAACATGGTATGAAAGGAGCCACTATGGCTCTGAAACAGAGGAAGGAAGCAAATGCCAGACCAGGCAGGCCTGAGAGCTCCTGAGTGAATCCAGCTTTTATCCCCAGGACAATGGGAAGCCTCTAAGGGGCATTAAGAAAACTATTGCAAGCCAGAATTAGGGAGTGGCTGGCTCTGGAAGTAGGGGGACCCTACAGTCAAGGATCAGGACCTGTGAGGAGAATGGCGCTAATGTGAAGATGAGAAATGGGCCTGGATCCCAACTGAAGAGAACCTTGCTTCTCTAGAGGCCAAGGAGCAAAGAGAGAGCTTGGGCAGGGGTGCCTGGCCATGGCGGGAGTAGGACGCAAAAAGACAAAAACTATTCCTAAAACCCTCCCCAAGCCCCCGAATAAGAGCCATGGAAAGACCTAGCGCTTAGAAGGACAGTGTAACTGTTGAGAGCGTAAAGGACTAGTCCATGCTTTAAACTTGTGCTGAGCTGACTACATACCTTGCAATTGTGCAGCTAAAAACCCATCCGGATAGCACTTGCCCCCAGTCCCCTTGTGCTGCAGCAAAAATAGCCCTCAGTATGCTCAGCGTAAAAAGGAATGAAATAATGCCATTTGCAGCAACATGGATGGACCTAGAGATGATCATACTAAGTGAAATAAGTCAGACAGAGAAAGACAAATATCATATGATATCATTTATATGTGGAATCTAAAAAAATGGCACAAATGAACTTATTTACAAAACAGAAACAGACTCACAGACATAGAAAACAAACTTACAGTTACCAAAGGGGAAAGGGGGGAGGGATAAATTAGGAGCTTGGGATTAACAGATACACACTATTGTATATAAAATAGGTAAACAACAAGGACCTACTGTATAGCACAGGGAACTATATTCAATACCTTGTAATAAGCTATAATGGGAAAGAATCTGAAAACTAATATAGATGATAGATAGGTAGGTAGGTAGATAGACAGATAGATAGATGGTAGATAAACCGAATCACTTTGCTGTACACCTGGAAGTAACACAACATTAATATATCAACTATGCGTCAATTAAAAAAAATAAAGACAAGAAAAGAAATAGCCCTTCAACATGTCAGTGCCTGGGTCACACTGCCAGAGACAGGAAGCAGAGGGCCCGCAGGGAAAATTAAAGGGGTGGAGACCAGGAGTCGTCCAAGGAGACCCTGCCCCACCAAGCAGGTCCCAGTGGACACAGGAAGCTTTGGGTGTTTTTTCATCCCTGGGAGCAGACTGCAGAACCAGAGCAGGCCCTGCCCATCAACTGTTACTTTGGGTCCATTCATACTTTGTTTTGTACAGATTTGGAAGAGTGTTCGCTCTGACCTCAGCCAAATGCTAAGCCCCCAAACCCTAGGGCAGAGCTATTTCCTAACTCCTTTCTGAAAGAGCTCTGCTGCCTTCAAAATCACTTGATCCTGATCCCTTCCCTCCCTTCCTGGTCTTTCTTTCTCAGACTCCTCGGCTTCTCCCCCTCCAGCAGCTGTGTTGGGCCCTTTGTCCTCTGCCCTGAGTAGTTCCTGCACAATCCAATCCACATCCGTGGTTTTGCCACCCACTTAGTGCTGATGACCCCAGGCTCTCCAGCCTGGTCCTTCCCCCAGAGACCCAGAGAGTCATCTCCAGGGACTCAGCGGTGCCCCTGCCGAATCCATCACTTGACCCTCCACCAAGCTGATTCTCCTCCCACGTCGTCCTTGACTTCGTAAATGACACTGCTCCAGTTCAGTTCCTCATCTGGAAAAGTGTGAGCCACTATCTCCTCCCAACTCCCCCCCGCCCGTGGTACCAACCTCCTGCCGGGCCCCTGCCTCAGTCTCCCCACTCCCAGGCTAACTCTTGTCTGGCTGTTATTTTCCACAGCACAGATGTGATTCAGACCTTCAAAGGCTCCCTATTTTCTACAAGTTAGAATCCAACTTCTCACCCTAACTTTCAGTCTTTACAACCTGACACCCACCTATCTTTTCTGCTTCATCTCCTGACCCATTCTCTGTTCTGCCTTCCCCATCTCATCACTCTGGTCACCCCAGTCCTTGCAAACACTGTCCCCTAGCCCAAGAGGGCCACTCACAATTATCCAGATACACTTCCTGCTTTCCCACCCCCCCAATTTTTGCTCATATAATTTTCTCTGCTTGACATCCTCTCCCTCTCTTCTCTACTTACAAGTATACCTACCATGCAAAGTGAAATTCAAATTATCACCTCATTGAAATTAAAGCTCTTACCCACGATGTCATGAACAACACTGTGTCTCTACATCTGTGCTTGTACACCTCCTAGTCTGAATTTTACTGTGTTTCATTGCATGTGTGTGCAGCCCTAGTAGAATAGGAACCCCTTTGGTTCAGCCAGACATCTTACTCCATTTAGACAACCCAGTATCTTGAATGAGGACCCACTTACAACTGGTTGAATTTAAGTGAATTGCAGCTCACAAGACCCTGCACGACCCTGCCCCAGCCAACCTCTCCAGATGCATTTTGAACACTTTCTTCCGAGCTCTCTCTCCAACCAGGAACCTCTCAGCTTAGCCAAAGGGTCTTCAGAACCGGTTCCCTGAGCACTGGTACCCTGGGCACAGGCCACGTCTGTGAGATGCAGCTGCTTGGTTCTCATTTCTCAAAATGAAGGGGTGAAAAAGCTTGTGCTGTCGAGGCCACAGGCAAAGGAGAGAAGAGCTCCAAGGCCAGACCGGAGAGGAGGAGCAGGGAACCCCAACGCTGACATTGGGGGTTGAAAACAGGACTTCTCTGACCATGTGAGGAGCTGTAGGGACTGGGTAGGACGGCAGACACTGCTGGTTCCATAGACCAAGTCTGTTCTCTTCTTTTTCCCTTTGATCAGATCTTTTTTCTAACTCAGCTGCAACGTGCTCAGTTTAAACTACTAAATTTCCAGACTCCTTTGCAACTAGGGCACCTAGTTTTGGGCAAGGAGATGGGAACAGAAATATACTGAGGAAGAATTCTAACAAAGACACAGTAATATGTGTCTTTTGCCCTTTGCCCTTTTCTTTCTCTTCCTTCTGTTCCTCCTCCTCCCCCTCCCCTTCCTGCTCCTCCAGCAAAAGGAGGGAAGGGGGCATGGCAATGCCATTAAAAAGTATAGAATCAATAACAGAAGAACAAAACAAAGAGAAGTAAAAATCAAATTGAGACACATTTTTAAAAATTAATAAATTTTTTAAAGAAAAGAAAATTTTAAGGATTACCAAATAAAAAGAATAAAAATTTTTTAAATTTAAAAAGAAAAAAGAAAAGAAAAGAAAAAAAGGGGGGGGAGCACGTGTTCCCATGTAGACTGTGTGCTCCTAATTTGTCAGGAGGTCCTTCTTAAGTATGGGTGGTCCAAGTCTCCCTTCTGTGCCTTTTGGCTGTTACCCCTTTGGTTGGGGGTGTGGCCAGTGTTGCATTTATATAAAATACATTTTTAAGCAGTTTTTCTCTCAATAAAATGAATCAATTTGCTCTAAAAAAAAAAAAAAGAAAGGGAACAAAAGAAAAAAGAAAGAGAGCGCAGCAATCAGCACCAAGACAGCGGAAGATTCAATCAACTCCCAGCAGAGCTTGAGCTTCAAGACCCGCTCACTGTAATACAGCAGCTGCTAGACGGCTCTCCCACAGGTGCCAGGGCGGTGTCAAGGCTGACCGTAAAAGGTCAAAAAGTGGGTGGTGGCCCAGTTCCTGGGAACCCCACCCCCTTCCCCAAAGCAGTTGGAATAATCCTCTCACTTGTCAGCATACGAAGTTTCTGAGCCCATAAAAACTAACAACCCCGGGGCTTCATGTCAGCTCTGCCTTCTGCGTGAGACGAACCACACTCTGTCTATGGAGGGCGTGTCTACTTTTACTTTAAACTGAGCACCTAATCCCCACACTTCGTGGCCTTTCTCTGGCCTCTGAAACATCCTGCACTCTGTCTCTAGAGTATGTATCTCTCTGAATAAATCTATCTTTACTCAACTGTGGCTCGGTCATGAGTTCTTTCCTGCATGAAGCCAAGGACCCACAATTGGCGGGGCATGTCCCAGGCACTCAGCTGAGACCAGGGACACAGCCATCTTCTTGCCCCACATTCTTTTTCCTGTATCACTCCTACTCCTCCTCCTCCCCTCCTCATCCCCCTTGTCCTTTTTTTGGGTCAGAAACATGGATGCCATGCCTGGAAGTGAAGCAGGCATCTTGCAACTGTGAGGCATGAAGTCTCTGACTAAGGATGGCAGAGCAGGAAGCTAGAACATGCCATCAGCAACATCTGAATGACTTCATTCCAGTTCTTGTCACGTGAGAAAACGCAGCCGCTATTACATAAATTTAATGTTGCTGGTTTCCGGTTCCATGCGGCCAGTACAATCCTAACGGGTACAAGCGAGGAGGACAGAGTTTCACGAGAAAGCAGAAATTCAGCACGTCTTCTTCCCCTAGAAGACCTCTGCTTGCCACGTACAGCCCCATTGGCTCACACCTGACACACGGCAGCCCATCAAAAACACAAATACGAGCATCTCTCTTCTTGGAGTGGGTCCCCCATGGTCCCTTTTTTTAGCTACCTTTATATCAGGGTCTTGATTCTCTGGAAGGGAAGAAAGCAAAGGCAGTCAGGGCGGGGGAAGCCCGAAATAAAATCTCTCCCTGCCTTCCCACAGGAAAACGATACCGTATGTCAGAAAACAAGGAGTGCCAAAGCATAGATGAGATTTGTTTCTAAGTGAAAAATTCACCGCAATCCTATTAGTCTAGAAAATCAATTGCTGCCTGATTAAAACTTGTGTGAACCGTCACCTGCCAATCTCTACTCATGATGCGCACACTTCTTTCTCCCAGAGCTGCTGATTACCCAGATTGGAGCACATGATCACTCCTCCCCCCAGCCTCTCCACTCCACAAACATGCACCCATTTGTCTTCCCCCAGTGAATGCAAATGGGAGAAAGCTGGGTGATGTTGCCCTTTGGAGATAATGACGCTGGAAATTCAATACATAATGGCTCCCTAGACGAGACCAGAATAGCTTCATGTTTCTATTTCCCCCTTGCACAGAGAAGCCAACAGCCTGTTAACATAAGCAGGCATCTGAACTCCCCGCCCTTCCCCGAGTGCCTGGAGCCAACATCCGTGGAGAGAGACACCTGTTTATCATCACACACTTTCTTCCAACCCACTGGATCCAGGCTCAGAACAGAGGCTGTAGCTGAGTTTGGGGGCCAGGAAGAACCGTAGGGACCCGGCAGGAACCTCCATTTAGTCTGTAAACCAGCTTTGTGACTAGACAACCCGCTAGCCCAGGAATGCTTGCCAGGCAAGTAAGATTGATTTGAATCCGTTTATTCTTTTTTTCTTCCCTGGCTCCCACCCCCACCCCAAAGCCCTAAGCTAGAGTTTAGGGGGGAAAAAAAAGATTGGCCTCTAGCAGATTGTTGAACTTCTGTACAAGGAAGTCACATGAATCCTGGAGATTAACTGCCATGAAGGAGAGAGGCACTTCCCTATAGACAAGACTGCATTTCTCCCAGCGGGGACGTGGCAGTGGCAAGAGACCTGGCATCCTGGGCAGGTTAGCAGACCACTTGTGGTCCAGAGGCACTGCCTCTCTGTCTGTTTATAATGGACTCCTGGGACCACTGACTACCATTCCTTTCAACCCTCCTATAATTCAGTTGTCTCTTGGATGGTTCTGTTCATCTAATTGCCTCTCAGGTCAGAGGCATGTTTGATGGCCACCATTTAAAGCATTAGCTCTATTGATTTTCATTTTGCCGGCCTTGTATGGAAACTTCGTTGGAGCTGGTGGGAGATGACCGATGTAAAACCCTCAAGCCCTAACATTAAACATTTATTTAGCCCTTGGAACACAACTCCTTCCCGGCACCTTGTTAAAAAAGAGAACCCACAATTGTCTTCCTAAGTTTAACTCAGAACTACCTTTTGCAGAATCAGAAGGGATGTGATGATTTTGCTCAGGGAGGAGACTAAGTTGTTTACTTTTACATGGTGAGTAATTTGGACATGGGAAAGACGTCTCGTTTAAGTTTTTAACCCTCTCCTCCTCTTACCAATGTAAATAGTTAATAGTATTTGCTGAATGCCAAAGATTGGAATGATATTGACAGAGAAAACCACTCTGCATCAATAATTAGTCCCCAAACCAGCGCCGGGAGGCAATCTGAAGCTGTGTCTTGTCTGACAGGAAGGAGGGAGAGCCGGGAAACAGGCTCCCTGAGACACGGTTCACAGACGTTGGGCGCCACAGACTTATCTGGAGAGTGTTTTTTAAATTATGGCAAATCGTAGTTCCAAAGAAGGCCGCAGTAACGTCTCCCATCCCGTGGCTCTCCTGCGGCGCGACTTTGCCACCCCGCCCACTGAGGGGCGGAGTCCGGGCTGACTCTGGGACTTATTTTGAGCAACAAAGAAGCAAAACTACCATCATGTAGCTTTCTAGACTGAGCCTTAAGCGATCTGCAGCTTCCGCCTTAGATGTTTGGAATGGCACCTCTTGGAAGCCAGCTGCCTTGTTAGAAGTCAGACTCCCCTGGAGAGAGAGAGGCCGCGTGGAGGGGGGTCTGAAGCCACCCAGCACATTCCCAGCCCAGCCGAACTCCAAACTGAAGGCAGCCCGTTAAGCGACCCCGACCCCAAACCACTCAGCAGGGCGCTGCCCAAACCCCTGCTCCTCAGATCATGAGTAAATGAAGTGGTGGTTGTTTTAACCATAAAATTTGGGAGCATTTTGTTTTGCAGACATAGATGACTAAAACAAGGTGATTGGGACCCACTCCAGGCGCATGAATCAGATTCTCCAGGGATGGACCTGGGCCTCGGGACTTTAACAGGCCCTCCCTGGCACTGAGAAGGAGAAGCTGCAGGAACCCAGGCCAGAGACATGAGAGAGACCAAATAGCCTCGGAAAGGCAGTCTTGAAGAAACTGGGCACAAGAGATTTCTGCCCTGAGATGGACATAGGAAGACAGTCAGAGGAAATAGGGCCATGGAATATATGAGTCAGATGAGACCTTAGGGGACGTTTTACAAACTGGGACCCCATGGCCCAGAGAGGGGAACTGACTGGCTCAAAGTCACAGAGCTTGTTAGCAGCCCAGTCGGGACCAGAATGAGGTCTCTTGAGTACTGGCCTAATCCTTCTTCCCTTGCCCCACCCATCTCTCAGGGTTTCTGTGTCCTAACTGAGGAGCTGAGAAAACACACACTTTCCTAAATGCATGGAAAATATCTTAAAATATTAACTAAGCTGTATACTTATAAGTATCAATTATTAGTGTCCCAATTAAGGTAGAAATACCAAAAGCATCCAAGGTAAGAGAAGGATCAGAGTAAGAGGTGGAAATAATCAGGGCCGCCTTCCTGGAAGAGTTGACCTTAGAAGGAGGAGGGTGGGTGTTGAGGGTGGGAGAAGAGCAGGCTGAGGCACAGAGGTTGGAATGAGATGTGTGGGAGATAGTCTGATCTATCTGGCTGATTCATGAAGTCCTGCTGCGAGGCACAGGGGTTTGTAAGTTTCCATCTTGGGTCTGTTTTTCTTCCATCTGGTTCCTTGACCAGCAGAGGGGAGCCAGGACTGGCAGGTGCCCAAGTGGGAGGACATGGACACAGACTTCCTGAGCCCCTACCCAGCCCTGCTGTGCTGATAAGAAAGCTGACCAGGGCCTGGGACAGTTCCAGCCCCAGGAGCTAAATCAGCAAGGTTGAGGGCTTCTGAATTTGATGTCAGTGATACCGAGCAGGACCCTGTGGGCACCCCCCAACCCCTGCGTCTTGTTTATAGAAAAGCTGAAGTCTCCCAGGACTTCCCGAGTCATAAAAGAGCAGGTTCAAACAGTTGACAATTAGGACAAGCCTTAATAACAGGTCTGCATGCAGTGGAGATAGGCGAAGACTCTGCTCGCCTATCTCAGTGATTAACTGAGATTACTTCTCCCTTTCCCTTTGAGGCTTTCAGGGCTGAGCAGAGTCTTCGGAGATGGTTTCCGGGGGACACGGAGCCCACCAGATTGCCAGCATTCTAACTGAGAGCAACTTTCCTTTTTTGCTATCAAGGCTGTTGCCCCCAGGATCATACCCCTACCCCTCCCTCAAATAGAAACCAGTTACTCTTACCCAAGTCTCAGAAGGCAGTTGTAGAGAAGAAACAAGAACTGGTTAGAACCAGCTAGGCCCAAGATGGCGGAGGATTTGACTTCCATGGACCTTGAGCCTCAGTATATGCTCACTGCAGTACATTAGCTGCTAAAGAACACACCCACCAGCGCCATGACAGTGGACGATTGCCATGACAACAACGGAAAAGCCCACACAAGACTGGGAAAAAAGGCAACTGGCTCCAGCACACCTGGAAGGAAGACATGATGGAAGAAGCTTCTAATAAAAGTCCACATGGCCCGACCTGGAGCTAGAGACGACTGGACCTGCCATCTTGGCTGACGGCTCCCAGCTCAAGTGCTTCTTTCTTTCTCCTCTTTTTGAGAAATAAAGCAACTTTTCACTTTGTCCCTCTGTCTCTGCTGTGAATTCTTTCACAGCCGGGGGCAAAGGCCTACACTTTGGTGGGCTTCCTAATTTAGGGGTCTTACTACCTGCTAACACCAGGATTCTACTCTGTGCCCCTCTCTCCCCTGAAAGTCCAAGCTCCCCTTTATCATTAGAGAAGGGCTCAGAGACACCACCCAACTGAGTTTCTTTTCAATTTCCCATTCTTCCCTAACAACTGCTGGGCATGGAGCACACAATTTAAATGTTCCCAGCTGCCCTTTGCTGAGACTTGAGCAAGAGAGAAGGGATTTTGCTTGTAGTAGGAGAGGTCAAGGCCAGGTAGAGGGAGGAACTCCCACTGTGGTCAGAGTGGGCAAAATGAGTAAGTTTATTTCCTTGGCAAATAATTCTTGCTCAGCAGAGAGATCAATAACGCCGTTTGCAGTTTCCATGCCAGAGAATAGGGTCTTCTGGAAGGCAGAGATGGTAGCAGCATTAGCATGGATAATCGCTAATTAGAATCCAGTGCTGTTGGTCTTGAACATGTTACTTAACTTCTCTGAGCACCAAGTTCCTCATTTGTGAAGACAGTATGATTGATACTCTTTTTTCCGTAAGGTTATGATGAGGACTGATGGAGAAAAAACATGTGAAAGACGATACCTGCCACAGTGCCTGCCGATGACCATTGCTTGATACATATTTGTTTCTTGACTTTCCTATATCAACCAAGCCCACTTTGACCAGCCCTAAGAGAGAACTTTATCTTCAATGGACACCGATTTTGTACCTTACCATGTGCCAGGCACGGAACTAGGCGTGTCACACACCTTCCCACACGACCTCGAGTGTCAGGTTTTACTGATTCCCATTTTCCTGTGATCCTCTTTATGGTGAACTCCACCCTGTGGCAGACCATTGTGACATAAAGTCACAGATGCAGAGATGCCAGACAGCAGCGACTGTGGGGCTGAGCTCACTGCTCCGACCTGTGTACTTTTGCAGATCGCCAGGAACCTGGGGACTCCAGAAGGGATGAGTGCGCCAAGTGCCACTGCCCCCACTCCTGTCTGGGGGGCCCTGACACATTTGTCCCTTCATTTAATCCACACAACAGCCCTGCGATGCAGATCCTACTTTTGTCCCCATTTCAGAGACAAGGAAACTGAGCCTAAAAGAATGAAGCAACTTTCCCAAAGTTGCTCTGTTGCTGGGCAGCAGAGACAGGACTTGAATCTGATGCAAAGCAAAGACATACTTGGGGTTTGTCTGGTGAAGATACAACCTTGGCTTGTAGCTTTCAAATGTTCTACACTCCTGGCCCCTTCTTCCCACGAGGAGACCCCACTCCCCAGGACTCCCACAATGCATCATCCTGTGACACAAGGACCTTCTCAGATCCACCAGTCACCCCTGCCCCCTGTCCTGTGTGGGGCTGCAGCCCTGGCACCCACCCCGTCCTCTCTGTCTCTCTCTGCACCCCCAGAGCTACTAGCCAGGGATAGGCAAGAAATTATTTTCTTTGTCCCCGTGATCTGTTTAGGGGAAGTGCTGGCAGGTGCTTTTCCACTGTGAATAGACCAGCTCTCTTACTCTCCCGTCGTGAACTTCCTGCTTTCTGCGCTGTTGAGATTAGATTTCTGTCTGTGATAAAATAAATGTTCCTTGTGACTTCTTTACCCAGGACTGCTAAGAAATAGGGGCTCAGCTGGAGACATATCTGGCTATCATCATCTGATACCTGCTAAGTCCCCAGAGTGCCTGCCCCAGACCCGGGAGTGCTCTGACAGGACAAAGTCAAGAAAGGTGGAGTAAGCTTCCTGCCTCGAGGACACCAACATGCAAACCTCCACCTGCAAGTCAAATATCCCAAAGCCTGGGGCACACAGGTGCACTCAGTTCTCTAGGATGGATTCATTGAATGGGAGTGCACAGAGCAACCACCAGGAGGGCTTCTTAAAACAGAGTGCTGGGCCCCACCCCCAGGGACCACGCTTTGAGAATCAGTGCACTAATCACACTCGTACCAACAGCACTTGGATACTCACACCTGTGCGCCGATGCAGGTACACGTTGACATACGTGATCAGACACTGGTCCTGCCACCTCTTCAGCATCCACAGGCCCCACTCTCCCCCTCACGCTTTGGGCTCCAGCCTGTCCAGGCTTTTTTTTTCTTCTTTTTTTTTTTTTTTTTGCATTCTTCAAGCCCTGCTCCTCCTGCCTTGGAGGAAAAGGAGGTAGGAGAACAATAAATCAAGGCAGAAAGGCAGAAATGCTCATGCGTGGTATGGACAGAGAATGGCACCTGCCATATCAGCAAACAAATGAGGTTCATGATGTGGCCACCAGGCCATCAAGCCACCAGCCACTGTGCCCTGAGGGAACTCAGGATGGAAACAAACAGGCTGCTCTCCTCCCAGTCTTCAGCCACTGCTGCTGTCCCCAGAGGTGCACCCTGAGGGGATTCAGGATGGAAAAAAAAAACAGGATACTGACCCTAAATAGTTGAGATGCATATCAAAGGGATAATTTCAATGAGCCCAGACTCTTGCTTCTTCCCATGCATAGAAAAGTGAGTGCTAAATCCATTAACACGAGATGCTTGGTTTTTTCTTTAATTAACAATAATCTTTTGATGTTCTAACTACCTGGTTTTTGTTGTAAAAGCCCCTTTATATCCTGGCTCCTCCCTCACCTCTTTGGAGCAGTCCCTCAGAGCTATCTGAGAGGCTGTCTTCCAGGCTTAAGTCCTCAGCAAGTCCAACAAATAAAAAAACAAAGGTAGAAAGGGCCAGGGGGGGACACCATGGTATAGGTGTGTGTCCTCTGCCCCGATCGTAAGTTCTGCTCCCAGAGTTTAACGCAGTCCTTGTACTAGTGAGTGCTTGTGACACTTTGTTGAATTCATCTATTAGTCCAGTTAGAAGGACCATCAGAGAAGAACACGATGGAGTTCTGATTTCTAGTCCCAGCCACAAAGCCGACCACACCCAGACATCATCTTCCACATTGAAGGCATCAGCCATGTTTCCCCATCCTGGGCAGAATGATTGGAGTGTTTCCAAATGGAATTAAAGAGCTCACCTGGAACAGATCAAGCCTGGGAATTTAAAAAGATGCAAATTTCCCATCACTCTTCTTTCTCCCACCCACTGAGCTCTTCATTAAACTGCACTTAAATTAACATCCCTTTTCTTCAACAAGACCCAACATCACCACATAAAGCTGACAACCTTAGCCCTCTTCACATAAGGGACTGTTTACTTTTTCCTGAGAGTGAGCAGTGAGGGTAAGATTAAGATATGATTCCAGCAGAATTTCTAGAAAGTAACTAAAATTGTTATCTGCAGATTTCCCTTTTTTGTCTTGTTGCGTGATCTAATTTAGCAGCCCTCAAAGTGTAGTCTGAGGGACCCTGAAGGTTACTGAGACATTTTCAGGGGATCAGCAGGGTCAGAGCTATTTTTATAATAATGCTATGATGTCATTTGCCTTTTTCACTGTGTTGACATTTGCACCAATGGTACAAAAGCAATGGTGTGCAAAACTACAGGCGCCTTAACACAAATCAAGGCCATGGCACCAAACTGTGGGCACAGTCACTGTCCTTTACCAGCACAGCACCTTAGTTGCCAGTTTCATTTAAGAACATCTTTAATGAAGTGGTAGAAATTAATAGTGAAAATTATTAATTTTATTTAATCTCAATCCTGAATACATTTTTTAATATTCAGTGTGAAAAAATGGGAACTGTGCATAAAGTACTTCTGCTGTACTAAGGTTTTCTCAAAGAAAAGCATTTGTGTTTTTGAGCTGCAAGCTGAACTAGCCACTTTTTTCATGAGATACCATTTTTCCTTGAATGAAGATTGACAGACAAATAATGATTCAGACTTGATAGTTGGCAACCATTTTCTCAAAAATGAACAAAATGAGGTTGTTGCAGCCAGGAAAACAGCTGACAGTATTTGTTGCCAGTGACAGAATTTAAACCCTCAACTGAAAATTGGAAATTTGGAAAATATGCATCCTTCGCCATGAGCTTGACTTATTTCCAATTGTTAAAGACTTTTCTAATGAGATCAGTGGTAAAATTAATACATTATTATTTTTGATATTGCATAATGAAATGTGTCAGCACTTGGAAGATGATAATAACTCAAAATCAATATTTTCCAAATGACAAATGCATGATGTACAACATTAGGCAAGGGTGAAACATGCATTCGGAGTGTAACACAGACCAAAAGATTTTAATGTAACTGAGTAAAAAAGTTCACTGACAGGTTTTAGATTCCACATTGCAACTGACATTTAAGAAAGTTCCACTTGTCAAGTTTGAGGATAGTATCAAAAAAAAAGGTATCCACAATTATCTAAAATGCTATTAAAATATGCTTCCACTTTCCAACTCTATATCTGGGCAATATTGATTTTCTTCATATATTTCAACCCAAACAACATATAACAGATTGAATACTGAAGCAAGTATGAGAATCTAGCTATCTTTGTAAGCCAGACATTAAAGAGATTTGCAAAAATGTAAAACAATGCCACTCTCCTCTATTTTTTTGTTTAAAAATTGTAATTATTTCAATAAAAATATTATTTATGTTAAGGTTCAATTAAATACTCATCTATAAATATAATGAAATAGGAACAGGATCTGTATGCTGAAAACTACAAAACCTAGGTGAAGGAAATCAAGGACAAGCTGAATAAATGGAGAGATATACTATGTTCATGGTTTGGAAGACCCAATAGCTAACATGTTAATTCTCTCCAAATTGATTTTAGATTTAATGCAATCCCAATCAAAATTCCAACAGAATTCTTTGTAGATCTAAGCAAACTGGTTCTAAAACCTATTTGGAAATGTAAAGAACTAGAGTAGCCAAAATAATTTTGAAGAAGACCAAATTTGGAGGATTCACACTACCCAGCTTTAAGACGTAGTATGAAGCTGTGGTAATTAAGACAGTGTGGCGCTGGTGAAAGATAGACACATAGGTCAATGGAACAGAATAGAGTCTAGAAATATACCCACACAAATATGCTCAACTGATTTTTGAAATAATGAAAAGGCAATTAGATGGGAGAAGTACAGTCTTTTCAACAAATGGTGCTGGAACAACTGGACATCCATTAGCAAACAAACAAACACGCAAGCAAAAAATGAACTTCAATTATACCTCAATGGTATCCAAAAGTTAACTCAAAATGGATCTTCTGTCTAAAAGTTAAACATAAAACAGTAAAATTCTTCTTGAGCTTGGATCTGTCAAAGAGTTCTTAGCACAATCCAGAAAGAAAACAAAATCAATAAATTGGAATTCACCCAATTAAGAACTTTTGCTCTGCAAAAGAATTAAGAGAATGAAAAGACAAGTCAAATAGGGAGAAAATATTTACGAATCACACAGCCAACAAAGGCTAGTATCTAGAATATATAAAGAACTCTCGAAACACAACAATAAGAAATAATCCAACAAGGAAATAGACAAAAGATCTGAATTGACATTTTGCTGAAGAGGATATGTAGATGGCAAATAACACATAAAAAGGGTGCAACATCATTGGTTATTAGACAAATACAAATTAAAACCACAGTGAGATATAACCACACATCTATTAGAAGGGCTACAGTAGACGATACTGACAATACCAAGAACTGGTGGGGATGCAAAATGGTACAACCCCTCTGAAGACAGCCCGGAAGTTTCTTACAGAGTTAAACATATGATTCCTGTAATCCCATCTATAGTAATTTATACTAGAGAAATGAAAATTTAGGTTCCCGTGAAAACCTGTACGCAATTATTGAGATCTACACTCATCTTGATTTCTGCCATGATCTCATCAGGAAAGATTGGCTTTGACCCTAGAGAGAATGGAGTGGCCTTTGCACAGTGTCCACAAGAGAGACAGGACTGAGTTGTGTGCAAGGAGAAGGGCTTTGGGGGCTGAAGAGAGGGGAGCAGCCTGGACCCAATTCAGGGAGAGTGGGGTTCCTGAGACTGGGGGGCACAGAGAGCAGCAGGTTTGTGAGCTACTCCCTTTACCTGTAAAATCCTCCAGGGATGCCTGTGATGGCTGCAGACTGAGCACCCGGCCAGGGGAGCAGTGAGCAGGCTCTCCTGGGGCTGAGTGTCCTGGGGAAGAACATGATGAGGGATGTTTTCCAGCTGGGCTGCCGCAGCTCAAAGTCAGATTTTAATCGGCTTTTAAAAAGAAAGGTGACATTTCTTGTACTTTCATGACATGGAACAAGTTCCTGCTGGCTTCACTGATGTTAGATGGAAAATTCAAGGATAGATGAGATGGCCTAGGGTGAGCATTTACCCTGAAAAGAGAGCTGAGGGTGTTATCCTGGGGGGAACACCATTTGCAGAGCTTGTGGAAGACAGAAGGAGCAGTCAGAGGACCAGAAGGGGAAATGGGAGAGCTTGATGTCACAGAAGCTGTGGCAATGTCACCAAGTAGGAAGCACTCAATAATTAAGTGCTATTTATTCCAGAGTTCCAGCAAGATGGGGACTGAAGTGTCCACCGGATTTGGGAACATGACGGTTCACATACATGATGGGGCAGGATCCAGATGGCTGTGGATCAAGGGGTCCACAGGGAACAAGGATGTGTGTCCCCTCACAGCCCGGAAATGTCAGCTCCACTGGCTGGGCAGTCAGCTGTCACCAGAGCAGGGACTGGAAGCCATCCTGGTCCCATCAGTGATGGGAGAGCAGGGTGATCTCAATTCAGAGACGCCACCAGTAGGGGATGACCGTCTACCCCAGGTGATAGTGTCATCTCCATGAAAGATCAGCCCTATGACTAAATGGAAAACTTATGCAGAGAAATGGCAAATATCCTAAGCCCTGAGGATGTACCCCAATTTCCCTCTCCTATCTCATTTGTTGCGTGAAAGGATGTGGAGGTGAAGAATCTGGCCCTTTGGTTGCAAATTCATGATGTGTTGAGAAGTCATAATATGCCAGTGACTTTGCCCTGCCTGTTTACATGCACCCTCCCATTTAATCCTGCAACAACACGTGGAATAGATACACCCACTTCACATATGAGGAACCAGAGAGATTGGCTTGCCCAAGATCACACGGCCAAATAAGTGGCAGAGCTGGAATTGTAGCTCCAGGTGCTTTGATTCCAGGTCTGGGACTCTCTCTGCCACAACACAATTAGGAGGAATTACTCAGAGAAGATTCCCAGCTCCCTCCTTGTATGAACAATGAAAAACCCCGGGGACTTGGGGCTTGGACAGAGGAGACACCTTATTACATCCACATGTTCTGCTGGCAGGAGCTGAGCATGCAGGACTGAAGTCCAAGCCGTGCTGTCCCCTTCTCAAGGGACTTACCTAATAAAGCCTCCTGCCTGGACAGTCCTGGCTGCTCATCTCTTGAGTGTGGCCCTTTGGATTCTTGGGGTGGTGCCTTGTAAGACAATTACAGAGCTTGCTCCCTGGGCTGGGCGGCAGACTTTCAAGGAACAGGAAGCCTGGACCAGTGTGGAGGAGGTAGGGAATGAGTGGCATGTGCCTCTCAGAGCCACCCACCCTCATCGAGGAGACATGGAGGCGTCCTGGGGTGACAGTATGTTATGGCACGGGGGGACCTCCCAGAAAACATCCACTGGGGACAGGGGTGGGGGAGGTGCCAGGGGGCCTCCTCCCTTCTTTGATGCATTTGTCCCAGGTTCTAGAAACTGCCCTGGCTAAGGCTCTGGGCATGTGATCCTCTGAGGGATGTGCCCAGCCTCCGCTGCCCCTCCCATAGCAGAGACGTGGTGGAAATTGGAAAGATCCACAGAGCCAGATGGCAGACTTCAGGAGGTCACAGTTAGGAAGACTCCACCTGTTTTTAAAGCAGCGTTTAAACTCAGACAGCCTGGATTCAAAGTCCAACTCTGCCCCTTAGCAGTTGTTAGTTTGGGGATGCTTACTTTACTTCTCTCGGCCTTGTTTCCTCATCTGTAAAATAGAGGTAATAACAAGGCCAACTTCACGCTCACAGGAGATAATGCACATCAGGTGTTCAGCTCAGCTCCTGGCACATAACATTCAGCAAATGCCAGCCATTACTGTCATTATCCTCATCATGAGCGCTCCATGTGCATCTCCCAATGTCCTCCCAATGTCCTCCCAACTGCATCGGGACATCAGCTGAGCAATTATGGAAAAACAATAGCTCTTGGGAATCTAACCAAACCCCAGAGGCAGCTGGACGGCAGTGGCAGCGGCGAGGCTGTAACTGATTCCTCCTCCAAAGAGCCATTATCTGCCCCACCTCCAACATACTCACTCGCTCTCCTTCCCCCAGGGAAATTCAGTGGTCACCAGAGTTGACAAAGCCAGAGAGTTTGACTGGTACCTGGAGATGCCTGGGACCCAGAGACCCTAAGACCAGTACACACACCCGTGCCCCTGGAGATCCTGAATCAATTTGGGAAGAGATCAATTTGGGAACACGCATCACTCACCTCCCACGAATTTTAAAGCCTCTATAGATGTCCTGGGCCTAAGGAATATTTTTCTTTTCACGTCTAGATACTGCTTTTTCTCTTTCCTCTCCCCAACACACACACCTCTGCACCCCCACAGATCCATTTCTGCCCTAGGAAGCCAAGAGAGGAGGGAGAGGGTCTGGTTCCTAAGGAAAAAGCAACAGAAATGGCCTAAGCCCTAACTCTCTGCCCCCAAGGCCTGGCTTCTGGGATACGACCAGCTTCCTCTGGTGCGCAGACATAGCTGGTTATCCTCCAAAGCAAGTGTTAGCTCTTGCATGGGGACCGGCCAGGGACTGCCTTTCCTAGTCCCGCTTCATCTAGGTGGGGGCCACGCACCACGCCGACACGCATAAAACAGGAGTGAAAGTGACATGTGTCCCTTCTGAGCCAGAGCGTTTAGGAAGCGCATGTGCTTTCTCCAGCTTTTCCTTCCTCTTTCCACTGGCGGGAAGCAGATGATAAAGTCACCAGGCTGCAAGAACCTGAGTCCCTGAAAAATCGCTTAGAAGAAAGCCTCCCGTTGGTCAGACATCCTCATTGGACTGTTAGGTAGATGAGAAATAAACTTTGATTGGGTCAAGCATGAGATTGTGGGAAACTGTGGGGTGTGCTACGGTGGCTGTGTTACCCATACTGCTAACAGAGTAAGCCTGGCACCTGCCTTCTCCCCATCCCTTGTCGTGTGGATGGAGGAAGAAAAAAAATCAAAGGAAGGACTTCCCCTAGCATTGACATGGGAGACTAAACAAACCTGAGGTGTCCAAAGGCCAGGCCCACTGGGGCAGGCCTGGAGAATTCTGTGCTCGTGGTTAGAGGTGTGTGCGGGGTGGGTGCTGGGCAGTCATTGTGGGATGACAATGGTTGCGGTCAATCTATTAAATGCGGGAAAAATTAGTGCAGAGCAAGAAGGGCTAGATCTTTCAGATGAGGCCAGTGGGACTATCCATCCAATTCTCTTGGAAGTAGTTGAGTGAGCCTTAGGGCTTCTTTGTAAACATGCCTTTTGCTGAGCTGGCAAAATTAGAGGTAGAGAAAGAGGAAGGAGGAAAAAAGGACAGGCACTGGACTGCTTGTCCCCGACCCCCTCTGCTTTGTGAAGGCTCCCCGCCCCTTTAAGACTCATTTCAAACCTCACCTCCTCTGTGAAGCCTTCCCTGACCTCTCAGGTGCGGCGGGTGGCATCTTCATCTGTGTTCCAAGCAGTTTCCACACTGAATCACAGCGTCCATCACACTGGGTCACAACCATGAGTTCCTGAGGACCATCGTGGTTTCTGTGCCCTCTGGGCCTGGCACGAGTACCTGGCATAGAGTAGGCACCGATATGGTGGGTGAATGAATAAATAAATGAATGCATGATTAAATGAGCAGAACCCAAAGGTGAGGAACCAAAATGAAGAAGCAAAACTAAGGATGTGTGGGCTCCTGGGTGGACAATCGCAGTTTTCTACCTCGGGTACCAGTAAAACACCCAATGACAAATTGTTCAGGTCACACAACTTTTATTGCTGAAGACCATTGCTGGGGGCTGCTGGGGCTGTGAATATTGCCCTCCCCGACCCCCCAGCCTTAATGACATGCAACCAGCCCCTTCAGACTCTGCCCAGCCACACTAGCCAGCTCCAGCCTGCTCTTCCAGAACAATCGCCCCAGCAGCCGCCTGCCTGTGCTGGGCTGGGCTGATCTGCTTGGACCACACCTCTGGGAGTCAGAGCACCACCACACAATCCCAAGGAAGGCGAGGAGAATGGAACTGCGGGAGGCATGGGCGCCCCAGAGAAAAGGATGGGGAACGGTCCAGGACTTCAGCTGGTGCAGAGGCTGGGCGTGCTGATGGCCTGCAAGAGGGGGCGACTCGGATCCTTCAGAAGGGCTGTTTGGAGGGCCTGGGGACAGAGTCGGCTTTCCCTTCATGACAGTTTTCATGACAATGCTATGTCTCTGGAACTACTGAGACATCGAAAGGTGGAGAAAGCTGTGAGGAAGCTCCAAAGTCCCAAGACGGCCCCAGGTGTGAGAGATGCCAGTCCACATGGATGTCCCCAGGCTCCAGGGGCTCACAGAGAAGCAGCATCGCTTCCTTTGTGCCCTTGCAGCCCCGAGATGCAGCAGCCGTTGCGGCTGTCTTTGTGTTGGATTTGTCCGCCGGCCAACGTAGGATTCACTTCCCTGAGTATCTCAACGGGACCCCTTCATCCAGTCCCTTGAGGCCAGGAGCATTCCACGGGACTCCAGAGCTCAGCTCCCAGGGGTCCCTCGGAGTTCTTGGGGTGACTGATGCTAGCTCTCTTGGCTCCTGGAATTTTTGGAGAATCTTTAAAAATACATCTACTTCCCTTTCTTGAATATATAAAAAAAAATGAAATGAAATTTGCCTCCAGCAGCCTGTGACCAAACAAGGACAGTGAGCCCTGCTCACAGTGGTCAGCATGGACAGCCACGGCACAGCCCCGCTCCACACCAGTGGCACCAGCAGGACGGCTCAGAGAGGGCAGGATGCTGGGAATGCCAACAGGAATATCTTCCCACTAGGGACAGTGCAGGCACTCCATGAAACCTCTCACTGTCCCTTGACGGCAGTGATGGCTGGGCCACCGGGTGGCTGCCCATCCTGGGCTAGTCTGAGTCAGAGTCAAAGGAGCAAGAATTCCTGATGTGACCTTCCAGGCCCTTCCCTGGGCTCTGCCTCCTCCATCTGTTTTGGGCACCCCCATGGGAACCTCCACGGTGCCCAGACAGTTATCTCCAGGTGATTTCCAGCCTGGGGTTTGGGAAGTGTTGACAGCTCTCCTGGTTTCTGAAGACCTTGGGAAAGCGGTGACACACACATATACCCAGGCACACATGCACACACACACGTGTGTGTGTTCAGAGGCAGCAGACGCTGAAGGTGGCAGTCATGAAAGTATCTGGTGGCCTTTAGCCCGGATGCTGCTGCAAATGGCCCGGTCACTTTGGCCAGAGTTTTCACAGCAGCCAGGGCCGTCAAGTGGAGCAGGACAGCTGCTTAAGATTTCCGAAAGCGCGCCTCACTCTGAAGAAGAGAAGAAGGAGGATGGGATGAGGGTGGGCCTGGTGGGCCCGGAACACAGATGCCGCAGGTCGAGGCTCAGAGCCTAAAATTCAGCCCAGCTGTCGCCTGGCACTGCCTCTCGGAGAAGAGGGACAGCAAAGGGGCAAAGAAGGAAGCTGGTTCTGAGAAACCCGCCACACTGGGTTTCTGGAGTAGCCCTCCCCATCCCCACCAGAGCTCACACTGCTTGGCCCACTGCAGAGAAGAGAAGGCTGGGCAGAGCACCCCTGCCCTGCGGCTAAGAGACAGGCCCCGGGAAGGGAGGGGTGGGGCTGGTCCAGCAGAGGTGGGGGTGGCTCTCCATCTCCTGATGTCCAGTTCCCCAGGAGACCAACCTTCTGCCAAGGAAAGGAGGCTCCCTACTCTCAGTGGCCTGTGTGAATTACAGCTCGGCCACCACTGGGGAGAAGAGAGTGATACTGGGGCCAGCATCTAGCCCATCCCTTTCCCAACCCTCTGAGCTCTGTTTCACAGGATGAAAAGGTGGGGAAAGAAGTACAGGCAGCTGGAGTTGGCCCAACATTTGACTCTTGTCCTGGTTTTCTGCACCTTCTGAACATCCCCAAGCACGAGGGGGTGAAGGGACCTTGCTGAGACCCTGGGGAAAGGCCCGGCCCTCTTCCAGGCACCCAACCTTTGGAATTCCCCATCTGCTAGGTGCATGTCCACCGTGGGGCGCTCACCTCCATCTTGCTGTATATCCAGGGGAGGACTTCTGTCACTTTGGTGTACACGCCGGGTTTGTTTCTCTGGCCACAGCCTGTGCCCCAGCTCGTGACTCCTGTCAGGTACCAGCGGTTGTTCTGCTCGCAGACCAGAGGCCCCCCACTGTCTCCCTACAGGGAGGGGTGCACATGTCAGCAGGGTAGGGGAGGTGGTCTTCGAGCAAGAAATGGTGGGCACTGATTCTCCCTCCGACTCCAACACCCTAGCTTTCTCCCACTCCGCTGGTGTCCTGGGACCTGAGCCCCACCCCAAAGCAGCCTCACCTGGCAGGAGTCTCTGCCTCCCCGCAGGTCCCCAGCACACATCATCCTTGGGGTGAGGTAACTGTCGTAGACCAAGTAGTCATTACACTTCTTGAAGTCAATGATGCTGACCTGCACCTCCCGGAGGAAAGGGGATGTCTTCTCTTGAGTGAAGTGGGGTGGAGGAGAGAGGATGGGAAGGGAGTGAGACGCCAGGCAGCTTCATGGCCTTCCAACTGCTCATCCCAGGCCCCAGAGTGGCAGCCTTCTGGGCATGGAGGGCACCATTCCCGTAGTGGGCCACCCAGGAAAATGGGCACACACACCCTGGCACCATACACAACTCACTACACACATAACAGAGACACACACACACACAGACAACTCAAAGGCCTATTGGCCCGCCTTACATGCTGCACAATGCTTTTCTATATTCAAAGCACTGTCAAATATATCACCTCATTTGTTTTTGGTAACTATGTGCCCTGAGAAGGGCAGGTGTGATTAATCCATTTACAGAGGGAGATATAAAGAGCCGAAGGACTCGCCCATAGTCGCACAGCTAGTCACAGAGCTGAGATCGGAACAAGGCTGCTCCCGGCCAGTCACCACTCCACCCCATGAGCAAGGGCAAAGCGGCCGATCCAAGTTTCAAGAGTCTCATGGCGAGGCCAGCCTGGCCACCGTGCTCTCCTGCCAAATATACACAACCTACAGAACTGACACCAGACAAGGCCACCCTGTGATCGTGATGAAGCGAAGCAAAACAAAACCACTTCCTAACCTTGTTTCAGCACAGACGAAAACAAGGTTGGTCAAACCACAGAAGGACCAGGCGGTCCCCTTTCCCAGCCAGGATGAGTGTCTGCTGCTCCTTTATCAACTACAGATTGAGACTCAGTCTACTCTTAGCTCCTTTTAGATGAGATTATAAAGATAACCACTCATAGAATTATCCCTGCTTCCTGAAAGCATCTGATCTAGAGAAATGCTCTATTTCTCTGACGCCCCCCCCACCAAACCATCCAAATACTGTAAGTCCTTTCTAGCACCCTCTTGTCCAGACACCGCATGGTTCTCCCTGGTGTGACTACCCGCCCAGCGCAGAGAGCAGTGAACTGAGCTCCTCCAACTGCAGGGGTTTTCCTGTTGGTCTTGGCTGGGGCACTGTCACACCGACTGCTTTGATATATACACAGGTGTATGTGTACACATTCATTCACACCCAGGCCCATGAATCTACGTGCCCAAACCCTCATCTAGGAAGACCCTGCTCTATATACCCTGACACACTACCCACACACACACCATGCAGACACACGTGTATATAGACACACACACACAAGTCTAGCATCTGTCTCTCACCGTCTGTCTCCTTGGTCTTGCCAAAGCCTGTGATCCAGCAGGTCTCATTGAGGCTGAAGGTCTGTCCATGCATGGGGAGGCAGGCAGGGTGGACATGAGCTGTAACAAGACCTCAAGACATCAGTGAAGGGACAAGGCTGGAGGTTTTGAGGGGGGCTGGTGCATGGTGGGACAGGAGTACCAATGTCCTAGGACCCCCTTCTTGCCCCCAGAGTGGTTCTGAATCTTCCAGACCCTTGAACCCACCAGGCAAGGAACTCAGTCACTTTATCTAGACCCTCTAGCCTTCAGGGTGTTGTCAGAGTCCCCCAAACATGCCAATTTTTCAGTAAGTACCACGTGGGCAGATGCATATGCCTTGGAAGCTCCCCTCTGCCAAGCTGACATTGGGTGGTTGCAGGTCTCTCCGCACCAAGAGTGACTCTCCTGGCTGAGCCTCTTCCATGCCCAACCATCAGAGCAAGGAGCAGCACAGGCTAAGTCCCGGGTGGGACCGCAGGGCCATGGAGTCTCAGTGGTGTGTCCTGCCTGGGCTAGGGAGGGCACCTGCTGGTCGGCCAGGGCTCGAGGCTTTCCCTCCAGGGTGAGACAGCCTCTCCAAGTGGGAAGAGCCCACGCTGTTGTGTATCAGTTCACAAGCCCCTTCTGAGGACTAGAGTCCCTAGATGGACTAGGGCATTGGCCACCAAACTCGAATTTGCAAGAGGGAAATAGCTGATAGAACATTCGCAGTGTTGTCAACTGTTAGGCTCTCTGCAGCCCCTGCACCTAGAACAGTGCCTGCCACACACAGCGCTCATGTGGAGGAGGGGAGGGAGGGAGGAGAGAGATGGAGGCAGAATGAATGTTAAATTCTTCTATAAATTGGGAGTCTAACACATTTGTCTGCTAGAGCGTAAACAAACAAACAAACAAAATGAAAGGATGGCATCAATTACTAACCCAAAACTGCAAAACATGACTTCTTAAAATCGTCTGCGCCTGTTTTTGAGATATACAGTTTTAAAAACACGTAACACCATTATGTATGCCACTTGTTTTTTACGTGGCAATTATATTTATCGGCGAGCTTTCACAAGTTTTCCCAGATAGTACTGTGACCTCAAAGTGCTTGGCCTACCAAGTGAGTTTAAGAAAATCTGCCCTGATTCTCAACCAAAAATCAGGGCTTATGGTCTGACCACAGAAACCTAAACTGTGATTCTTAGACTGGAGATACGCTTCCTGCCCTGGGGGTGGGGTGGCAGGGGTGCTATTCATGAGTCTGGATGGGGAATACCGTAGTGGGTAGAGCATAGGCAATGCCATAAAGGCTTTTTTTTTTAACCTTTGCAAATCGAGTATGGTTTTAATACAATTTTAAGGCAAATTTCTAGTAGTAGTAAAAATGCAGGTAGTAGGAAAGTTTGATAATTTTTATTTGTATTTGGAGAATTACCTAAACATTACATTTTTCAAAAATATAGATAATAAAACGTAGAAAAGATATTTCTCTAAATACCTAGATTGTGATAAAGTAAGTTACACACCAGATATTTTTAAAGATTTTTGCTATTGGAAGAATGGGTATGGTGATTTTACATAATAGCTTTAATTTTGTTTCACAGACTATTTAATTTGATTTGGAAGTCCAAATAATAACGGGGTTTGGAGTGATGGCAGGTAAGATCTGGATGGTTAGCCAAATGGAGCCTGCGTTTCACAGGTTGGGAAGGCCTGTTCTGGTCCTGCAGACGGCCTGTCCCCTTTTATGTGTGCTTGAGGGGCAGGGCGGGGCACCAGGGCAACTGTCACATCATAGTTCAGGCTCCACAGACAAGGCGGGGAGGGGCAGGAGGGCAGCAGGAGGGCAGGAGTGGGGTGGGGAGGGCTCACCCTCGGTGGGCGTGGCTCCTGGTAGGCGGGGCTGTGGGCAGGGTGTCCTCCTTCCCGCACGACTTTGGTGAGCTCACTGCTCTGACTCAGGACCGACACTGCCTTCTGTAATTCATGTGCCGAGAAAGACCAGCTCACTGGCCCAGAGCACCAGAAAGGCTGAACGAACCCGAGAGCCCTCCAAAGCTTCCGGAAGCCTCCCTAGCCTGCCAAGACTGACTTGGTGCCCCCATCTGTGCCACCACTGCTCCCCGGGGTGCCCCCGACACCACATCCCTCGCTTCTCAACAGCTGTTTGTGGGTGTCGTCTGTTCTGTGCTTTGCTTTGCAACTGCAGATCTGCTTATGTAGAAGACACACAGTATTTGATACATGAACAAATACCATGTACTGTACGCACAACACACTGAAGTAATGTGCAATACAATATACAGTACAACGAAGTAATGAAGACTTTGATTTCCTCCTGAGAACTTGGGTAGCATTGCCTTCCTTCCATTTGGTCCTCAGCTCCAACCTCCTGGCAGTTAATTGTCTGAATGTGTGGGTACTTGCCTCGTGTTTTCAATTTGCCAGCAGCCAGCAGAGCAGGAAGAGCAACTGCTTGGGACCAGACTGACCCGGGGCCAGTCCTGCAGCTGCCAATGCGAGGCTTCAGGGATTCTCTCTCTAAAGCTCCACCTCCTCAAATGTAAAATGAAGCTAATAATAGCAGCTGCTCCGCAGGATTGGTTGGGAAGAGTCAATGAAATTGTAGATGTGAAATGCCTGGCCCTTGTTAAGTGCTCAATATCCCAGTGAAACACTTGGATCTGTTTATCCTGATGAAGACCAGTATCCGCACCTCGGCTCTGTCACCAGTTTGCAATGTGAGATGTGTCACTGGGGCAAATTTATTTCCAACATCTGGGGCTTAGTTCCCCGACTTGTAAGATAGAGGTGTTCCTCTAAATGATCTCTAAGAGTCTGTGACTTCTGCCATGCTGAAGCTCTGGGCCCCGAGATGGGTCGCTGAGTGCTGCTAAGTGCAAAGACTGGGCTCCACGGACTGTGGGATGAGCAGGGTAAGGTATGGCAGGCGTGGATTCACTCACCCGACAGGGTCAGGGGCTTGGAGAGCCGCATGAGGGCGATGTCGTAGTCATCCTGCTCATCCGTGTAGTTGCCATTGATGATGATCTGGGCGATGGAGGCTGCCTCGGGCAGGTGATGCAGGTTGTTGGTGCCCACGTACACCTTCCAGCCCTCCAGGATCTTCTCCCGGGTCCTACCAGAGCCACAGAGAGCATGGTCCAGCTACCACCTGGCAGAGCCCTCTGGCAGCATCTGCTGCACACAGAGGGCTGCAGCCAGAGCACTAGCTTGGAGGCAGGAGGGTGGATGAGTGACCTCTGGAGGGAGCTCTCTGTCTTAGCCCAGGGGTCCATGACAGACAACCCCCTACTTCCAAAAAACCACTCTGAACTGGCCCTTCTGAACCTTACAGTAGAACACAGGAAGGGATGAGTAAGACCTCTGGGGACATTCACCCGACTGTCTCCTCTGGATCCCGCCAAGGATCAAATGATGTGGGCAGACACATCTCAGCCATATTATCCCCAGCGGAAACGGAGCTTTTGGCAGGACAAAGTGACCCCCTGCAGACTCATTACTGGGGAGGCAAGTGCCCCTAAGGCCTTGTCTCCGAGCCCTTCCCTGTCCACCAGCTCAAAGGGACCAGCCTGGCTGGTGACTGTCAGAAGCTGCCTGCACTGCCCTCCCCGCCATTCCTGGGACAGCAGTCCTGATCTCTCAGGCTCTTCTGTAACTTCCAGCGGCTGGAAGCAGCAGCAAGCCCAAAGCCTCTTTATTTCACCCGCTTCTTTAGGGCAGGCTCCCAGTTCCTTCCACCTCCCTGCCTCAGTCTCTGTTGGGGCCACCAATGGCATTTCTCACTCTGTGCTAGCTCAGACTCCCAACTCTCATGCCCAAGACCTAAAACCAACTGCAAATCATGGTCCTCGCCACACCTGTGCTGCCCAGTCCGCATGGGCCAGGCTCACAACCAAAGCCCCCCTCCACCAAGAGTTCACCAGCCGTCAGCCCTCCCTGGTGTCCTGGACCCTCAATGGTGTCGCAGTCCTGCCTCCTTGGGCACTTACACGAAGAAGCAGTGGGCAGCGGTGAGCACCCACTGGGCGTCGATCAGTGTGCCCCCACAAATGTGGGTGTTGCCGTACTGCAGACTAACTTGCCAAGGCCACTTGCTCTCTGGGGCCAGAGCCCCTCCCACGATCCGCCCGGTCATGGCCCTCAGTCCACAGTCTGGGGAGAAGCAGAAGAAATGAACTGTGAACTCCGCTTTTCTCAGCACCCCTGCCTCGTCCCCAGGGCCACGGGAGGCTCAGGCAGCCCCACCCACCGACTGACGCTGCTTTGCTCACTGAATCTGATGCAGCACAGCTGCTTCCTGCCGGCACAGCTCCCACATGGCGGGGTTGCTTGGGGGGATCATCCATTGGGAAGTTTGAGCCTAGATGGGTTCCTCTTTCCTGCCACTCATTCATTCTTCCATTAATTCAACTAATGCTTACTAAGTGCCTGGTGCTCTGGACACTCTGCCAGGCATTAGGGCCACGATGGTGAATCCCAGGGCTGCCGTCAGGAGCTCGGGAAAGCAGACCAAGTGTAACACGACCCTGAATTGGTAAGTGCTGTGATGGGGATCGTTTCAAAACATCCTGCATCATTTCCCATGATACATGGTCCTTCAGTGGGTCATTCAGTGCTGTTGGGGACCCTGAGCCCCAAGGGAACATTTCCAGACATGTTCTGGAATGAATCATCCCCCCAAAATTGTGGCGTTTGTTCACACAAGTGTTTTTTTTTTTCACTGAAGGAGGAGAGGGTGAAGAAGCAGCAGTGGTCTGAGGGGGTGGGCTTGCCCTGCTCAGGGGAGCACCCCCCACCCCCGGTCATCATAAGAACACAGCACTTGTGCACCAGTTAAGAGCTCAGGCTTTGGGGACAGACCTGAGGTCCAGTACCAGCTCCTCACCTACCAGCAGTCTGACCTTAAGCAAATCAAATGTTTCAGTCTCTTCAGTAAATGGACAATAATGGCCCCTGTCTGGTAAGAATTAAATGCAATCATGTTTATAAAGATGTAGGCACAGCGCCTAGGCATCAGATGTGCTCCATAAATGCTGGCTGTAGACCTAGCTCCATGTCTACTTACATCAGAGCTTTAACCCGGTCCTGCTCTCCCAGTCCTCTGCCCCCTGCCCAGAATCCAGGAGACATGAATGGCAAGGTTGTGGGCTGAGCAGAGTCAGGAGAAGGGGAAATGGTACCCTGAGACTGTCCAGGTGCCTTCCAGAGACCCTGGCCCTGAAGCAGGCTTGCTGCTTAAGGCCCTCTTCCTGGCTTAGACCCCCAGGGCTGGCCATCTCCCCAACCGGGGCCCCACCCTTCTGCCCCATGGCTCCCACCCCACACAGGCCACAATGCAGGAGGAAGAGCATCTTCTTACGGGAACACTGTAGAGAGACATACTGCTGAGAAGGGCATTCATCCCTGCAGGAGGAAACACAAAAGATGAGAAAAGTGCACGTCAGCTGCCTCCTCCAGGAAGCCATCCCTGATTGGCCCCTGCTAAGTTCCTATCCCATTTCCTTTGCACAAGAAGATGGAGATTCTGACCTTTCTCACTCCCAGTGGGACAGACCCTTCCAGTGCTTTTTCCAGGAATGGGTATAGCTCTGTGCAAACCATCCCCGCCCTTCCCACCTCCCAGTTTCTCTGTGGCAGATGGCACACATTGGCTAGATCTGTCCTTTGAACTCATGACTTCATTGGCCAAGCATCTTTCCACAGCTAAACAGGTGGCCCAATGGTCCTTTGACAGTCCCCCCATGCTCCGCCAGCAACACAGCATGCAAACCTCCCAGCACAAAGCAGGCATCCAGAGTGCAGCTCATTGCTTCCCTCCCCTCCCCATGCCTTCTTCTCTCATGGCCTGGCTTCCTCTCACCTCTCCCCAAGGTAAACACTGCTAGCTGGTGGAGCATCCCCCAGCCTCCCCCTCAGTGGCGTTGGGACAAGGGCAGCTGCAGTGCAAAGACGACAGATGGCGAGGCCCGGGGGAGGTCGATGCTTTCCAGATGGGCCTCTCTGTCCCTGACCACAAGTACCTGCCATTCCCCCTGCTGCTGCTCCCCCTCCCCATTCCCGACCCCACTGCTATTTCTCCCTCTCCACCCCAAGCCCCCTTCCTGCAGCAGCTTTCCATCCAAACATCAGGCTGACAGGTGGCCCCAAGGTCTATTCATTGTCTCTGATAATCAGGTAAACTCTTGGGGGGCATCCCTGACCTCAAGGTGCTCTGTGCCCCAAGCTTCCATAACTTTCAGGTCAGGAGGCAGGTGGTGGGTTAGGGACTGCTTCTGAGATGCTCTTGACATTCACAAGGGACTCCTGGAGGTGGGGCCCAGAAAGGCCAAAGGAGAGGGGCTCCCTGACTCAAAGCACTCCTTCACTCCGCTCCCAGACAGGCAGCCTGGCCTGCCCCACATACCTGTAGAGGCTCTCCTGGATGGTGGAGTTATACTCAGAGATTGAGAAACTGCTGGCAAAGTCCCTGTTGGTCACCTTGGTTGTCCGGTAAGCACTGCAAGGGAGGGAGGAAAGGAGAATGAGCCTCCTGGAGCAGCATCCACTCCTGGCCTCCCAGCTGGTATTAGAGCCCTGGCCAGCCCTGGTGACAGAGGCCAGAAGCAGTTGAGACCCCATAGTCTCAGACCCCGCGCCCCACCCCACTCCACACTGCCGCCACTAGCCCCAGGCCCTAGCCTAGTAGTTTTCAAAGTGGTTATGGTTCCCGGGGGTAAACGGGGTGGGAAGGGCTAAATTGGGAGTTCAAAATTTGCAGATACTAACTACTGTGTATAAAATAGAGAAACAAGTTTCTCCTGTACAGCACAGGGGCCTATACTCAACACCTTGCAGTAACCTATAAAGAAAAAGAATATGAAAACGAGGAAATGTATGTGTACGTGTGACTGAAACATGATGCTGCACACCAGAAACTGACGCAACATTCTAAACTGACTATATTTCAATAAAAAAGGATGCAAAAAACAAACAAACAAGCAACCTAAAAAATAAAAGTGTGGCCTCATCCCAGAGGGCAGTTAGCGCTGCCTGAGAATTTGTTAGAAATGCAAATTCTTGGGCCCTGCCCCAGACCTGCTGAATCAAGAATTCCAGTTCCGTGTCTTAACAAGCCCTCCAGGTGATTCTGATTCACTCGCAAGTCTGAGAAACACCCGCCTAGCTCTTTTCTATCCAAACTGTGATCCATGGACTGGCAGCAGCTGTATCACCCCCGACCTGCTGAACCAGGATCTGCATTTTAAGGATCGCAATGTTACGGGTTTGCACATGAAAGCCTGAGAAGCTTTTACTCGCTCACTGGATCTCAGCCACAGCGTGCATAAAATCACCTTGGGGACTGGTTAAACAGGCTCTAAATCCTACTTCCAGAGAGTCTGATTTGAGGGTGCAGTTTAATAGGCAGCCCAGGTGATTCTGCTATGGGGGATCATGGACCGCTATCTGTGTGGCACTTTGGTGTGTTTCTAGAACATGGGACACCCCCGCACGAGAGCGTGCCTTCGTGCGTGCTGTTCCTCTACCCAGGGGCCTCCCCCACCCCCTGCTCGCCCCCAGGCGCAGTCGGGCAGCCTCTCCATTGTGTGCCTTTGCTTCGCACATGTCCTTTGCATCACACATCACATGGTGCTGTGATTATTGGCTTAAACCTATCCTGCCCACACTATACCGGAGATCATCCAAGGGCAGGGATCTTATCTGGGTGCCACGTAGTATTTGGCACATAAAAAAGCTCTATGAATGTTCTTTGAATAAATGACACAATCTGCTGAGCCCAAGGGAAGTTCAGATTTGCATAAGGCCACACAACTCAACAATAAAAGATGCCTGTCATCTTCCAACGAGATCACCCAGATCCCCTTACACAGATGGGAATGCTGAGGATGAAACGGGGGCAGAGAACTGGCTCTAAGTCCTGGCCCCCAAGCCCTGGTTTTCTGGTGCTTCTTCTACAGAGAGGCAACAGTAAGGTCCTAAATAAATCATTCTCCCCACAACTCCATACATGTGGGTGAACCCCAAAACTACTTGCTTTGAAAACTCAGACCAAGATGGGATGGAGGTGATTATGTGACCTGTAAATCAGGGGCTCCTTCAAGCAGGAAGGTCATGGTAAACCCTACTCCCTTCTCCACCCATCAGCACCAGTTTCTTGTTTAAAATCTAGAACCAAAGATGCTACTGACTTCACCTGGCCACACCTGCCCATCTCATTCCTCGATGGATGAATTCCAGCCCGAGCCACAGCTGCTGCAGCTCAGTCTGCTGAAGGGTTTGTACAGCCTGAGCTGCTAGTTTCCAGATGTGAGGGGAAGACGAGACTGGCCCAAATGCCTACCCACCTCACAGGGCAACTGAGACCATTGAATGTGATCTTGGGCATGAGGGCACTTTGGTGCAAAGACCCGCAGAGGAATGTCACCCTGTTGCAGATCAAATAACTACCTTGGCATCATGAGAGGAGCTTGTCCCCAGACTTGGGCTCCCCGGGCCACCAAACTAGTGACCTCAGCCCTGGTCCCCAAGAGTCTTTTTAATCTGAGTTTCTCTTGGGGAACCTGAGATGCCCTGGCAAAGAGCCTGAGGTGTCCTTCAAGCTGGGATTCTTGGGCGAGGCTTACCTCATGAAACCCAGCTGCTGGCAGGTCTTGTCTGAGTAGGAGTCATTCCAGCCATCACTGCAGACAGGAAGCCACTTCTGGAAGGGTCCAGAGTAGACTTTAAGCAGGGATTTGTCCCAGTCAAACCTCACTGCAGGGCAAGAAAAGGGAAGAGCAGGTCCTCAGCATCAGAAAGCTCCGTGTTCTTGAGGAATGAGCCAAGGAGATGCTCCTGTCCTGAGACTTCTTGCCTATGAAATGTCCAGAAGCTTGGCCCGGGATGGGAGGACCATCAGCCAGTGCTCAGAAGCCCAGGATACTCTGTAAGGGCTGAGCCAAGGCGAGGGGCTAGGGCAGGATGGAGAGAGCTCTCCATCTGGCAGGACCCAGGGGCTGTTGCTGGGAGAAGGGTTGAGCACTGCCAGGAGTTGTCAACCCAAGAGGGTGGGGCCATGCACAAATCAGGGAGTGACAAGGGGGATGATCTGACTGAGTTCTGACTGGACAGTCTCAGTCAGAGATGGATGCAGTCATGGACAAGGACACGCGTATACACCCCAGGGGAGCAGAACAGGTGGACGTACACCCACAGACACCCACATTGGGGCTGTATGTGGACAACGCATGCAACCCCCCCCCCCCAGAGCGGCGCTCCAAGAGAACTTTGTGTTCATCTAGGCCTTCACTTACAAACTGATCTTCATGAAACCACAGGGATGGCTAGTCAGGGGCACCTGCTGGGCAAAGAGGAGGGGCACGTGAATCGGGCTCTGGCCCCTCACCTGCCTCCAGCCACAGCAGCTCTACTTGGCTCAGCCTGGTAGTTAGGAGTTGTCAGATTTTATTTGAGAACCACTAATCTTGTTCAATCCACTCATTTTGCAAATTAGGAAACTGAAGCCCAGAGAAGGTAAGTGATTCGCCCAAATCACACAGCACTCATGTTCCAAAGCCATGTTCCAAACCCAAGTCTCCTGTGACTAGAACCTAGATCCTCCGAGTCTCTATGCATCGCGTCCCGTTTGAGCTGATGCTTGGTTTGCAGTCCCCAGGGTGCACACACATACACGCACACATCCTGCTGTCCAGCCTCCTTACCACAGCCCAGCTCATCACTCTTCAGCTTACAGTCCACGACCCCATCACAGCGCACAGCGTGCTTGGGGCAGCTCTCTACTGGCTCCTTGTACTTGACTCTTGTGTGGCCCCGCCAGAAGTAGACTGAAAAAAGTGAAACAGAAGCTGAGTCACTGCCAGTCCCAGAGAGACATGACATTAAGCAGCCCAAGGCCCTGGGGGTTCTGAATCACTGACCTGCCATCCCTCTGGGACTCTGGGGCTCTCGTCCCCCATCTGTATGGTGAGAAAGTCTGCTTAGGAATGCTCTGGAATACTCCAGAAAGCTCCTGCGAGCAGGGCAGCACCACACAGACTGGAGTAGCCACCCAGAGAGAGGAGAGGGGGAAAGGAGGTATGAAGGTTGGTACGACCCTGGGAGTTCCCCTGCTGGCCAAATGGTGATCAGAGAAACCCCCTCCTCCAGTATCCCAGAGGCCCCTCCTCAGAGCCCCTCTGGCATCCCTTCATCTCTGTGCTCTGTGGGTCTTAGCAGAGAAATTTCCATCTTCAGTCACACACCTGCAACCACTACCTAGCCTGTCTTCTCAAAGGCTGTCCTTCCAGCCTCAGAAGCTCCTGGATTTTCTTCCTCCTCCTTCTTCCCTAAACAAGTGATGTCCCCTGGGCTTGGTTCTGCCCCATTACTTGGTTTGATGCCTTTAAATGTCTGCCCACTCAATGAAAAACCCTAGGTAGCTAATTTCCAAATGGACAAGTTGGGCTGAAAAGACAACAGCTTTACAAACTACAGGTAAAAATCAGCTCCATGACTTCTTCTAAGACCGATCTATTTCCGAACTAGGAACTGTCATCCCTCCTGCCTGGAGACACCTCCCCTTGGATGCCTAAGAAACCCTGGTTCTGACTCCTCACCCTGCCTCTCGTCTGCAGCCTACACCAGTCCTTCCTAATCTCTTGGACTTGCCCCTCCTCTCCATGCCCTGGTCTTACCCCCTCCCACATCCTGGGCACTGAACCTCCTGGCATCACCTTGATGTGTAGCAGGGAGAGCTCTGGACGGCAAGTCGGCAGGCAGGGGCTCTAGTCCTGACCCCACTGCATGGCTGCTCAGTGACCTCCTCCCTGGCCCTGGGAAGTCCACAGGTCAGCGGATGTCAGGAAATGCTGTGAAACCATGCTGAGAGCTCTAACTTTTCTGCGAGCCCACCCTTGGTGCCACCTCAACCCTCCCCGGGTTATTTCCTCCAGCTCTCAGTGCACTGGCAGGGCTTCCCCTGGACTGGGTGCCCCACGTAGGGAAGGGAGGGAGAGCAGGCCAGCGCATCCTGGTAGGAGGGTCACGTGGATGCTGCGTGGCAGGCTTTGTGCCAAGGACTTCGCAAACATTGTCACAGTAACGCCACCACCTTGTCAGGCAGGCAGGGAAACTGAGGCTTGGGAAGTTAATGAACTTGCTGAAGTCACATGGTTGGTAAGTGGCAGAGCAGGGATGCCTCTGCAGGTTAGTCTGATACTAAAGTGATACTCTTAACTGGCACTCGTCTTCCTCCCGCACCAGCCTCTTCCTCAAACAGCCCTGCCATATGGCTGTTTCCATATAGTCTCCCACCCTCCCTTCACCACGCTGCACTGCCTGTTTAGTTGAATCCTTATCTCTCAGCCTGGCATTTAAAGCTTTCTACAGTGTAACCCAGCCGTGCCCATCAGATGACTTTCAGGTCCCCAAATGTTCTCTCTGGTCCAGTGGGTCCCTTCCCTCTCCCCAAGCTGACTTACCCATCTGCCCCCTACATTTCCTGCAGCTGCTCATCCTGCTCAGATGCCCTGCCCAAGATGCTCCCCCATCTTCTGGGTTCTTATCTGGCCCCACGGCCTTCATGAGCTGTCCCCTGCTTCTCCAGCCCCAATAGCTGTCACTTCTTCTGCTGGTCATACTCAAATCCATTTGATCTTAATCATTCCCAACTATGTTTCCCAGAGCCTGTACCCTCCCTGATGACAGGGCAATGTGATGTGTCCTCCCCTTTGCTCCCTCTTAAGGTTTCCCACAGTGCTGGGCTCATGGTGAACTCCCTGGCAGGGAGCCCTGGAACATGTCCTGAGTACCTTTTCCAAAGGGGGCCATTGAATTGAGGGAGCCTGGACCCCTGAACATTTTATCGCATTGACTGAAAATGCCTGAGGGACATTTCCTAATCAGTGCTTTTATGTTTTTCTAATGAATAAGATTTTCAGAGTGGAATTTCGTGCCAGGCATTGAGCCATTACCTTGTTTATTCCTCACCACCCCAGGAAATCTTCATGAACTTTTACGGAACACATAGTAAATTGAATGAATGAATGAATTTAATCCCTTTTGAAGATGCAATAACTGAGCTCAACCTGGTTGATGAACTTGCCCAAGGAAGTTGCACAGTATGTAGCACAGATGGGACCCATGCCCGGTTCCTCTGATCTCCCATACTCTCCACCTGGCTACCTGCAAGGGGCTTGGAGGTGCCATGGTCCAAGGCCATTTGCAGGAGTTTCCCTCTGTGGACATGACAGTGGGTGAGCATGTGCTCCCCATCCTGTCTCTCCGCTGTGCACCCCCATCCCTGGACCTCACACTACCCCAAAATGACCAGAGCCCCACCCTGCTCCCTCCATGAAACTCACAGAGAACGATGAGCGACACCACGAGGGTGATGAGGAGAAGGATACATCCGATGAGCGGCAGCCGCTTCTGGCCCTCCTGCCAGGTGAACTTGGGCAAGCTGATACCTAGGAGCGGGCGGCAGCAAGGGAGGGTGAGGCTGTTGGAGGGGAGTCCCACACAGTGGAGGAGGGAGAAGGAAAGGAGACTGGCCCAGGGTGGGGGAGCTGTTAGGACCTCTCCACCCAGAATATGACATCGCCTCTGTCTGATACCAAGCTCCCTTTTACTTAGCATCTGCTGAGGACCAGCCAAGCATTTGCATGTGTTATTTAATTCTGACAGCCACTGCAAGAGCTTGGCATTATTATGCCCGTTTTATAGATGGGGATACTGACGTTCGTAGAAGTTAAATGACTTGCTCAAGGTTACTTGGCTAGTGAGTGGCAGAGCAGGGATTCAAATGAAATGTGTCTGGTGCCAAAGGTCTCCACACCGAGGTGTCTCACTAACCCTTCAGAGGGCAAGACTGAGACTGGCTCCAAATCTAGGATGCTCCTCCAGGTCTGTTTATATTGTGGTTGGTGGTGGGGGCAGGCTAAAGTTGAGGACAGGAGGAGGGCAAAGTTGGGATGGGCAGAAAGACTGCTTCATTAAGGGCAGAGCCCGCCTTGGAGGCCCGTTTGACATCTCTAACTCTCTTCTAGCTGAATCATATACACCAGTTTGGAAAGTTGTGAGTGGGGAGTGTCTGCCTGGTCAGAATCTCTCCCTTTGCTCCTCCACCCGCAGATGGGTCCATGATCATGACCCTGTTCCGATGCAGACCCCAGCTTCGCTGACACACCCACAGGGCAGCCCAAGGAAAGAACCCTGATTTCTAAATGGGATCGCCTGCTCTCAAAATCTGCACCTTAACCCAGAGTGTGCAGCCTCCAAAATTACACCTGCTTTGTGGGTCCTGGTTTCTTATCACCTATCCCTTTTGCCCGAATTTTTCACTCTTTTGGGATTGCACGTCGTGGTTCCTCTCTGCATCACCTCCCCAGGTCCCCCCACTACCCACCTGACCATTCCCCCTCCGCCCCACATATCATTATCCAAGAGGCAGAGGAGGAGCAGAGAGCCACTACTTGGAGATTCTGCACCCCCACCCCACCCGTGGACTGTTTCCCTGTTCTTCTTGCCTTCCCTGCAGGAGTCCTCTTACCTGGGCTTTCCCCAGTGGTCCTGGCAGCTGGCTGGGACCTGGCAGGAGATGCCCGGACAGGTACGGCCCCCACTGGCGTTGCTCTAACCAGGTAGACTCTCATTGGAGAGGATGTCGTGGAGACTGACGTGGAAGACCTGCTGGACGATGACCTGGAAGGTGATGCACGGGCCGGGGATCCTTGGGCTGAGGAAGCCCGGGCAGGAGGAGTCCTTGCCGGGGGAACATTCTGAAAGCAGAGTGAAGGTCGTCTCTCGAGCTGCTCCCCCGCCATCCCACCCAGCTGTCAGCCCTGCTGAACCAGGAGATAAAAGCCAGGGCAGGCGGCTGGAGGGTGAGCAGAGACCCCAGACAGGGAAGCATGTGAGAAGAGAGTGTCCAAGATGGAATAAAAGTTCACAGAATAAAAAACAAAGCAAAACAAAAAACAAGCAAAACAAAAACAAAAAAGTTCAAAGAGCCTGCTGTCCCAAACTCCTTGCAGTCTCTCCTCATCACAGGGAACTGCGGGGGTGGGCAGAGGACAGTGGGCCAACGGCCTAGGGCGTGGGGGCACCTGCTTTGGCTACCTGTGTCCACAGACCTTCAAAAAAGAGGCTGCTGGGCCAGACCCTCACTCTGAGGGGAAGTCGCCACTCTCTGCCCTCTTCAGTTCCACTCCCCTGCATCCCGCCCTTCTGTGTCTGTGTGTTAGATTATAAAACAGCTTTCCTACTATGAGCTGTCATCAAAAATTGTGAGACGCACAGCTTAAGAAAAGCCTTGACCTGCCTCGTCCCGCACTGTTCCCAGCAACACCAGAACTCGCGTGCACATGCACAGAGGCATCAGGGAAACGGGAAAGGCAGGGTGCAGAAGGGGAACAAGGTCTTAACCTCACTCAGCTGTAGGTGGAGTGATTTATTCATTTAGATGTAGCACTTTATAGCTGCAGAGGGCTGGGTGCTTTATACGTGTTTACTCACTTAATCCTGAGAATGACCCTATGAGGTAGGAACTCTTTATTTCCCCCCGTTTTGCACCGAGGGAAACAGAGGCAGAGATTAAGTAACTCGATCAAGCTTTCGTAGCTAGAGAGTGGCAGACAGGATGTGAGCCCGGAAAGTCGGGCTCTGGAGGGCAAGCTCAACCACTAGGCTTTGCTGCCTCCCTGAGGAGGGACACATGAGATAACGCAGCAGCTGGCCGGAGCGGGCAACCAAGGAACACCAGCACTGTTCCCTGCTGGAGAGCCTGAGCCTTTGGGTGTGCTGAACCTGGGAGAGGGAGCCAGCGAGCAGTCAGGGCTGATGAGCAGCCTCTGCTGGCTGCCAAGTCCTGGTCTGCAGGACCCCCAGTCCCTGCCACAAGGTTAGGCATCCTCTCACCTCCCTCTGGCCCCTCGCTGAGGTCTTCTGCCCTCCCTCACACCACCTCTGCCTCCTACACCCCCTCCAGGAGTCCCCGGAACAGCAGGGGTAGCTGGGAACTGGCCTGGCCCAGGGGCCATGCCTGCCCCTCATTATAATGTCTGCTGACCGCTGACTGGATTCTCAGGATGGTGGTCTCCCAGGAGGCAGCAGGAATGGTGAGGGAAGCATGCCTGTGCTCAGGGACCCTGCACTGGGGACCTGGTCGGCAGGGCTGTGCAGAAGAGACAGGCTCTGGACCTCAGGCACCCCTGTTTCCACCCCTCACCTGCCACGATGCTTGAATGCTTTTGACATTATTAGTAAGCAACCCAGTTAATAAAAAGTTCCTCATTAGAACATCTGGCTCACATCAGTACCATCAAGCCTACTAGGCGGGGGTTTTGTTTTGGTTTTTGTTTTCACTACATCTTCTGAGAGTCAGAGGTAATGGATTTTGTCACTTCTTCATCTTTCTAGAGGCTGTGGGGTGAATTAAAGGAAGAGCCTCGAGTCCCTGATCACACTCAGCTTGCCAGAGGCAGGGACCCGGAGCGTCGGGTCCCAGGGAGTGACTGGGGTTAATTAATGGATACAGGTAAATACACCTGAGTCCAGATGCCCCAGCCATCAGAGCAGGGACACACTTGTGTGTGTTTAGGGACTTAAAGAGCAGCTGAGGCAGCTGCTGCCCTAGCTGAACCAGAGCTCAGATTTCCCTCTCACCTCCGTTGTCTACAGAGACTAGATTTCCACAAAACGAAGACAGGTTAGCTCCTGGAAGCTTCAGGGGGAACAGGACTGGGGTTGGAGCAAGGAGGTGGTAAGGATATGCTGAAATGGAGAATGCATTCGTTCACAGCACTGGCTTTCAAGTCAGGCAGACAAGTGTGACGTTGGCTAAGCCAATTAACTTCCCTTTTTCTTTTTCTTACTCTGTAGAATAGGACCATTACCCCTGAGGATTCAATGAGATAAAATAGGAAATCTCGTGCCAATGCCGGGCACCCGGTGACTGGGCAGGGAAGGGTCATTCCCCTCCCCCTTTGCACTGCCACACCCAGCGCCAACCACGCTGAGACTTGACAGCCCTGGGCACAGCCAGAGGGCTGAAACGTGGTGTGAGCTCATCCTGGGAGAAAAGACGGTGCTGGACAAAGGCCAGACTAAGGTCCTTCAGTCAGAGGGATGAGCCCGAGCCCTGTGCTTCCTTCGCACCAGTGGGGGCCTCGGCATCTGGCCGGCACCCTGGCATCGGAGCATCTCAGCTGGCCTGCCAGGCCTCCCTCCCTGTTGTGCTCACAGTCTGTCTTCCCTGACCTTGGGAGAAATCCCCATAACTCTCTACAATAAAATGACAATTGCTCACAATGGATGGAACTTTAGGGTTTACAATAAACCTGCACGACAATGGCCTCCTGAGGTCCTCACTCCATTCTTGAGAGGTTGATATGTTGAGAAGCCCATTTTACAGATGAGGAATCCTAGGCCTGGAGCTCAGATTGCCCAGAATCACATAGTCAGGAACCTGCCCCCAGCCTGTGTGCATCTGAGTCCCCTGCCTGCTCGAGTCAGCAGCAGGAGCCTCCAGGTGCCATCTCTCAGAAACTGCTGCACAGGACGCTGGTTCTGCACCCGTGATGGGGCCTGAGAACTGGACCTGGGGACTTTCAGGGCCAGGAGTGCCATGGGGAGCCTGGGGGTGGGACCAGGGGTTCCTGAAGGGATCTCAGGCTTGTGGAACTTTCCAGTGGGAACCAGGATTGGTCCGATGGCGTGCCAGGACCAGGAAGAGCCTGGTGGACAGGAGCTGCAGCGTCACAGCCCTCCAGTACTCTCTGAGCCAACTGGTGACTCTGGGCAAGTGACTTAACCTCTTTACCTCTCAGTTTCCTTATCTGTATGGTGAGCCAGTCACCCATCTTCATAGCACTGAAGTGACAGATGACGTATGTGAAGTAGGGACATGAGGACCATTAACTGTGATGGTGGGTATTTGCTTGTTTGTTAAAGACACTGGGCTTGAAATGGAAAGATCTGTGTTCAGATATGACTGCATCTGTTCCTAACTGGCTTGGGCAAGTACATTAACCCTTCAGAGTCTGCTCCACACATGTACAATGAGACTGACCTTGCCTCCTTCCCCCAGGATAAACGTGGAATAAATATGAAAGAGCCAGGTTTATAAATGTGTATCATCATAATAAAGATAACAGCTCCCACTAGGCATTTTATTTGATCCCATTTTGACCTCATAACAGCTCTTTGGGGATGGTATTGTTAACCCCATTTTACATATTTTGAAACTGAGGTCCAAGATGGTTGAGAACATGCCCAAGTTCATATCCCAGGTAAATGAGGGGGCTTGGATTCTAACTAGGACCACTCAGAGCAAGTGAGTCTAGCCCAAAAGTATCACGAACGTGCACTGTAACTTCTCCATTTCTTCAGGGCTTACAATTTGCTAAGAGATTTTACACCCATTATTTCATTGATTCTCACACCCATTATTTCATTTGATTTTCCTAGTTAGCAAGCTAGATAGGAATTATTATCCTCAGTTTATCCATGAGGAAACTGGGGTTCAGAGGGACTCAAGATCATGCCTACAGCCCCTAAACAGATGAGTGGTCATGGGGCTCTGTCACAGTCTTCTGATTCCCAGGCAACAGCTCAGGCTGCCTCCAGCTGAGCAGGATCCCATGACCCTGGTCCTGCTACCCCATCATGACAGGCAGGGGCTGAAGGAGAGAGGGCTGGGAGGACCACAGGTGGTGGAGGCCCAGAGGAAGACACGTGAGAAGACCTGGGGGAGGCTGGAGGGAACTGGTGGGGGGCCGGCACAGCAGGAAGCCAGGGCTGCCAAGAAGGAAGGGGGAGACCTCCTGAGCCTTGCTGGTCCCTCTGCCTGATGCTTGCTGCACCTGCAGGTAGGTCCCAAGGCGCCCACCCATGGCCTTGGCCGGCAGGAAGCAGGGGGGAAAGGCCCTGGGGAGGTGAGCCCTGGGGTCCAGGTAAGAGAGCGACCTGGGTCCTTCTTCTCTGAGTCTAGAGGCAGGTGGGACATGTAAAAGGGAACTAACCTGGGGCTCGGTACACAAGGAGCCAGGAGGAGGGGTGAGTAGTCCCCAGCCTGACTCTTCCAGATGGTTGACTCTGAGCCCCGGCAGCCCAACACAAAGTCTTCCCAAGTTTGAAACTGTGGGGTGTGGGGATGGAGGAGGAGATGGGGGTGGAGGAGAGAAAGGGGGATATCCAAGAAAGGACTGGAGGCCCTGGAGGCCCTGGCCTCAGGAGAGCGAGCACTCTGGTGTCAGGCAGGGTGAGAGGCAGATGGAAAGTTTCTGGCCCCACAGACTAGGGCAAGAGGAAAGTCCTGGCACCCCAAGTCCCAAATAGAGCTGCCCACATGGGGAACTGCAAACCCCAGCTGGGACAGCAGGATGGAAATGCAGCCCCATGACCAGAGGAACACCGCCTCCAGAGGGAGACCACCTACTCCATCCTCTCAACTCTGAACCTCAACCCAAACCGTGGCAGGATGCTGGGAAGAGTTCTCATTCTCCAGGACCACCGCAACAGGACGTTCCACAGCTGTCCTGCTTTACCCATTTCTCAGCTTGCCGCCTCACCCTGCTGGACGTCCTACCTGATGTCTAACCTACTAGAGCAGTAACTCATTTCCTATCCTCAATTCTTGGAGAGCAACTGCTGAGATTCCAGTGCCCTTCCTGGAGGCCCAACCTCACCCTCAGAGCAGATGCCTTGAGCAGGTGGGGAACGGGGAGGGGAGGAGACTTCTTGCCCAAGGTCCCAAGATACCAGGGGCAGAGCCTGGACTAGAACCGGCCCAACTCCAAGCCCTGGCTGGTGAGCAGAAGACCCAGGGATGGAACTCAGATGGCCATGGCCCAGGCTCTCCACAACCTGCCTGCAGATCAGAGGCTCCCCAGCCTTCCAGGGGGTGGGGAGCAGGTGGATAGGGCAGAGCCAAAGCATGGGTGACTCTGGGCCATTTCCTTGGCCTAGTATTGCCAATCATTCTCTGCCTTTCTGCCCCACCCACCCCTGGGTGGGTGGGGGTCTCTGGGGCTACCCCTGGGCTAATATCGCCATGAGCCCTCGCCGTGTCATGGACCAGGCCTATGCCCCAGCTGTCACAGCTGCCACCTGCCTGTGTCTCTGAAGCTCCCAAGGACCCCTACTCAAAATTCATCCAGTCCTCTCAAGATGTTCTGGGGCAGGAGGCGGCAGGCAGGGCAGGGGTCCACGGGGAAGCAGCTAGGGACAGGCCAGGGAGAGAGGGGAAAAGGGCAGTCCATGGCTCTGGGGCTCTTTCCAAGCACTTTCCTGGATGGGAGCTGATAAGGATTGTTATTCCCATTTTATAGATGAGGAAGTAGAGGCCCAAAATATTTGTGTGTTTTGCCCAAAGTCACACAGGTACGTCTTATAGCAGAATAGGGACTAAAACCTGAGGCCCGTTGTACCTGGTCCACTGCCTTCCATACCAGAACTTCCACGGTGAATGGGGCAGTGTTAGAGTTTCCTGCCACAGACTCTGCTTGGGCCCTTACTGGTTGGGGATGGGTGAAAGTTAACAAGCCCCCAGATGTGTCCTACCCTTGGCCTCTCTGGGTCTCCTGCAGGCGGTCCAGCCAGTGGTGCCAGGGAAGGGAGGACCCCTGTTGTGCTGAGTGATGTCACAGTCACCTCTTGGGTTGCTTCACCTCTGTGGTTATGTGGCTGCCGCCACAGATTGCGCCCTGGGCTTTACATAGAGACTGTTCTTCAACCACAGTGGCAGCCTCAACTCTGGCCCAGATACACTATGGCTCACCCAGAGCCCCCGGCAACACAGGGAGAGGTATAAAAAGGTCTCATGCTAGACCTAAGAATGTCTACCTGCAGCGACTTGAACATGCCTTCATGGCCCACAGGCATGTCCATGAGGAAAGGCCCCTTCAAGCCCAGCCCAAACTGCCTGGGCCTCCCTCCTCAGCCCCAGGCCATCCTCAGGCTGGGCATATCACAGGCTAGAAGGAGCTTGAAAACTCTTTAGTCCAACCTTTGTCTTACTGATGTTTCTACAGAGCTTTAGAAGTTCTGTTGGGATGCCCTGGATTCCAGTTTAGTAGATAAAAGGCTTTAAGTCCTTTACCCCACTTCAAGCAGAGTAGATTAACTTTTCAGTTTTATACAGTGGGTTCCACATTAGATTTCACTTGAACAAAAGAGGCTGCTGCTGCAAAGAACTAGAAAATTGCTGGCCTGACTGAGCACTAAATTTCCTTCTAGTTTACGATGCCTCTTGTGCACGTGAAAAACCCTCAGGGATCCCTGTTAGACCAGAATCAAAACACCTTCCTGTTCATTCACTTGTTCATTCATTCATTCATCAAATAGTTTAAAGAACATTAAGCACCCACTATTGCCAAGCAAATAAAGTTTGATTGCCTAGGAACTTGCTGTTTCTCCCCATGTCCCCTCTCTGCCAATGCTAGAGTGACAACACAGCTCAGGGCTGGTACCTAATGGGGTTCCCTGGACAGTCCTGGGTGTTGCTTCCCTATTGGTGGAGCCAGACTCCACTTGGTGTTGCTGAGGCCTCTGCTTGGCTGACAAAGCTCTGGGTTCCCTGTGCTGGCTTCCCTCTGGCCCCCCACCCAGGACTCTCCCTGCCTGGCCAGGCACCATTCACCCCTGTTGCTGCTGTACCAAGAGGAAGTTGTTTTGCCAAAACAAGACACTTAAGCTAAGTGCTACTGTTACATCAGTCAGCCTTCCCGCCCGGCACCCGGCCTGGAGCCCCGTACACACACTCCCACACATTCATGCTCACATTTGCCAGGTCATGGGACAACGCTGGGGAGGCAGGGCCAGGTGGAAGGCTGCTCAGCACCAATGCCAACACGGAACTCAGTGATCTTGGGGAGGGCTGCATACCTGAAGGGGCAAAGGGGTGCTGGGAGTGCCTGCCCTTTGGGGTCTAGGGGATGGCAGAGCGACCTGAACCTGCTGGTCTACCATCTTGGGAACCTGCCCAGCCCACTCTGGGGAGGGTGCCTCATCCTGGACCAGACCTGAGGCCCCCAGCCATTCTCAAGTTCATAGCATCTGTGACCTTGGGCTGACTGAAAACCTGCTCCACTTTAAGAAGACCCAGAATAAGAAATTCCACTCCACAACGGATTGTTCCTTTATCAGGGGGTCTACTTCAATCTTTCTTTAATAAACACAACACTTCTTTAAGCATTGAGAATGTGATGCCTTTTGGAAAAAAACAGAAAATATGCACTATTTTTTTTAAGAACAAATGCATATATCCAGTGTGACACACCTGTGATCCCATTTTACATGATTCCAGAGTCTGTCATGGAACCAGAAAGGGGCCTCGGGGGCAATTTGTCTAACCCTTTTCCTTTGTAGGTGGGAAAACTGAGGCACAGAGAGCAGAATATGTTTGTCCAAATTTTTAGAGAAGCTACCGTAGACCATAGATGATGATAGTGGTGATGAGTAGGACGATGAAAATAATTCTAAACACCATGAATACATGTCTGCCTCTGTATCAGTACCGATCCATGCCAGACGCTGTTCTAAAAGAGCCTTATTATTTGAAGACATTATTCTAAGACTCCTTGAAGTAGACCCTATTTTATTCCATTTCACAGATGAAGAAGCTAAGGTGCAAAAGGTTAAGTGATTGGTCCTAAGTCACCACTGACCTGGAACTTGGCCAGTGTTCTGTCTACCACATCACGCAGCTTCTCTTTTGAACACAAAGAAGCCGTGAGCCTTCTCCACCTTCTTTCCAAGATCTCCCTGAAGTCCCAACCAGTTCCCATAGGAGCTTCAGCAGGCTTAAGTCCACTGACCACCATCTTCCTTACTCCCTTTTGGAGCTGATGGACAAAACTCACAATGCATCTTTCTGCAATGAAGCCCTCAGGGAGGAGGCACAGCCTCAGACAACCAGTTACTCCCAGTCTGTTCCTATTTCAATTTAATCAATTTTAAGAAACTCGCTGCAGATAAGATTAAGAACCTCAGGAAGCTCTCTCTGTCCCCATCTTGGGCTCACTATCTTGGAGATTCCACCTTCAACAAGGGGGGCAAATCTAAGAACCCTTCAATCAAGGAAGCAGTGGTTCAGTTCTTTCAATCCAAGGTAAGTCAGAGCAGTCTCCCAGAGAGAACATGGCACCTGCCACACCATTTGACACTTATTCCATCACTAATGAAAAGCCTGCTTTCCACCCTGTGCCCCTTGAGTAACCTTCCATGTTAGTCCCTGATTCTGGAGAGATGAGCTTCCTGCCCCAGGGAGTGGCCCTACCACCCTTCAGATAGCTCAGCCCTTCTCACGCCTTGTGTTAGGCACCATCAAGTTTAGGCTCCCAGCAAATTACCCAGGAACATGACTCATGGCTGTGATGGTGGGTTCACCTTCCCCAGGTCTCAGACAAAACTCTATTCTGCCCTCTGCATCACTTGTACTGCTCACCGGAGGCTCCAATGAGTCCCAAAGGCCTAGGGCCAAATTACCTTGGTGAGGCAGACACATGGACTAAGGAGACCAGAGCAGAGGGCAGGAGAGGAAACCTGGGAACGAAAAAGTCATGAGGGAGCTGGAGGAATGGTGGGAGAGATCATAGTAAAGTTTGCAGAAACACATCTGAGGTTCAGAATGGACCACAAGCAACTCGAAGCCAGAACACAGGCAGAGCTGATCCTCAAATCCAAAGTTGGCCCACCTTTCCCAGAGTCCCAGGTTCTACCCACACCAGTAAAGAACAAAAGAAAGTTGAGATGAGCACAAAATATGACCAAAGGCGAAGTCAGAGCACAAGAGCAAGGCCCCTAACGTCCCTCAAGAAAGGAAAGCTGAGGCACCGTTGAACAAAATTTCTGGAAGCCTTCATGTGTATATGACTAGTTTTTCCACAGAGGACATTCATCTACTCTCTCCCACCAAAAGCAGAAGGGGAGGAAAGGAACCTGAGTCGTAGCAGAAGGAATCATGGGTAGACATAAGGAAGCACTTTCCAAGCATGAAGATTTTTGAGCCTGAAAATAACGACCAAGGGGAGTGGAAAAAGCCCCCCTGAAGATCCTAAATGCACACAGAAAGTCACCTTTTCTGGGATGGTTTATGGGTCTAGTTAGGGTCTTACCCAAGATAACCCTGAACTGGGTAGAAGGCTAGGTTTCCATGATTCTCAATCAGCAGAGGTGTCCCAGTGGCATACGTGCCCTGCCCGGGGTAGTCACGGGCCACTGAAAGGGAGCCCAGGATCCAGCCACACAGCCCTGGGTGCTTCCTGACCAGACCCCAATTCCCATCAGCTTCCCCTCCCAGGAGGCCCTTTCTAGGAACCATGATCAAAGGAGGCCAGGCTATCTTGCTCCTGAGTAGCTTCCAATTAGAAAAGTCTCATTCAATTTCCCCTGAAACCCGAGGCACCCGGTGCCGGTGCCCCACCTATCTTCCAGCGCCATCCTGGCTTCCTCAGTGCCAGGAGGTTCTGGCCCCAGGTCCACGGACACACTCACCTGGTGGCTGTCCCTCTCCATGGTCTCCCGAGGGGTGAGGCCTCCAGGCTCAGCTGGTGTCATCAGGAAGGTCCATGTCTGCCCCTGGCTTCCCAGGCATGTAGGGAAAAGGGGGCTGGAGGGCTGAGGGCCAGCCCCCAGCAGACGGGCGGGGAAGCCGCCGGTTGGGACATGTGAGGTAATCCCGTGTATAAACAACGAGGCAGAACTAGCCGGACCTGTCCCTCGCCCCTCCTCCCAGGCCATCCCAGTTACTCAGCGAATACCAAATACCGGGAGTATGAAGCTACCTTTATTCCTAAAGCTGCCCCCATGGAGTCAGCTGTGGCGAAACCAGAGGTTCCAGACTGCCTCTTTCAAAGGGGGATTCTGGGGGGAAATGGCCCAGGCCCTGTGAGGACGATCTCAGCCCTGCTGACCTGGGCCCCCACACAGGTACTTCTGAACCCTCTGATGTGTGACCTGTCCGCATAGGGATGTCCAAGGTCAGGGACCAAAACCCCACCCAGGGCAGGATAGCGTGAACCTTTATCTCCAAGGACCCCGTGTCCAAATCCCAAATCAGGGCACGTGGTCTGGCAAAAGATTTTTTTTCCTGTACTTTTCTTATTTCTAGAAAAACTCTTAAGAAGAAAACGAAAAGCAAATAGCTACTAATTATGCACAGAATGAACTGTTGCCTCTGTTGAAAATAATAAGCTGTTATGAAACGACACACGAAAACCAATGAAAATAAAACACGTAAATATTGGAATGGAAACCATCCCAAGGAATATTGAGCTGACTCGTGGTCCCATACCTCTGCCGTCTCCTGATGCTCACAGTCAAAAGAAATAGAGGAGGAGCTGCTGTGAAGGGACACTTAGCACCTCCACACCCAGCAGAGGTGCTGCAGAGAATGGCAGAAAATGAGCTTTGGGAAGAACTTTCCTGACTCGGAGCATGTGGGGGCACAAAGATCACAGAAGTGCAGACTTTTTAGAGATTGAAGGAAGCTCAGAGATCATTTAGTGATTCAGTCTCCTCATTTCACAGATGGAGAAACAGAGAGCCAAGAGGCTGAGGAATCCTCACAAGTCACATCCAACCAGCAATAGCAGAAGCAACAGAAATAAGATGCTGGGGGTCCTAAGGAATGCTTTACATCCAGCAATGCACTTAATGCTTTTACAACAATCCTATCCTCCATCCTTCACTCATTCATTCAACAAGTATTTATTGAATGCTTCTTATGTTCCTGCACTGTTCCAAGTGCTGGGGACACAGAGAACACAGCAGGCAGACCCCTGCCTTATGGCACCAGCATTCGGGGTGGGGGCAGGGCAGACAAAAATGAATAAAAACCAGATCGGTAACAATGATGAGAACAGATAGATAATACAGTATGTTAGAAAGCGGGACATTCAGAAGAGCAAAACAAAGCAGGGAAGGGAATCAAGGGGGCTGGGGAGGCAGAGTCACAATCTGAAACAGAACAGGCAGGGACGGCCTCACTGAGGTGACATTTAAGCCAAGACAAAGGAAATGACTACTATTCTCCCCATTTACGTGCAAGAAAACAGAAACTTGTAGTTCAGAATGGAAACTGTCTGCTCTGGCTTAGGGTGTCTTCAGGGAAATTGAATCCAGAGGCAGAAGGATGGAGGAGGAAAATCCTGCAGGGGCCAGGCAGGGATGCGGGGTTCTCCAATCTTGGGTTATCTTGGGGGTCCTTGCCCTGGCGCTCCCAAGAGGAGAGCTCAGCTGCAGTCCCCATCCCCTTCCTTCCCCGTCAATCAGCCTGCTATGGCAGAGGGACCCCTCCCAGGTGGTCCTCCAGTCCCGAGGAGATGCTGAATTATGTCCTCAGTGCCTCCTCTTCCCTCTCCCCTACAGAGATACCCACACCCACTCGGGCCACCAAGGACTATGAGGCTGGAGGCTGTCATTGGGCCTTCCCTTCCATAAACCAGACCTGAGGGTCTCCACTCTGTCCCTCAGGCAGACTACTGGCCTCCCAGGGTCCCCTTTAGCTTTGTTCTCTAAAGGTCCCATCATCCTCTGGAAAGAGCTCAGGCTTGGGGTTCTGGGCCAGTCCGGGGAGGGATGGAAACCACAACTCTGAGGTGAAGGCCAGCTGTGTGAACTTGGAGGTCTTCAGACTCACCCTCTGGAAGATGGTGATTACACATCCAACCAGAGAATGTGTCCAGCACTGGGGAGTCTCTGCAGAAATGTTGGTTGTATTTCTTGCTCTGTTCCTTGGTTTCCATCAGAGACACAAGTTGTCCCAGGGTCCTTGCTGACCAAGCCATCTGACCACACGGAACTCCCTGTCAGCCATCAGTTCAGTTCAATCAGCATCGACAGCTCAACACCAGGCCCCGGAGTAGCTGCCGGAGGTGAGGGTAAGAAAGAACAGGACAGGGACCCTGCCCGGGAGAACACGCATTATCTGTGTTGGGGCTGGGGAGGCTCAGCCAGGGGACACTGAAGCATGAAATTCTTTGCTAGTAATTTTCCTATTTCTAGAGGGGTCGGAGCTGGGGTGGCATAAGATGTGAACTCTTCCCCCAACAGAGCTGGCCTTGGAGACCTACCCCTGCCCTTGACTTCTGCACCTGGCCCTGGCTCTGCCCTTTCCTGTCTCCTTGGAGGGGAGGAGACAGCTGTCCATACCATCTCCACCTCCCTCTGACCACCCCCTTTCCTTTGCCTCCCCACATTCCTCCCTCCAGAGCCCTGACCCACCGCTACTCCCCACCCAGAGGTGAGCAGCAGCAGTAGGGACCCCAGGCCTTCATAGTCTGGTCCTTTCCCACCTATGGGTCGTTTCCATTCGAAATGGAGAGCATTTTACATAAAATACATCCTCCATGCAAACAAGCACGGGGCTCGAGGCAGCCTCTGCAAAGAGAGTGAGGAGTGACAGAAATCTCAGTACGATTTTGAGATTAAACTCCCACCACTCTGCTTTCGGGGCCGCCCCACTACCACTACCCCTGCCTTGCAAGCCCCTTCCTAGGGCTGCAGACCGAGAAACAGGACCCTAGGTCACTCTTTCCCCACCTGGTTGTCAGTGGTCCTGGTTCCTGAGGCCGCCTTCATCAGTCGCACTCCCGAATTTCCTCCTTGCTCCCTCCGTGGAAGCCTCAAGTACCCTCCCCACTTTTCACCCCATTTCTGAGCTTCTCCATCACTCAGAGCTCAACAGAGGGGTGTCCCTCCAGGCCTGACGGGTGCCAGGACACAGACCATGTACTTAGTGGCCAGGCAGAGAGGAGACACCAAATCCACCCTCCAGGGAATAAGTCACCAGGAGAGACCCCCTAGGCAGGACACCTGCCCCACCCCAGAGCCAAGCCCCCTGCCCCCCCCGCCCAGCTCCCAGTGCAGCGCTCCTGCCTGAACCCAGATCAGCAGACCCAGGCCAGGCGCATGGATACAGGTGCTCCTGGATATTATAAGGGGCGGCTGGGTAGGGTGGCAATATTCTTTTCAAGCCAAGAGGAAACAGCCTATAAACCTAAACAGCATTCCTGGTTCCAGCTGACCCCTCAGCCAAGCGCTAAGAGAAGTTTTCAGGGGAGTCTGCTGGTGGCGCAACTCTGAGGCTCCTCACACCCAGCGGATATGGGACCTCTTGGCTGAGTAATGGGGACAGGGGCGGGTGGAAGGCCAGACACACCCAGGAGAAAAACCAAAAAATTAATGTGGGCAAGAAAACTGAGCTTCCCAAAAGGACCCCCTAATGACCCCACAGCAGGCTGATGTCTCAGAGTCTAGAACCCTAAACCCAGGAGCCAGCATTCCCCGTAGCCGTGGAGTTGGCTGCCTCTCTGTGTCTTGTTTAGTACCAACAGTAGGCAGAGAGGGACCAAACCCTGCTCTTCTCCCCATAACCATCATTGTTCTGGTTGCATCACCAAAAATCCATGATGAGATGTAAGAAACCGAGTGAGAAGCCTCTGGCAGAACCTTGGACTCCCTTAGCACACTCCGGCCCCGACCCCCTTGAGAAGGGGACAGCGGGCAGTGAGGAAGGTTGGCCCTGACCTCCAGGATGTCCTAGATCAGAGCAGCTGAGTCCTCTCCGGTGGACTCTGTGACACCTCTACCTGGTGGCTGCCCAGCTGCGCCAGATTGGAGTGGAAAGTACCACCATCTGGAGAGCATTCTGTCTGGGGGCCACCTGTTTCCAAAGGATTTGATGCAGCTGCTCTTCCTCATGACTCACCCACACCCATCTCTCTGAATTTCTAGTTCCCCTCCATGGGGATGTTACGGAAATGACAGGCCAGCCAAGAAACAAGCACCACTCGGAGGGTTGGAGTACTCAGATTTATTACGCCGGCGGGCTCAGAGGGGCTTCTGCTCCGAAGCTCTGAGCACCTCCAAGATGTGTGCGTGGGGTTTTATAGGGTTAATTACAAGTATGGGGCTATTAGCCAATAAGGCTCGAACAGCAATACCAAGGAATCAGTACACTGGAACTTATCTATTAGGAACAGATCACGTTACTGACATTTGTTGAGCTTAGATTTACGAGTTAGCTTGCTAGCCCAGTAAACTGACACTAAACTTCAGATTTACGAGTTAGCCCAGCAGAACTCAGATCAGCAATCCGACACTTGTTACACTTAGATTTACGAGTTATCTTGTTAGCCCAGCCCGGCTTTTCCTTCTCAGGGACACTCTGCAGATGTCAGATCCCACTTCGGCATGACAGCCCTTCTCACACTTGAGAGAGCAGTCTGGTGACCCTCTGAGCCGACACTTCTCCCCCCTGAACACACTCGTTCCTTCACATGTTACTGGTGTGAGGCAATTTCAAGTCCTCTTACCTCCATGGGTTTCTCCAAAACCAGGCCCACGGGCATGATGATCCCCCTGAAGTGTGGGCCCCAGGCCAGGGTGCCCACAGCCATGTTTACACGGACTCTCCCTTAAGATAAAACCAACTCGTGGTTCACTGGAACTAACATCGGGCTGCTGCTAAGTTTTCCACAGAACTGAAGCAGCTGATGACAGACCAGTGGTGCTGACAGATAGGTGGGGGTTAAGCCCAGCAGAGGCAAACGTGGGTCCACCTGCACACAGCCACCGTCCAATACTCACCGGATAAGACAGGACAAATGAGAAGCTTACTGCTGTGGCCAGGAGACTCCCACATCCAGATAGGAACGTCTCTACTTCCCTCTGACCCATCTAAGGAGGGTTTCTGGAGGAGGAGGTGAAATTGTAGAAGACACGAGAAAGACAGGCAGGAAGACAGCCCAACACTTGGGCTGTCGAGGGGAGCAAGATGGGCCTCAGAGGAACATTCGGAGCAGCTGAGTGTTGAGTGCTTGTACTTTGAAGTCGGTCATGGAATCAGTTCTTCAGGTAATACCTCTGTGTCCTTGGACAGACTGCTCCCCGTCTCAGAACCTCAGTTTTGTCAAATGAGGATCATGGCTCCTCTCAGATAGAGTATTCACGTTCATTCAGTGAAACCACTTGTATAAAACATTTGGCATGGGACCTGATACACAGTGCCCACTGATAAATAGCCATGGTGATAATGATATAATTGCTAAATTTGGTTGAACAACAAACAGTGGTTTGGGCAGGTGCGGAGAGTGTTAAGACTTATGCTTTGAATCCAAAGTCCAGAGAAAAGGGTCCTTCGCTGGCAGTTTGGTAGAGAAAGCCCTGGGCTAAGACTTGGGACTCGACTTTTATTGCTGCTCTGTTATTACTGAAAAACTTCTTCCCAGGGGCCCAGAGCTCAGCCTTCTCATCTCTGAAAATTGACATCCCTTTCAACTCGGGAGAGCCTAGAGGTCTCTAAGAAGAGAGGCTGGGCACAAGACAAGAGAGTCAACAAAGGTGACCAGGCAGTGGGGCGATCCTTGCAGAAGAGCTGAGGAACAGGGAATCTGACAGAGAGAAATGGAGTCACATCTTGAGAAAGAAGAAAATGCCACCAAAGGCTGCCCAGAAAGACAGGAACCAAAGGGTAATCAGAACCCAGAGAGACAACAAAAACAGGTGCACAGTGCAATAAATAAAAATTATGAGGAGAAACTATATACACACACACACACACACATATATATATTTTCATGGTTAAAAATAAAAAGAACACCAGGAAATAATAACTTAGATTTGCAAAGCACTTGCCTGTGTATTACTTCACTTCATTCTCAGAACACAATTGCTTTATGCAACAAGGAAGCAGAGATTCAGAGAAATAAACTTCATAAGTCAACAGCTAGGAAGGATGGAGCTTATGCTCAAATGCACATTTTCTGTCTTCACGTCTATGATCTCACCATGACAATGTCAGCTGTAATAGACAAGTATAATGGGTCATTATATTTTTTAAATTTTCTTGGCTCTCAACTGTTTTGGTCATAAAGTTTAAGATGCTAAATATGCACTTCCTTGTTAGAACCTTTATGTTTTTTTACAATTCAGAGTATTTTAAAAGGAATACTTCATTTTGATGCAATTCTTTTCCTAGCTTCATTTTTTTCAGCTGCTTCAGATGTGTTTTTACTTGAGCAGATGATAAGTGTGAAGTCATTGAAGGTGAACCCCTGCAGGTCCCCAGATTAATCTTGCTGTGTTTTGCCAACTGTCACCAAAAGAAAGATGTTTATATGGTTTGCTCAGTGAAAGGGCAACGTTTTGCCTTTTAAGCTCTTTGCTTTTCCAATATGAATCACTTTTTTTAAAGATACAAAGTTATCCAGACTTTAAATCTAGCTAACATGAGAAACTTTAGCTATTTGAGCATGCAGCTCTGTTTTTCCATTTCTCCTATAGGTTATTCAGAGTTTGGAAAGAAAATATGAGCCTTTCTGCTTTTTCAGCTCTCGAAAGACTTCTCAGTTTAAAGCAAATTAATCTAAAGGAATATGATTATTTTTCTTTATGCACAGGTGTAGTAAGATATTGAATAATCACATTTGCAAAGCACTTTCTCTGTTTATCTTCTCTAGCTCTTACGACAGCCCTCCGAGGTAGACATGATAGGTAACAATTTGGCAAAAGCCCAGAGAGGTGCCAAGGCTCCTGGCTGGTGGCTTGGCTGAGTTTGGCTGCAGTCAAAGCGCCTCCAACTCTGTGCACTTCACGTTACATTGGTACATCCCAAACAGCTTTGGGGGTCCTTAATAGCTATGATCAACATAAAATTCATGCAGATATGAACACTTCCCTTGAAACCATCCTTATTTCCAGTCTATAGCACTTCTTAGGGGAAAATGCATATTGACGCAGGTCCAGACCTGGCTTGGCTCCTTCTCAGAAGTGGAAATTTGACCAAATTACTTCGCTTTCGCTCTCTCACCTGTGATCCAGCAATGATAAGGTCCACTCTGCCTGCCCCTCAGAGAGCAAATGAGACCGTGAGATGGCTCTTGTGAAACGCTTCAGTACTTCAAGGACACCTGACATTATTACTATAAGCTTAAAACTCTATGTAAACAGATCTCCCTACAGTTTACCTTCGCTCTTGGATGTGCCCTTTTTAACACATCAGAATTCAGTTCAGCCTTCCAAGCTTTATAGGTTCATATTGGGTGTTTTTTTCAGCTTTAGTTTTCCCACACTGAGAGGTCCTGATGTTTCTAGCAGTTCCTGATGGAGACCCTTAATCACAGAAGCACCATGTGAAGGCCACTACACAGGGCAGGACAAGGTTTCCAGTTAATTCCCAAATCCTCCCTGAAGACCTCCAGATTCTCCTGGCCTTTGTGCTGCGACTGCCCTTTGGACCACCCACTAGTAGGCTGCATCCAATACTGTCCATGGGAACTTTTGGATCCCTTTCTTGAGTCAAAACAGAAGGCGCAGGACCCACGATCTTAAGGCTAGTGCATGGACTGTTTGGCTGAGATGTGTTCCCTTCCATTTACCAAATCAAAGCCTTCTCACTTTGCCCCTGAAATCTGGCTTAATTTTTATATATCTATAAACAACTATTTGCTGTGCACCTGTCATGTACCAGGTACTACTCAGGCCAGCATTGCCCTCACAAATCTCACCCTTTCACAAGGAGCCTCACTCCCCTCCATCCTCGTCCTCCTCACCTTAGGACTTTGCTACCAGAAAAAGAATAACTAATACATATTGAACCTTCTTGATGTGAGGTGTCTGAGTTAATTGCCACACCAGCCCCAACCCAAGAGCCATTCAAGAGCCCCCCAGAGTTGCGCATTAGAACAAAAGACACTCCATCACCCAGGAAATTAAGAGTTTTAGGAGCTCTGTGTCAAGAACCAAGGTCAAAGACTATTAAAACAGAAGATTCTCCTGGAGTCCTGTTTACAAGGGTTTTAGGAGCCCTATGACAGGAACTGGGGGGAGTGGAGACCAATACATTTCTTCTTATTTCACAATGTTATTTCATTCATTTTGGACAATATTTACCTGAATTACCTGAATTAATTGTCGGCATTTAAAAACCTAAGTCTGGTCTCCCTTCCAAGATTGGCCAATATGTTGCCTATAATATGCACTCAATAAATATTCACTAAGTGACTGATACAATTCTTCTGCACCCCCTCACAATGTCTAGCACAAATCTAAGCAATCAGTTAGTCAGTCAACAAGTCTTTATTGAATCTCTACTATGCACCTATCAGAAGTTGCTTAACAAGATTGCTTCCACTGCCCTTCCCACGGCAAAGGGAAATTACTATGAGTAGGATGCACCTCATCGGGTTTTGTGAGTAAGAACAGAGACGGTGTGCGTAGAGCTGGGCACAGACCAAGTGCTCAGTGGATGTTTGCAGTCAGACTCACAGAATCTCAGAACTGGAAGAACCTCAGAAATCCTCTTTCCTGAATCATTCTCTTAAACTTCTGATCACAGGGTAACCCTCTGACATCTTGTGGCAGAGGCTTTGAGAGGCCAGGAGTCTAAAGACCCACTTCCTGCCTTTGGCCTTTCCTCCCAGGCCTCCACCTGCACCTCGGAGTCTGAAGGCTGCCTAAGGCTTCTTTGGTTCCACACCAAACCACAGGCCCTGCTATCCCAAGTTCATTGCTTCAAGGCTAAACACAAGGCCAACCAGCCAGCCGTCCTCAGCTCCATGGCCCCACCTGCTCTGGGTTCCAATTTTGGGGTGAGGAGTGAGGGAGACCAGAGAGCCCTCCTGAGACACCAGTGTCCCCTCTTCCTCTTAGCGCTGGGTGCCCTGGCTTTCCACTTGCCCCGATCATCTGGAAGAGCCAGTTCTCCCAGTCTTCACTGGGCCAAGGCTGGTGTGATGCAATGTGGCCCACATCATCAGCCCCAAGTTTAGCATAATTATCCACATGTGTGGATGACACACACAGAGGGGCTAACGAAGGGAATTACCCCGGGCAGGGTGACAGAGCCCAGTGACTAAGAAAATGCTTTGTTCTAGCTGTAGAGAGCTGGAGAGAAATTTCCAGTGGGCCCACCTGGGCCTGGATCCTGGATACCCTTCCCAGGAGATCTCCCACAGCATCCGGGGGTGGGGGGGGGGTGAGCTCCATGGGGATGGAATCCCAGAGGTGGGTGGGGCATGTACCTAGATGTCTGCATCAATTGTGCATTTCCAGAATAGTGTCCCGTCCAGATACACAGGCACAGTGACCAGCTTACAGGGCATGTCTCACCTGATTTGTCTCTCCTAAGAGCCAGGAAGTGATCAGAAGAAGCAGATTCATTCATTCGTCCTACAAAAAAATTTTAACAGCTTTATTAACATAGCATTCACAACCTGTATAATTCATTCACTTACAGGGTACAATTACATAGCTTTTAATAGTCAGTGAGTTATGCTACATCATCAGAATCAATTTTAAAACATTTTCATCACCCCAAAAAGAAACACCCCACCCATTAGCAGTCACTCTCCATTTCTTCCCAGCTTCCCTCCCCCAGTCATAGGCAACCAGTAATCTACTTTCTGTCTTGATAGATTGCCTATTCTGGACATTTCGTATAAATGGAATCACACGGTGTGTGGTCTTTTGTGACTGACTTCTTTCACTCATCATAGTATTTTCAAGGTTCACTCATGCTGTAGCTTGTATCAATACTTCATTCCTTTTTAATATTCCATTGCATGGTTCTTTCGTATTGAATTTGTCCATTCATCAGTTGATGGGCATTTGGGTTATTTCTACTTTTTGGCTATTGTCAATGATGCTGTTACAAACATTTATATACAAGTTTTTGTGTGGGCACATATTTACAATTCTTTTGGGTATATAATCAAGATTGGAATTGCTGGGTCATATGATAACTGTGTTTAACCTTTTAAGGTACTTTTACACAAGTAATTTTGAGAGTTTCCTATGTGCTAGGCCTGGGCTGGGTGCTGGGGATTTTGAACAAACCCGGTGAAAAAGTCTGAACAAATTCTGGTGAAGAAAACAGATGAGGTTCCTGTCCTTATGGAGCTCAAATTCTAATAAGGGAGACATGAAGTAAGCAAGAGAAAGTAAATACGCAAAATCATTTCACACAGCAATAGAAAGAAAACCGATGATACGGAGCAGCGTGAGGAGGCTGATTTGGATGGTGCCATCAGGAAAGACCCTGGATGATGAGAAAGAGCTGGTCAGGCAAAGAATCAGAGGCAGTGCTCCAGGCAGAAGGAAGAGCTCAGCCAGTTTGAGGAACAGAAAAGAGAGCAGCATCATGGGAGCAGAATAAGCAAAGGAAAAAGGTAGTCCAAGGTCTGGAGGCCACAAGCAGAGGTCTAAGTTTTATTCTAAGAACAATGAAAAGCCATTGTGTTCTTTTAAAGTAAGTGGTGCGGGACAGTGGTGGGGGGGGGGCGCAGATAGTGGCATGATCTGGTTATTATTTTTTTAATCCAGTATAGCGAAGTATAACTGGTGTACAACAAACTTCACTTTTCTAAAGTATGAAATTTGATGAGCTTTGAAAAATATTACAGTTGCATAATTGCTACTGCATTCAAAGTGTACAGTATTTCCATCTCCCCAAACGTTGCTTTCATGCCTTTTCTCAGTCAATCCTCTGTCCACACTCCCAGTCCCTGAACCTCAGATTGATTTTTTGCATCTTTTGAGAGTATCATATAAATGTAATCATAAATATGCACTCCTTAATGGATGGCTTCTTTTAGTCAGCATAATATTTTTGAGATTTATTCATATTGGCAGATAGTAATAGTCTGTTCTTTTTTATTGTTAGTGATATTCCATTATATGGATATGCCACCATTTGTTTGTCCCTTTATTAGTTGATTGACATTTGGATTGTTTCCACTTTGGGGTTATTATGAATAAAGCTTCTGTGAATATTCTTATACATCTTGGCGGGAAGATGTTTTCATTTCTCTTGAGTATAAATATCTAGGAGTGGAATTGCTGGGTCACACAGTAAATTTATGTTTAACTTTATAAGAAATACTAAACTGTTTTCCAAAGTGGTTGCACCATCTTTGTAGCCCCACCAGCAACGTATGAGAGTTCCAGTTGCTCTGCATCCTCACTCACACTTGACATTGTCAGACTTTTAAAATTTTAGCTCTTCTAGTGAGTGGGTAGTAGTATTTCAATGTGGTTTCAATTTGCATTTTTCTGATATCTAATGATGTTGAGTATCATTTCCTGTGCTTGTTGGCCATTTCCATACCTTCTTTACTGCAGTGTTTATTCAAATCTTTATCGAGTCCTCTCCTTTTTATCGAGTTGTTTGTCTCTTTATTATTGTGCTGTAAGAGTTCTCAATATATTCTGAACATGTTTTGCACACTCTGGATATATGTTTTCATATATCTTCTTCAATCTGTAGCTTATTGTTCTATTTTATAAACAGTGTCTTTTAAAGAACAGAAGTTTTTATTTTTGATGAAATTCAATATTTATCAGTTTTTCCCTTTATGGTTATCATGACTTATCTAAAAATATTTTCCTTACTATTCAGCGATAAAAAGAATAAAATAATGCCATTTGCAGCAACATGGATGGACCTGGAGATCATCATTCTAAGTGAAGTAAGCCAGAAAGAGAAAGAAAAATACCATATGATATCACTCATATGTGGAATCTAAAAAAAAAAAAGACACAAATGAACTTATTTACAAAACAGAAACAGACTCACAGACATAGAAAACAAACTTATGGTTACCAGTGGGGGAAGGAGGTGGGAAGGGATAAATTGGGAGTTTGAGATTTGCAGATATGAACTAATATATATAAAATAAATAAACAACAAGTTTCTTCTGTATAGCACAGGGAACTATATTCAACACCCTATAATGAAAAAGAACATGAAAATGAATATATGTATGTATATGTATGACAGAAACATTATGCTGTACCCCAGAAATTGATAGAACATTGTAAACTGACTATACTACAATAAAAAAAAAATTAGAAATAAAAATCTTTTCCTGACTCAAGAGATTTTTCTCCTATTTTTCTCTAGAATTTTTACAGTTTTAGCTTTATGTTTAGATCTATAATACATTTCAAGTTAATGTTTGCGTTTGGTGTGAGGTAAGGGTCAAGGTCAGTTTTTTTCATTACGTCCAGTTGTTCCAGTACCATTGTTGAAAAGGCTCTCTTTTCCCCACTGAATTACCTTAGCACTTTTTGCCAAAAACTCAACCAACCATACATATGTTGGTCTATTTCTGTCCCCACAGAGCACATTACTGTCTGAAGCAGGGAGCTATGTACCAGCTTCGGACCTCAGAAAAAAAGGAATGAAATTAGGGCCTCCAGGCAGCCACATGGTCCCTGGGCTGGGTTATGCCCAGGACCTACCTGGGGAGGAGGCACACACTAAAAGTGGTCTCTACTGAGAAGAAGGAGAGGGACAGACTCCAGGGGCACAGTGCCTGGCCCTGGCCCCAGCAAAGGGCACATTTGAACCTAGAGATCTCTTTCAACTTCTTTCCTGGGAACTGAGAGAGGCTGGGGGAGGGGAAGGCCAAGACAGAGGAGGGACAGAGGAATGGATCTCATGGATTGATCCAGGCCTAGTGGGCATGGCTGGATGGAATTAGCATAAGGAATCCAGGCAGTCAGAGGTAGAAAGGCCAAGAGAGCCACAAAGGGAGAAGGAGGAAGAGGGAGGAGAAGGGAGCCCTGCTGTCGTCAGCAGGAGTAACAGTGGCAACAGGGCCAGCACTTGGAGCTTGGGGACAGATGAACACGTGGGTCCAGGTATAACACTCACTGCAGAGGAGGATCAGACCAGCAGAGAGGACTTTAGATTCTTAGAGCAGTGGTTCCCCATCCTGGCCTTAGACCAGCGTCAGTGATAACTGGGCCTCACCCCAACCAAACCTCTGGAAGTGAAGCTGATCATTGGTAATTTTGAACAGCTTCCTCGGTACCTTCTCTTCTCATTCAGCTTCTTCTTACAGAGGAGGAAACTGAGAAGCAGAGCTGGGCAGAGGCTTGAACTAGGATAAGTGACCATCCTGGTTTGCCCAGGACTCAGGGGGTTCCCGGGACTTGGGACTTTCAGTTCTAAAACCAGGACAGTCCCAGAACATGGGACTTTCAGAGCCCAAACTGGGAAAGTCCCAAGTAAACCGGGACAAGTTGGTCATCCTAACTAAAACATTTACCAACCCAGTTTTCAGTAGCTCTTTCCACTTAAAATGATAGACTAGGTGATCAGTGAACACTGGACGACCAACTGGGTATCTTGCTGTTTGATCAAAATCATAATGTAGCAGAGCTTTTGTTTCTAGCTGCCCCAGAGGACATGACCTCCCTCAAATTCAAGTACAAAGCAGTCAATCAGCCTCTGTGGGGAGGGAAGCCAGGTGGTCTCAGGAGAAGCCACAACCAGCTTTGCTCAGACATGTTACCATGTTGGCTTCCTGCCTCCTTGGGGTGAAGAAGGGGCTTCTTTCCTGCCTAAAGTCCCCTAGGACAAACTTTCACGTCATCATGTACCTCTCCTCTGTAGCTATCACAGTAGTAATTCTGTATGTGTGTGATAATTTGATGTCTGTCAAAATTTAAACTCAGTGAGGACAGGGGCCATGTCTGTTTCATTATTGCATCTTGGTACCTAGCACAGTATCTGGTGTCTGGCACATAGTTGTCATAGCAACAAGTGAAGGAATGAATGAATAATGAATATCACTACCTATACCTGTGCCCAGGGAGTGACACTTACTTACATCCTTCTATCACTGGGAGACTTCACACCAGTAGGAGCTATGGGTTAAGTCCTTGCCTAGGGGTCCCCCCCCCCCAGTTACGATAAATGTAATTCATCATCTGAAATATAGAGAAACGGGATGATAACCTAGGGCAGTGATGGCCTTGAAGAAAGGCCTCTCTTTGCTACCTGCTTCCTGAGACATGGCTGCCTCTGAAAGCAGAGATGAGGATTACCTTCAAGTCCAATCCACGTACCTCCCTGATTCAGTAACCTCTGACATCTTTATTAGTATCTGTGACATTCAGGGCTTGCCAGGCAGGGCCTCTGTCACATTCCTGGTACCTCATTGTAGATTGCCCCCAGATTTATCATCATCATCATTATCATCACCATCATCACTGTATCTTTATCAAACATCCCTGTGTTCCAGCCACGGTGCTGAATGTTGGGGAAGTGGTGGCTCGGGTAGGAGCTGATCAGATAACAGTAATGAATAAGACATCATTCCTGTTCTAGCACTTTTCACCATTCAGCTGGTTGGAGAGATAAGATATTACTTAGAAAAAGCTTATCAGACCATAAGGCAGTTTGTAACAAATGCCAGCAACGTCTGAGTGGTGCCCAATTTCAAAGGAGGGAGAGTACAAGATAGAACTGTGAGTTGGGCTGGACTCGGTGTTCCATAGTGTCATCCACACCCCCCATTTTCCCTTTCAGACACCAGTCTTTGGCCCTCACTCCCAACCTCCACTCCAAACGCAGAAGGAAACAGGACAGGGGTGTCTTTGTGGAAATGCTTGCAAAGTCCCTCCAGACCAGGCACTCATGAGAATGTTGATGAACATCCAATGAATGAATGAGTCAAGAAGTGCACCCCCAGTGGCACCCTCACCTCAGATGTAACAAGGTGATATAGCAGTCCTGGGCCTCACCCACTGAGCCTGGTGAGGAGCACCCAAATGATGAAGTCTCCTGGTGAATCATTTCCTGGGAAGTGGCCTGGAGAATAAACCTCCCCGTTTGCTCGCTTAGCCTTCTAGGACAAACTTGGTTTAGGGTGCCACCTGCTGACACCCCTAGGAAAGGCTCTTCGGCTTACCACCTGCTTCCCTACTTGGGCCAATCTGAATCATCAAGGCAGGGGACCACTAGAAACCAGGGCCCCAAGGTCCTAGTTCCCCCAAATAGCCGAATCAACCGCCTTCCAGTACCCCTCCTATTATCCTCCTGTATGGTCTCAGCCATGAGCATCCTCTTAAGGGAAAATGCCACCTGTATGTCAGCTTCTTATACATCCCTAAAGCATTCCATTGCCTGGAGTTACCCAGCCCATGTATGTGGGGGTCCAGGGTCATTCCCCACACCTCCAAGGATTATGGAGGGGACTTACGTCTCCCTGAGTTACCTTTAGATCTGCATTCTTTCTTCTGCTGATGTCGGAACTCTTGCTCGTTGCTTTGGGTTTTACACCCTATTCACATGCTGCTCTTTCCCAGCACCATGTGCCCCACCAGCCAACACTCCAGTCTCTTTGCTCCCCAAAGTGCCACCTACTAAAATCTGTGCCTGCAGCACACTTTACAGAAGGTATAGAGTTAAAAGGGAGGAATCAAGGGGGGGCTTGCATGGTCAAATAACTCAACACTGAGCAAGAGATGGAGTGGGTGGGGGTGGGGGTGGTTGGCTAAGGTTGCCATGATGCCATTTATAGCCCCAACGTTATCGTGAGAAGACAGGCTCCAAGACAGCTCAGGTCAGTTCTGGACAAAAATTCTTCACAGACAGAGAGACAACGGCTCTGCCCCCATGAAGCTTACATTCAAGTGGAGGGAGGTGAACAATAACCAAGCGACTAGTAAATAAGTAGGTGACTTCTGTAGGGAGTGGCTGGTGGAAAAGAAGGGAGGCAGCTGCATAAAATGATGTCAAGAATGATTTTCCAAGGAGGTGACAGGTGAGCCAAGACCTGAGTGGTGAGGTGATAGAGAGGGGAGGAGAGGAGTGAACAGCGAGGAAGAGAAGGGAAAAAGAGTCAAAGTAATGTCTTTCACCTTTGGAGTGAAGGGTCAAAAAGAGACCCCAAAAGCAAAGTATCCAATGTGACCTTAAAGGACATGAATTCCAACATATAAGTTCAAAATTGTGTGTGCACTGAGGGGTACAGTGCGGTCGCTCATTTTCAGTAAATTGTTCATACTCATGGATTTTTTTTTTTTTGCAAGGGAGTTTTTACTTTTGTTTCTGTTTTGGTTTTGGTGGAAATCAAGGGAAGAAGTGAGACTGTCACTCATGGAGCAGAATAGAAAACACACATATGGAAACAGAAGCCCATGGGTAAAGGCAGGTGTGAGCTCACAGGTCCCCCTGGGAACTCCTCGTGAGCAGGGCTTCAAACCACAGCTGGTTTGGGACTTGGGGCTTAAGCTCATCTTCGCTAGATCCCAAGGAGCAGGGGTATGATTCCCAACAAGTTCACTGCATATTCATAAGCACTTTCCATCTGACGCCTCATTTGAGCCTTGTACTTAGGTACACTGTTATTTCCACATGATAGATGAGGACACTAAGGCTAAGAGAGGTTAAGTAATGTGCTGAAGATTATATAACTCATAAATGGGAGACAGAATTTGAATTCAAGTCTAATTCTAATCCATGCCCTGAGCCATACTCTCCATATGACATATAGGAATGAATTTTTTAATGAATGTTCCTTCTGCCCTCTCACCCCAACTCTCAGACATGCAGAGACACAAGCAATTCCTCACTCCTTTGACTCCCCCAGAGCAGTTGGTCTGTTGGAATTTGAAAGAGACCTCAACTACACAGAGCAGTGACTCTCTCAATGCAATCCCTAACAAAACACCAATAGCATTTTTTTTTCCACAGAACTAGAATGAATAATTTAAAAATTTGTATGGAAACACAAAAGACTCCAAAACAATCTTGAGAAAGAAGAAGAGAGCTGGAGGAATCACACGTCCTGATTTTAGACTCTACCACAAAGCTACAGCAATCAAAGCGGTATGGTACTGGCTCAAAAACAGACGCATAGGTCAATGGAACAGAATGCAGAGCCCAGATATAAACCCACACACTTATGGTCAATTCATCTACAACAAAGGAGGCAAGAATATATAATGGAGAAAAGACAATCTTTTCAATAAGCAGTACTGGGAAAACTGGACAGCTACATGTAAAAGAATGAAATTAGAACATTCTCTAACACCATGTACCAAAACAAACTCAAAATGGATTAAAGACCTAAATGAAGGACTCGATGCTATAAAACTCCCAGAGGAAAACATAGGCAGAACGCTCTTTGACATAAATTGTAGCAATCTTTTTATGGATCCACCTCCTAAAGTAAAGGAAACAAAAGCAAAAATAAATAAATGGGACCTAATGAAACTTAAAAGCTTTTGCACAGCCAAGGAAACCATTGACAAAATGAAAAGACAGCCAACTGAATGGGAGAAAATATTTGCAAATGATATAACTGATAAGGGATTAATATTCAACAATATAAAAAGCTCACACAACCCAACATCAGGAAAACAAGCAACCTGATTAAAAAATAAGCAGAAGAACTGAATAGATATTTTACCAAAGAGGACATACAGGTGGCCAACAGGCACATGAAAAGACGCTCAACATCACTAATCACAAGGGAAATGCAAATCAAAACCACGATGAGATCTCACCTCACAGCGGTCAGATTGTCTGTCATCAGAAAGAACACGAATAACAAATGCTGGTGAGGATGTGGAGAAGAGGGAACCCTCCTACATTGTTGATGGGAATGTAAATTTTTGCATCCACTGTGGAAAACAGTATGGAGGTTTCTCAAAAAACACAAAAATAGAACCACCATAAGACCCATCAATTTCGTTTCTGGGTATAGATCAAAAAAAAACTCCCAAAACACTGTTTTGAAAAGATATGTGCACCCCAATGTTCATAGCTATATTATTTACAATTGCCAAAGTGTCAAAGCAACCTAAGTATTCATCAACAGATGAATGCATAAAGATGACGTCACACACACACACACACACACACACACACAATGGAATCCTACTCAGTCATAAAAGAGAATGACATTTTGCCATTTACAGCAACATGGATGGACTTGGAGGGCATTATACTCTGAAATAAGTCAGAGAAAGACAAACACTGTATGATATCACTTATATGTAGAATTTAAAAAATACAACAAACTAGTGAATATAACAAAGAAGAAGTAGACTCACAGATACAGAGAATAAATTGGTGGTTACCAGTGGGGAGAGGGAAGTGGGGAGGGGCACTATAGGGGGAGGGGATTAAGAAGTTCAAACTATTCGGTATACAATAAACCTCAAGAATATATTGTACAACGTGGGGAACAGAACCAATATTTTATAATAACTATAAATGGATTTTATCTGCTTAGAGTTTATAACTTACATAACTTTGAAACCATGAGTATATAACCTTATAACCTTGGAGTTTATAACCATAACCTTTAAAAATTGTGAATCACTCCATTGCACATTTGTAACATATTGTACAACAACTATACTTTTGTTTAAAAAAAAAACAAAAAAAGCAGTCGTTCTCACCTGGGAACATTTGGCCATGTCTGGAGTCACTTTTGGTTGTCACAGCTGGGCTGGTGGCGGTGGTGGTGGCAAGCATCTAGTCGACAGAGGCCAGGATGATGCTAAACATTCAAAATGCATGGGACAGGAGCCACAACAAAGGCTTATTCAAACCAAAATGTCACTCTTGCTGAGGCTGAGAAACTCCGATGTAGAAGATGTCATCCAGGAAAGCCACTAGCTGGCCAGCTTGACATTATCTTGATGAATTAACCTCAGTCAGGAGGCTAGTTTCTCAGCTTGCTGAACCTGGAACCAAGATTTCATGAATTCTCTGAGATGATAAGTTTCTGAAGAAATGATTTACATCAAGCACCAAAAAAAAAAAAAAAAAAAGGCGTAAGAACTGGAATTTTTTTCATTTTCGAAGCAGATGGACTCCACAAACAAAACAAAACAAAACACAAGGACTCTCCCCACTACTCGTAGGTGCTCCTGCAACAAACCCTAGCAAAGCTAAAGGAGGAACGTGCAGAGAAACCTCAAATCCACTCGGAGCCCTGGGGTATGTGCTCTCCTTCCCCAGCAGGCAGGGGAGGAAGACTCCTGGGCCCTTACACACAGCTGGGCACCACTCATCCAGGGCTGCTGCACTGGCACCTGGGAACAGATATCGGAAGCAGCCCTGCTAGAAAGATCCAGACCTGGAGATAATCTGAGAACCACAGGGACAAAGTCAGAGGGAAAGAGCCTAGGAATGAGGCCAGATAGTACCCACGTGAGCCCAGTGAATTCTCCAAAGTTGCGCTCAGTAGTTCACCACAAGGAAACTCGACAGTCATACAGTCTAGATTTTGTCATCAGCATAGAAATGAATTTTCCCCTGCCCCAAAGCAAACCCTCAGAAAACCAACTGCTCATTCAATTTGGAGGGAATCCCCGCAGAGGAATGAATAGACTTTGCTTTCCTTCTAAAGAGCCTTCCTCACCGTGGGACTGACAAGCTAGATCCTTTCTAGAAAGATCTTAGTCCTGCATACAGGCGAGATTGCGTCTCAGTCTCAGGGAGATCTGGATTCCACTGCCAACCTCCATCCTCACTCACTGAGCTTCCTCCTGCCAGCAGGTTGGCCAGGTTGTGGTGAGTCTTTTTCAGCTGGAAGCCAACAGGTCTCCTGGTTTGACCTGGGATGTGCTGAGTTTCTAGTTTAGCTCACCAAAGGCTCTCGGTTCCCTCGTTCAACCAATGCTAGTTCACGGGGCCTCCTGTCCCTTTTGCTGTGGCCCTGTGCCAGCTCACCTGGCACTTCCTACGCGGCAATGGTTCCCTGAGCAAGTGTACCACCGTGCCTCCCCTCCCCTCGTCTCGGGGTGGCAACTCTCAGTGTGGGCAAAATTGAGATTGAGTCCCAGCGGCACCCCATACTGGCTGTGTGACCCTGGGGGATGGCTTCCACCTCCCCAAGACAAAGTTCCCTCAGATGTAAATCAGGGCTACAAAAGGCGATCTCTCGGATTAATGAAGGAATGCGGAAGGAGTGCCTGGCAGAGGGGAGCACTGGGTAAATGTCAGCTCTCATCTGAGCTGTCACCTCGCACAGGGCATGGCAGCGGTGGGTAAAAGTGGGTAAAAACAGGACTTCCACCATGGGGTAGTCGGGAGGGTGAAATGAGTTAATTCACGTCAGTGCTTTGAACAGTGTCCGCCTCCTGGTTTCATAATAGTCACACCGTGCGTGCTGCCCGCATCGCCTGTGCCCAGCCCGTGCTGCCCGCATTGCATCTGGACTCGGGGACTCAGTGTGGAACTCCTTGTTCACGGCTCGTTTCCTGCACACGTGATTGTCCAACCAGTGAGGATCCGAGACTCTGGGCGGGCAGAAAGGAAAGCGCCACTCAGGGTGGAGCCCGAGCCCAGAGGTCAGCTCTGGCACTGTGTGACCCCGGCAGGCTACTCAGTCTTTCAGCTCCTTCATCTGAAAAGTGAGGTGATGGCATCGCCCCCCTTCCAGACCAGCACTGGCCAACAGAAATAGAACCTGAGCCGCAAATACAAGCCGCCTATACGCAACTTATAAAAACTGCAGTGGCCATATTATCAAGAGTAAAAAGCAAATGACAAAATTCATCTTCATATATTTCATTTAACACAAGATTATCATTTCAACATGTAATCAATAAACAAAATTAAGGGGATTTTTATATTCTTTTTTTTTTAATACCAAGTTTTTGAAATCCAGCATGTATTTTATACACACAGCACATCTCAGTTCAGACTAATCAGATTTCGGGTACTCAGTGGCCGCATGTGGGGAGTTGAACCACACTGAACAGTGCGGCTTTCGGAGGTTATAAAAATTAAATGAGCTGATGGAGGTAAATTAGCTAGTCCCAAGTAAGTGCATGGTGTAGGTCGGTGTTCTTACTTCACCACGTGGAACAGTGCACAGGGGGACCCTCTGAATAAATAATTATGTGTCAAAGTCTTTTTTTAATGTTTATCTTTTTTTGTTTGTTTATCATAGAATTTAAACTCTTTCAATTCTGTCTGTGTATTTTGACATTCACAAAATAACAGAGTCCTAACCTCTCTATAAAATGAATATAAATCTTTCAAAATAATGAACACAATTTATAAATTTGTATGTGTGTATGTATATTGCTGTGGACATCAGGCAATATTAGATGTTGATTGCATATATATTCGTGTCATATTTAGTTAAATTATAAGTACATTTTAAAAAATTGAATAGCCAGTGACCAGGCTATGTTTATTGTCCTTTGTAGAAATTACTCTTCCTTACTGACAGCCATATGTAGAATAGATAAACAAGATTATACTGTATCACACAGGGAAAGATATACAAGATCCTGTGGTAGCTCACAGCGAAAAAAAATGTGACAATGAATATATGTACGTTCATGTATAACTGAAAAATTGTGCCCTACACTGGAATTTGACACAACATTGTAAAATGACTATAACTCAATAAAAAATGTTTAAAAAAAAAAGAAATTACTCTTCCTTTTCTCTGAAGGAGATACACTGGCCAAACAATCACAACCTGAAACAAACCCCCTAATAAAATGAAATACAAATGGGTAACATGTTCTTGATTATATTTAATCATTATGATGGCTTTAATAAACAGTTTTAAAGATGAAGTTTTTAGCCTTGCTGGCTGACCCAGTCTTTCTTGTGATTAGTGGAAAGTTTGGTACTATCTATGACTGTAAGGCTTAATATACACAGGAGTTAATTCTATGGTCTTAACCTTATGACCTAGTGAATTCAGCAAAATTGACACAGAGCAATTTAGGGCACAGAGATGTGGAAAGCCAGTGAACCAAGAATAAAAATGTTGGGCTGACAATTCTGTGTCCTACGAGGGCCCTCTGCCTTTGTTTGCTATCAGTAAGTTAGTACAATGGTTTTGGAGAAAGTGCTCTGACAATGCTCATCTTCTTATGTGAAGTATAGCAGCCAAGCACACAGCCTCTGAAGTCACCCTGCCTGGGTGGGATCCTACCCTTGCACCTTACCAGCTGTGCAGCCTTGGGGAATTTACTTAACATCTCTGTGCCTCAATGTACTCATCTGCAAAAGAGGGATAAAAACAGGACTGCCACCACGAGGTAGTTGTGAGGATGAAATGGGTTAATTTACATCAGTACTTAGAAGTGTCTGCCACCTGGGTTTCATAATAGGAGGAATCATTATTCCACGTTTGTTAAAGAAAACCTAAAACTACAGAAAAGTTGGAAGAAAAATAATCAATTAACCCCAGAGTCTTTTCTGCCCAAAACAACCACAGATGACATTTTTCTTCAGTGGTTTCTTGCCAAAGCACGGGGCCCCACCTAGTTCCTCTCTTGATGTTATAAAGTGCCTCTCCCATCCTTCCCTTACTCCCCACTCCACACCCAACCGCACCCGTCTGTCTTTGAAATCTCTGGCCCCAGAAGCCAAGTGAAGGTCAAAGGACATTCCTAGGAATATGAAGATAAAGCAAAAAATAGACTTATGCTTCAAGGCAACACTTCTCTGGTCTGTTGTCCAGTGAGTCTGATCAGTAATTGGCATGACATTTTGCTTCCACCAAATGACAGTTGAGATGGGACTGTTGATTTGGTCATATTACAGCACGGGGCAGCTCTGTGTGTCACATCCTGCACGTGACAGGCCCAGGGCTCTCTCTCAGTCATGCTGGACCATCCCAGTAAACCTCAGCAACCCACATATGAACAGAGAACACCTGTCCCTGAATATAACCCCTCCTGCTGGGCCTGCAGCTCTGACCACAGACCCCTCTTTCTCAGGCAATGTTTCTCAAACTTGAGGGTGTGCTTATGAGAATCACCTACTGAAATTGTTACAGTGCAGATTCGACTGGGTTCAACTCTCTGAAAGTCTGATTTAATAGCTGTGGGGATACCCAGGAATCTGCATTTTTATACGTGCTGGAGGGCATTCTGATGCCTGCAGGCTGCAGCCCGCACTTTGAGAAATCCTATTAATGTAAGGGCGATAATTCTCTTTGCCGCTCACCAGTGGCTACAGACACAGAAAGCCAGCTAGAGATAGTGAGAGAGATTGTGGTGAGAGTGAGAGCGAGAGAGAGCAAGACACAGAGAGAGAGAGAGAGGGAGAGAAAGGGGGAAAGAGCCCTTCCCTCTCCCTGGGTGTCTGATCTACAGTCCTCTCCTTGGAAGCTCAGCATCTGCCTTCAATCCTAGCACAGACAGCAACGTTCACTGTTTTAAAAACTGGGGTGATTGACATATTACACTCTGATGATAATGGAAAGGAATCTCATGACTGGAGTCAAATCTTGACTTTGCAATTTATTAGCTGCGTGACTTCAGGCAAGTTTCTTTCTTCTTAGAGCAATTTACTCATCTATAAACAGAGATAATGAAGCCAACCTCTCAGGATTGCTTTGGCTATTAAACACTGTATGTGAACAAACAGAGCAGACCTGCCTGCAGAGTAGAGGCTCATTTTATTTATTCAACAAGTATGTATTGGGTACCAGTATGTACCAGGCTCTGTGCTAGCTCTGGGGGCTCCAAGATGAGTTAGAGGGGCCACCAGGTGTCCTCCAGGTGCAGGAGGAGGCAGGCAATGGCTCCACTATGAGATAGAAGAAAAGACAGAGAGGCAGGGTGGCTTCCCAGAAACATGAACACCTTCTCTTCCCCAGGTGATAATTTGCTACCCATCCAGAACCTGGGGATGACAGGCACTGAGAGCCCGTCATCCCCTCACTGGGGTTGGCCATGGAAAGTACATGGTCATAACCTTTAGCTGGCTGTCCCATGTAAAGCTAGCCTTCAGCAAAACTCAAATCCGCTAAGTGAGCTAGGGAGTGAGGGCCTGGTCAGGGTACAAAACTCTTGCCTTAATGCACATCAAAGACCTTTAGGATATTTATGCCCTAATAATCCCAGTTCTTGAAATTTCCTCTAAGGAAATGATCTTAAAAAGAGAAAAACTTTACACACAAAGATGATATATCAAAAGCTGTTTCAAAAAAAGTTCATGCCATTTAATCCAGTAATTTCACTTCTAGAAATCTATTCTAAGGAAATAGAATAGATTATGATGTTCAAGGCTGTTCATTGCAGTGTTTTAAGCAAAAAATTTTAGTCCAATGTCAAACAGGAGAGGAATGGACTAGGTAGGAATTTATATTCAAAACATCAAACAGCAAGTACAAATAAGGATTCTGAAGGCCCCTGTAACCTCAATAACTTAAAACATGAGAGAAAAGAGAAATAAAAGTGTAAGTTTTAAGGCTATTGAAGTTAAGTTGTTATTAGTTTAAAATAGGGTGTTATAATTGTAAGATATTTTATATAAGCTTCATGGTAACCACAAGGGGAAAAAAGGTAGTAGTTACACAAAAGAACATGATAAAGAAGTCAAAGCACCCTGATACTGAAAGTCATCAAATCACAAAACAAAACAGTAGGATAAGAAGTAAGGAACAGTGATTCTATAAAACAGTCAGAAAACAATTAACAACAAGACAATAGTAAGTCTTTACCTATTAATAATTACTTTAAATGTAAATAGATTAAATTCTCCAATCAAAAGACAGAGAATGGCTGAATGGATTGAAAAAAAAAAAAAAAGACCCAATGATGTGCTGCCTACAAGAGACTTTAGCTTTAATAAAGACACACATTGACTGAGAGAGAAGGGATAGAAAAAGATATTTCAAGCAAATGGTAACCAAAAAAAGAGCAGAGGTAGATGTCCTTATATAAGACAAAATAGACTTTAAACTAAAAATGGTAAAAGGATACAGAGACGGCCATTATATGATGATAAAGAGGTCAATTCATCAAGAAGATATAATAATTATAAATATTTATGCACCTAGCATCAGAGCACCTAAGTACATAAAGCAAATAGTACAGAACTAAAAGGAGAAATAAACAGCAGTACAATAATAGTTGGAGACAAACACTTACAGAGGGAAGACCAAGTAAAGGCACAAGGAGCAGGCAGCCATCAGCAAGCCAATGAGAGTGGCCTCAGAAGAAGTCAACCCTGCTGACATATTGGTCTTAGACTTCCAGCCTCCAGAGCTGTGAGAAAATAAATGTCTGTTGTTTAAGCCCCCAAGTCTGTGGCAGTTTGTTATGGCAGCCCTAGAAAATGAATACACTTTTTGACAGAAACAGCAGAAATCAGAAGACAATAGAATGATATCATTACAGTGCTGACAGAAAACAACTGCCAACCTAGAATTCAGCAGTCAGCAAAATGTTCTTTAAAAGCGAAAGTGAGAAGAGGGGAGGGCATAGCACATGCCTAGTATGCGTGAGGTCCTAGGTTCAATCCCCAGTACCTCCATTTGAATAAATAAACGTAATTACTCAGTACCTCCACGTAAATAAATAAACATAATTACCCCTCCAAAAAAGAAAAAATGAAAGTGAGGACTCTCACTTCTGGCCACGATAGAGTAACAGGGACTATTTTATCCTGGAACCTGAAACAACCTTCTCCCCCATGGACAAAACATATGCAACAATGGTTTTCAAGAACTTGAACTTCAGACAACAAAAAGCAAGAACCCTGAGAACCAGAAAGCAAATAGCTGAGCCATATGACTGCCCCAACATGCCGCCTTGAGAGAATTTCCAGGCCACAGCATAGGGAGGGGGGACTCGGGTAAAGCCTATGCAGCTGGGGTTCATAGGATGGAATACCAGAGAGGAGAGAGTCACACACAGAGAGAACTTCAGAGAGCCCTTCATGTATTCATCGGAGTACTGATTAGTGTGTCTGTATGAAGAAATTATCTGAAGCTACTCAAAGAATCATCTGAAAGGACTAGACTGAAGAGTACCTGGTGCTCACACAGAACTGGAAACAGTACCTGTTGCCACTATCCAGACTGGAGAGACTCATAATTCACAGGACACTGGGTAGAGTTCTCAGGATGGTCTTGCCTTGGTCGAATGAAATAATTAGCCTTAGACTAATCAATGCTCCAGACTTATTTAACAAATCACAAAAGCAAGACACAAAAGGGTAAAATTTAGTGCTAAGTAAACTTAATTGCATCCCAGAACACAGCTCAAGAATAATTATAGGAATATAAAAATATCTAGCACCCAGTGATATAAAATTCACAATGTCTGGCATACAATCACAGATCATAGGCATGCAAAGAAACAGGAAAAGATGACTCATAATAATGAAACAATCAATCAGTTGAACATCCCAGATGTTAGAATTAGCAGAGAAAGACATTAAAACAATTATAGCTGTATTTCATATGTTCGAAAAGTGAAGTAGAGACATGCAAGATACTTTTACTTTTTAAAATATCAGTTATAACTTCTAGAGAAGAAAACCACAATATCATAAATGAAAAATACACTGAATGGGATTAGCAACAGATTAGACACTAGAGAAGACAAGATCAGTGAACTCAAAAGCACAGTAATAGAAAATACCCAAAATGAAACACAGAGGAAAGAAGTGGCCACAAAAGAAAAGAAGAGCATTGGTGAGCAGCAGGCCAACTTCAGCTAGCCTGAGATCGGAGTTCCTGAAAGAGTCCCCGAAGGAGATGAGAGACGGGGAGACAGACAAATATTGAAGAAATAATAGCCAAAACTTTTCCAGACTTGATGAAAATTATAAACCTGCAGGTCTAAGAAACCAACCAACCAACCAAACAGAAAATCTAAGCACAAGAAACATGTAGAAAACTACAAGGTAAATCATAATCAAATTTCTCAAAACCAGTATTAAAGAGAAAATTGTAAATGCTGTCAAAGAAGGACATGTTACACACATTTCACTGATAAAGAAATTGAGACTCAGAGAGTTACTCTACTTGCGAATCCCGTTTTATTCCTGGGTATGTCTTGTACACCATATCCTAAACATTGGATTGAGTTTCCATAGATTCTTTGTTCACCCAGATTTTGTGCTGTTAGGTGGACCCTGCTCTGAAATCTCTCCTTCACAAGTTTCTCAGCCAATCTCTGAGGTTGCTTCTCCTCCCTCCCCTGCTGGGCCTGGTTGTGCAGTAACTCAGCACACACCTCCGTTTGCCCCAGAGCCCACCCCAGAATCCAGTTCCATGATTTCCCACAGGTGCCTGGACTCTAAGGCACAGATGGCAGGACTCTGGCTCCCACAGCAGCCCTAGGGCATGAGGGACCACAGCCCAACACCTCTACTCACACAGAAAATGGCCTCTCTACCAAAGGACAAAAACAACACCTCACACATATGAAGACCTGAGAGATCTAGAAGCCCGTTTCACACTCTGAACAAAATCCCCCGCCCAGATGTTAAAAGGTGAGAGACCAGAGATGGAATTGAAGAGTCAAAGGCCGCTATGGTTGGAAAAGAAACCCAACAAGACATTTCTGGGCAGTTAACCCACCTGCCCCCACAACAGCCCCTAGAGGAGGAATCACAGGTATCAATGAACGGTAAGGCTCAGCCAATTTTGGAGAATTCAACTGCTCAACGCTCAAGATTTTACCCTTCCTCACCTCACCCTAAACCTCATCTTGGGCACCACAATGGGGTAAAAACAGGACACAGGGGCAGAATCTCATCTGATATTTATGAAAGCCTTGGAAGGATGGCAAGAGACTCATGTCCTCACTTTAGCATAGACATGGAGGCTTAGAAACATAAACAATTTGCCGAACTCAGTACCCAGTTGGCAAGCTGTCTGACGCCACCTTGGCCTTTTGATACAGATGGTTTGATGTAAAAGACTAGGGCCAGTGTCATTATAAAAAATCAGGTAGAGGCATCTGACAATAATGGCCAATAAACAAAGATATAGATGAAAGCTGTCGACCAAAAGAGTACTCTGCAAATTTGGGGGTCACTCAGGAAACCTAGAATGGCTAGTGTGCATCCAGGAAATGTTGATTCTATACGCAGTGTCAGATACTCTGCAGGAGAGAAGAGGAAGCAGAGAGAAGGCCAGATGGGTCCACATTCCCAGAACACTCATCCCCTCCCCCTGACTGCCGTTTCCTACAGCCCTGCGCCTGGTCTGTGGCCCCCATGCAGGAACCACACGGTGGCATGTGCCCTGTGAACCCATTTGGATCAAGCACTGCTGGCAGCAAAATAGGAGCTGGAGTCCCAGGAGAGGAAACAGTCAACCTCAGTGGTCCGCTCCCAGTCAGACATGTCTCTGAGTGTTGCCAGTATCTGGTCTACCGTGTAGCACACAGTGGGTCCACATTTAGTACTGGCTGACTTGAGTTCAATGCTCCCAAAAGGGATGAAGACACAGAAAGCTGAAGTCATTCTCTTAATATCACACAGCCAATAAATAGCAGAAATGAGTTTCAATCCAGGTCAACAGACTATTCAGTGCTTAAGCCCATGTGCTTTCCCCTCCACCCTAGATTCTCTTGACTCAAGGGCCAGAATAACGTCGTTTTCTCACCTTATTCCCTCTGTAACTCCCAACACAGCGTCTGCACACAAAAATATGAGATTTTTGTTGATCGAAACTTAGAGGTCTGCCCTTCACACCGAGTTGAGGGAGTTTCCTTGCTAAACCACATGCCACCCTGGGCAGGAAGTGAAAGGATGAGGCCTGAGGGAGGAGCAGGGAGGAAGGTCCCAGGATACCAAACAGTGGCCACAGGTTAGGATTGGGGTAAAGGGTGGGGAGGAGGCACGACAGTTTGACCCCCACACAGCCCCAGAAACGCACCCCTCCCTCCCGCTCGGCCCCTCCTCCAGCCCCGAACATCCCACTGATGCTGGGAATGTACTTGGTTCTGCCCTCTGTTCCCTCTGCCCAGAGCACGCTTCCCTCCCCTCTTAACCCGGTGATCCCAACTCGTCCCTCAGATTTCAACTCAAGCAGCACCTCCTCAGGGAAGCTTTCTTGGGACTTTCTCATCAGCTTAAATCCCAAATATGGACCTTCATAACACTCACCACAGTTGCAATTTTTCACTTTATTTGGGTGATAATTTGATTAAGCTGCAAGCTTGGAGAAGGCTCTGCTCTCTCACCATGTGTGAGAGAGCTCAATATACACGTGTTGAATCAAGGAGTGATTGAATGAATATAGGAATGAATGTTGAAAACTGATCGCTCTCCGTGGCAAGATGAGAAATCCTCCCCAGGGGTACCCCTGTCCTAACCCCTGCATCCTGTGAATGGTACCTTATCTGGAAACAAAGTCTTTGCAGATGTGATGAAATTAAGGCTCATCAGAACAAGTGCTAAATGCAATCACACGTAGGTTCTTAATAAATTCTTGTTGTTAAAAAGAGACAGGGAGATTTGACACACAGACCTCACCCCAGCTGCCTTGGGTTCTAGGTCTCTCAGAGGGGGACTCGGTTGTACCCAAACACCTGCCATCAGGCCCTAACCTAGTTCTTTGCCTGGTAGCCTCCTTACTGGCCAACAGCTGGAATTGTCCCATCTGCTTCTTTCTGTCTGTGGCTGGTGTGGGTAGGAGTGGAGAGGAGGGGGATCATGGGGTCCAGGAGAGTCAGAAAGACCTGGACTGTACCATCCGCTAAGTAACCTTGGGCAAATCATATAACCTCTCATCTTCCTCTTCTATAAAATGAGAAAAGAGTACCTCAGAGAGGGTCAGATGAAGCAGCCATAGCACACTACTCAGCACAATAATAAATGCGAGGTTTCCTTTCTGCCTCCATTTCACACTGAACATGCTCTAAGGCAAACACGGTATCTTTTTCATTTTTGTACCCCCAATGCTAATCACAGTGGCTGACAGAGCAAGTACTCAATGATGTTAGCAGATTTGAGCTGTTGACCCAGGAGGCAGAAGGGCCATGAGGAAGAGGTGGCAGTTATGGACTTGGTTATCAAAGTGGGACCTCAGAGGAGCTGAGTTACTGACTTACGCTTTAGCGTGTGATGACCAGAGTTGGCGTGGGGAGGAAAATTAAGTGGAGAGAGGGAAAGAATCATGTCCTGAGCTCAAGAACACATGCCATAGAAGGAGGCTACTGGACCGGAAGCCAGAAGAAGTTATCTCATTATGTGGCTGGACAGGGAGCATCTCCTAGGACCAGTGAGTGGGCAAGCATCTAGCACTCATATGGAAACCCTTGTGCTAGTGTATAAAGGTAGACACAATTAGTGACAGCTTATGAGAACTGCATGAACCTCAGAGCATTTATTTACTTTGGCTTTCTGAAATTAGGTTTAGAATTTCAACAATTTTTATAACGATAAACATGAGTCACCTATTTGGAACTTCATATCACGCATCCAAGGGTTGATAAATGAACACTTAGAACTTAATCAAAGAATTCTTGTGTGTGAAAAATTTATTTCCCAAACCAAAGTTTTAAGAAGTGTAAAAATAACCTCGCCATATGCAAGAACTCTAAAAAGCTACAGAACAAATGTTCATTTTCCTCTCACAGGTTCTGTAAATTTTCTGCTTAGGTTCCTTTGGTGTCCTGAGAGGAGGGCTGCGGTGGGAGAGAGGGGCAGGGTAGTGCAGCAGAAAGGAGAGGCTACTGCCCACCAGAGAGGCCAGCAGGACCTCCCAGCATGTCACCCAGGTGCTGGCTTGTGAAAAAGCATTTGGAAGAAGGTGAGGAGAGCAGTGACTGACTTGTTCTTATGTCCTAAAAGGTCATATGGCCACAGAATGAATCTGAGGGTGAAGTGTGAACTTGTCCTCATCTAACTGAGCTCTGCCTCTCTGACTTTCATTTTCCTATAAATTATAAGAACTTTAACTGCATCCTCAGATGGCAGAGCTTCCCCCTTCTGGCCCCCTTCCCCACACGTCCATCCACTGGGCACATGTGCAAACTTTCCACGCACCATCCCCAGCTGACCTCCAGTTACCATTTCATACACTTGTCCTTAATTCTGTGAAAGAGGAAAAGCCTTATTTACAATCTGTCCTGGGGAAAGTGCTGGAAGAGAAGGAGGGGAACAGGTGAATTGACCTCCATGCAAGGATTCCAGGATTCCAGGGGGGCAGCAGGCTCTCCTGGAGCACGAGGGACGGGGAGAAAGGTTTGGGTTGTGACCTGTGATATGCTTGGCATAACAGAAAGGAGACTCAAATCCACAAGAAAAATACCAGCAGTACCCATGCAGGACTAGTACCCTGCATGTGTTTTGCACCTTAGAGTCTACACAGTGGTTTCCATCTAAGCTGGTCCTTTGGATAGCATATCAATGTTATTTATTACAAGTTTAAATCCCTTGCAAGTACATGTCTGACTAATTTCTGTATCCCACCATACCTGGTCAAGGGTACTTAGCAAAGGTTTGTTCACATTAATCCTCTCGACAACCCCAATAGTTTGGAAGAGGAGATATCATCCTTATTTTATAGCTAAGAAATCTGAGGTCTGGGGAATCTGTGACTTGCCCAAAGTCACAGACAACAAGTGACAACCTGGGGCTTAAACCCCAGCCTCAGGTCTTCCCATCCAGGCCTCCCGCTGCTACCAGAGGTGTGGAGGAATGAAAATCTTTAAATTCTTGAAAAGAAAAAAAAAGCTATAATTTGAGGGATTACAAACAATTTGTACATCATGGAGTAGTAATTAGGATTTGTATTTAGGTGAAAGCCCTTCTCTGTCCTAAGTGAGAACCTTCGGAGTCATGTCAATATAAAGTACCTACCCATCGTTTTGGGCCAAGCTTTGGACATCAGTGGCGGATCCAAGGCAGGTGCCTCAGACCGAGGTCTAGAGGTTTTATTCAGCAATGTCAACTGAGTATCTCCTTAGCAGATCACAGCCCGGAGAAGTTAGAGAAGTAGCTTTCCCCAAGTCTGAGTTTAGGCTGTTCCATCCCACACCTGGAAATCACCGTTCTTGGCCTGGCGTTGCTCACAGGAGCCCAGACAAGGGCAGGAGGGGCAGGCAGACCTGGTCTCCTCTCCTCCGTGGAAGAATGGCTGTGCAAGGCCTTGCATGGGGCCTGACATGCTACTGTCTGGGCCACACAGCTTCTGTCCCACCTGGGCTGTCATCTAAAGCTAAGGCAGAAATATGGGAATTATGCCAGTAACCAGCCCTTGGTGGCCATGGGAGCCAGACTATACCTTGGGGTGGTGCTAGGACTTTCCCTTGAAGAACACTGATGTTCTTCCTGTGAATCAGCTTAAAGGAAGAAGAAGGAGAAGGAGAAGGAGAAGGAGAAGGAGAAGGAGAAGGAGAAGGAGAAGGAGAAGGAGAAGGAGAAGGAGAAGGAGAAGAAGAAGAAGAAGAAGAAGAAGAAGAAGAAGAAGAAGAAGAAGAAGAAGAAGAAGAAGAAGAAGAAGAAGAAGAAGAAGAAGAAGAAGAAGAAGAAGAAGAAGAAAGAAGGAAGAAGAAGGAGGGGGAGGGGGAGGGGGGAGGGGGAGGGGGGGAGGAGGAGGAGGAGGAGGAGAAGTGGGCTTTGAGCAGGGGAAGGAAGGTTTCGCCTCCCTCTGGGGGCAAGAAAGTTGTTCAGAGAGGCCTGGAGATTTCCAAAGGCAGGAAGCTAGCTGGTTTCTCCCTGCCCCAGTGACAGCCAGATGCTTAAGGAAAGTTTTCAGAATGGGACTGAACCGGTGGGCGCTCCGAGTGACTATTTCTTGAAGTAGTTGAAAACTCTCTCTTTGGTACTTATGCCATCTGTTAGTTTCCAACAGCACGTCAAAATGTTATGAGCCCTGTGTCCACACTCAAAGCGAGCAGCCTGCAGCCCAGAAGCCAGCAGCATGAGAGGTGGGCCATGAGACTGCCAAGACAGCCCTGGGCACGCGAGGCTTCTCAAGCTATCCGGGAATGGAAACCGAAGAGCAGATCAACTTCCTCCATTTGCAGGATGGGAGCTCCGACTGTCACTAAGTGTAGAATTAAAGGGAAATGACACCCCTAAAAACTGGAGAAGTCAGTCAGCTGGACTACAGAAGGAAAACACAGCTATTTCTTGAAATAAATGAGATACTTTTGTCAATGTTCTGTTCTTAATGTCTTGCATCCAGGTTCATGAAAGCGATGACAGTGGACTAGGTCCTCACCCCTTCTGATAAAATGACCTTTTTAAAAATCACTTTGGAGGTTGGGAGGAATCCAAGTGTGGTCCAAGGCCCCCGTCGTCCTGGGGTGGGGTGGGGCTCAACACAACATACAGCCTGGAGAAGGGACACGTGAGCACAGACCACAGGAAAGCAGACTGGCTCCCTCTAGTCCGTATGAGGTCTTTCTGTTGAGTGTTTCCACTAGCCACACCCCCTCTTATTTGGGGAGCCTTGATCAGTTGTAAGAACACTTCTGTATCTGGCCTAACAGCATCCTAGGAATATTTCAATCTTGTCATTGGCTAATGACAAAGGGACTGTTCCAAGAGTACACACCCGGCAGTTGCCAGGCTGGGGCTCAAACTAGATCTCCTGTTTCCAAGGCCCACAGGCTCCTCCCAGCAGCCTTGTGAACCTTGACCCCTGACCAAGAATGAAATCCCGGACTGTAGGCTTGAAAAGGCTCTTAGCCCCAGTTCTGCTGATTCAAGAGAATTAGCAGGGGAGGTCCCTCACCTGGGAAACCAGTAGTTCTTCCTCTTTTCTCTTTGCTGATGGGCAGGCACAACACACAACACACAACACACAACTCACAGAGTCTTCAAAGTTCTACAAGCTTAGCTGCCGAAGCATGTCAGGCAAAGAGAGCTGAACTTCAACCAGGAGACCAGGAATTTGATTCTGCCACTAACTAGCTGAGTCACCTTGGCTAGTTACCTCCATGCTCTGGGTTTCCTCTTCTATTTAAAATACAAATCTGCCATGTCTCTCTCCTGCTCAAAAGCCTTTAGGGAGGCCTATCACCCATCCAACTAAAATTCAAATGCCCCCGCATTCAAGTCTGAGCCACCATCTGAACAGAAGAGAGAGGAACATTCGGAGGGGAGATCTGTCCCTTCTGAGCTCTTTTATTCTCAGGCAGGAGAGAGTCAGGCAGATGGGGAAGGGCTGTGGACATTAATTAGATTCTGTAACCAACAGCAAGAAAGCTCTTCCTGGGGCTGGACTGGCCCTTGGTGGCCCCATCCCCTTACATCTGTCATTCTCCTTGACCCAGTGATGACGAAGTGTCCCCAGGCAGATTCCTTTTCTCTGTTTTTTTTCTCAGGGGCGGTTCCATCGAGGTCTCTCTCCTTGTTATGTGTCGCTCTGACACAGTGATCACAAGGCCTACCACTTCCCTAATCACCAGTCCAGGGACAGAAACTGCAAGCTGGGTCTGTTACCACACTCGAGCTGGACTTCCTACCACTCAGATGCCCACCTGACCCCACAGTGGTGCCCATTCAGAAGCATCAACCTGAACACCAAGATGAAGCAGAGTGAAAATGAGACAATGGAACCATCTAAAGCTCAGAAGTTGTCCTAAAAATTTCCCAGTGTGGCCACGGGGGCAAGTTGTCTACCCAGCTCTCCCCACATGTTTACTGGGACCCCCACATCCCCTCTTCCCTCAAGACTCAGCCCTGAGCTGTTCTTCCTCCCCCACCCTCACTCTTTCTCTCTCTCAACTCACGAGACATTTGTCTTTTCCAAGAACTCTTCCAAGATTGGGTTTATATAGTGGTAAAAGCATGAGCTCAGAAGTCAAACAAACCTGGGCTGTAATATTAGCTCTGCCGCTCGCTGGCTGAGTGACACAGACAAGTGAAGTAGTCCCTGACCCCACTTCCCCATCTGTAAAACATTAGTAATTATGTCAAACCAGCAGGGTACTAATAAGGGTTAAGTGAGACAATGTTTGCATGTTAATCAGGGTAGTTAACACTAGCTGCTATAACAAAAATTCCAAAATCTCAGTGGCTAGATATAACGAGAGCTCAATCCTCACTCAAGTCACAGGCTAATGTAGATTGGGTGTCTTTCTCACATAGCTCTGCTCTAAGAGGTAATTCAGGGACACAAACTCCTTCCATCCCCTTGGAGTCCTCCTCAGGGCCCTCTCCACTGGCTGACAGAAGAGCAAAGACAGAGCTAGGGGCCAGGCCAGGAGGTGCACCCATCAATTCAACAACTTTACATCTGGTTAAAACCCAGTCACATATTCCACCTAATTGCAAGGCAAGCTAGGAAACACAGTTGTTGTGGGTGCCCAGGAAGAGGAAATGGGATTGCACTTAGCCAGTCTCTGCTACAACATGTTAAGTATTCAGCAGAATGATTGACACATAGTAAGAGCTACATAAACAGAAGATACTATTATAATTACTTTCTATTATCTGTCATGATACTGGTATGAATACCAGAAATCACTGAACCTTAGGGTGGATTCTTCAGAACACTGAGAATGAGTAACTGAATACAAACCAAAACAAACACATGAATTTCTTTTTAAAAAGAGATGGCAATCAGATGTCCTGTTCTAGGTGCTTTCTTTGAGGCACCAGGAAACACTGAAATAGTCTCATTAAAATGCAGACTCTGCCCTGAGCAAAACACTAACCTAAGTCAGCCATGGTGGTTTTCTCTTCTTAAAACAGGAATGTTAATTTACCCACTTTACAGGTTCTTCAAAAAGTACCATACTCCCTCATCTCTAAGCATATACTTCCCTCCGCCTGGAACACCCTCCCTATACCCTCTTGACTCAGGTGCCTCCTACTCATTTCTCAGGTCTGATGTCACCTCCCCTAGGAAGCCTTCCTTACCCTCAGTCCCAGTTGCGCTAAAGTGTCTGTTTTCTGAGTCCCCGTGTAAGCCCGTACATTCCTGTACAGAGCACTTACCATAGCATATTAAAAATCTCCTGTTTACTTTCTGTCTCTAGCTAGAGTGTTCATTTCTTGGGGGGAAAGGACCTTGTTTTCATCACCATTTTATCCCCAGCCTCAGTGATGTGCAGGCACATAATATCCCCAGGCTCATAATGATACGCAGTCAACGTATGTTATATGAATGAACTGAAAATCCTGATCCTTCTCCAAAATGGCAAGGGGGCCTAGACTTGTAAACTCTTACAACTCAACACAAAACTAAAAGTAAAAACAAGTTCAGAAAGCTACAGTGCAGCTTACTCCTTATAAAGGTCAAGAAGTCGTTTGAGAGAGCAGCCACACCCTTGGGTGATGCCTGGGTACCTCTGAGCAACTGGCCACCACTTAATCTCTCAGCTGAGCAACAGAGAGTGCAAAACATACCCTCACACCTCTAACACCCTGAGACCCCTCCTCCGGGCTGATAGGGAGTGCAGCAATGAGAGCTGTCCACTTACAGTGGCTCTACCTGACCATGTTTCCTGCTGCGTTTCCATATCTCCACTGTCATATAGTTGGTGCATCTCTGATCTTCACCATCAAAAAACGAGGTCTTTCTCAGACACCAGATGGGACTCCCACGCCCCCACCCCATACACACACATAGTCTGAAGCATATGTCACCAACCAACAAAGGTGAAGAGGACAGTTTGTCTCCCATGACCTTCTATCTTCCATGCACCGTAATGAAACCTTAGATGAGCCAACCGACAGAAGTACGAGTGATTGATGATGTCTACCCAGTTCTCCAGGAGTGCTATTACTCAGCAGAAAAAAAAAAAAAGCTCTAAACATGACATTTCAGGCAGGCGAGGTAAAGAGAAAAAGCCTGTAAGATGTCGTGGACACGCCTCCAAAATTAAGGCAGGTAGAAGGCTGCCCACTGTACGACTGCTTTAGCTCAGAGGCCTGCACCGAGGTACTCCGGCAACACCAAACTCACACAGGTGTCCTCGCACACATCCCCTGAGTGCCTGGGACAATCTCCTTCCCCAATCCCACTAGGCCTGTACAATCTGCTCTGACATCTTCACCCCATCTTCTGCACCCACAGGGGCAGGGTTGTCCCTCGCCACCTGCACCCCAACACACACACACACTCTCTCTCTCCAGGCTACCCAGAGGGGCCCTGGGTAGGGGGCGGGTTGGCGAGGAGAGTGGGAGTCGGCCAGGGCCCCGCACCCGCCCCGGCACCGCACACACCCACCCTAGCCCTGCTTCCTCAACGTGGGCCTGCGCTGTCTGCGCTCGGCTGCTGCGCTGGCTCCGGGGCGCAGCGCCTCCGGGGGCGGGGCGTCTCGAGGCCCCGCCCTTCCTACGTCAGCCTCGCTGGGCGCGGGCGAGCGCGGAGCGCCGCCGGAGCATTCAGTAGCAGCCTCGCGTACCGACGGCTGGAGGCACGTACTCCGGCTCCGGCTTCGGCTCTCGCTTCAGAGGATGCTGCGCTCCCAGGATGCTGCCGCGCCTGGTAGTGCCGCTGGCGGCGCTCCTTAGCCTGCGCTTCGTCTCCCGTGCGCATGGTAAGGATCCGGGGTCTAGCCCTGCTCTGCTCTCTCCGCGCCCCTCCACCCCGCTCCCACGCCCTGCATTAAAGTTCTACGTCCCACGGAGAACCCCCATCTGGCTGGCCCTCTCTGGAGAGGGGAACCCATTATCTTCCCCCTCCTGGAATCCCCCTCAATCTGGCAAGCCTCAGGCTCACCCGTTGTGGAAATAGAGGAGGCTGAAATTGATTGGGGGAGTGGGGAGTGTGGATAGAGAAGTTAAATGACCCCCTCCCAACTCACTGTCCACCCACATCGATATGAGTCATAAATTTAGCCATGGCTTTTTTGTTGTTAGTTCATATGATGGGACTACTCGTCCCTCTGGGGAAATACTTTGATCTCAGTTTGACTCTACCTACCCTTAGCTCTCAGATTAATCTGTTTCTGCCCCGTGCCATCTCACCCCCATCTCAGCTCTTTCCCCCTACTACCACCTGTCAGCCACATCTGATCATCCATTCTCCTTCCTTGGATCTTAACGGCACTCCCACTGTCACCTGCCTTCCTCCTGCCTACTGCTACCCCTTAGCTCAGTCTCCTGGAGAGAGGGAATGAAAGGGCAGGGAATTGGAGGGGCCAAGAGCAAAGGCAGGGAGAGCAGAGACTGAAACCGCTTCTACGTGATGCCAGAAAACAAAGTAAAACATGCAGTCAGCCGTTCACATGATTGAGTGCTGAAATGGGGATGTTCCACCCAAACACCACAAAGACCTACTGCATTTTTCACTTTCCATCTACTGTTTTGAAATCGAGACACAGATTTGAGGATCAAAGACAGTATAAGAAAGACAGCAAGGGACAGGGACAGTGTGCTTTCTAAGTGAGAATGACAGAGAAAAGAAGCATTATTAGAAGGATGAGAAGTTAGAGAACAGGGGAATGTCAGATGGAGAGGCAGTAAGGGATAAAGGAGGACAGGAGAGGAACTGACTGTGGCTTTGACCCACCTCATTGCACTTGATGGGCAAGACCCTTAAAGTACGTGTATTTACCTCATTTTTTAAAAATAACCCATGTATAGAAATGGAAAGAGGGGAAGGAAGCATACTAAAATGCTTTAAGTGATTGTGTTGGGGCAATTGCTAGAGTGATTAGCAATTCTTTTCCAGCTCTTTGTGGGAATGTCCTCAGCCCAGTCTGTAACCAGGACTGCCTGTCCTCACCCAACCTGAGGCATCTGGCTAGAGTAAAGACCTAAAAGCCAGGGAACGGGGCAAGCACTCAGCTTGGGGTCCTGTGAAGAGAAAGATAGATGCCAACAAGCAGGGCATCTGTGTACCCAAAGAACTCCAGAGAGGGGACCTTGGGCTCGAGTCAGGGCTGGAGTCAGGGTGGGGACCAGGTGTGGGGATGGTGAGCAGACCTTGGGATGGGGCTGGAGCAGGGACTAGCTCTTCTGAGAGCTCACTGCGAACATATCTCAGCCTCAGCCCCTGCCTTCTTGCCTCAGATGCATCAGACCCAGCTTGGCTCTTCTCAGCCAGCACTTCTGCTCCCGATTACTGACAGCACAGGACAGTGCTTTAAGGACAGAGCACAAGCTCTGGGATCAGACACATATGGGTTCTTGGGCTCACTCTACCCCTCACTACCCCTGTTGGCCTTGGGCAAGTCGCTTAACCCCTCTGAGCCTTCATTTCTTCTTAGTAAAATTGGAATAATAAATACCTACCGTAGGACTATTGTGATAATTAAATGGGACAATATATATAAAGTACTTAGCTGAGTGTTCAGCTCAAGGAAAAGTGATCAATAAATGGGAGCTCTTAGAATGCTTGTCACCACTGTCATCGTCATCTCCTCCCTGGGGGGGTGGGGGGGTGGGATCTGCCACCTTTGGTACTGACCCTCTTCTCCCTGGGGACAGAACTGCCCAAGCCTCCATCTGCGTGGTTTGCAGCAGAATTCTTCCACCACGTCCTCCATTGGACACCTATCCCAAATCAGTCTGAAAGTACCTACTATGAAGTGGAGCTCCTGAGGTAAGCAAAAGGGAAGATGGAGAAAGGAGGGAGGTGAGTGAGGGAGTGTAAGTCCATCCGCTTCTACCCCCCTGGCAAGGGGAGATACCTGCCCTGTTACTGAAGTGACACCAGGAAGGACCCTGGCGCATGCCATCAGTTGACCAGTACTGATCAACTCTCACTGATCAACACTGCAGAGCAGTGTGGTGGGAGCTCTGGGATGAGAAAGCCAAAGTGTTGCTTTTTACTCCCAAGATTTTTCCATTTTATTGGAAAAATAGGAAAAGTATCCATAATACAACTGGAGAACAAAGAAGCCCATAGGATGGCAGATGTAGTTGAGAGAAGGAAGGAATTGGGCTGTGTTGCGGAGTGTATCAAGTCTTCCTTGAGGACTTCCAGTAAGAGTGGGATTTGAGCTGATATTCCAGTCTAAGAGTCTTCTAGACCACACACAAGTTGGTGCAGGTCCCAGAACAAAGGGAGAGCCCCTTACACTTAGATGCCCTGGACTAGATGAGATCCCTTGAGGGCTCTACCATCATGAGAGCTCTCCTCTGGCCTCTTGCTTCCCTCTTAAAGGAGGTAGGTTTAAGCATAAGTTCCCGTCCCAATACCTACACTAATATCTCCCCAGGTATGGAGAAAATCTCTGGAAGCCCATCCCCAACTGTAGCCAGACCCCGATGCTGTCCTGTGATCTCACCATGGCGACCCTGGACCTGTATCACAGCAGTGGTTACCTAGCCAAAGTCCGGGCAGTGAACGGAAGCCAGTGCTCCAACTGGACCCATCCCAAAACCCGCTTCACCATGGATGAAGGTGCTTTTCCTCCCCTGGGCCTTGAACATGGCTTTCAGGGTCCTTTCCAGCCAGAAACTCTAGTCTAGAACTTTTCTCTCTGTTCTCATAGTTCATCATGTCTGCCTGGCTTCCTGGCCAGGGACCTAGTTGCCCAGACAAGCCTGAATCAAGACTTTGGAGAAAGTTTAGATGAAAATAGCCAAATAGTTCAAGGTTAAAAAGGGAACTGGAGTTGTTTCTCCTACAGAAGAGAAGTCTTGGGGTGAGTTGGGGCAGCTGAGTCACGAGCCCAGGTCAGTGCACTTGCAGGGTTCTGGGAGAGGAAGCGAATCCGTAAGCCCTCAGCACAGGGCAGCAGGCAGTAGGCAGAATTTGGATCAGGTCTTCCTCCCTTTAGGAATGAATTTAGGGGCCAAGGTCTGAGGCTTTGAAGCAGGGAGTTGCTACTGAAGCAGTTGGAAGTTTCTCTCTGCAGAGATAAGAGGAAAGGATAAGGCCCAGACTCGTTGGAATTCTTTCATTGTGCAGATTGGGACTGACCATCCTCTAAGTGTGTGGCCAGACTGCTCTGCAGAAGTCGGAGCCAGAAGGGTGCTCTCGTAGGTCATAGTCTCCTTAATGCCTGCCCACCAGCCGGTGCTCCGCTGGCTGCAGAAACATTAGCTGAGGAAGGTGTTTAAAATAGATGTTTCCAGGACCCAGCTTCCAAAAGTCAGATTCACCGTGTCTTGAGGAAGCCCAGGCATCTGTATTTTTAACACTCCCCAGGAAATTCATTCTTCTCTCCTGCTCGACTGGGAGTCCTGTAGCCTGGGTTTCAGAGTGATTAAAGCTTGACCCTGGAGGCCAGGCATGGATGGGGTGCCCAGGCCCTCCCCAGCCTGCAGGCCTCATGGGTTTGTCTCCCCACTTAGTGACACTGACAGTTGGCAGCGTGAAGCTGGAGTTGCACAGCGGTGTCATCCGTGGGACGATCCACCCCCCCAGGCCCAGCGTGGCCCCTGCAGGCGACACATACGAAAGCATCTTCCCACACTTCCGCGAGTACACAATTGAGGTTCGCAAGGTACCAGAACCCAGTAAGGTACGGGCTTTCCCCCAGGCCAGCCTTCCCTTTCACCCAGTCTAGAAGTTCCTCTTGTGCACCCCTGGGGAACTTGGCCAGCATAGCAGAGGTCGTCGCAGGGAAGGAGTTGAGATGATGTCAGCCCTCAAACCTCTGCTTCTGCGAGGAGGCAGGCAACGCAGTGCCTCCTAAGTGTCAGGTACCACAGGAGACGTATGACTATTGCTGCCAATCCTCTTGCCCGTGGGTATTTTATTCCATTTTATAGATGGGGAAATGAGGCTCTGAGGGGCTATGTAAATGCCTCACCCCCATAGGTGGGGGATCTGAAATCTGCAGAATCCACCCTCTTTCCTTTTCGCCACAGCTGATCCCAGCCCCTTCTGGGGAGGTCCTCAGTATCTATAAGATACTTCCTTTTCTCTTTTAATACAAAATAAGTCATGGGAGCCTCAGAGATCTTGGGCTGTGTTGAGAATGCAGGGTTTGTTATCTTAAAAAAAAGAACATTGAAGGGGGTTGGCCTAGAGCATCTCTAAGGCCCTTCCAGCTCTCTCGGCTTCTGCGTGCCCTGGAACAAGGGTATTGTGTTTATTGCTATGATTATTTTTGTTTCAGTTACAAGAGAAGAAGGTAAAACAAGAAAACTTCAGCCTCCAAATCCCAGGAGGGCTGGGAGAGTTCTGTGTCAGGGTGAAACCGTCTGTTGGCTCCCGAGTGAATAACGGGAGCTGGTCCAAGGAGGAGTGCATCACGCTAACCCCACAGTGTGAGTTGGTCAGGGCTGCTTTCTGGGTGGGAGGGAGGCAGAGGGGCCTCGCACTTCGGAAGAGCATCCGTTGAGGGCTGCCAATGAGGGGCCCTGGGCTAGGCACTCCCACACACAGCTCTGCATCCTCACACAGCCCTAAGACAGAGCTCCTCTTGTCCCCATTTTAGAGATGCAGGAACTGAGGTTCAGTGCATATGCGCAGCTTCCAGGGTGTGGCCACAGAGCCAGGTCTCCCAGTTCTGCGAGTGTTTCCACTGGAGCCTGGCTGCGCTCCCAGGAGCCCCTCCCCAGCCCCCCTCAGTCAACTGTGATGGTTCCTGTTAGTTCCACTCCTCTGCTGTCCTTTCTTAGAGCTGGGGGCATCAAGGGCTTCTCAGAACTCCTTCCCTCCCACTCAGAGGAGGCAGAACTGAGCTGACTTCTCCCCACAGCTGTGGAAGTCAGCAAATACCGTGCCAGGCTCTCAGCCAAGTTCTGGGAAGGGGAGGGAGGGAAGGAAATATGAGATGTGAAGGCTGCGGTCCTGCCTGCAAGGATCTTACAGTCTAGCTGAGAAGACAGTGTGTGCCCAGTAGAAGCTGTAACTAGCAACTTGGGACACCACACATCAGATGCTTGACAAATCATGCCAACGGTCAGTGTGCTGGGAGTGCCCAGTCCAGGGAAAGACCAAAGGGACTCCTTACTTTCCTAGTACATTTCAGTCTCCAGAGGACACGCACGAGCTTATTGCTATTTAAGCCTCACTCTCACTGCAGGAGGGTAAGGTACCATCTGTGTGCCAGGCATCCTTAAGAGCTTTTTCAACATTCACTCACTAGTATAGAAAGTTCTGTGTACAGGTCTAGGTTCAAATCTCAGCTTCACCACTTATGACAGATATGACCTTGGGCAAGTATTTAACCTCTCTGGACCTCAGGATCCTAATCTATAAAAATGGGATGATAACAGTATTTACCTCCTAAGGATGTTATAAGGATCAGAAAACATAGTACAGGAGTTCCCCCTCTCCTTATCTGTTGGGCACACATTGCAAGACCTTCAGTGGATGCCCCAAACCATGGATATATATTATGTTTTTTTCTATACATAACCACCTATGATTAATTTATAAACTAAATTTAAGAGAATTTTAAGAGAATATCTGAATTGCCAGTATCACTACTCTTACACTTTGGGGCCATTATTAAATAAAATAAGGGTTACTTGAACAAAAGCACTGGATGCTACCACAGTTGATCTGATAAGCGAGGCAGCCACTAGGTGACTCACGGGTGGGATTCACTGGACAAAAGGATGATTCATGTCACGGGCGGGAAAGAGCAGGGCAGTGTGAGATTTCATTGTGCTACTCAAAATGGTACACAATTTAACTTATGAATTGCTTATTTCTGGAATTCTTCCATTTAATATTGTTGGACCATAGTTGACGACAGGTCACTGAAACTGCAGAAAGCAAGGCCCCAGATAAGGGGGACTGTTATAAAGGATTTGGTGAGTAAGTGCTATGTACTTCGCAACCATCTATGTGGTAGACACTATCATTTTGCCCATTTTATAGATGGTAAAAGTGAGGCTCAGAGAGGCTGACTAGTTTGTCCACAGTTTCACAGCTAGAAGTGGTAGAGCTGGGATTTGAGGCCAGGTCTGGGTGCTCCCAGAGCCTCCCTTCTTACCTGCTGCACCCTTCTGCCCCACCGCTCTTCTCTGTGCCATCGTTTGAGTTGTGAGTTGTGAGTTGTGTGCAGAGAGCTGGAAGCAGAGTCAGTGTGTCTTACTAGGGAATCCTTCAGGGCAGGTTGCAGAAGGCCAGGCAGGGATACCCAGGAACCCAGACATGACCTCCAGGGTCGTGACCTAAAGGAAGCCCAGGGCAGGTTGTGGGGGGGACACTTGGCCACTCACTGAGTTGCTCCTGAGAGTGGTCACAGGATCCCCAGGGACCGCCCGTCCATGGAACATGGTGCCAGGCCACAAATGCATCTCTCTGGGCCCACAGATTTCACCGTGACCAACCTCAGCATCTTTTTCATCTTCGTCCTGCTGCTGTACGGAACCTTGGCCTACTGCCTGGCCCTCCAGCTGTACGTGCGGCGCGGGAGGAAGCTGCCCACCGTCCTCGTGAGTCTCACAGGGGAGCCCCTGCGCCATCCTTCCTGGCCACACCAGGAGACCGGAAGCGCCCTCCTAAACAGTCCACATCCTCAACTTTGACCTTATCAGAGGCGCCTTTGTCAAGCACTGTGGGAGCCAAGGGAAGACTTGGTTGCCAAGCCCAGTGCTGAGACCGTTGCCTTCTAGTGGCCCAGACAGACCTGAGTACTGAGTAATCCCAACCCCCTACCCATCGTTTTGTTACTGTTTGCTAATAATTGGCCACAGACCAGCCCCTGTACCTCTGAGACAGGTACAGTTATTAACGTCACTTTACAACTGAGGAAACTGAAGCTTAGAGTGATTGTTACCTACAGGGGGACCCATAGCCAGGAAGAGCCAGGGCGGGAGCCCAGCCTCTCCCACCCCTAGAGGCTGGGGATGAGTGCCTAGGAAGAGGGAGACAAAGGGCCGCTGCCAGGGCGGGGGAGAGCAGAGTGGAGACGTGATGCTGAGAGGAGCCCCACCCCCACCCCGCAGAGGAGGCCAGCATCTCTGGCCCTTCCCAGAGGGTCTCCTCTTGCCATGCAGGGCTGACAAATGCTGCATTTGTGGTCAGCTGGCCTCCAAAACTCAATTTGCTGCAGTGAGCATTTCCAAACCTCAGTCCATCTGGCCTGGTGGCCTGGGATTCAGACTGGACCAAAAGTGGCCCCCACAGCTGACGTTACTGCGATGATGGAGGGCTCGGCTTGGAAGGGTGGGTTCCATCAGGGATACAGGGGCCCCAGGGAAGCTCACAGCTGGAAGGGGACCCTCCATGGGGATCTCTTGGAAAAATAAGGAGAGAAACAAAGGCCATCTGAAATTATTTTGAGTAAGAACTCTGGCCTGCACGCAGGGATGGGTCACTAGAAAGCAGAGCAGTGGGATAGGGCTGATCCCAGTACCGGATGGGAGGGTCTTAGTTGGGCTTGAGGAAAGGCATCTAGGAAGGGAGAGGTAGCAACTGAGCTACAGTTACTTAGCACCTACAACATGCAAAATGTGCAGGAAGCAGCTGAGTAATGTAGCCTCCGGTTCCAAGGGGCTTGATCATGGCCTGGTGGCTCCGCCAATGTGTGAACTATTAACTTTAATGCAAACCAGTGAAATAGACATAGATGCAAAATGCCAAAGGAGGTGACAAGCAACTTCTGGGCTTTTTGTTCCTTCTGTACGCTTGGACCACAGAATTGAGTTGTCCTTGAGAGTTTTTTCCTCCTCAAGATAAATACAGCCCAGTTCCCTTCACCTAAGGGTCATGGTCATCACTAACTCTATGAATAACTTACAGCACACAAAGCACCTTCACACGTGTTAGCTTTTTCTCCTTCCTTAGCGGCTGTGATCTGAGGTGTTAATACATCAAAGTAAGTCTTACTGAACAAGTGGGGATTTCAAATCAGCACAGCTGAGTTACCAATTCCAGGTTTGATCTTACGGCTGTGTAACTTTGGGCAAGTCATTTAACTTCTCTGAGGTTCCATTTTCTCCTCTAGGAAATAGAGATAATAATACTTCTTTAGAGAACTACTGGGGAATAAAATTCAACTTACCAAGTGTCTGTTGAGTGCTTTTTATGTACCAGGCACTGTTCTAAGTATGTTGCATGTACTAACCATGACTTGAGGAAGCTGTACTATCTTTATTTCCATTTTATAGAGGGGGAACTAAAGCACAGAGAGGATAAATGATTTGGTTGGTAAACGGCACAGCTGGAATTTGAACCCATGAAGTCTGGCTCCAGAAAACACATCCTTAGTCACCAAGCTATGTGATATCAGTAGGAACCCAAACAGTAAGAGTTGCATTAGAGTCATCACATACAAAGGGAATGAGGGCACATGTACAACACTGAGTCAGTAAGTCAGTCAACAAACCTTAGGAGTGCCTGCTCCGTGTCAGCTCAGTTTAAGCTCTTGGAACAGAGTGGCCAACAAGACCAGACAGCTCCTGTCCTCAAGGAATTTCTATTCTTTTGGGGGTGGGAAGTGAATGTGTGTGTATATGTGAGTGGGAGCACAGAAAACAAACAAACAACTCCAGGAACTAAGTGCTAATCAAAAATAGACTATGTGAAGAAAGTGTCTGGAGCACTGCTTTAACCAAGGGGTTGGGGAAAGCCTCTCTGAGGACATGACATCTGAATTGAGACCTGAATGATAAGGAGGATACAGCCATGCAAAGTGCTAAGAGAAGAGTATTCCATGCAGAGCAAGTAGCATGTGCAAAGGCCCTGAGACTGCACCGCGCCGAGGTGTTCCAGGGCAGAAAGAACACCAATGTGGCTGAGGCCAAAGAGCAATGGGGAGAGAGGTGAAGTGACTTCCCTGGGACTCTTGGCAATTAATGGGGAGCAAGGGCTCCTACAGTGCTGGTTCTGTGCTTGTCCCACAGCCCCACACTGCAGCCACACCGCGTGAGTGCACTCAGGGAGTGGAGAAACTAGCTTGGTGTCTCACATCCAGCATTTTAAAAATGAAGTGAATAGAATATGATAGAATAGGACAGGACAGGACAGGACAGGACAGAACACAATACAGCAGGTCACAGTACACAGGTAGTAAGTGTAAATATTATTTTGTGAAATTGGGTTTGATTATCTAAGAGAGATATTTCTGGGCTATTTATGTACAGGTTCTTATGTAACACGTAAGAATGCTGCCCATCGTTCTGAGCTCTGAGAACACAGGCTTCTTAGGTATCTGGCTAGTCAAACTGAGAATTGCATTAGGAGGAAAACTCAATTCTGAAACAAAACAGAAAGGTGGTGGTGTCATCCAGGCCCTGCTGTCCCCTCTCTGTCAGAGCAAGACCTTGTCTAGCTCCCCTCCTAGACGCGTGGCCTCCCCTGGCCACACTGGGGTGGGGTTCCTGCAGTGACCCTCTCAACTCTGCCCTCTCCTCCCCAGGTCTTCAAAGAGCACGGTCCCTTCAGCTTCACCAGCCAGCTTTCCTGCCCAGAGACCCAGGACACCATCCATCCCCTCGACGAAGAGGCCTTCCCTAAGGTGTCCGCAGAGCTGAGGAACTCGGAGCTGCACGGCAGCACAGACAGTGGCTTTGGCAGTGCCAAGCCATCCCTGCAGACCGATGAGCCCCAGTTCCTCCTCTCTGCCCCCCACCCCCAGGCTGGGGGGACTCTTGGAAAGGGGGCACCCCTGTCACTGGAGAACAGCTGTGGCAGCGGCAGCAGCAGCAGCACAGACAGCGGGATCTGCTTACGGGAGCCCAGCCTGAGTCCTGGCACGGAGCCCAGCTGGGAGCCGCAGGTGGGGAGTGACAGCCCGGACCCGGATGACAGTGGCATTGGCCTGGTCCAAAACTCCAAAAGACAGCCTCAGGATGTGCCAGGTGGCTCAGCTTTAGGCCACGTTAGTCCCCAGGGGCCTGAGGGGCCTGCAGAAGAAGACCCAGCTGCAGGGGCGTTCCAGGGCTACCTGAAGCAGACCAGATGCACAGAGGAGAAGGCAGCCAAGTCAGGCCTCCTGGAAGAAGAGTCCTCTTCAACAGATGGCCTTGGCCCCCAGTTCAGGATGCGCCTAGATACTGAGATGGGCTGGCCTCTACCGGCCCTGGCCAAGGGCTATATGAAACAGGAACCCCCAGAAATGCCTCTTGCTCCCCCCGGGGACCCAGCTGGACCATGGAACCAATCAGTTGAAGAATGGTCACTCCTGAGCTTAACCAGCTGCGGTGAGCACAGAACGTCTGACTGGAGCTTTGCCCATGACCTTGCCCCTAGGGACCCTGTGGCCACCCCAGGCTGTCTCCTGGACAACTTTGACTCAGACATGGGCGCCCTGCCACTGATCTCCAGTCTGCTCACGAATGAGTGACTCAGGCTAAGGGGCTGCGTTTGGTTTCAGCTACACTCTGCCCCGACCAGGAGGAGAGGCCCCGGGAGACAGACGTGAAACACAGGGCCAACCTGTGCACTGTTCTGCAAGCCCAGTGGGACCAGCACTAGCCAGGCCCAGTAGGTGTTCCGGGCAGGAAGAAGCGATCTCACTAAGTTAGCACAGGGTACTTGGATGGCATTGGCCTGGTTTGCCCACTCTGGCAGAACTGAGAAGGGCAGGGCAGAGACCTCCTCCCTCCTTGTCCCTTCCTGTATGGTAAAGGATTATTTGCTCAGGGGAATCATGGGGACTTGGGGAGTCATGGTGAGGCCACCAGGCTGAAGTCAGCTCAGAGAGCCAGGCCTCCCCATTTAGGATGAAGCATGGAGCTTCCGGATGGAGGAAGGATGGAGGGCTGGGAGGATGGAGGTTTCAGGGTCTTGCTTCAGGGGCCATTTCTAGGGGGAAAAGGAGAGAGCAGAGGCCGGAGGGAGCTGAGACCCAGAAGGTCTTCTGGCTCAGAACCCACCCTCTGGGGATGTTTCGTGCCCATCTGCTGACAGCTCCCTCTTTCGAGCAAATAGCACACATCTCCGTGGGACACTTGGAGTGGTCAAGCCACTCACTAGCCTCACCCTGCTGCCCCACCGTCTTGATGACAGTACCAGAGAAACCATGTGAGTTTGTGCTGGTCCAGACTCAGCCCTTCAGGGTCTGAAGTGGCCTCTGAGCTCAGTCACCACCTCATCTGCCCAAGAGGGTCAAGGTTGGGACCTACGCTTGGGTTTGTGGCTAACGTCCAGCTGCAGACCCACAGGACAGGGCCCATGGGCTAGACCCTCTGTTCTCCCAGTAATCAGCTGTGTGACCTTGGACCAGCCATGTCTCAAAGGGCCCCAGGTACCCCATCTGTGAAATAAGGACTCAGTCTCTAAAGGGCCCTCCATGCTGGATGTTAGCCAAGCTGACTTCTGGGATGACATTTCCAACCCCTTCTGCCCCGGGGCTGGGAGGAAGTGGACTGCAGGACCCACGTCTGCACGGAGCCAGCTGCTTTCTCAGGCCGAGGGCTAACAGGTCTAGCTGGAGTCCATGGCATCATGCTGAGAGAGCTGCCGGACCCTGGGCCCGGAAAGGGGGCACTGCTTCCCCACAGGCAGTTCGGAATCTGTCTTCAAAGCCAGTTTACAGTCCATGGGCAGGGAAGCTGGGAGGGGTGACAGGCCTGGGGTGCGCCTCCCTGAGTCATGCCTTGGCCCCATGTCCTCCGGGGCATCCTGGGAACAGACATCAGGCTCAGGGAAGCCAGCCAGAACCCCTTCCACTCTTCCAAGAGGCTTGTAGGTGCCAGTCTGATAACTCCCTCTGGAACCAGGTTTGATGGAGGGTCCCTCTGCATTTCCTAGGAAGGTTTATTTATTTGTTCTGTTCATTTATTTATTGAAGAGGCCACGTAGTATAGTGAAAGAATTCTGGATATTTCCAGGGCCTAGGAGTTCTAATTCCAATTTCAGTTTCTAGCTATGTGACCTTGGGAAAGTCACTTTTCCTCATCTGTGAAATCAGAAAATGTTGCCTGACTCGTTTCATTCATAGTGATGTGAGGTTCCACTAAGGACGTGGATGTGAATGTGCCTTGAACACAAAGCTCTGTAAATGAGTGGTGTGTATTTTTCCTCCCAATAAAGTGTCAGGACCACAGGAATCTTGTGAAACCGGTCAGATTTCTGATGACACCGTGGCTAGTGGACAACACAAATCGTTGATGATAGAGGATGATAATAAATAAGATGTGTGATATGGCTTTAAGGTACCAGGACTGAGGACTCAGGCTCAAATCAGGTGCAGGTCCTCATGCTCACGTTGTCTGTGACCTTGGGCAGGCTTCTTATCCTAAGTTCCAGCTTCTTCATCTATAAAATGGAAAAAATAATTCCCCTTGGGCAGATGTTCTAAGGCTTAAATGAGCTCACACACAAAGGGTTTAACACGTGCCAAGCGTGTAGAGTTCCGTGCGTTAAGTAGCTGTTGTTGGCTTTTAGAGATGTAAAGGGAAATGAATAGTTTTTCTTGGAAACGGGTGGACGTGAAAGAGATCGTGAAAAACGTAAGGAAATTGCTGAAAGAGTATGTAAGGAAGGATACTGAGTGCAGCGTCATGTAAAGAGTATGTTATGTAATGAAAGAATGGAAATGTAAGTACCGTGGAAGAGCATGCAGAGGATTCTCTCAAAGCACTGAAAATCAGGAGTGGGACGTAACAGTGTTTTAGATGTATATTCTGATAACTTGAAAGAAGATCCCGACAGCCCCTCTTCCAGGAAGGCAGCAAACCAGGCATCCTTGGAGCCCCACCAGCTGCTCCCCTCAACCTGTAAGTGTGTCCCAAGGGTGCTTCTCATAAGTGCGGAAGCCACCTGTATTCAATTCTAAAAGCAACCTGCTCCTTCCACGAAAAGCCACATGTGGGTTTGAAGCTGTCACCAAGCTCAGCCCAGCGGGTGGAACAGACCCAGGGCTCTCGGGTACACTTTGTTCTTTGTCGCAACCTGGATCCTCCAGGAGGTGGCTGGGGACACAGTGTCCCTCCCCCCCCCCCCCGTGTCATCTCCAGCGATGCCTCGCCCCTTTTACTCTGAGAAAATAACCAGTTCTGGGGAAGTAACGATTCTATCGCTTTCAGAGAACTTGACTAATCTCACACCACTCGGGACCTGCTCAGACTTTTGCCCTGAAGGACTCCTTGCCAAATTGGTAAGAGGTGTGTGGGCTCGGTCACTTTCTCCTGGAAATGAGTGTTAGAGATGGTTGTTGCCCCCAAAGCAAAGACCCTGGAGGCAAGTTGGATGGAGGCCGGTGGAGAGGGTAAAGATTCAGAGAATAAGGGGCATCATCCTCAAGGAACCGGGGCCAGTTTGGATGGGAGAGAGGAAGCACAGAGCAGCTGGACGAGAGTGGAGTCTGAGGATGTGGGCTGTGGCTGCAAGCATCCCTTCTGCAGAAGGAGTGGGAGTTCGTGCCATGTCTCCTCTGCTTTCAGGCTGCTCTCTGACCACCCAGCACAGCCAGGACCGTGGGAGAAATTGAGAGCGTTCTTCCAAACAGTGATGAGACACTTCCAGGCTTCTCGGGAATTTGGATTGAAGTCCCCAAGAGATGGCCCCGTTTGTTTCTTACACTGAGTAACCTCCTTGAAGGGTTTTCCAGGCTGAGGAATATATGATTCTGCGTTTCTCTGAGCTAACGGAACTTCCTCTTAGTAAGGAGAGAGGGGAAATGGGCCGGCATTGACTGAAGAGGAAATTCTGTTGAACCGTGTTTTCCCAAATTTGTAAATAGCTGTAGTCAAAGAGTCTGCCTTGTCTTCCCTCAAAGGTCTCCATCCCCACCCCACACCACTCCCAGTGCACGCACTGTCACAGAACATATCCATGGCCCCCGAGACGGACCCACCCGCTGCACTGAATGGAGCCCCTAGGGCAGTGCGGGTGGAGGGTCTCCAAGCCTTGCATGTGAACAGCAGAGAAGGGGGGCTGTCCCTGTGCCCACCTGGGACGGCATGCTGGTAGCCGTGTGAGGTAGTCCGAGCGGTTAGGGCTGGTTTTATCAAGCCCCAATCTAGATACTGGAAGGCATGACTCATCCATTTCCTGTAGTGCTTATGGGTTTGAGGGTTTCTTTTCAAGCAAATCCACAATTAAAAATTTTTATTAATCATTTAACATTTTTTTCAGTACCCACCACACCTTCCTCCTGATCAGCTTGGTCTTAACTTCACCTGAGCTCCCACAAACATTTGAAAAGGACGCTGGGGCCCAGTAAACACTGACAAAGAAGGGTTGAGTGAGGTGAAATTAGTGTTTTAAAAAGATAACCCTGGTCCATGTACAAGGCATGAGTCCGAAGGGACCAAGCAGGCTGCAGGGAGAACTGGTTGGAGGCATTCACTGTCAGCATTTGATTTCTTCGTGAAACATTAAGCACATACCACGTGCTCGATACGGTGCTTGGCCCTGGGTCATAGGCGGAGAATAAAAGATGCGTGGCTTTGTGGAGGGCTCCATCTGGGTATGAAGATAACCAGTAGACTAACAAACGGTTTATTGTAATCAGTGGCAAGTGAGTGCCATGAGAGAAACTGGCATTCCACACAAGGGATGGAGGCAAGAGGCAGAGAAACTGAACGGGAGGTTGTAGGAGTCAGCTCAGGCTGCCTTGACAAAATACCTTAGGCTGGGTGGCTTCAAAACCATACAAATATCTCTCCATGTTCTGGAGGCTGGGAAGTCCAAGACCAAGGTGCTCGCAGATTCAGTTCTTGGTAAGGGCTCTCTTCCTGATTGCAGATGAGGCTAAAGACTTCAGTGTGGCCCCTTCTCCGGCAACGTACATAGTGGGATGGGACGGAGGTGGGGGGGGGGCGGGGCGGGGAGGGGAGGTTGCAGAGCTCTGGTTTCTCTTCCTCTTCTTACTAGGACACTTTTTCCACTATGAGGGTTCCACTCACAACCTCATCTAGCCCTAATCACATCCCAGAGGCCCCACCTCCTAATACCGTCACATTAGGGGTTAGGGCTTCAACATATGAAGGAGGAGGGCACAATCAGTCCGTAACAGAGACTGAAATGATAATCCCATCAAATGACAGTATGATCAGGGACAGTGGGAACAGAGAGGAAGTGACAGATTCAAAAGAAATTTTGAAGGGAGAATTGGCAAGATTTGATGGCAGGCTAGAGTGAGAAAAATAGGAATCAGGATTACTAACCGTACTCGAATGTGGATGAGGAGAAAAGTGAAATATGGCCGCAGAAGGACATGTGGGCAAGGAGGAAGAGGGGAAGTGGTGAGTTCTGGAGTCGATATGACAGGTCAGCCAAGGAGAAGGTCCTCCAGCCATTGGCATGGCTGGCCTGGCACTCGGTGAGAACTCAGGGCTGAAGATTCAGATGGGAAAGCCTTTGTGCTATGACCCACTTGATGGCTGAGCTCACAGCCATAGGTGTGGAGACACAGAAACAGGTGTGCGAAACACCACCACGCACCCCTAACCCCGGCAGCCAACATGCAGTTAGAAGACTCACCCGGCGACCTCCCACCTCGAGGAGAAGCAGGCTGCCGTCCCTCTGCTCTTCGCCGCGCCTGTGCCGGGCAGCCGTCTGGCAGACCCCAGCTAGCGGCCTCACGGGTGCTGTGTTGTTCCTGAGACAATCACAGCCCATCACGAGGGCGCAGCTGAGAGTTTTTAGTAAATGAGCTCATCTGTTGAGCTCATTAGCTCTGGAGTAGGCGTAGGGAGGGGTGCTGGTCAAAGAAGGTACTATCAGCAAAGGTCTGGGTGGAGGGTGCCACACCTGTATGCCTTTACCTGCACAAGCAAGGAGGGCTTGGTGGAGGCTAAGGCCTCATGAAGGCCCTGGAGAGAATGGAAACAGTCTCAGGATCCTGCTACCCAGGCCCCAACCCCAGCATGATTCTTTGCCCTCCATTTCCCAAGGCGCCTCTTTGCCTATTCCCCAGGGCAGTTTCTCAAAGTATCACCAGCATTCGCCACGAGCATTCGAATCACCTGGGGCTGCTCGTCTTCCTAAGCTTCACAAAGCCCAGAGTTTCTAAGGCTAGTTCCCGGGACCTGCTTAGTAAACAAATTACAGGTGATCAAATTGCAGGTGATTCCCATACACAGGAAAGTTTGCGAGTCACTCCTTTCGCGAATACCTAGATGATTTGCTGCTGCTTCTATTAAACTCAACCCTTCTCTCCCCAACTGCCCCTGGATGGTATCACCCAATCTGTACCTTTCAATGCCTTGGATACTGATGACTTCCAAATACCCCCTCAGGATTTCTCCCCAAACTCTAGTGCTTCCACAGCAGCTCCATTTGGATGTCCAGCACGCATCTCAAAATTATAACATCAACCACAGAACCCTTGATTCCCTCACACATTCATCCTCCCTCCGGTCTCTTCCTCCTGATGGTCCACCACTTACCCAGTTATTGACAACAAAACCCAGGAATCACCCCTTCACAGCCCACATCTGATTCATCAGGTACATCCTATCAGCTCTACCTTCCAAATAGATGGTGAATCCAACCACCCCCAGACTATCATCCCAGTCAAATCCATTATCATGTCTCACCTGGACCAATGTTCGTCCCCTTACTGTCCCTGTTTCCACTCCTGCGCCTTGAGTCTAATCCAGCATGATTCGTGCACTGTACTTAGTCTAGGACCGTAGCCAATGTGATCTTTATAAAATATGACTCAGGTCATGTTATTTCACTCCTGGAAGCCCTCTCCTTTGCTCTTGGTCCAGATGAGAGCGAAAATCCAGCTAAGCTGGTATCTGCCAGCTCTGTCCCTTGCTCACTCTGCTTCAAGCTAATTTCCACCTCAGGTCATTGCCCTGCTCCTCCTAGGTCTTTTCCTGTATTTCCTCCCTGTTTTATTCAAGTGTCATCTCAAATGGAGCCTCCTTGGAGAAGTCTTCGCTGCCCACCCCTCTCCCAGTATCCTCCCCATCTCTATTCCATCCCTCAATCCCCAGCTTTTTCCCGTCAGAGCCCTTATTGTTACCTGTAATTATGTGATATATTTATATGTTTATTTGCTCGTAGTCTGTCTCTCCCAATAAAACAGAAGATCTGTGAAGGCGAGGGCTTTATCTCTTTGTTCATTCCTGCATTCTCACAGCCTAGAGCATAGAGTTTGTATTTGCTGAAGGAATGAATGAGCAAGCAAGTAAATAAATAAAGGCAGACACAATGTAAGGCAATAGGTGCTGTCTTAGCCTACATTGCCCCATCCAGAAGCAGAGCCTGATTCAAGGACTTGTGGGTGGGTGGTTTATTTGGAAGGTGATCACAGGGAACAAGAGTGAGGGACCAAGAGAAGGAAAAGCCAAAACAAGAATATGTTCTCAAGCTGGTCATGCTGGGAGATGCTGGACCTTGATCCCACTGGAATGTTCCTTGGAGCATATAGAGACCTCTTCCAACTGTCCCCTGATCATTGACAGGAGAAGCCCTGATCCATCTGCTCCTGAACCCCACTGGTTGAAGCTTCCCCCAGAGATGCTGACTGCTGTGCACTTTGGGGCTGCCGGTGCATGAGGGTCCATGGACTACCCCTGAACAGAAGGAGCCAGGGCAGAAAGCAAATGATGGGCAGTGGACACTGGAGAAGAGACTTGTCAGCACAGAGGGAGTTGGAGCCTGCTCAGAACTGGGTGGAATCAGAGGTGGAGCTGAGAGGATGTAAGAGAAGAGGCATCAGCTGAATGTGCTGTGACGGAGACGTGCTCGGAGGTTGTAGGAGGGGCGTTTGACCCAGCTAGAGTGTTCAATGCACATTTGTTGCAGTAAAATACATGATTTATTAAATTATGCTAAATGAGGTTAGGAGACTCTCCCGAAACTTGAGATAGTGTAAGATCTGAGCCCGCAATTCAAACCTGGGACAAAGAGACCACACAATTAGTAGAACAAGGGCTATGCGGCATGATGCAACAGAGTTGAAGAAAGCGAGACACTCACATGGAGGAGGTGTCTATCAGTCCATCAGGCTGAATGGACAAGTCCATGGACAGGCTTCTAAAGCAAGGTGGTTGGTCTGGAGATGCCCCAAGGGCAAACGGGCAGGGCCAACAGACCCAGGGAGTGGAAAGAATGCTCAGGAGTGGAATGGAACTCAAGAGCCCTGGGTTCTATCCTCAACCAGCTCAATCTTACCATGTCACCTCCAGGCCTCAGTCTTCTCATCTGCCAAATGGAGAGAGTAGTGTTCAATCTGACTTGTCTCAGTAATGCACTGGGCATACTGCTGTCACTGACTGTAAGACATCCAGTCCTCTTGTCACTGTGAGCTCTTGGAGGGCAGACACTCTTGTTTTATCTCTGTGTCCTTCACACCCAACCAATGGCTAATATAGAGCATAAGGACTCAGTACATTTTTGATGAATAAATGAATGCATGAAAAATGGATTTCCTCACAAGGAAAAGCATGTGCAAGAAATAGAAGAAGTATAATATCCAAACAGGAGACGGCAGTGATGGTAACGGTAGCCTGAGGCTGAATGGATCCTTGGGAGACATTAGACTGAGACAAAAATAAAGCAGGCTGTACATAAACTTGATTTTCCTTTCAGGCTTGTCATCTTCTTGGCTTCGTCCTGGCATATCATGATTATTCCCTTCCCTGCTGTTCTCACCCTGTAGCTCTTAGGTGCTGGAGAGACTCAGGGCTACAGACTAAACAGGAAGCCTAGAGCAAGGGGATGTGGTCAGGAGGCAAGGCGAAGGACCGTGAAAACATTGAACATGCAGCCGTTCACCCCTTCAGCAAACATTCATTGAGAACCTGCCCTGGGCAGGCCCTCTGGGAATACAGCAGGCAACAAGACACAATCTGCTCCTCCTTGGCTTACCTCTGCTGTATACACACACACACACACACACACACACACACACACACACACACACACACACAGCCCACTCAGAGCTTCTCCGCCTACCTCGTCCCCTGCGCCCTCCCCCAGTACTGTGGAACTGAAGTCACCCACACTCTGAAATAGCCTTGCAGCTGGAAGGACCCTCAGTGTCCTCAAGTCCAACGTCAGCCTTATACAAACAAGGCCCCTGGGGCCCACCAGCTCCTGGGACTAGAACAGAAGACAGGGTTCTGACATTGTCCAGCCCCCTCCCTCCCCACGGCTCCCTGCCCGTGTATGAGAAGCCTCATCCGAGGTTTTGGGGAGGAGGAGACAACCCCCGTGGGTCTGGAGGAAACATCCCGGAGACGGAGTCTACTGAGACCTCCAGCGCTGCCCCACCGGCTGTTTTGCTGGCCTGCTGCTGCTTGGGGGGTGGGGGGTGGGGACAGAACATTTTCACTTCTGGTCCCCAAGTGTGAGAATTCACCAGGCCACTGGCTTCCTGTTTTGTACCAGATCTGCTTAAATATCACGGCTTCTAGATGGTTTTTGATCACTAAGCAGTTTTTTAAAATACAGTAATGATACTCCCATGAGCTCCCACTTCGAGGTTCTAAGAACCCCAAGCCAGAGAGAGGGGTATCGTAGATGTTGGCCCCTCTGTGGCTGCTGGCAGGAGCAAGGTCATGACGACGGAAAAGGAAGCTGCAGGAGGGCAGAGCCCCCTCCTCACCTGCGCAGCCTCTTCGTGGGCTTGGCCATCCCTTAGGTTGTCCCTTCAATAGGAAAAGTCACTGTGTCTGCACTTTCTCCAGATTTGTATCTGCTGATGATTAAAGGGTGGGACATGATGCAGGACGGGAAGAGAAAATCCAAAGCTTTGGTTTTCAGAGCACCTGGGATTGGACCAGGGATGAAGCAAGACCCAAGATGCCCCCAAAGAGACCGAAGAAGCCTCCAATATAATTTCCTGAGAAGTTCCTGGCTGCAGCCAGAGCCGTACAAGTCACCATGGAGAACTCAGAAAAGGTGTTAAGACCTGATTTTTGCCTACAAGAAGTATTCATCAAATAGGAGGGAGTGAGGTTAATCTCAAGAGAGACTGGGTTCCCCCACAGTGCTTAGCACAGTTCCTAGCACATTATAGAAGCTTCATGAATGAATACAAGGGAATGATCATAAGTTATGGGAGCCAGAGAGTATTTTGTATTAAAAAGCAGAGGACAAGAAGATCTCCAGGTCTTAAAGAACTTTGGGGATGTGAAAATTGAGCGAGCACAAAGAACAGGCAGAATTCGGTGATTTGGAGGCCATATAGGGGATATAAAAAATAATAGAAAGAATAAGGAATGGGTCAGTGAGAAGTTCAGAGCTGAGGACAGAAGCCCTTCTCACCACACCAGGGGACCCAGAAAAGAGATTAGAGACCAGAGGGAGGGGCCTGCTTCCTTGGGGACCGGGAGCTTGGGAAGCTGCTAGCCTGGGTAGAGGCTAAAAGTAACAGAGGATTATAAGGAAAATAAATTCTGGCCTGGCCTAAGCAAATCATTTCACTAGAACTTGAGCCTCTGTTCCCTCACCTGGAAGCTGGGAGTATGCAGTGAGACAGTGCGTATGAAATCCCTGCTCTGCACTGATATGTGTCCAGCAAGCATTAGTGTTTTGTCTTCCTGCTAAAGAACAGCTTGGTTGGGAGTGGTCCAGTCTGGGATGCTGGTCGAACTTATCCAAGGTCAAAGACAGACTGAGTAATATTTACGATCCTCAAGCATCAGGGTCTAAAGGAACTAAAAGGTCACCTTTCAGTTGCCACCTCCTGAGTTAGAGCGTTATAACTACACTTGGTACTTACATCTTTTGTTTATTGAATGCCTACTATGTGCCAAGTCCTATGGGAAAGACAGAGAGTACAGAGATTAAAGATAGTAATAATAAGACCCTCTTTTTTCCCGCAAGAAAAAGAGAGGAGACTTGGAGAAGCAGTACAATCCCTGAATTTCTAGATGCTGAAACGAAAGCCCAGGGTGGGGACGTGATAGCCCGCGGCCACACAGCATGGCAGGACAGGTCAAGACCAGACCTTCATCTACGGTGTTCAGCCCTCCTCCTACCAAGCCCTGAGGTCAGGCTGCATCTGTGCGGCCTCAGGCTCTACTCGGGCTCCAGTGCAGTCAGTGGCTGGCTGTACAGCCTACCTCTGTAAGCCTCAGTCTCTCCATAAGTAAAAGGGGGCCAATAATCATCTCCATGTCACAAGGTTGCAGGAGGCTCTGGCACGGCCGTGAGTCTGGGTGCCCGGCCAGTGCCCAGAACAACCAGACCTAGAGCCAGATTTCTAGGCACCTGCTCCCTAATCATTTCTGAATGAGTTGGAATCTGCCTCCAACAAAAATATGGATAATCCTAGGGTGGGGCCTGGGGCCCCAGAGGAAAGAAAGCTGTGCTAGCCAGACTACGGAAGTCAGGAAAGCGAGGGGGAGGCAAAGAGGACCGGGAACACGTCAGAGGACCCTAAAAGAGGAAGTGGCTCAGTCTCAGTTCCGCTCCCAAGGATAGGAAATACCCTCCATTCTCCCGGCCCTCCGCATCTGTCCCTGTCTCCTTACCTGATACCACCAAACCTAGGGCCAAGACCACCTGGGCCCTGCGCTCCATCCTTTCGGTTTCCCCAAGGGCACTGAGTTCTGAACACTTGCAGGGGCAGACCCAGGCTCCACGCTGAGCAGGGCATGGTTGAGGTTTTATTGAGACTGGACAACCCCTGGGCCAAGAAATGGAACTCAGCCCTCAGAACTGAAGTTCAAGGAAGAAGGCCACCAAAGTCAGCCCATCTCCCTGACCCCTAATAGGCCTTCAAGGAAGGGAGGGATCCAGAGTCACTGAGGCTATTCCCCACCTCCACCTACTCAGGAGTAGAAGAGATGGGGCCCAGTTGAAGACCTCCAAATCCAGAGACTGGGTTTATTAAGTAGGAGCCTGGCTACACTAGGAGAATGGCCCCCAGACCGTGGCAGGAAGTGAGGGGATAGGATCTGGTAAGTCCTCTCTCTCCTTCCTTTTTTTCTCTGCAATCTGCTAGAACCCAGAGCAAGAAAGACACCAGGCCTCTGTCAAGAGAGGATAGGAAGACAAATCATATGGCCTTTGGCCTCCTCGCCTGCCATTGTCCTGGGCCTCTGCATCTCATTGGCTTTCTTGCTGGGACATGAGTGGGGAGACTGGCAGCTGGTAGTTGTAACTGCAGGTGTCGGCATTGGCAGGACCCCTCTCAGACCCTGCTCCATCCACAGCTGCCCCAGGAACTCAGTGTCTGTCTCTGGATTGAACAACTCCGCCCTGAGCACTTAGGCTAACATCCCCACGTGGGCTCCACCTCAGGTCCAGCAGGGCACAGATGGGAGGAAGAAGTGATGACTCATGAGCAAACTGTTTGCTGTCCACCAGGCTATTCTTGGTTCTTGATTTCCCGTGTACATTAGCTGTGTGTGTGTGTGTGTGTGTGTGTGTGTGTGTTTTAAGCCTAATTTGGGTTCCTGTTCCCCACTCCTGCCATTTCTGGTCCACCTTCCACATCCCAGGGCAGGCCTTGCACAGGAAATGGAGAACATCTGGAGCCAGAGTTCTCCCTACCATGCCCATCCCATCCCAGGAACCTAAAAACAAGAACGTATTTCTGGACTGTTCTCAGCACTGCTCTCAAAATTGTTTAGGAGGCACAGAGGCTGGTCAGCAGCAGAGAAAACAGAGCCAGATGGAGGCCAGGTGTATGAGAGGGCATGAGGGGTGTGGGGGCGGGGGGGGGGGGTGCTGTTGAAAGTGCCAGAAACACGTGCAGAGCGGAGCAGGGCAGAGTACAGGCCCCAGCTCAGCCTTCAGCTCTTAGGGGAAGTTGGTTCTGGGAGGAAAATTAAAAAGCTCCTGGAATCACGTCCCTGCCACATGGCTTGGCCTCCTGAGGGTATGACAGGTTTCTGGCCCTGGTGTCGGCTCTGCAGGGGAAGTGACAGGGGATGCTCCACGTAGTGCTGCCCTCTGGAGCCTCCAGGCCCCACCCACACCCGCCGAGCTGGGAGGACTCTGCTCTCCAGGGCACCTGGAACTCCTCCCACAGGCTCAGGGGCCTCTGGGAAACCAGCCCTACCTCTCTTGGGAATGTCCACCTCTCTGTTTCTGTGAGAAAGACACCATGACTTCCCCAGACACTGTCCCCAGAGGCCTGACTCCCTGCGGGACTCTCAGGCCTCAGCCTGGTGGTGTGCCTGGAGAAGATTCCTCATGTCCACGAGATGGGCCAGGCCAGGCCCTGAAGACCCAGGGGGCAAAGGCAGCCCAGGGGAGCCCAGGAGAGGCAGGTGCTCAGCCAGGAGCCTCCTCCTAAAGAAAAAGAAAAGGGACAGTGACAAAGAGACACATCTTGGGAAGGATTCCTCTAAACCATCACGTCTGGGCGGAGGAGCACGACAGAGGGAGAAACACGTGGGGAAGCTGAGTGTGGGCTCCAGTGAGGAGGAGACGAGAGAGAAACAGAGGGTCCGTGAGGGACTGCTGGAGGGAGGAGATGTTTAGATGGGAGAAAGCAACTGTGATGCAGAGATGGGGTGGGCTTGAAGGCAGACGTGGAAGGGTGTGACCAAAGGGTCAGCCACCCAGAAGCAGGGACAGCTCCAGGGCTCAGAAAGTTCAGAAAGAAGTGCTACAGTGATGCTCCTTGAAGAGGGTTCCCTTTTGGAACTTTCATCTCAGAGCAAAGGATTGAGATAGAAAGCCCTACTCGAGAAGCTTCCATCTGATTAGAAATAGAACTTCCCCAGGAAAGAAAGACAGGACATGGATCAGGTGGACAGGTGGCAAAGGAGTGACCGGTGCTGGCAGGAGGTGGGGGGACAGCATGACCAGAGACCATCTCCTACCGCACCCACTCCCCAGAAGGCGGGGGATGAACTGAATCCTCTCTGGATTCCAAGCAGTCCCTGGTGCTGGCCTTGGGTGCGTGGACTATCTGAGGACCACACTGGAACATCAGACTCACTCAGGAACTCACCAACCTTCCACTCACTTCTCCGGGACTGCAGAACGCTGACACTCCCCTCATCAGACAAGCCTGTTGGAGAACTTCATGTAGCCGCCGTCTGGACTGCTGATGTGGCCACTGATGGTGAAGGGTGGACCCATCTCTAACTCCTTCAGGTTCCTGAGAAGGATGCTCCAATCAGGTTACTGGGGCTGGGAACTTGGCCTCTCCCTGGGAGCCCAACTCCCTAGACCAGAGCCTGGGAAGAACTTCCCATGATTCACTGACTCACTGACTTATCTTCCAGAATCAGAGTTACCCCATCTCTGAGATCGGGCGAGGAGCAGGCCTGCCCTGTGGCAGAGAGCAGATGAGATGACCTACTGCGAGCGGACTTTCTGACTCCCACTCTGTGAATCCCGATTGTTTTCACGTGCTCCTCTCTTTTGACACCATATTATGCCTGAGATTATATTATTTGTAGTCAAGCATGTGTCCACCACAGACAGTGAAATGCATAAAGACAGAGGCTATGTTCAGTATCTCTGTATCCTCAGAAACTAAAACCACAATACCTACCACAATAGATCCTTACTGAATAAATGATGGGTGAATCCATAAATGAATTGATGGACGGATGGTGCCCTCATGGGGGGGTGAATGTTAAGACAATCACTGTCATCAGGACCTTACATGATCCTGTTCATGGTCAAGTTTTCATTCATGGAACTTTCTAAATGGACCCTGGCTCCTTTCTTTTCTCTTGTTTGCTTAGGGGCACAGGGAGGAGACAGGGAAGGGAAGCAGTACGTTTTGGCTCCATCTTTGATTTTCTTCTCAGGCATATCAAACCCACCACCACCATCCCACCCAGATGTACCATGAATCTACTCACCGGACTTGGTACAAGTTGAAGACAAAATTAGGCCCTAGGAAGATAATTGGAAAAGGGGTTAGTACCTCCAGGGAGGGCTACCCATCACTCTTCTGGGAACACCGGTTTCTCCCTCATCCCTGTCTAGGAGGCATGGGGTGGCTGGGCTGGGCCTCAGGATACTGTGGGAGGGTCCCAGTCTCATTCAGTGTCTGCTTCCTACCCCCACCCATGAGGGCAGCCCATCTTCCCAGATGGAAACACCAGCTTTTGGGAGAATAGGTCCTGCCACTGGGGATACCTCCATCAAGGGCACTGATTCCCCTGGGAAGGAGGCTTCAATTCTGACTCTACCACTTTCCAACCCTGTGACTTTAGCCTCACACCCTCATTTATTAAAAAAAAAAAATAGAGACTAAGTATTCCACCTTTATATGGAACTTAAAAAAAAATCGTATTAGGCAAAAGTGCATTGGCACACAGTAGGAGCTCAACAAACGTCCGTGGAAGGTGCTGAAGTTTGTGGCAGACCCGGGAGATGTTCTCGACCTCTTGGCACTCCTGCTCACCCGGGTCCTATGGGAAGTGCATATACAGATCAGAGGCGGGAGCACCGCAGCAAGTTCCAGGAGATGCCCAGAGGGGCTGAAGCATCAGCAAGCTTAGGGGAGGGCCCCAAGACCCACAGGCAGAGCAAGAGAGGCAGAAGGAGCCAGAGAAGGGGACACCTGCAGCTTGGCCTGTCTGGCCCATTGCCCTTGGCCTCAAGGCCCACACAGGCCTTGGGGATGGACTCTTGTGAGCTCTGAGGGGAGAGAAAGCTGGCTGCTGGCTGGGGTGGGAAGAACCCCTACTCCCTCAATAGAGGCCCAAGTACCCCACCCCCAACACCTCAAGTGCTCAGCCACCCACTCAAGTCTTCAACCACTGCAGCCACCACAGGAAATATTTTTACACGACACCATGCTGAAGAGTTTGCAGCCCCGCCTGGCCTGGCCAAATGCTACAGGAGAGGAGGGCTGGGCAGAGCTGGGGCGACAGGGTCCAGTGCTCACTCACCCTCCCAGCAGTACCCGCGCTGGTACCACTTGGCCAGGCTGTAGCCCAGGATGGACACGAGCAGCAGCGACAGCCCCACGCAGAGGATCAGGCCTAGGGTGCTAATGGAGTCGTCACCTGCAGAGAGACACACCTCCTTGGCTGGCTGCCCAGAACCCTCTCACAGCCCCGTATGCCAACTGACCTGCGCCATGTTTCACATATCCTCTCCTCCCTCCCCACTGCCATCAAGATGACTGTCCCCTGAGTATCTGGATCTGAGCTAGCGAGTCCAGCTGAGCTGGACTAAGATGTGAATGTCTGATACCTGATTTTTTAGAGGCAGCTTGTTTATCCAAAGTAACAGTCCTCTGACAATAGAGATAGTTTGGAGCTGGGAGGCCCGCCTGAAGCCACAGGCATTCTACTTGTTGAAAAAGGCACTGCTGTTTGGGGAGGAGCCCAGGAGGTCTCTCCTCGCATCAAGCAAGAAGGGCAGCCTGGAAGGTCCCAGGAGCAGAGACACGCAGAGCCTCGGTTCTCTCCCCTCCGAGCCCACATAAGTGGTGACAGAGTGCTAACCCTTGGGCTCTGTTTGCTACTTATACTTACCACTTCTTCCCTTTTTGTGGTGTGAGCTCTTAGCTAAATTTATGTTTTGTTTGTGCAACCAAGAAAGAGAAAGAGAGAAGCTGGAAACTTGCTGAAGCAGAAGTCGAGAGGGAAATCAGGTTTCAGGAAGAGGCTGATCATGGGAGCAGGAAAGGACCCACCTCTGCCAGGGCAGGGAAGGAAGAGGAGAGGCAGCCCCGCTCCTGCTGGATAAGGAGCCAGGAGTGAGAAATAATAAAACTGATTCCCCATCTCCATGGCCCTGGAGTTCCAAGGCTCCAGAGGCGTTGCCGAGAGGCCAGGCAGGGCAGTGTTACACACAGCTTTGGCACAGCAGGCTTGAGTCTGAAGCCCATGCCCATTTGCAAAATCTGGGACCTGAGTAAATCCCTTTCCGTTGCTAGACTTCAATTTGGTCTTATGGAGAATAAGAATAACAATAAATACACATAGAGGTGTTGTAGTGGTTAATGGTGATGCCATCTACAGAGCACTTGGGAGAGGACCTGTCATACACTAATTGCTCAATAAATGTTAATTATATCATTACTATTGTTGTCATTATTATCAGCAAATGGTGCAATTGTATTCTTAAGTATTTCACAATTCCCCCACCCAAGATTTCTCTCTTGCATGGCCCTGACCCTTCTTCCCATTAAAGCAGCCAGGTTGGTCTCAGAGAGAATATGACAGCCAAATGCAGAGAGAAAGGCTCTCTCCCCCTACTCGTAGATTTCAAAAGCCTGGGCCCTTAGAGAAAGGAGAGGACTCACAGCATAGGCAAGAGGTGAGCAGAAGCAAGATTGCGCTTCTCACTGTATTAGAGAAAAATCTCCAGCCTGGGGGAAGGGAAGGAAGAAAACTAGGCAAGAGAGATGGGGCGGGTGGGGTGGGGAGAGAAGCACTGGAAAATATTGGAAAGATGTCATTGAGCCCCAGAGAGAAAGTCCTTGTTCCCTGATCCAAAGTGGAGCCCCAGGGAGTCAACAGAATTCCCAGAAAAAGCTGTGGGACCTGAGAGCTGGACTGAGCCCCAGAAAGACAGCAAGAGCCCAGTAAGGAGAGTCAGATTGGAACATCTGGGCAGATGGAGCCTCAGGCAGCCTTGAAGCGTTGCTGTGCCCTCTCATGCGTGGGGGCAACCAAATGATTTCTGCCCCCAAGAGAGGTGGGGAAGTCACAGAGAAGCCCTGCAGACCCGACGGAGTCATGCAGCTGGGATCCAGAGACACCTTGGCAGCACCGTGTTCGGCTGATATTCAAAGCCCAGGCCAAGTGACCCCGCTGCTGTGAGTGTCAGTGTGAGCAGACAGCGTCAGGGACTGTGCACCTGGCCCCCACCCCTTAAGTCCTCAATTGAAGGAGGAAATAGGGATCCCCAAAGCTGCTAATGGCGTCTTCTCTGTGCCAGGCACTTGTTCTTGGCACTTGTATCATGGCAATAAACAAAACATAAAAATCTTTGCCTTCATGAAGAATATATTCCAGTGGAGGGAGACAATTGAAAAAAAAAGGAAAGAAGTTATATAGTATATTGAAAGGCAATACATGCTAGGGAGAAAGAGATAAAGCAGAGGAAGAGATAGAAAGCTCTGTGGGGATGAGAGTATAGTTTTAAGTGGTCAGGAAAAGCCTCCTGTAGAATGTGACAGTTGAGAGGAAAGCCATAGGTGAGAGAAAGAACAAGCCAGGTAGATAGCCAGGTAAAAAGTGTTAGGCAGAGGATGCAGCAGATAGAACTGGGGCAGGAGACTGCCAAGCAGCTTCCAGGAATATCAGGGAGGCCTGAGTGATGAGCAGGGGCAGGGGGTGAGGGAGAGCAGCAGGAGGTGGGGTGGAAGGAGCCAGAAATGCGTGCTTTGAAGGCAATGAGGGGAGTTTGGTTTTTCCTCTGAGCAAGACCAGGAGCAGTGAAGTGACATGATCCATTGTTTTCAAAGGACCACTCCGCTGGCTACTGTGTTAAGAATAGATGGGGCAGCGGGGGATGAAGATGGGAGACCAGCCAGGAGGCTACTGCAAAGATCCAAGCAAGACATGATCATTGGAGGGAAGCAATGCAAGAAACTGAGAGGCAAAGTCAGAGAGAGACCATCTATGTGGATAAGAAAGCAGCACAGTGACCCAAGAGCTCAAGCCTCCAGGAGCTAGGGGTGGGTAAACAGATGACCCAACAAATCATGGTAGGAGTATTGTGCTGTTTGTGGAAGCTGGAGTTTTAAAGGGTTTCATCGAAGAAGACTGTCCAGGAGTAGAAAGTACCCTCAGGAAAGCACCAGCAGGGAAATCACAGCCTTCCAGAGACCCAGCTGGTGAAGGAAGGAGATGTGCTATCTCTGTTTGCTACCATTTTGTCCCCATCGCCAACAGTGCCTTCTGACTTAGGTGGCTTATAGACACATTAACTACTACCTGTTTTACCTCTTTATCATTCCAGGATGCCCCTTTAACTAATATTCTTTACTCATTCCCCCTTTTGTATATCTTTAAATTTTTATTATAAAATATTTCATGCACACGGAAGCATATAGAATAACATGATGAACATGCATGTGCCTATGACTAGTTGTCAAAGAATTCTAAAATTTTGCCATTCTTGCTTATTAATCATCTCAATTTCAGAGTAGTCCTCTCCTACCTCTTCCTCTGAGTAACTTTTCTCCCTAATTTGGTGTTTAGCATCCTTGTGCATGGTTTTTGTACTATTATTTCATTTCTCCCAATAATTCAATATATGTATAATGAAATGAAATAATAGTGTGTGTGTATATATATATATATATAATTTTGCATGTTTTCAAACTTTATAAAAATGACAGTAGGATTACTTCCACTTCCAGCCACCATGGAATAAAGAAGGCCAGATATACTCTGCCTTAAACATCTAGAAAACCAGACAAATATGTGAAATAATGGAGAGAGGCAGTACAAGACGGTGATGTCTGAAAGAAGGAAATGAAATGCTCCACGACTGCCGAGTTTATTGCCTGGAGTGAGTTTCCAACTTACAGTACAGGGAGGTGAGACCCAAAGAGAGCCTAGCACTCCAGGTTGAGGGGAAAGAACGTGGCATCTGGGAGACGAACGCAGCTTGAATTTATGGGACCAAACACTAGAGAGGAAAGTCTACATAGAGAGATTTCCAGAATCTGCAGAGGGAACCCCTGAAAACTTTCTCTGTGGCTTGTCTCTTACTTTTGTTTATGGTGTCTTTTTTTGAGCAGAATTTTGACTTTTATTTTAGTTCAAGTAATCCATATTCATGGTTTTAAAAATCTTATTTAAGAAATCCATCTCTACTCCAAGATATACTCTTTCATTTTCTTCTAAAAGTTTTCAAATTTTGTCTTTCATAGGACATGAATCTAACCAGAATTCATTTTTCTATACATTATAAGGTGATGATCTAGCTTTTAAATGGAAAATTAATTTTCCGTACTTTTCCCCAGTGATCTTCATTGCTACATACATCTTCATCTACTTGCATACATCAAGTTTTACAAAAATGTATGTTTCTTTTCCTGAACTCTTGTCTCTGTCGGTTAAATGTCTATCACCATGCCACTTCTACATTACCTTAATTACTATGGCCTCATAATAATCTTGATCACTAATAAACACTTCTTAGTCTCTCTCTGAATCTTAGAATCAGCTTTTCAAGAACAGTGAAAACTCCTATTAGAATTTTGATTTGGATTGCTGTGGATTTATAAGTTCATTTGGGTAAAACCGATATTGTGACTTCACATTTATAAGTATGACATATATTTTCATTTATTTGTGTCATCTTTTATAGGCTATCATATGTTTCATAGGCTATTATATGTTTCCTTCTTAAAGGTTTTACATACCTCTTATTGGATTTATTCTTAGGAATTTTATAGTGTTGCTACTGTGAGTGGGAACTTGTTTTGTGTATATTAATCTTATGTCTAGCAGTGTTACTAAACTCTTTTATTCTAATAGTTTTCCTGTCTAGATAGGTAGACTATCATATTATCTGCAAATGAGGGCAATTTGGTCTCTTACTTTCCTATTCTTATCTCTTTAAATTTACTTGTCTTATCTTATTGTGTTGGTTAGATCTTCCAGTATAATGCATTATAATATATGTATTTAATGCCCTAAATTTATTCCTAAGTATCACTTTAGCTTCATTCTGTAAGGTTTCATATATAATATTTTTATATATACCTGTGTCTGATTTAAATATTTTGTAATTTCAAATGTTATTTTCTCTTTAATCCATGAATTCTTTGGCAGTGTCTTTTTAGTTTTCAAATATATAGGATGAGATCTTTGTCTTTTTACTGTTTAAGATAGATACTGATTTTAGAATGATGGCTGACATTCTTTACAAGAAGAGTAAGTTAAATTAATTTCAATAGTGGCTCAATGTTTTCATTTAATTTATGAAGTCACAGTAAAGCTTTTGGAAGCTCATTCTGTATAATAGAACATATGAGATTATTGTGAATGCTATTAAATATTCAGTTTAAAAATTTAACGCTAACAATGAAGTTGTTTTTGCATTTTTCATACTTTTTTCATTTGGGCTTCAGTCTTGAATATTTTTTCTGATCTATTTCCTACTTGACTAATTCTCTTAAGCTGTGTCTAATTTGCTATTAAATCATCCTTTGTATTCTTAATTTCAGTTATTGTATTTTTCATTTTCAGTGTTTTAATTATTTTTATAATTTCTAATTATTTGTTGAATTTTTCCATCAAGTCATTTAATTTTATATTATTTGTCACACCACTTTATTTTTATTGGTTGTTCTAAGCCTTAAAATATGAATCTTTAACTTATCACAGTCATATATAAGTTAAAAGTAAAAGGATAAATAAAAATATATCATGCAAAAACTAATCACAAGAAAGCTGAAGTGGCTAAATTTATATCAAAGTAGTTTCAGAACAGAAAATACTAACAAGAATAAAGAAGGACATTTTATAATGATAAAGGGCTGATTCATCAAAAGCACATAGCAATCCTAAATGTGTATGCATCTTCATTATACAACTTTAAAATACAAGAAGGAAAAAATGAACAGAACTGAAAGAAAAACTAGACAAACCTACAATTACCACTGGAGAATTCAACTCTCCCCTCTCACTAATTGATAGAATGGATGTAATCAGAAAAGATATTGAAGAATGAACATTACCAGCCAACTTGACTAAGCAGGCATTTACAGAATAATACATCCAACATCTACTAAGTACACATTCTTTAAGTATACATGGGGCATTCATCAAAATAGATCATATATTAAATTATAAAACAGTCTAAATAAAATTTAAAAGATTGAAATCATATGCACTGACCACAGAATTATATGGAAATGAAAACAAAAAAAATCTGGAAAACTTCTCAGTATTTGAAAAACAACACACTTCTAAATACTTCAAGGGTAAAAGAAGATATCACAAGAGAAACTAGTGAATATTTAGAACTGAATAATAGTGAAAACACAACATATCGAAAAATGTGGATTGAGGAGACAGTCTAGGGAAATCAAAGCATCGGGAATCTACAGGATGGAGGTGAGAGCTGCACAGAGAACCCCAGAAGTGTGTAGAGGGTCCCCCTAAAGTATTCAGTAAGGCATGGATCAGCACATATGTGTGAATAAACTACCTAAGGACAGAGTGATAATCATCTGAAGGGATTAGTGAAAACAGTGTCTGGCATACAAATAAGGTTGAGAACAGTGTGTGTTCCCATAATCCAGACTGCAAACATTCATAACTCACAGGACATTGGCTAGAGAACTCAGCAAGATCTTACCTCCGAAGTGGGGAATAATTCGCCCAAGACCAAGAACTGCTGTGGACCCACCTAACAAATCATAAAAGCAAGACCAGAAGGGATCAAACTGCTCCCAAATAACTTGAATGCTTCCCATAATATGTATAGGAAAACAAAAATATCCAGCACTCAACAAGGTCAAATTCACAACATCAGGTATCCAATCAAAGATTACCAGACATGCAGAGAACCAGAGAAACATGACCCATAATGATGAGAATAATTAATCAATTAAAACCTACTCAGAACTGATGAATATATTAGAGCTGGCAAACAAGGACATTAAAGTAGTTGTTATAACTGTATTCCTCATGTCCAAAAATTAGGTAGAGAGATTCAAGATATAAAAAAGACCCAAATCATATTTCTAGAAATGAAAACCACAATATCTGAGATAAAAATATATTAGATGCAATTAACAGCAGATCAGACATTACAGAAGAAAAGCAAAGTAGTGCACTTGAAGACACAGCAATAGAAACTGTCCAAAATGAAACACAGAGGAAAAAAACAATAAAGCAAATAAACAGAGTACCAGTGGGGTGTGGGACAACTTCAAACAACCTAGTATATGTTTAATTAGAGTTTTCAAAGGAGAAAGGGAGAATAGAAGAATATTTGAAGAGACATGGCCAAAATGTTTCCAAACTTGAAGAGTCCATCAAGTTATTTATTCAAACAATGCATTTTCTTCCCTACAAGGAATTCTGGTACCCATGGTTGGCATCATAATCTATTTTCTTTTTCATTGTATCAAGGAAAGCCTGGACTATCCTTAGGAAGGTAAGGACTACATTTCCTTCAACCAACTCTCCGTAAGAACACTCTTTTCAACTAGAGTGTATGTGTAACATGGAAAGTATGTAGGACAAGAGTATGTTCTCTGATTAGAGCTTGGGGTGCACATTTTCTGTATGACTTTAAAGGGCAAAGCCAAATACTTAGAACTAAACCAAGCAGATGAATATAAGTTGGGGTGTATTTTCCTAGTAGTAAGATTGTCTTCTCCACAAATTCCAAGTTTAAGGCATGGTAAATAAAACCACATTGGTTCCAAAGGTGTTGCTATAGATGAAAATTCTCTCAGATTTTTCAAATAAGCTGTCAGATTTGTGAAAAAAATCTGCCACCACTTTTTTTGGTTAAGTTAGTTTTTACTTTTTTTAAGCTGCAATATTATTACCACCATTATGTAGTTTAAGGAAACTGTAAATAGATTTAGGCTAAGGAAATAACTGCAATTAGCCATGTGATAAGTATAACACTGTATTGTTGGGTTTGTAACATTAATAAATGTGATATATATAATGACAATACACAAAATGGGGAAATAAAGTAGAGCTATATAGATGTAATGTCTCTATACATCACTAGAATTAAGCTAGTATAAATGTGAAGCTAATTCTGATTTAAACTAAGATGTATATGGTAAACCCTAGAGCAACCACTAAAAAGGTGAAAAAATATTAAAGAAATTAAAATGCTACATTAGAAAACATCCACTTAATGCAAAAGAAAGTAATAAAAGAGAACTAGAGGAACAAAAAAAGACATTGGTCATATAGAAAACAAAAAGTAAATGGCAGTTATAAATCCACCTATAGCAATAATAGCATTAAATATAAATAGATTAAATAATCAAATAAAAAGGCAAAGATTGTCAGACTGGATTAAAAATAACAGCATGGCCCAACTATATGCTACAACTTAGTTGTATCTCCTGTAGAATAGTTGTAGATAAAGTAGTGTTTAGAGGGAAATTTATAATTGTAAATGCAAGATTTAAGAAAGAAGAAATAAAAAAAAAAAGAAGAAATACCTCAAATCAGCAGTCAAACCTACCACCTTAAGGCACTAGAACAAAGAGGACAAACTAAACATATAGCAAGGAAAAGAAAGGAAATAGTAAAGATTAGAGTGGAAATTAGTTAAATAGAAAATAGAAAACAATAGAGAACATAAAGGAACAGAAGTTGGTTCTTTGAAAAGATCAACAAAATTGATAAAACTTTAGCTAGATTGACCAAGAAAATAAAAAGAAAGGAAAGACTCAAATTACCAGAATCAGGGATGAATGAGAGGACATTACTACCAACCTTACAAAAATAAACAGGATTATAAAGGAATACTATGAACAATTGTACACTAACGAATTATATACCTTAAATGAAATGAACAAATTCCTAGAAAGATGCAAACTTCTAAAACTGACTCAGGAAGAAATATACTCTTTGAGTAAATGTAACAAGTGAAGAGATTAAATTACTATTAAAAAATCTGCCCACAAAGAAAAGCTCAAGCTCAGATAACTTGACTACTGAATTCTACCAAACATTTAAAAAAGAATTAATACCAATTCTCCATAAACTCTTCCAAAAAATGGAAGTGAAGGGAACACTTCTCAACTCATTTTTATAGAGCCAGTATTACCCTAATACCAAAACCAAAGACATGACAAGAAAAGAAAATTATAAGCAAATGTCTCTTATGAATATGGACACGAAAAACCTCCGCAAAATACTAGCAAACCTAATCCAGCAACATATAAAAAGAATTATACATCATGTCCAAGTGGGGTTTATCCCAGAAGTGCAAATTTGTTTCAACATCTGAAAATCAATTAATATAATACATTATATCAAAAGAATAAAAAACAAAAATCATATGATCATCTCAGTAGATGACAACAACTCTCAACAAATGAGGAATAAAAAGGAACTTGTTCAAACTTGATAAAAGACCTTTATGAGAAACCCACAGCTAACATCAGACTTAACGGTAGAAAGACTGGATTTCCTCCTAAGATCAAGAACAAGACAAAGATGTCCATTCTTGCCACTTCAAGTCAACATTTTACTGGAGGTTTCAGCCAGAGCAATTAAAGCAATAGAAAGAAATAAATGGCATTCATATGGAAAAGGAAGAATTGAAAATATTTCTATTCATAGATGATATCTTATACATAAAAAACCCTAAGAAATCCACTGAAAAACTATTAGAACTAATTAACAAGTTCAGCAAGGTTGCAGGATAGAAGATCAATATACAAAACTGTTGTCTTTTCATACACTTGCAATGAACAATCCAAAAATTAAATTAAGAAAACACTAATGCACAATAGCATCAAAAGAATAAAATGCTTAGAAATAAACTTGAGATAAGTGTAAAACTGATACTTTGAATATTACAAATAATTGTTGGAAAAAATAAAAAAGATCTAAATAGATGGGAAAACCCCTATGTTTATGGATCAGAAAACTTAACATTAAGTTGGCAATATTCCCCAAATTGAGCTACACATTCAATGCATCCCAATCAGAATCGCAAAGACCTCTTTATAGAAACTGAAAGATGGTTCTAAAATCCACATAGAATTGCAAGGGACTCAGAATAGTTAAAACAGCCCTGAAAAATAAGAGAAAAATAGGAGAACTCACAACTGCCTGTTTCAAAACTTACTACAAAGCAATGGTAATCAAGACAGTGTGGTCCTACACAAGAATAAACATACAGACCAGTGGAATGAAATTGAGAAACTGGAAATAAACCCATTCATCTACAATAAATTTACTTTTTACAAATATGCCAAAACTATTCAAAGGAAAAAGAAATTCCTTTCAACAAATGGTGCTAAGACAACTGAATAGCCATATGCAAAAGAATGAAGTTGGACCCTTACCTCACACCATGCACAAAAGTTAACTCAAATGGTGCAAAGACCTAAAGGTAAGAGCTAAACTGTTAAACTCTTAGAACAAAACACAGAGGTAAATCTTTGTGACCTTGGATTTGGAAAATGATTCTTAGATTAGACACCCAAAGCATAAGCAATGAAAGAAAAATAGATAAGTTGAACATTAAAATTTAAAACTTTAGTGCAGATAAGCACATGAAAAGATACTTCCAACGTCATTAGTCATCAGGGAAATGCAAATCAAAACCACAATGAGATACCACTTCACACCCACTAGGATGGCTAGTCTCCAGAACCCAGATAATAAGTGTTGATGAGGATGGAGAAATCAGAACCCTCATACCGTGCTGGGGAGAGTATAAAATGGTGCAGCTGCTTTGGAAAATAATCTGGCAGTTCTTCAAACATAGTGTTACCAGAAATTCCACGCCTAGATACACACCCCCAAAAATGAAAACATACGCTCACACAAAAACTCATACACAAATGTTTATGGAAGCATTATTCATACTAGTTGAAAGGTAGAAACAACTCAAGAATCCATCAACAGACAAACGGATAAACAAAGTGTGGAATATTCATACAACGAAATATTATTTGGCCATAAGAAAGAATGAAGTACTGATATAGGCTACAGTTTGGAGGAACCTTGAAAATATTATGCTAAGTGAAAGGAGTCCAACGCAAAAGTCCACAAATTATATGATTCCATTCATATCATCTGGAGATGGAAGGGATTGGAAGGTAAGGGGGTTTATAGCTCGTGGGGTTTTTTTTTATTTTTTTGAGGTGATGAAAATATTCTAAAATCGGCTGTGTGTCCCAAACTGGGTGGGAATGAACAGTGGTAGGAGTAAAGAAGAGGCTTTCCAGTTTTACCTTAGTATTACATGGACCCAAATAAAATTGCCACTTTTATTAAGTCAAGAACAAGTATCATAAATTTCACACCATTTTAATTTTATGCAACAGGAATATTTGTGTAAGAAAAAGCATTACTGAAGAAAACTAGCCAATCACATAATAACAAGAAAAGAACAAGCATCTCCTTTATCAAAATTAGACACAGGGCTTGGGAAGGGATGAACAGGTAGAACACAGAGCATGTTTTCGGGAAGGGAGATACTCTGTATGATATTGCAATACTGGACACATGCCATTATACAATTATCAAAACCCACAGAATGTATAACACCCAAAGTGAACCCTATTGCAAACTGGACTCGGGGTGATATTTGTGTCAACATAGGTTCATCAGTTGTAACAAATGTACCCTTCCCTCTAGTGGGGCATGTTGCGGGGTCCGGGGCTATATGGGAAATTTCTGTACCTTCCCTTCAATTTTGCTGTGAACTTAAAACTTCTCTGAAAAGTAAATTCTCAATTAAAAAAAAAAAAACTAGATACATTGGTTTGCTTAGTGCCCTCCGAATTTACCCTCACTTTCTCCTTGTCTTTCAATCCAGTTTCATGTGTGAGCTGGCAGCAGATTTCAGGCAGATCTTCCTAACTCTTGGCCACTAGAATACTCCCTTTAGTGATTTGAGATCATGGAATGAGACTTGGAGTTGAGCCATCTGGAGGGTGAAATATTGTTACTTTGGGCAAGATCAAGTTTCAATCCTCACCGATGTCCAAATGGAGATTTTTTTAAAATTAATTTTGCATGGTTATTGTGAAAGAAAACTGAGATATGCATGCAAAGAGGGGAGTAGTATTGTTCTTGACACATAGTGGACATTCAGTAAGTTACTTTCATTCTCTGAAGGTGAAATGTTTTAGAACAGCATTGAAGTGTTGGCATCTTTGCCTTGATCTAACCACTGCCTTTGACTCCCAAGACAGAAATCAACTAGGCACCCAGCCACGTGAGCCCACCCAGATCTCCACCACCCAAAGTTGTTCAAAAGGCTACTTTTGAATCCTAAAGCAAGACTGAAGGTGGGCAGAAATGGTCTCCTGAGAGATCATGATCTCCCATGACATGTATTGGGGCTGAGTGTCAGGCTCCTTTCTCTTTAAGGGATGCCACACAATCAGATACCACTTTTAAATCAGATAGATATGTGGTCTCCTTTCAAGTACACAAGAAGATAAGCATCACCCTTTACACAGTAACATTTATGAAGAGCCAGGAGGAGACCTCAAGAAATTCTAAGTGCTGGTACCCGCCCAGCACTTAGAAATGCAATCTTAACATCAGGTGTCTCTCTGCCTACGCAGCCCCGATCCTCAACGTACTCCTGTGTATCTTGGACCTCAGCTTGAGATGAAGCCAAGTTCTCCCTGTGGTTTAGACAAGTCAGGGCAGGTGCAGAGCAGGTGTTCCCAAATGCTTCAGAGTCCTCTGAAGCTCTTCCAAAGAATGGAGCTACCCCAGACCTGTCCAATCCAACTCTGCAGAGTGGGGAGCCCTGGAATCTGTCATTTTCAATGAGCTCCCCCAGAGGATTCTCTGGCAGCCAGGCTGCCACCATTTGGGTCTAAGGAACAGAAGGCTGGGTCTCCCAAAGTCTATTATGTGAGAGTCAGTATAGGGAGTTTCCCAAAGAAAACAGTTCTGGTATCTCACACTGACGAGGAAGAAAGCGAGAGTCATATTGAATATACTTAAGGTTAGACATGAAGATGCTTAGGATTGGAAATGTATTGTTTTGAGTAAGAGTTTAAGATAAATAAACATTTTAGATTTCTTGGTAGATGCCAGTCCTAAGAATACTCAGTTTTAGTACTTCTCTGAGCAAGATAAAGTCAATGAGAAAAATGAAAAAAAAAAAAAAAGTGAGCCTCGTTTCTAATAAGTGAGCCTTGGGAGTAAACTGACTGCCCACGCCAAATGTTGACAGAAATGACCCAACAGGTGTCTGGCAACAGAGAGAAAGAGACAGAGGCAGAGAGAACATGCAGAGACTGAGTCCTGGCCACAAACTGGGCTGCTGAAGTTGGCATTCTAGGGCCTTCCTGGAGGATGACACCTGAACGCTCGACTCTCACCCTCTGGCTCTTCCTGAATGGAGTCTTTTTTTTTTTTTTTTTTTTGGTATTTTTTTTACTGAAGTATAGTCAGTTTACATTGTTGTGTCAATTTCTGGTATACAGCACAGAGTATATTCAGTCATACATGAATATACGTATATTCGTTTTCATATTCTTTTTCACCATAAGCTATCACAAGATATCGAATATAGTTCCCTGTGCTACACAGTTTAAACTTGCTTATTTATTTTATATATACCAGTCAGTATCTGCAAATCTCGAACTCCCAATTTATCCCTTCCCACCCCCTTCCCCCCCTTGTAACCATAAGTTTATTTTCTATGTCACTGAGTCTCTTTCTGTTTTGTAAATAAGTTTATTTGTCTTTTTTTTTAGATTCTACATATGAGTGATGTCATGGTATTTTTCTTTCTCTTTCTGGCTTACTTCACTTAGAATGACATTCTCCAGGGCCATCCATGTTGTTGCAAATGGCATTATTTTATTATTTTTATGGCTGAGTAGTATTCCATTTCATAAATATACCACAACTTCTTTATTCAGTCATCTATTGATGGACATTTAGGTTGTTTCCATGTCTTAGCTATTGTAATTAGTGCTGCTATGAACACTGGGGTGCAGGTGTCTTTCCGAATTAAGGTTCCCTCCAGATGTATGCCCAGGAGTGGGACTGCTGGACTGAATGGGGTCTTGATGATGTCCCAGTACTGCCAAGATGCCATCTAGGGGAGGAATTCATAGCACATTTGCAGCCGAGGGACCCCAACCCTGAGACTTTCCTGCCCAGACACCAAGGGTTGGGAGAGATGGGAAGATTCTGCCTCTGCTTGAGGAGTCTGGCCCCATGAGCAGGAGAAACAAATGAGATATTTCAGCCTCTCCCTCAGTTTGGCGCATAAGCTGTGGTTATTCACCTTGAGAGAGTCAAGGCAAATGTCCCTTTACATTAGCTTAAGCAAATGACTGCTGCGGGCTGGGGATCACTGCAGCCCTCCACCCTCGCCCCAGGGCAGTTTAGTGCCTACGGTGTGCTGAACAGGGTCAGTGTCTGGAGAAGGGTGGGATGCAGAAAGCATTCCTGAGTATTTCAAGGCCTATCAGTGGTCTCTTAGGAGGCGGTCTTTCAGGCTCAGATGGAACCAGGCCAAGGACTCTCTCTCCCTCCCTCCACATCAGTGCTCCCCAGAGGGTGGGCGCACCCACGGGCAACACAGGAGGTGATGACAGCTGTACGGAGGGCCATTTTATAATTTAATAGCTGTGCATTTATTTTAATGTGTTTCAGAAAAAGCATTGGCACATCAAATCTGGATTTTGTGAACTTTAATGCTTAGGACAAGTTAAAGGAGGTATTTAATTTTAAATGGAAGTCAAGCTTAAGAAAAATACCAATAATGGTCCAGGCACTTAGACGATGAGGAAAAGGTCATAAAGTCGTTGGGGAAACACAGCTCTAGATAAAACATATGAGTAACAGTCAAACACCAGGCTATCCCAGAAGAGATGGAGATACCTTCTGGGAAGGAAAGTGTCCTAAAGGAAGAAAATGTCACAGGCCCTGGGCCAGGACGGGGAGGGGGAACCTGCCCCTCATATTCCCTTCCACCCACAACTTCCTGCCTACAGCCCAGGACAGAGAGCTGCAAAAAAGGACCAAATAAAAACCACAGCAGTTTAGTCCATCATCTTAATGCACCACTTCTGTAACCAAAAGTATATATATTTTTTTAACTCAAAATGTGTTATTTCACCCATGAAACCTTCCAAGCATGAACTGTAGCAGTCACAGGAGTCAGCCCCTCAATGCTGACCACAGGCCCCGGACATAAGATGTCTGTGGGGATCAGGGCCCTCCACCAACCTCAGTAGCGCAGCCACTGCCCTGGCGCTGGTGACAACAGGGGACGATGCCACAGTGAGCCAGCAAAGGGGAGTAGCTCTGCCAAGAGATGGCCAGGGCGGCCGTTCCAGACAGCAAACCTGAGATGCTGTCTGGGAGTATTTCATAGGGAAGCTGTAATTCTTTCATGTTTTTTCCAATTTTCCTATTTTTAATTAATTTTTTTCTATGCATTTTATAATGCTTCTTATATACTACAGTGTAAGTAAAAATATAACCGGTAAGTGCATAAACATGATAGTGAGCCACTCAAACTTGGTTATGGATAGAGGCAGGATCAAAAAGTTGGCTACTTCGTGACTACATTACTCATTCACCACACCTGCCTGGACGGCTGTCAACAATCTCCGTAAACCGTACCTCCTCCACTAGAGGTGGAGGGAGGAGGGTTGAGGAGTTGCTGAGGGGATCTATGACTCTGAGTTCAGGCCACCTCATGCTGTAGTAGGGGCCCAGTTTCCTTGGGAGGAGCGAGTACGGGGAGGCTTTATAAAATCTAGAGTCTTGGAAGGAACACAGGGCTTGCCTTCAGAGCAACCGCAGAGAGCCCCCACCCTAGCACACACCAGCTGTGCAATCTTGTGTGACCACTCTGAACTTCAAGATTGTCTTCTGTAAAATGAAGAGCTAATGTGTGATATGGGCCTCATGGCATCTTTGCAAGGCTCACGTGAAGTAAGAAGAAAAGGGCTTTGGGGATACATAGAACATCTTCCTTCACCCAAGTAGTGTTTCAGGCACAGAGTAGCCCCAGAGACTCCCAAGCTCCAAAGCCTGAGAGAAGCGGGTGCCTCAGGGCCAGCCAGGGGGACCTGTGCTGAGGCCCTTGTCTAGACAAAGCCAGGTCTCTGCTCAGATGGGCCAAAAGAAATGAACTGGGGCACTGGCACCCAGCTGCCCATACCAACCATCAGCCGCCCCTGCTGTCCCCGGGCTCCTGCAACTGCTGGGGAAGTTCAAGGGCAAGTTGGCTCTCACTCTTTGACTCTTCTTGTTGATCTCTGCCAGACGTTTAGAGGGAGGAAGGGAAGGAGAAGACACAGCTGATAAGCACACAGTGGCAAGCACCCATTCTGAGCAACCCCAGGGTTCTCCTGCTCCCAGCCTCCTTTTTGCCCAAGCCCCACTTCCTGGCTCTTGTTTCCTGGTCACAAGCACAGGCTGATTCGTGCAGGTTGCTGAAGATAAGATAAACCAGGGCTGTTTTGTCTGGTTACAAGCTCAGAGGCTTTGGAGTCTCCTGGATCTGAAGAAGTATCTGAATACCTGGATGATGCCCATCTCTCTCTTCCTCTCATCACCCTGGTCACCCTGATGTGCAGTGAGCCCCAGACCAGAGGCTCCCAGTCCTTTGGGCACCGTTTGGAGGAAATGACTCCACTGACCTCCTCCTCAATCCATTCCCACCTCATCTACTTCCTTTAAGTCCCTGCAGAATAAACTTCTCCGGGAGCAGGAATATGCTTTGACTCAGTCCATTCTCCCATTTCTGACTCTTGCTATTTGGGGAAGAGGAGAGCAGGTTCTGCTCTGCACACAGGCCGGGCTGAATGAGGGTCATCTGTGCCATGTCCAGCGCCAGGAAAGAATCAGTGGCTGTCAAGGCATTGCCTCCCACTCCATCTTGTGGCACAAAAGCAGAGACAGTGTCCCTCCCAATTTTGAACAGACTATGTTATGCCTTTTACTGTTCTCTGCTGAGATCCTGAAACAGACTATGAGCTTCTCACGCACAGGCACATGGTTGCACATCAGTCTCCATGTCTCCCCGCCCAGCTCAGTGCTTGGCCCAGGTAAAGGCTGAAGTGAGCCGTGAGGACCAGGGCGTGGCTGATTGGGCTCCACCCCGCTGGGGCTGGCACTGTGTCTAACACAGCGGATGCTCAGGGCTGCTTGATTAAAGCTACTGGAATTAGCAGGCACTTCCCTCCTCCCCCTGCCCTGGCTGAAACTTCCACATTAAACACAGGCTTCAAACCCCTCAGAAGATCTTGTAAATCAGTGCTGAGTCTCAGGGATCCATTGCATGGGTGACAGACTGAGATCGAGGTTTCACCTGGGTACGAACTCTCCCAGTAGCCCAGGGAGGCGACAAAGGTGAGAACTCTCTCTCACCGCAGTGCAGACAGACAGGGTCAAAAAAAAAAAAACAGAACAAAAACCTATCAGCTCCGCCCTACCTGAGCGTGCCCTTACCACCCAAGCGCACGCAGGAGGGGAGACTATCAAAGCCAGTCACCTTATCTGTGGTTTCACTTCTATGGTGAATCAGTTCCCTGTGCAGTGGCCCAAGAGGGCAATCTCAACTTTACATGTCGTTGAGCCAAATAGTGAACAAGGGGCACGAGGAGAAGCAGGGTGTGAAGTCCCACCTGCTGGTGGTTTAGCCCTGCCAGGTGTGTTTAGGCCCAACCATGAGCCTTCCGTGAACCCTCCTGCACTGTTGGTGGGAATGCAGTTTGGTGCAGCCATTAAGGAAAACAGTACGGAGATTCCTTAAAAGAACTAAAAATAGACTTACCATATGATCCAGCAATCCCACTCCTGGGCACATATCTGAAGGAAGCTCTAATTTGAAAAGACACATGCACCCCAATGTTCATAGCAGCACTATTGACAATAGCCAAGATATGGGAACAACCTAAATGTCCATTGACAGATGATTAGATAAAGAAGTTATGGTATATATATACAATGGAATACTACTTGGCCATAAAAAAGAATGAAATAATGCCATTTGCAGCAACATGGATGGACCTGGAGATTATCATACTAAGTAAAATAAGCCAGAAAGAGAAAGACAAATACCATATGATGTAATTTACATATGGAATCTAAAAGAATGACACAAATGAACTTATTTACAAAACAGAAACAGACTCACAGACACAGAAAATAAACATGACTACCAGGAAGGGGAGGGAGTGGGAAGGGATAAATTGGGAGTTTGAGATTTGCAGATACTAACTAGATTTGCAGATATACACTGTATATAAAATAGATAAATAACAGATTTCTTCTGTATAGCCCAGGGAACTATATTCAATATCTTATAGTAACCTATAATGAAAAAGAATATGAAAACGAATGTATGTATGTATATGTATGACTGAAACATTATGCTGTACACCAGAAACTGACACATTATAAACTGATGTTAAAAGAGATTTGCACTCAAATCAAAAGAGGAAAATTAATGTCTTTTATCTGCTCCAGATCAGGATTTTTAAAAAATGAGCCTTCCTTGGAGGGAAGAGTTTGCCTGTGTCACTGGGATGGGGTGAGAATGACACAGAGGTGGAAGCATTTGGCAGATGGGAAAATCCTCCACACCTGTGATTTGCTTAAAGTGTTAACAGGAGTTTCGGTCAGATTCAAAGTCATCCCATGGAACAATTTCTGGGCACTATTTGCATAGACTCAATACGAAAAATCATGCCACCCCCCGCTTCCCCCACAGCAGAGAGCTCTGCCTCCCTTCCTCCAGAAGAGACCTCAGATTCTGGTTTCCGGAATCCAGCCTTGACTAGCTGCTCGGGGTTCGAGGGGACCCCAGAAGGGAGAGAAAAAGAAGGCAGAGAGCAGAATATGTTGGCTGCCAGGCTGTTCCACGAAGCTAATAAGCTCCAGCATCTGTCCCCTCACTTGTATAGACCCTTTCAAGCCCCTCTACCTAATTTTGTGTTTATAAATTTTGTATTCTTGTTCTAAGAAAGCTTCCAAAACCATTTAAACTTCAGGTTCCACAAAATCTGGGTCTGCCCTGGCTCCCAAATAGGACTCTTCTCTCCACCAGCCAGCCTCGTCCCCTGGACATCCACCTGTCTAGCCAACTTGGACAGCCAGCAGGTTCCTGCCTCCATGAGTGGGCTCAGGGCACCCCCTAGCCGGGCTGTATTTTCCCTAACTTTTCAGCCCATTGCACCTCTACTCATTCTTCTAGACCCACAGAAAATATTACCGGCAGTAGGAAGCCTTCCCCCAAGTCCCAGGCAGAATCAACACGCCCCCCTGGTGTGCCCTCAACTGCACTCAACACGTGCCTCTGTCACAGCACAAATATGTCACATGGAAACTTCAGTTTTGAGGGTCCGCCTCCCTGCCCAGGCAGCAAGCTCCTCCAGGGTCCAGGCAAGCTTATCTGATTCAGATCCCCAGAGCCCAGCAGCTCAGAACTGGCCCCTCCCAGGTGCTGGGGCAAATGTTTCTTGAATCAATAAATCAATGAATGGAACTAGTGCTGGTGATTGTAAAAAGTCCAGTTCAGCCCTGGGACCCACCTGCAGTTGTTGCTCTCACACTCTGGCCACATCTTCTGAGACCTTATTCTCAGCCTCTGCGAAGCTGAGCCCTGAGAAACCATTCCTGGAGCCTGTGCGCCCTCTAGCGGCTGAATGGCCACCAGCACCCACCCCAAGAACTAGAGGCAACAGACAGGGCCCAGTCCTTGGACGTCCTGCAGATGCTTGAAGAACAACGTATTCACCAGGATCTCATTCACATGGAGGCTCAGGTCCTATGAGTTCTGTAATTCTCTGTCCTGGAAGGGGCCATGAGGATTCATCTCACCCGCGGTCCCAAAGATCCCACCCTGGACCCAGTTCCCCTGACAGTGATGGGGGTCCCCATATCTCCATGTCCAGGAGGCCTCAGAGAAGGAAAGGAAGGGTCCTCCTGATTCCTGTGTCTCTGGCCTGACACTTGCTTGTGGCTTCCAAGGGCCTCCAAGACACCGGGGATGTGTGCCAGGGCCAGGATGAGCTACAGAGACCCAGTCCCACAGAGTCAGCACAGCAAAGTCATGCCCTACTTCCTGGCTCCGAAGGAGCCCACCAGCTACTCTATTCCAACAGCCTTTCTCACTCTGTACACAGCCCCGTGATGCTTTTCAATGGAGCATGCCTTCTGCTGGTGTCTCCCTGCCCTCTGTTAAATATATCTACAGATTTTCCTCAACTTATAATGGGGTTACATCCTGATAAACGCATTGTAAGTTGAAACTATCATAAGTCAAAAATACTTTTACTTTAAAAAAAATGCATTTACTACACCTAACCATCACAGCTTCACCTCGCCTACCTTAAACGTGCTTCGGACACTTATATTAGCCTACAGCTGGGAAGATGCATTTAACACAAAGCCTGGTTTATAATAAAGTATTGACTATCTCATGTACCATACTGAATATTGTACTGAAAGTGAAAAACAGACTGGTTGTCTGGGTCCAGAATGGTTGTAAGTGTGTCAGGTGTTTACCCTGGAGATCACGTGGCTGACGGGGAGCTGTGACCAGCTGCCCCTGCCCAGCATCATGAGAGAGAATTGGACAGCACATCACTGGCTGGGAAAAGATCAAAATTCAGAGTTTCTACTGACCGAGCGTCATTTTCACACCATCATAAAGTTGAAACACCACCGTAAGTTGGGGACCGTCTGTCATCATTTCTTCAGTTTCTCTTAGCTCCTGATCTGATTTGGAGACTCCTCTATACAGTTCATTCACATCCTCCTTTTCACACCATTTCCTGTCTGCCTACAAAATACTACTTAACAATTGCCTCTTGTAGGAAGTCCTCTGTGATTATTTACTCAGTAATCAGGTACCATTTTTTTTGACAAACAGGCTGGGCAAATGGAAATAAGAGCTCCAGCCCCAGACCTCTGGTGGGGAAGACAGAGCTAAAATGTTATTGTTACAGTGTTAAGTGATTGCTACAGGGTATTAAGTGCTTTGAGAGGTAAGCGTGGGGGCTCTGAGAGTGCAAGGGCCAGCACAGAGCCTTGATTTGTGAGGTGGGAGTCAAGGGAATGTCCCTGGATGAGGTGCTGTCTGCCTTGAGTTGAAAAGAATGGCCAAGTACTCAGGTGCCAAGCAGAGGAAGCAGTGAAGGAAGAAGGCGATCTAAGCTGAGGGCTGAGAGGCAGGAGGGACCACGTGGCACTGAACGGTCAGTGAGGCCGATCAGAGGCTTTCAGTGTCAAGTGGTGGCCGAGGGCAGGTCATGGGGGCCTTGACGGCCCACCAAGGACAGGCAGGCTGATCCATGGAAGGGTCACTCCAGCCACTGTGGGGAAGAGGTATTCTGTGAGGGGCAAGACCAGGCTAAGGAGCCCCCTGAGACAGCCGTAAGTGTCATCCCACAGGGAGAGATGGCAGAGCCCGGTGGAGAGATGGGGAGGGCGCTGAGGAGGGAGAGTCAGCAGAACTTGGTGGTCAGCTGGATGCAGTGAGTTAGAAGAAGGGGCAGCCTGATGACTCCCAGGACGTTGCTGTTGCCGACAGGGCGGGTGGCAGTGGCTGCCGATCAGAATGAGGACACAGGAGAAGGCAGCTCCATTTTGCCCTGTTGGGTTCAAGGTACTTTCAGACCCTCCAGAGGAGATGCCCACTGGGCAATGGAGATTGAGATTTATTGCTTAGAGAGTTCTCTGGACTCGAAAGCTAATTTGGGAGACATTAGCACCCAGGTGATAAGTATAACCCTGAAAGTGGGTGAAACCCCCAGGGAGAGAAGATAAGCAAGAAAAAGAGGGGGCCACAGAGGAGGCCCCGACTGACACACACCCAGGAGGCAGAGGAGACAGGGAAGTTCCAGCCAGAAGAAGGAGGGCAATGGAGGGAGGAGTAAAGTTCCAGAAAGACAGGCAAACTGTGTGGATCATTGCACACAATTGCCACAGGTCACAACACACTGGTCATCGGGGACTCTGGCCAAGTTCTGGTGGCATGAAAGGGGCAGGGGCCAGGCCACCGTGGGCAGTGGAGTGGATGCAGGTAGAGAAGGCAACGCAGAAAGGCCGCCCTTTCCCATGAGAAGTAGGGGTGACAGGGGTCGGCCACTCTCCCCAGGCTGAGCAGTGAGGGGAAGGGAGGCAACCGGCAGCAGAGCGAAGCTGGAGGTACTGTCAGCGGAGATGCGTTTGCGAGAAGGGAGACTTGGACATCCCTAAGCCCTGTCAGAAGAGGGTGGTGAAGACTCAGGAGCTGCTAAGTCATGCTCGCTTTCTTAAAGAGGAGATGGAGGAGCTCAGAGGGGATGAAGAACAAATCTTCCATTGCAACTGAAGGGAAATTAGGGAGGATTTGTGTATAGATGTGTCTGTGGTTGTGGGAGGTGTGAGGAGAGGCGAGAAACTGAAGGGGTTCCTCTCTAAGGGTCTCTGCTTCCTCCGTGCTCTAGGAGGTGAGGACATTTGTTGAGAGGATGGTGGGGAGGGGGAAATGTGATGGGGAACCTGAGAGAGCAATGTAGGGAAAGATGGCCGGGCGGTAGGGAAACCTCAGCTGGGGGTTGGAGAAAATGCCGTTGCCGCGGTCACATCTGTGCGCCTGAAGGAGTTTTTTCAGCATCCCAGGTGCAAGAGGGGTGCAGGTGGATGTTGACTTGCTCCAGGGTTGGGGTTTCACTGGCCAGGTGGGGCACATAGGTGCGCACGGACATATACACTATGGTAAATCTGCTTGGCAACAACCTCTCCCCACCTCCCTGCCTCCCAGCAGTCTGAGGGGAGGCCATCACTAGGACAACAAATGACAACAGAAAAAGGTAATGAGCATCAGCATGGCCAAGTCCAAGGCTAAGGCCCCGGCCTGACTTGTGCTTGCCCCGAAGCACAGAGATCTGCAGCATCTGCATCTTAAAGGCGAGGCCTGCCCGAGGGGGCTTAGGTCTGTGTGCGCCTATGCATGGAACCAACAGCCCATTGGAAGGGGTCAACCTACTGAACGCGAGAAAAATATGAATCAGGCCCAAAGTCATTCCTACTTTCCTTTTTCCCAGTAATCCCCCTTAATGTCTGCTTCGTGGTGTAATTTGTGTGGAATTAAACATGAACAGCTTAAAACCAAATCATTATGTTACCACCTTCAGTTGATCTAAGCCTATAATTTGATACCTGGCCACAAGAGTAGGGGAACCACAGGCAAGGAATTAAACTCTATTGACCCTGTGTCCTAGCTGGGAGTTGGTCTTCCCTAATGAGAACACGTTTTGTAATTGTTTAAAAAAAAAATCCTCAGGTACCCACACCCTGGCCTGGCCACCCTGTTACTATGATGGCAGCCAGAGAACAGTGTCCCTGAAGCAGAGGAGTACCCCGTCCTGGGCTCGCTTTGGCTGCTAAGTCCCCTCAGAACTTCCCGGCAGCCCCCAGGGGTCCCTGCTTCCTCGCTCCACCCTTCCTTTGAGGTCTGTCTCCTCCCAGCTCAGTTTCAGGTTCAGTATTCACCCCAGGGCCAGTCCTGTGGGGCCGGGACCAGAGCTGGAAGTGGACCCAAGGAGGGGGAGGGGCAGACCTGGGCAGCTGGGGCAGCTGTGGGCAGGGCTCAAGCAGGCAGCCAAGGCCTGGGTACAAGAAGAAACGATGAACCACAGGATGTGCCCAACAGGTGGTTGAGAGGCAAGTGCCAGGGATCAGGGCAGCCTGAGTGCACAATCCCGGGACAAGGGCAAGGAATAAGGACCAAACCAGAAACTCACTTGTAAGAACATGAGAAAACTCAGAACACGAGGACACTCGGGGGTGGGCACCTCTCTATTAAAGCAAGTCAGGGAGCCAAGAGCCGCTGGGGCCCCTGGCTGGGTCCGCCCACCACCTGAAGCCTAGAGTACTGTGTCCTGCCTCCCGATCAGAGTTCTCTGCAATTTGACCATGAGCCCAACTTGGGGGACCTGGGGAAGAAATGAGGGGAGGGGCCCTTCTGCAGAAGTGGCGGCAGCGGGTTCAGAGCATCTCCCCCCCATCCCTGTCCCTAAAACTGAGCCCTGTGCTTCTGAGGCTTTGCTGCCAACACACGGGAGCCAGGAGCGAGGTTGAACAGGACAAACAGGGCAAGTTACAAGAGCAGAAATGTCACCAGGGCCCCTGGCATAGCTGAGGTGAGACCCCTTTCCCAGCCCAGGCCTCCACCCCTCCTCTCACTGGGTGGGGTCCTTACGTGAGGACGCGGGGCCCTCCCAGCTCCTCCACACTGGTGTCTGTCCCAGGCCAGTGTTTCTGGGCACAGCCTCGGTCCAGTTCCCAGTGTGGGGCTTAAAACCTCTGAGAGACCCCGGCCACCCTGTCAAGGGGCTAGAACCAGGAGGGCCGTGGGACCTCTTCAGAGTGAATGTCATCCCGCCTCACAGAAGCGAAGTGAGGCGTGAGCAGGTGAGGGCAGCGACGTGAAGAGCCCTGTCACCTGTGACGCCCAGGACGCGTGCGTGGTGGGCCTCTGTCTGGGGAGGACAGGGATGCTTGCTTACTTGTGCTGGAGGAAGGGGAAAGCCACCAGCGTGGAGACCTGGGCCCTGGCTCTGCCACTTACTGAGGGCTCACCTCCCTGGCTTAGAGCAATGAGCAGCCTTTGAAGGCCTACCTCCTGGATTGCCTTAAGGTGTAAATGAGAAAACGTGTGAAAGAACGTTTGCCACTGTTGTTAAAAATACAAAAACAGGTCACAGGAGCTCCATTGCCAAGAAGAGCAAGCTGAGGGGCCTTGGGGTGCACTGGGGCCGTCAGGCTCCCCCTCTGGATGTAGCCCCCTCTCCATTCCTTTGCTGCATCCCCTGGAAAAGCAGTCTGGCTCACTCTCGCCTCACTCTGGGCCCAGATGAAGCCTCGGACTGCCCTTCAGGGACCCCCAGATCTGGGGCACAGGGTGAGGTTCTCAACCTCTGCTGGATAAGCTTGAACAGAACAGTGGTCCCACCCAGAGCAGTGGGGTCCTGCTGAGGGTGGCGCCCTCCCACTCCCTCCACAGCCGGGAAAATAAAGGCTCGTTCTTGCTGAGTCAAAGCAAGCTAAGAACCCGTGGGCAGAGGAGGTCGAGAAGAGAAGAATGATTAGCATTTTATCTAATGCTCACCCTAAGCTCGGGAGCCCAACGGGAGAGATGGAGGCAGCACTGCCTTGGCAGACAAACCTGCAGACCCACCTGTGTGGGACAAGAAGGAGGGGCCAGCTGGGAGGCAGCCACCGACCCAATTCCCACGCTCCGGGGGCTCTCCCAAACCACGTCCACCATCACAGCTCTCCCCTGGGAAGTCTGCTTGGAGCCTCCACGCAGAGCCCAGACAACCCCTCATCTCTAACCGCCGTGGTGATTAGGGATGCAGAGGGAGGCTGAGGTCTTCCTCCGCTAACGAGAGTTCCAGCCCCCTTTCCACGCTCTGAGTGCAAACGCCCGCCCTCACCTCCCCAGCAGCCCTCTTGGAATGAACTCTGGGTGCTGATGAAAGAGCTGGGAAATACTGAAATAAGACCTTTTGGCTTTGGAAGGCATGAGTCAGGGTTTTGCTGCAGTTCTGTTTTGCTGTTATAACCAATTTGCTGCCCCTGGCAGTGGAGAGTGGACAGGGGGTGGGGCAGCAGCTCTGGGAAGCATTAGTGGTGGAAACCCAGAGGGGGCCGCATTGCCCCCATGAGAAATTGTCCTTGAGCTCTTTTCCCTTCCAAGCTTAGGATCCTGTGTGCCTTTGGGGCCCAGGTGGGGAGAAAGCAGCTGCCATTGGTTGGCTGGAGCCCCCTCTACAGAACTGGGGTCAAGAGGGGTCCCTCTTTTCTTTACCCCTAGCAACTGCCTTCTTCCCTCTGTTTCTCCAGTTCCCTGCCAGCTCTGGGTCCCTTGGAATGCTGGTTCCAATCTGGCTTGCAAATCTCTTTTCAGCCCTGAGGACAACACATGACCTTTCACCACCTGCCCTCTGCTAGGCTGCCCTCATCCTTTGGAGCCCCAGGCAGACCTCCATGCCGGCCTCCTTTTAATTTTCCCTTATTGATCAAAGACTGAAGGACAGAGAAAGCACCTCCATGCTCTCCTCCAGCTCTGTGTCCTCCAATCACAGCGGTCCTGCTTGCTGGTTTGGGGGACTCCAAGGGGGAGACCCCCGAGGCAGCAGAGCTTCCCAGAGGTCCCACTTCTGCTGAGTCACTGGTTCTAGTATCTGGCCTCAGCCTTGCCTGCCCAGAGATGGGCTGCTTGCACCGCCATCTCAATGACAGACTCACTCTGCCCACATTCAGTGGGGACGACTGAGGAGCTGCCAAGGTCTGGGCTCTGAGCCTGCATCGCCCTCATCCTGAGTTCCTCCAAGAAGGGAGAGGCCAAGAAACAAGACTTTGCTCTCTGGTTGCTGGCTGCAAACCCCAGCTCTGGGCCTGTTTTCCCATCTGTAAAATGGAGGATATCATGCCCACCTCACATGATTGTTGGCAGCATCGCACGACATATTCACGAAGAGCATTTAGCAGAGCCTGATAAGTGGCAATTCACTCAGTAAATGGTATTTCTTGCTCCCATTATGCCATATTTTTTGATAGCAAATTATTCCTCGTGGGACTAGTGTGGTGAGTCCCCACCACAGGTTATCTTCTTCCTGGCATCAACGTCCCCCGGAAGCTGAATCAGTAGCTATCAGATGAACACACAGTCAGATCAAGGGACGCGGGAGGTGTGGGTGGAATTGCACTTGCGCTCTGGGAAGGCCCCACGAGCGCCACTAGCCCCAGCCCCCTCCCAGAGGGGTTTTTTCCTCTGCAAGCAGAACCTTCTAGTGCCCCCCATTCCCAGGCCCCATCCTCCAGCCTGGGTTGGTTTGGATCCGTGAAACCCATTTCCTCCGTACCCCAGGACCCCTTCTGTGGACACTTTCTTTCTCTACATGTGTGAGTGTCACTGACTAAGCCAGAGTCACCTCTGTTCCCTGGGCCTCCAAGATGGCGTTTCCCTTCCCGTTATGGGTTGACTTCACAAAACCAACTCTCCCTGCTCAGGGGCTTCCCGCCTTGGCAGCCCACGGCCTGGCTGTCGGTGTGCAAGCAACAATGCCAGTCACCGTGCACAGGGTGTGACTGCCACCAAGCTTCCACCCCACACATCGCCTCGGTCCAGGTTCGTTACAACTCAGGCTCCCCATCTGAGCTCTCCCGTCACACAGACTTGTAGTTCTGTCCCATCACAAAGAGAAGCAAGTCACGGGAAGCGCCCAGGGCTAGCACATTGAATCAGGCATCCCCTTCAGTCCCCAGGGGCCAGGACTGCAAGGCCGCCTTGCTCCTCTCCAGACCCTGCTTGAGGGCCCCTGCCCAGCAGAAGCTGAGGTGACAGCTGCTTATGGCCTCTTCCCACAGCCCAGCTGGGTGCCAGGAATGGAAACAGGCAGGTCACTGGGACTCTGGCTCCTTTGATTTTGCAATTGAGAACCAGGTACGTGGGGAGGGAAAAAAGGAAGATGGAAGGCAGAGGCTTCAGCCAAGCAGGCCTCTCTCCATCCCTCCTTCCACGTGCCTGATCCCCACCCCCTGCCCACTCTCTCCTCCAGGTCTCTGAGTTTCTGCCACTCTATCGACCTGCATCTGTTTACCTGTCCATCTCCCTCACTTTCTGTCTTTCCTGTCTTAATTCCACTTTTCTTTCTCTTTCTTCCAGTTGGTAGTTTTCTATGTAACTTTCTGCTCTCCTTCCTACTTTTCCTATTTTCTGTCTCTCTCTCTTATCTCCATCTTTCTGTCTTTATTTCTAAATCGACTTTACTCTTAATTACTCAACCTTTTGGCCTATATCTTTCTTCTTTTCCATTCCAAAGTAAAATACTAAAATGGGGAGATAAGATAGCCACCAACATTTAATTGACCACAAAACCACCCCACCCCCATATGCACAGACCCCAGGATCCAGCCAGAGGTTCAGTTTGGTAGTTCCAGGGCCCATTCTCAGAATCATCACTGATAAAACCGCTCACCTTCTCCATGGCAAGACCCAGGTGGACTCTCAGTCAAGAACACTGAACTGCGGCAACCCAAATATTGCAATTCAGAAATGACCAGACCAGAACAGAGTGAAATACATCTCTTCTAAAGCCTGACCCCCAATGGAGCCCTTCTCAGTGGTCCCACACCTGTCCTGCTTCAGCAACTGCAGGGCATCCACAGCCCGTCCCGTCCCACCCAGCTCCTTCCCTGCACTTTACTGTGTTTATTTTAGCACCAGAAGATGACAGCAAGGACACACCCAGCCGGATCAGCCTTTCCCAGTAACTCTGGCCTGGAGCACCCTGGGGAAGTAGCCTGGTCACAATCCAAGATGGCTCAGAGGAGGAAGACCACAAGGGTACCTACACTTCGGGTGGTTCCCAGAAGTGAAATATGGGGAGTGTCTGGGTCTGATCCCTGGGGCCAGTGGCCTGGCTGGAATCAGGAAGACTGGACAGAAGTCACCATTACTGCTCAAAGGACTCATTTCACGTCCTTCAAGCATTACCATTACCATCACTTACCAGGGCCCTGCCTGGGGAAGGGGTGTCCACAGCCCCAAGACCTCCAGGAGCCTGACCAAGTGGGACAGCTCCCCCCAGGGTTCTCACTGGCATGTCCAATTCAACCGGCTCAGATTCAGACTCTTAATCTTCCTCCTCCAACCCACCCCTCACCTCTGTTTGCCCTCTTAGCACCCAGTCACTCAGAGAACTGGGACTCACCCTGGATCTTCCCCCTGCCTCGTTCTCCAGATCTAACTAGTCACCAACTCCAGTTCATGTGTAACATTTCTCTCTGGTCTCCTGGTTCCCCTAATCTGGGCTCAGGACCGCATCCTCTCTCCTGGACTTCTGCAGCAGTTACCTGCAAGTGTGTCTACCCTCATCTCTCACTCCACCCTGCTGCCAGGGAGTGGCTTCCAAAATTAACAAAGCAAAAAGCAAAAAAGTCATTCCTACTTGAGCAACTTCTCCTGGCTCCTTAGTGCCTACAGCTGTGGTCTCCAAACCTCTCTGATGCTTATCGATAACAAAATAATTTTAGCACCCACCTCTAACCTCTGTGTATTTATTTCTGTATAAATTACGTTTACAGGTACTACCATCATCAGCCAATGTCCGAAGGACAAGAAACCTTTAGAAAAAGAGTATTACTAACATCGGAAGATTTGAATCTATGTTTCAAATGGTCTTGATCATTTTGAGTAGTTCTGGTTTGCTTCTATTGATTATGAGTAGATTGTGACAGTTTTTAACTCAAGACGGATATTGAGTTCCCCTGCTAAGACTGGGGGAGCAACAGCCATGCCGGTCCCTTGCCACCTGCGTGTGCTTAGATCACCTGCCTTCTCTCCAATCCACAGGGTCTTTTCAGGAAACTTGCTAAGTGCCTTGTCCATTATGTGACGGTCAATTCAGTTAAAATTAAGTCAGATTATGGACACATAAACCCACTTCTGAGGACGTATGTGTCATAACATGTTAAAAGGGAATGAAGATGGAAGGGCCCCTCTGCCTGATGTCAGGAAACTCCCCAGCCCCCACTTGCCTCGGACCCCCTCAGACACACACAGCATGCATGACGTAGGGGCTAAGTGAGGTCACCAGGGTCAACTCATACAGCAAATACTAGAAAAGCTCAAACTCTATTTTTAGTTGAAAAATACACATAAATGAAAGTTTTACTATTAGTAATTTTTTCTCCTATCCCAGGGGATCATCTTGCATGATCCCTGGGTTCAAGAACCCAACTTTGGGAACTTCTTGTCTATACATAAGCCTGTGTCCAGATTCCTCCTTGTGTGTCCAGGTCCTACAAAGAAGATGTCTTGTGAATTTCTCATCATCAGGGCCATGTATTATGTATCTCCCCAGCCCCAGCCCAGCGCTGACACGGAGAAAGTGCTCAGTAAATATTCATGGAATTAATAGCTCGTTCCCCAAACACACAGCCTCCCCTCTGCCAAGAACGCTAGTCTCCCCTTTGGCCCCCACCCTTCCACCTGACCGAGTACTGTTCATCCTCACAAGCTCTGTTCAAATGTTACCTCCTCTTGGGGGCTGCTGAGCTCCAGCTCTGTTGGTTCTTTCAGTACAGCCTGACCAGCAGATCACAGTGCTCTCCTGCCATGTCTGAGGTAGAAGGTAAGGTGCCTGCTCCACCTGTGTGTCCCCAGTGCCCAGCAGCACACTGTAGGTGCTCAGTAAATATCTGATCAATGAAAGATTCCCACAGAGCCAGGGGTGAGGTCAAAGAACAGTCTGGGTCAGAGACTTTCAGGTTCAAGAACTTTGGTTCTGGGTAACAGCCAGGGAGAGGATGAGGGCCAAAGGAAATCATGTGAGGGGCATCCAGGACGGTGTCTGCTTGTTGAACCTCAGAAGTGCTGCTTGGTGACGGCCTTTCAGACCTGAGATGAAGTCTACCCAAAGGAGAAAAATGCAGGAATCCCAGGACGAGGGAGTGAGCTTCCACCACCTGGCGGCACTGTGCCACCATCCGGCAACCCCGCAGAGGCACAGTGGCTTCCAGGAGCCAAGCAGCCTCTCCCCAAGCATCACTCTGCAGAAGCATTCAGCCAAGCCAGTGGCACCAGCATCATCAATAAATGATCACCTGCGGGAATTGGCAAGGCCTAGACACAGACAACCTAAAAGCATCCCCTCTTCCTACAGGGTCAACCCAATGAACTCAATCGTTAACGGCCCACCGTAACTTCTTCACCCACAGAGAAACCCCGGAGTCATCACCAGTTCCTCCCACCCCCAGTCCTCTGGAATCTGCACCAGCAGCGTCTCTGGATCCTGGCAGCCCAGCACCTGTGCTGGTCTTGCGCTCTGGGTCTGCTACCAAGCTGCGTGCTGTCGGGCCTGTTACTTCGGTTCCCTCAGCCGTAAAATGGGAACATTAAGACTGAGTTTGCAGGGTTATCAGGACAAAATTAGTCACCCTGCAAACAGCACAGAGCACAATGCAGAGAAGAATGTTAGTAAAGAATATGTCCCTTCCTTTTCTTCATCCTCTCCATCCCTGTGGACCACGTCTTAACGAAGGCCTTCTCCACCTTCGCCTGAACTTCTGCAGCTGCCTCTTACCTGTTCTCCCTCCCCCTCCCCTGCACTGCTGCCAGAAGCATCTTCCCCTGCGGCAGGAGTTCTGCTTTAAACTAAATTTACTCAAGCAATGTTTAAGCACATTGTGTGCCAGGCCCTGCGCTGGTGCTGCAGATATAAATATAAACGAGCTCTCTCCCGGGGAGCCCAGCACAGGGCTCCGTAAATATGTGTGACTTTTTAAGCTAGAAGGTCATCAAGCCAGGACTTGAACTGAAACCACGTTCTTCCTAATTCACCCCTTATCTCCATCACCCCTCACCTGCCTTCCTTCTACCCCTCCCCGCCCAAGTTCAGCACAAGGACAAGTAGGAGGAAGTCTCAGCAAACAGAGACTATTCAGGAGGCACAGTGAGAGGAACAGTAAACAGAAAGACTATGACTCAAGTATCTGCAAAGACTCAATGGCTCTGGTGGAGGAAATGACTTTTTTGAGAGGAGGGGGGCGGGCTGAGGGGTGAGGGTTACTTCCCTTCTCAATATTTCCCTTTACCTGGCAGCCTGAGCAGTATGAGATTCTCGGGCCACGCTGGTCCAGCCAGCACTTGAAGGCCAAGAGCAAGATCCAGCATGAACCCTCGGCCCCAGCCTGAGACCTCCAGCCCCAGGCAGATGGACCCGAGGGATTCTCTGAGGGGCCTGCAAGACAGAAGTCTGTTCCCCAGGCGTGATGACCACATAGCCTCCTTCCTCCCCTCCCAAACACCATCATATTCACAAACACAGTCAGGCACACTCTTGGTGTGGCTGAGACGGGAGAAGTTATGCGGAATAAAAGCCAAAGCCAAATAGGATTAGACAGGTGAATTTGCTGCAATAGATATAATCCAGGTCAAGGATCAAAATCCTTGTCTGTACAGGGCACCAGCCGCCCAGATTTAGCTGCTCTGTGTGTACAACCACCCAGGAGGGAGAAGGACAAAGCAAGACTAGAGGAAACAGGAAGAAACACAAAGAAGAGTAAGACACAAGCCCTGCCATTGGCTCTGTGTTACAGTAACAAAGTGCCATAAACTGGGCCACAAAAACAGCAGAAATCTACTGTCTGACAGTTCTGGAGGCCAGAAGTCTAAAATCTGGGTATTCGCAAGGCCATACTTCCTCTGAAGCCTCTAGGGGGCATCCTTCCTTGCCTCTTCCAACTTCTGTTAGCCCCAGGCTATCCTTGGCCCATGGCAGCACTGCTCGATCTCTGCCTCCACCTTAACGTGGCCGTCTTCTTTCTGCGTCTGCACATCATTTCCCTCTGTGTGTGCGTCCCTGTGTCTCTTCTCACCAGTCACACAGGATTAAGGGCCCCTCCTACTCCAGCATGACCGGATCTTAACTAACTTCGTCTACGATGACCATCTTTCCAAATAAGGTCACATTCTGAGGATCTGGGTGGACACAAATCCTTGAGGTGTTACCATGTCACTGCTGAGGTCCTTGGACTCTTTAATCAATAGAAATTGATAAGAGACCAGAAGAGAAATTCAGACAAGGCTTTAGCAGGATTTGTGCTGCAGCTCAAGGGAGTAAAAGCAAGTTAACATGTACACTTGCTCTCTGCTCGTTCTCCGAGGAGGGCAGGCTGGTCCCTTACATGGGGCGAGGGTAGGACGGACCCGTGGGTGGGCCAGAGGGCTGGCTTAGGTGGTCTGCCCACGCCCTTGGTGGTGCCATGTGCAGGGATCCTGCACAGTACCCTCCTTTTGCTCCTGGCACCTCAGAAATGGCAGTTAGTTTGTAGCCTTTTTGTATCTTATTGTTCACAATTGCCCCAACTGTGCATGTGCAAGTTTTAGTCCCTTATAGTTTCTTTGTATTCTGTTGCCCAAGGAGACGTTTGTCCAGGGGCAAGCACTGCAATAAAGGGTCCCAGGTCCCAGTCTGTCTCAGGGGACAATATTCAATGCATATACATCCAGCGTCTACAGGCATCTACAAGCCAGCAGGAGGATATACCGCCAAGCTGCGAATAAAAGTTAGAATAAAGGACCATGTGAAGGACTTGGGACCGGGCAGTTCCAGATGGATATCTTGGCAGCTGTGTAAACCTAGACAAGCCACTCAGCCTCTGTGAGCCTCAGTTCTCTGGTCAATGGCACAAGGTTGTTTTGAAGGTCAAATGAGAGAAGATGCTTTGTTGCCATAAAGCCTTCTGGCCAGACATGTGTGATGTTTCTTCACCAATCCCTGCACCCTCTCCCTTGACAATGACCGAGAAGACACTGACACCCTCACTGCCTTTCTTCTGCGTCCATGGCTTCTGCCAGGACACCCCCCTGGACCCGTGAGGCCTGTCTCACATCAGTTACATATTGGCTTCCTGAATGAACTGGGAGCTGCCCTGATCTCATCAGTAAGCATTTGCCAAGGTACCTCTGCAGAAAGTCAAAACTGAATCATTTTATGATTCAGGACTTCTGAAAAGAGTCCTTTAGTAGTTGGGCCAGAGGGAATTAGTGTGTTAGCTTACTAAACCCTTAACTGGCTCGCTTTCCTCTGGTCCAGGCTCCTCCTTGCACCCAGCACTGAGCTTCTGCACCTCTTCAGAAATCACTTTGCAATTCTATCCCTGGAGGGGTGCAAAAGCAGAGTGCCAGGAAAGGGGAGACGTGGGTGTTAGACCTCCTCTGCAAGGTAGGGAGATGCTGACTGAGCCAAGCACATGACAAAGCAAAACTCAGGTGGCTGAGGACCTTAGGGGACTGCACCTGCAGGACGGTCCAGCCCTTCCCGGAGCAGTGCATGGACTACATCAGGGCCTTGGAAATTCTCACAAGTCCCGCATCTGTAGGAAGCCGGCCCCTCCTGCTGACCACGCTCTGCACAGCAGGCAAAGCCGTCACATAAGCGTTCTCCCCTCCCATTCTCACAGCCGCACCGGGGGCCATAATTTCACAGCTAATTTAACCCTGAGGGTAACTGAGGCCAGAGAGAGTAAGGGTCCTGCCCTCACCCCCACCATTGGCAAAAGATGGGGCTGGAATCTGAATTTAAAAAACACACATTGTTGATGAAGCCATAAAAAATGAATGACATGTGTAGGTTACGTGGAACACAGTAATCAAAACATACATTCTGAAGGTGATGATTTATTTAACCTGGGGCTGAAATAATCATCATTTTCACTTCCCTGACAAAATTTTCATGCCACCATTGTAAGCACTTTACAAATATTGAATTTCCGGATCCTCACAACAGCCCTTGAAGGTAGATATTATTGTCACCCATTTTACAGATGAAGAAAGTGAGGCACAGAGAGGTTAAATAACATCCCCAAGGTGACCCAGCTGGTAGGTGACTTAATATTCAAACCTGTGCGTGGAGGTTATCCCGTGTGTAAGCTGTTGATTATTTGATCCTGAGGAAATAAATGTAATATAGTTTCCATCCAGACTATTCAATTTCTAGTCAGATTCTTAAAAAAAAAAAAAATCATCAAAGTACTGTATGTTCATGGTCTCAAGTCTACAGCACCGTTAAGAGGAAAAGCAGCGTTGCCCAGCCCTACTGCCCTCCCTTTTCCTTTAAACTACTGGGCTCCTCCAGGGCGAAGCAGTGAGTAGCCTCTAGAGACAGATGAAAAGAAAGAGGCCACCTTTGAAATAATCTGAGAATCATTCTTGCCTAATTTTAGGGGAGAGGGCTGAATGAAAAAATTTTTTTCTGAGACTGATTTCAGATTACACTGGCAATGTAGAAACTGCTTCCTGGGACCCAGGCAGGCCCACCCAGAGCTCTGGAGCTACAGGGGCCTGAGAGAGTTTCCAGAGGTCCCTGGAGGATTCCAGATCCCCTCTATGACCCAGGCAGGGTCTACCATGCACGACGCAGTGGAAAAGACCCGGGTGTCCCAGGTTGCGCAGACGTGGCTCCCCACCCACCCTGAGTCTGAGTCAAGAGCAGCACCCACGACCTCGTGTGGCCACAAGGATTAAATGAGGCAGAAAAGCCTGGCACACGGGGCACATTTTCCATGCTAGCTGTTTTTCACTTTTGTGGTTTATGGAAGCAAATGCATCCTGTGGTTCTGCCACTCGGGTCTCCCCATCCCTGCTCCCAGCCTAGGTCCCCCACCTATCAAAGTTCATCCTGGCAAGAGAAAGGTCAGCTCCCACCCAAAAGAAATCAGCCAGGGTTGGGGATTCTCAATCTCCCCAGCTCTTCTTTGGTGCAGATATTTAAGACTGAATTAGACAGCCTTGGGGCCTAAGCCATGTCTTGGGAGAAGGTTTGCCAAGCAGTGAAAATCCTCTCCAGCAAGTTTGAGACTTAGCAGAGAGCCACACTTGCATCCCTCACCATAAGCTGAGGTGCCCCTTGCTGTCCCCACAGGACGGGCAGTGCATTCTACCTGCTGCATTTCAGACTTGTTTGGCTGGAGTGTGGTGAGCTGTCGCCAGCACATGCCCTTGGGCTGCGCCCTTTTCCACTTAACTCCCTACAAGAGGCTCGAACAAAAGGGTCTGTCACTGAAATTGATCTCAAATTACTTGGGCTCAGAGGACAGAATCCGCTGGCTGGAAGGAACCCCAAGGATTCATGGATGTCAAGCTCCAGTCTCTGAATTCAGTTCACTCCAGAAATAACCACCTCTACCCACTCCTGAGCGTGGGAAGAGATCTAGAACACCATTTCTCAAGCTTGAAGGTGCTTTAGAATCCCCCAGGGATCTTGTAATGCAGATTCTGACTCAGCAGTTCGATCTAGAGGGCTTGCTGCCCTCAGAAGGTCCTGCTCTAATAGGGGGAGGGCACAGACTCGCAGAAACAGTAAACAATCTTATGGGCACTAGGAGGGGAGGGAGAGGGAAGAAATAAATTTGGGAGTTTGAGATTTGCAAATATTAACTACTATATATAAAAATAGATAAAAAACAAATTTCTTCTGTATAGCACAGGGAATTATATTCAATATCTTGTAATAACCTTTAATGAAAAAGAATATAAAAACAAATATATGAATATACATATATATGCATGACAGGAGTATTATGCTGTCCACCAGATACTGACACATTGTAACTGACTATACTTCAGTAAAAAATAAAGTAAAATAAAATAAAATTGGGGGAGTACAGTACGTGGGCAGGCTGAGCTCTCCAAAACAGGAGCTTTCTATTTTCTCCAGATACAGTGTTAGACAACAGTGCCTTTAACACCACAGAAAATACTTGTTGGATGGATGGATGGTGGGATGGAGGGAGGGACTGAGGGATGGATAGGCAGGCACATGTGGATGGATGCTGATATTAAGATCAAATATACGAGGGGGAGGGTATAGCTCAGTGGCAGAGTTCATGTACCAGGTCCTGGGTTCAAGCCCCAGTACCTCCATTAAAGAAAATAAATAAATGAATAAATAAACCTAATTACCTCCCCCACGCAAAAGCAAAACAAACAAAAAAGATCAAATGTACACTCAGAAACAACCGGTAACTGATGTCCTGTCTTGTAAATTACATACCTAGGTAAAAATGTCCTAGGTGGGTAATGAAAGAAAGGGGGAAGGGAGGAAAGAAGGAAGGAAGGAGGAAGGGGACGAGAAGGCAGTGAAAGATGAAAAACTGTAAAATCCCCAAGGCGTTTTCTTTTTCCCTCTACTAGAACATCTTTTTAACTTAGCATGATTTATGGATGTGTCATATCCCCTCCAGGAGACGATGCGATGTGCGTGTGCAGGGCTGCATCCCTTATCCCCTAATCCCCAGTGCCTGGCACCAGAGCCGGCTGTGGCAGGAGCGCCGTACACACACATTTTGTGAAACGAATAGAAATAATAGCGCCATTCACGAAATCCCTTTCTGGTGCCAGACACAGATATCTCATTTAATTCTCCTAACCACCTTATGAGGTCAGTGCTGTTATCCCCACTTTACTGATGAGAGATGTGAAGCTCGGGAGGATTAAACAAGATGCCCAGAGTCACATAGTCAGTGGTCGGGATAAGGACCCCAGGCAACCAGAGCCCACGCTCTTGATCAGGGGAGAGCCAGGTTTTGTGAGGCCTGAAGCAGATACATGTTGAGGGGCCCTCTTGAAGGAAAAGCATAATACCCCCAAAATTCTGCTGCAAGATTTACAAACTAGAATGACCGTGTGACCACATCGCTTTGGGGCGGGGGCGGGGTGTGCAGGGAGGGGCTCTGCAGCTTTGGCTTCATTAGCTTCGTGGCCAGACTGCCTCTGGTCTTGACCCACGTGCAGGAAACAAGAGCAAAAGAAGAAGGGAGAGGAAAAAAGATGGGAGAAAGAGAGGAGATAAAAAAGGAGCAAAAGGAAAGAGAGGAGGGAGAAAAGAAGGGGGGGAACCTAAAGAGATGGTGGGGAAAGAGGAAGAGTGGTCAGAGACGGGACCAGGAGGGGCTGAGGGGGAGCTGAGGCTGCCTCATGAATGGAGGGCCGTGGGGGGACATCCAGTTGAGGCACCTGGGAGGATGGGCCTCCACTCTCTCCAGCCTCTGTGCCTCCACCTATACATCGTGTAGCCTCTTCCCCCGACATCACAACAGCCTTGTCTCGTATCTCCTTCCCAGGCCTCTCCACAGGCTCCTAGACCCACCTGGGAGCTGGGCCCAGAGCTCGAGCCAGGAGGGCTGAGTAATCACCCCCAAAACAGCCACGCCCAGCGGTTCTCCTGCCCAGGCAGCTCCCTCTTTCCTGGTTCAACACCTGAGAACCCGGCGAAGAGATGCCAACCTGGGGCCCGATGTTTAGCCCAGCACATAGAGGAACCAAGGCCAGGGAGAGCCGAATCCAGGGTGGCCCACTAGCCTCTCACTGCCCAACTGGCAAGTCTCCTTAAAAGGGACATGCCTGCCTGGGTCTTTGCAGCCCGTCCCCTGAAGACACCTGTTCTGGGATCACAGGCGCTTGACTCTGACCCAAATGTCCAATTCTACAGGTCAGTGCCCTAGAGTGGGGGAGGGCGGGGGCCACATTGGCTCGAGAGACCCTCCAGTTCAGATCTCTGCTGCTCAGAGACAAATCCAAGGCCACACCACCTGGAGCAGCCAAGATTAGGCCAATCATCAGGGAAACCTCCTAATATTCCTCCTCCCACTCAGAGGTCACCAGGGTCTTCCATGCGCTGTATGTCCCCAGACTGTCACCCAGGGCTTCCAGGCACTAATGCTACAGTCAGCCCTGAACCAGGTTCAAGCCCCAGCTCTACCCAAAACCCAGTGTGATTTGGGGGCCAGTCACTTCATCTCCATGAGCTATGATTTCTTCAGCTGCCAAAACAAAAATATTGACAGATATTTGGATCAAACTATTCCTCACAAGGTTGTTGTGAGAAGTAAAGAGCTGATACAGAGAAGCACGTTATCACCGGAGGGGCTGGTGCACAAGGCTGGTCTCTGGGGAGGGTCACGGCTGAGAAACAGAAGAAGATCTCAGTTTGCTCAGAAACTGACACTAATTTGCTATGTGATCTTGGGTCCTTGAAATTTAGTTTCCTGACCCACAAAAGGGGTGGGAGAAGACAGCTGCCCAAATCCCTTCCAGCTTCTGTAGTTCGGTGCTTCCAAGGTCTGGCCTCGTACCACCCCCCACCCCGGCCAAGGGGCGGCTCCAGCCGTCAGGGTACGACAGGATGTGAGTCAGCAGTAACCCTATGGGGAGGGGAGACCTGTGTCCGAGCCATAGCACCAAGAGTGATACTCAGAATATTAATAACTGGCAAGGCAGGGCTGAGAACACTCACAAAGGATGCTGGCTGGTCCGCTGTCTATGACCCTGTGCAGGACAGCCTCACGCCGAAGTCCATGGAAAGGGGAAGAAAGCTCTTCTCCATGAACTTTCCAGTCCTGTTGCCCCACACATGACAACCATCCAGTTCCACGGAGCAGTAAATTCTATCATCCCACTCCCCAAACTCCTCCACGTCCCCACAACCCCAAACAAAACACCCACACAGTGAGAAGTCAAGCAGGAGAGAGAGAGAGAGAGAGAGCCTCTGACATCACCAACAGCCAACACCCGGTTGGGTGGAAGTCATTCAGGCGGGAAGGCTTTTGCAACATCTAGGTGTGTCACCTGTTCTAAGGCCGAAGGGTTCATGACTCCAGGTGCTGTTTCAGCCCCTGAGATGGGTGTCAGGTTACAAGATACATAATCATTCCAGTTTGGCAACTTCACCTGTAGGGTTGTTTTAATCAACCTGCTCCACAGTCTCCAGATCACTGTTGGAAGACAGTGGTGGGACACGGCCAGCTCCCCACAGGGAGAGAGATGCTGGCTGTGAAGGGGTGCCGAAGCCTGCCTTGCACTTAGCCGCCCTCCAGCCAGCGCTGCCCGGGGATCGCTGATCTGCTGGCCAGCCAGGGCCCGATCCCAGGAGGCCCTCCTCCAGACTTGGGTTGCCAACCTCAGCTCCAGGCCATAGAGAATTCAGGAAGATCTCAAGCCAGCATGGTGAGTGTCAGGTCCCTCTGCTCCAAAGACTGGGGGAGGGAGTGTCTCCCTATACAGGGTCCTTCAGGCAGCCTAAGAGGTCATCGGCTGAGAATTTTGCAACATCTCCCAGAGATCACACCCAAGCCGCCCCCACACTCCAGCCCCTGGCACGTCTCGGTACCCACTGCCCTTCCTTCCCCGCTCCTCTCCAACAGCCCTCGCACCAGCACCAAGGAGGCCGAGACCCAGGGGCCAGGGCGATCCTTCCTGCTCTCCCTCCTCAATCTGCCTGCTCCCTTGCCCCACGTCTCTTGGTCTGTTGTCTGGACACTGGCACTGTTTTCCCAAGGGCAAGGGGATGTTTGTTACAATGGTGGCCCTCTGCCACCTCTCTGGGAAACAGACTTCTTTTCTTTTTAAAGCAAACAGTGGAGAGCCGCCTCAGAACAATCTAGGGTGCCATGGAGATCAACTTGTCTTTTTTGGGGCCCTGCCCAAACTCCTCCTCTGAGCACCTAGAGTGTCTCCACTTGTCTTGGGGCAAAGAGGCTCAACCCCATCTTTCAGGGAGGTCAACTGAGGACAGGGCAGGGAGGAGATAACAGCCGGGTCTGAGGTGGAACCTAGGGAAGCTTCCTTCCCCAGTTATTGGACAAGGTGCCGAAGCTGTCCCACAACCAACATGAAAACGAAGGGGGAGGGGAGGGCACGAGGAGAAGGGGAGGCACTGCATCCAGGGGAGAAAGGGGTGAGCTGCTGGGGTCCCTCAGGTGATCGTCTCCTGACTCCCAAGTACTCCCTGTGACACTCCCCTGAACCATCTAGCAAAACTCCAGCCCCAGGGCTGGGGTAGTGGGGGGTTAGAAAGGGGAAGGGGCTTGCCTGCTTCACTCTGCAATTCAGCCTGGACTGAAGCATCAGCCTCCCATGTCCCATCCCAGGAAGCACCCTGAAAGCCCAGCCAGTGTGCAGACGCCCCATCCCGCGGGGGCTGTCAGAGAGAAGGGGATGCAGAGCTGGAGACCAGACCTCAGCCTGCCTGGCTGGCAGCAGCTTCCTGGTGGCTCCCGGAGCAACCTAGAAGTGGGGAGTTCCTAGGGCAGACTGCTGGGGCACTAACTGTTCAATCCAAAGGGCACACGGTCAGCTCCCTTGTGAGCTTGTCAGTCTGAGAGTTCACTCTTTCCGAGATTCACTGTCTCCTTCTATAAAAGAGAAATATTATCCACGCCACCTCCTCTGCCCGCACACAAGGTTAGCGGAAAGATTGAATGGGCTAATGACGTGTGTGAATAGCCTTGTAAACCAGGAAACCCTGTACAGATGTCAGGATTTAGGACCGAAGAAGAATCCGCTCCAGGGAACGGCAGATGGGTGGGAGGTGTGGTCAACACGGACCATCCACCACCCAGGGAAGGAGCCGGGCGCTGCTGTATGAGAGAGGCGGGCAGGGGCCACGCTGGGGAGGAGGGGCCGGGCAAGGCCCCAAAGGCAAAGCAGCAGCGTGGCCACGATCCAGAGCTTCTGGCCCCTGAGCTAACCATCAAACCACCTGTGCTTAATAACTCTGTTATTTCCTTCTAATGAGGCCAAGACAACTTTAGCTCCCAGCCCTGGGAGAGATGAGACAGCACCCCCTTCTCTTCCACTCCCTGCCTCCTCCCACACCCGCAGGCCACTCCCTGGACACAGAGTCCTGCACCGTTGCTGTTCCTTAATGTCTCCCTCAAACCTATTCAACCGGGTGTGCCAGTGAGAGCAGGGGCTAGGGAGGGCCTGGGCAGAGGTCTGAGCCCAGTCTCTCCTCAAGGGGAATGTGTCCCTCAATATCTGACACCCACAGCTGAGCCCTGGAGGGAAGCCTGACACCCTGTGACTGGCCATCCTGGTTTTAACTCACTATGCCCAGGAGGCCCCCAACTACCATGTGTCACTGGTGGCATGTGCACCGCCTGAGGTCAGTCCAACCCTTGGGCTGCTCTGGAGGAAGCAGGTCCTCCCCACCTTCTCCTCCTTGACTTGCTGGCTTGTAGGGACCAAGGGGGTTGCTGGGCTTGGCTGGGCTGGGGCTCAGGAGCGTGGCAGGTCACCAGGGCAGCCTGCCGGCAGTGGTGCCTGGGAGTCTGGGCAGGGTCCGCCTCCAAGAGAGGCCAAGTCCAGGAGCCCCCTCAGCCCTGGTGGTGCCACCCTGGGCTCGAAGACAGCAGAGCTGGGCAGTGGAAAGACCCAAGAGGGCAAGATGAGCAAAGAGGGGCCAGGCCCCCTCCTGTTGTCCGGGACCCCTCACTACCTGCTGTGACCCTCCCCACCCCAAGTAGCTCATCCTTCCATCCACCATTTAATCATCTGTCCCAGGATGGCCAGAAAGAGGGCAAAAGGGTACCATGCCTTGGTCCTGCCCAGGAGGTACTCAAAATCCAGAAGAAGGACAGCGAAGGATCCTGAGAGACTGTGACAAGTCCAATACCAGAGGCGATGCAAGGTGCCCCTGGAGCAGAGAAGGCAGTAAATTCTCTCTGGGGTCGGTGGTTGGGAGTTGTCCCAGAAGAGAAAGTACTTGCCTTAGACCTCAAAAGATGAGCAGGCTCTCTCCAGGCTGAGACGCGGGGAAGGGTATTCCAGGCAGCGGGAACTGCATGCAAACAGCAAGAAAGAGCGGCAGTGGGGGACGGGGAAGGGTGCTAAGTCTGGAGCAGGGAGCACAGAGGGCTCGGCTGAGGCCTGGGCCCCATGGGGTGGTCATGTAGGCCCTACGTGGAGCTCACTGTGCCCTAGAGCCCAGGGGGGTAGGGCCTGGGTGGAGCCCCAGTGGCTGCCAGGGGCTTGCGCTTGGGGCTGAGCCCCCTCCAGAACCTGGCACAGCCCACCCTCCCCGCCAGGCAGAGCAGCAGGCGTCCAGCTCCATTCATTCATCCCACCAAAGGGGCAGGCTGCCTGCTCTGCGCTCGCACTAGACTTGCGGGCTAGAGAAAGCAGAGGTGGGTCCTGCACTCTGGGAGCTCAGTCTAGAGGAAGTGGAGGGCAGGGACAGGTAGATGCTTATCACACAATCACACAAACAGTTGTTTAACTAACAACTGAGTTACGGCTTGTGATGCAACACACGTAGGAGCCAGACCAGGGCATGGGCCTCGCTGGAGGCCAGCGGAGGCTGAGGGCTGCCTAGGAGCTGGGAAGCAGGGGTGAGGGAGGGCTGTACCAGGTGGAGGGAACAGCAGTGAGAAGGTGGAACTACATCCCCCTGCCCTCTTCCATCTCCTAGGGCCCTTCCTCCCGCCCCTGGGGTGGAGCTCTGCGCCTGGCTACTTGAGAAGCGGTTTAGAAGTTGGGCCTCATCCAGGCCCCCAGGCCTCTCCCTCACTCTCACCGCCTTCCCTCCGTGCAGCTGAGACACCAGGAAAGACCTGTAGGAAACACCTTTCACCCCGAGCCTGTCTTCTTGACAAAGCCTAAGAGAATCTGAGTTGCTGAATGTGGGAAGTGAGGGGAGACTGGTCCAGGGAAGAGGGGGGAAATGGGGAAATAGAAGAAAGACCGAAAACAGGGCTCAGGAACTCTGGACAAACTTTCTGAAGCCCCAGAACCAGCTCAGGACGGTAGAAGACAAACACTCTCAGGCTCTTCACAGGCCTTTCAGATTTCCCAGGAAGCTCTCCCACCCCCAGCCTTCCTTCATGCTCAGATAAAACATCTGCCTCTATGAAACACCCCAAATCTCCAAGCAGTGGTCCCCCAAGACAGTGAATTCCTAAAAGGCATTCATCAGCCTCATTCTCTTATAAACCTGCTACCACCAGACTGTGAGCTTTTAGAGAAGGGTCTGTGCCTTTTCCACCTTTTTTAGCCCCAAACCTGGCACAGGGCCTGTCACAGAATAGGTACTTGAGAAATGTTTGGGAATGAAGGACAAATAAATGACCAAAGACTGAATCCCCTAGAACGAGTGGTGTGATTTACCTGACACTGAAAACAAGGTTAGTCAGACTTGATGCTGAAAAGATGCTAGATGCTACCGGAGGTGGTACCAAGCTGTTTTCATCCCAGACGGAGCTGGGGTGAGGCCTGAGCCCACCTGGAAATCCCAGCGATGGGGAAGAGAGAGTCTGAGCAGAACCAATGCGGCAATCCCCCTGCGTGTGCTTAACTCCACCTCGCAGCCTGCGGCTCTGACTGTCACGATGGCAGCAGAGAAATTTGTAAACAGGACTCAAAACCACAACACCTCTCCCCTGCATCTTCCTCCCAGAGCAGCTGCAGAGGCTGTGCCAGTTTCCTAGCATAATCCACATGCAACGGGAAACTCTTACAGGGTGGCAGGTGAAAGAAACACTCGAGGAAGAGGGCAAGGGGCTGAGTAGGCACCTATCCAGGGTGGCAGCAGTGTCCTCCATCACGGAATCTTCAGTGCATTGGTCTGGCCGAGCTCTGCCTGCTGGTGTGGCTGAGCCCATACATGCTTTAGGCAATTCCTGCAGTCTCAGTGTCTTCCTTTATAATATGCATTCGTTCATTCAGCACGTGTTCCCGGAGCACACACTAAGTGCTAGGCACTGGCAAGACACAGTGGGCGACTCAGACAAGAATATCTAAAATGGAAGACCTCAGTTCCGTACACTCCAAGGACGGAACACAGCAGGGTAAACAACTTGCCCCAACCCCAGGCAGAGCATCATTCACTCACAGATGTGAAACAGGAAGGGGGTGATATAACTGAGGTCACCCCACCTCACCTTTGTCCCATTCCCGCCCTGACACTGGGGACTTCAGGCATCTCCCACCTCCAGAGAGGCAGGTTGGGCCAGGCTGTCAGGAGGACCCATCCTGGTGAGCGGGATTCCCTGGTGGTCTAAAGAGAATAATAAACGGCCGCAGCCACGGCTCATCTCCACCCAAACGCAGCAAGTGTGACATCTTGCAGCTTGAGAAGCACATTCACATCCCAAATCTCCCCAAGTCTTACCCCAGCTCTCTGAGACACAGTGATCCTCTTTGTACAGATGAGGAAACTGAGGCTCCAAGAGCTCATGTGACTTGACAAGGGTCACTCAGCCAAGAAGAGGTGAGGCTGGGACTCTAAGCTCTAGGAGTTTGGTACCAAGTGCCCTGCTTTTCCATCGTGCCCTCCGTCTCCTCCAAGATGTGGACCCATAAGACCTGAACATGAAACTCGAACTTGAACTAGAACTGGAACTTGAACTAGATACTGCAGAACCAGGGGGCGCCACTTTTCCATCTAGAAGCTAATAGATTTCATGAGAAAGTGTGCATTGAGTGAAGACTGCATCAACTGGTGCAATCTGTGGAAGAAAGTGGAAGAAAAGACGATGCCATTTCTGTAAGGAGACTGCATCCATCACTAACCTACTAAAGGTCACTAAACAGAGGGAAAAAAACACATAGATGTGGCAAACCAGTGGGCATAATTAACTTAGACTCTCAAGAAGACCTAGAAAAAGTTTATACCTAATTGCTGCTTAGGGGAAAAAAAAAACAAGTTACCATGAGATCACTAAGGATAGAAATTGATTTACCGAGAGAATGTTATAAATAAATTAGGCTTAAGACTAGTCTTATCTGTGGGAGGAGGTAACAGAAGTTCCAGGTTAACAGCAAGCTCTTCAGACTCACAGGCCCTAAGTAAAGGACTTCAGCAATCTTCCAGCTAAGTGGTTGAGCCCTAAACCTGGTTGAGCCTCAGAGCACTTTGCTCCACTGAAATCTCATATAGAGCCCCAGGTGGAAAACAGAGTAAAACCAGAACCGCAGTATTTGAAAGGAGTGTGACCCCCACCCACATCTTCCTTCCCTCCCACCCCATGCAACCTCTGGGGGCTCCACCAAATCCCCCCGGGGTGCAATAGAGCCCTTATCTGCCCTGGCCTTTGTCCACTGTGGAAATTTCCTTCACAATCCAGCTTCTATTCACACGTCATCTGTTGCTTAAAATGATCTTCCCTTTGCCAAGAGAAAGCCATCTTTCTGTCACTTCTGCCATTTATCCTCAGCATCCTCTTTGCCTCTTCCTTAAGATGCACATTTCAAAGGACCGTGTTTGTACTACCCTAGGTCTTGATTTCTCTGGCCTGCATCCGCCACCCTTTGTTCATAGAAAGATCATGTAAGTCACATGACATCACCTCAGGTCCCCTACCTGCCCTGGTCACTCTCCCCCAGGGCCCCCTAGTCCTTCAATTCCCACCCTGAAGTCAGGACTCTTGGCCTAATGAAACCATAAAAATAGCTACCATTTTTTTTTTACACACACATGCTAGGCCCTCTGCTAGGCTCCTTCTCAAGCACTTGCTAGGTTTTATATTAATATTGTTATTCATTATTAATCAAAATAATAGGATATATACTTCATGGATACAAGGACTTTGCCTGCTTATTTACTGCTGTATATCCAGCCCCAGAACAGTGGCTTACTGAAAGGATAAAGTATTATTATTGTGTTATTATTGCTATTATTATTAACATCTCTTGCGCTCTTACTGTGTACCAGGCAATGTGTTTTATATATATATGCATATTTTGGTCTCGTGAAGAGGAAGACTTATTGAATCTCTGTTTCTTTCTCTTATTTTCTTTTGTCTCTCTTGCTTTCTTTCATGCACACACACACACACACAACTGAGGCTTCAGAGATTAAGCAACATGCCTGAGGTGTGTTTTCCATCCACTATAAATCCCCCCTAGCAAAGGGCAGCCTAGCAAGGAGAATCTTCACAAGCACTCACAGAGTGATGTGAAGGGGCAGGAAGGTGGTTCAGGTTATGCAGCTGCAAGGTCCCAGACGCAGAGTTCGGAAGCAGCACTGAGGCACTATTTAGAGCTGACAGTTCACAGAAGCGATCCGGGAATCACTACAGACTTTGGCCAGGAGATGGCAGCTCTTTGCTGCAGCAGCCAAACCGGCCCATCAGATGCAGGTTCTCTGGCAGCATCCAGAACAAGTGAGGATGCTCGGTCCTGCCCCCTCCAGGACCTCCGTGCCGCCCCTTCCCCAGCACTGTGTGGAGTTCTGCTCTCCAAGCCTCCAGGGTATTAGATGGAACTGATGGCACAAATTTTCACGTGCTGAACTCCTCTGTATGTCAAACCACGTGCAGCATCTGTTAATTCTTACCAAGAATCCTGTGAAGCAGACCATATTCTTCCCATTTTACAGATGAGGAAACAGACTCAGAAAAAATATGTAACTTTCCCAGAACCACCTGGCTGGTAAGGGGCAGAGCTGGACTCAGGCCAGGACTCCTGGCTCAGAGCTGAGGGGCACAGGATCAGGGACACGCCCCCTCTGCTCAGAGCAGTGAGACCCCTCAGACCATAAACATCAACCGAGGGGGACGATAATGAGAGGACCATATGGGGTTCCTGTAGGTTAAAAAGCCGCCTCATAACTAGCAGGTGAAGCACCTGACAACCTTTCTCACCACCTAGTTTTATCACACCTGACTTCCAAAGGAGGTAACTGGGTCCAGGAGATGTTAAGTCATTTACCTTAGGTAAATAATAGCTCAAAATAGAGCTCAGCAGGTAAATAGGAGAGTCAGACTTTATAACACCAAAATCCCTCTTCCCTCGCCACCACTTCCCTCCCCGATAAGGTTTAAAGGACAATTTAGGACAAGCCAAAAGGAAGTATGATGTTTTCAAAGGCAATATCAACTTGGTGGGATTCTCTTATAAACCTCACACTGCATCACTGATGGCTGTTCCTTAGTTCAGGTAAATTAAAAGCTTTAGAGAACCCCGCCAAGCTTTAAGATCCATCAGCCCCTCCCAAAGGCAAACCCCAAGGGTCCCTATCTGGGTGGCCTGACTCCTGAGAGCTCTCGTGTCTCCATCAGCCATTGCTCTGACACTGTCCTCAGCTGTGCAAATGTGGGGGGCACCTTCCTTCCCATCAGATCCTGCTGGGAAGGGAAGGGAAGGTGGGCTGGATGGACACACTGCTCTGGGGGCAGAAAGAAAATTGAATCAAATAGAACTGTGGACAGAACTCAGAGTGGCTGCAGAGAAGGGGCTGCTTCCCCTGAGACCAAGGGAAGGCCCTCAGTGGGGATTTGTAGGAGGGACAGTTAACAGCGCCATCACCTGGAGGCATGGGCTTTGACTGGAGAACCAGGTCTTCAGTTTGGCTCCATTCCATGGGCAGGCATTAATACCTCACCGGAGCCTTTCACAACGACTTGCCACGTAACCTGAGACGAGATTGCACAAAGCCTCTGTGCCTCAGTTTCCCCATTTGTGAGACAGGAATCATTACACTTTTGCCCTCTCCCCTGGCCCTACCTGGAGTTAAGGGCTGTGCCTGAACACAAAGGCTGATTCTTAAATGATGGCAGCTGAACAGCAGGCTGGCAGCGGGATAACAGGATAACAGCAGGCCACCTGACACCTCCCTTCTGCGCCAGGCCTGCCCCCAAGCCGTTATGCACTGGGATGGGGGCCGGGTACTCAGCTCAAATTGCCAACAGGTCAGCACCTATGTGGCTTAGAACAAAGCGAAATGGTTTCTAATGAATGTAGCAGCTGAGGCCAAGGTTGGTGCTGCTGTAAGGACAGCTCAACTCAAAGCAGAGCGAGTGAGGCCAATTCCCAAGTTTCCTCCGTGCCAGGCCTGGAGACCCACCTGTGCGTGGCCTGGCTGAGGGGATCCGCGTAGAGACAGGCTAAGTTCAGAAGATACTTGGAAGCCAGCATGATTTGTCATCTCTGAGAACCTTCCATGCACTCAGGGCTGCTGCATCACGGCCAGGCTCCTCTCAGGAAACTCACACCCTCGTCTCCTGATTCACGATCCCCCAGCCCTCCTGTCCCCTCTCCTCCCCTTACCTGTCATGGCTGAGGCACCCAAGAGAGCGGGTACTTGCCCCAGCTTGGCAAATGCATCAACCTGCAGGTGGAAAGGGCACAGCTGCTTGCCGTCAGGTTAGGGGTGGGATGCAGGTTCAGGGGTCCGAGAACAGCATGAGGCCTTCTCAGAGCAGCCCCTGAGCACCTGAGCCAGCCGATGGCTGAGCCTCACTCTGTGACCTGACTGTGAGCAGCCTCTAGGTCCCCTGGCTCACCCAGAGAACTTTTCCCACCCCCTCCCCTGCGTTGTTCCCCCTGCTGTGTCCCCAGCCTTAGCAACCTAGCTGTCACCTGCCACCTGCCACCATCCCTGCACTAGGTTTTCCCTGAGAGACCATGGGAAGCCAGAGCTGCAGACCCCATGGGAGCCTGAAGCTGCCTTAGACCAGAACAGGGCGAGAGAGCCCCTTTCTGTGAACACCTGCTTTCTCCCCTCATCTACACCCCAGTCATCCCAGTTCTGCCGCTATTGACTTCTTCCAGAAACAAGGAAATGCAGGCTCAGCATTGCAGAGAGAAGAGAAATAAGGCCCCAGAGGCAGGCTGCTTGCTTGGCAAAAAAAGCAAAGGAGCTGGCCAGCCTCTCTGTTCCTTTGGCCTCCATGAGCTGCTGCCTCTTCTTTGCCTCATTATTAGCCTGGGGGAGCATCTGTCCATTTCATCGTGTAGTTAGTAACCCTTTTATCTGCTTCATCATCTCTGAAAGAGAGTTCCCAGTTACCTGATGGGACCTTGTGGTTCAGAGAGGTTGGGGAGCATGCCCAGGGCCACCCAGCAAGTCAGAAGACAAGATGAGAACTCACATTCCCCAGGCTGGGTCTTTGTGGCTTCTCTGCAGTCCACTTAGTCCTCACCCGCATTTAAAACCAAGAGCTGCCTTGTGTCTGGGCTCATCATCTCTAAGCTGGGAGGGAAACAGGACCCTGAGATGTTCATCTGCAACTTGGAACTGAGCTAAGCCTAACCAGGAGTTTCTCCAGGATCTAAAACATCAGGGGCTGAGGGTGATTGGTGAAAAAAGGAAGGAGAAGAAGGTGAGAAAGGTGCAAAGCTAATGAGAGGGAAGAAGGGTACTAATATCAATTAAGCCCCTACTAGGTGCCAAGCACCGCAGTAGGTCCTTTCCTTGAAACAGTTTAGGAGGGAGCTCTTCTTACACCTGTTCATGAACAACTTAGCAGACCCAGGACCCAAGTAGAGGTGGGTTTGCCTTCAGACTGAGGAAGGGCTGGGCAGATGCTGGGCATAATCTCTGCATGTGGATTGCATGCTAATTATACGCAACTAGACTTCACTGCAGGGGAGCAGAAAATCAGAAGGACCCAGCACTAGCTGATGACACCCATATAGGTTCCTGAAACGGTGGGGAAATGAAAACAATGGTGCACTGAGTCCAAAAGCCTGGCCCCAAGGGCTGGATCTGTTACTTGCTCTGGGGCCGTAACAACCACTTAATCTACAGGAGTCTTGGTTTTTCTCTTCTGTAAAATGGGGATAATTTCTCAGAGTTGTTATGAGGTCATTTAATCCTCACAGCGTTTATGAAAACTATAGAACAATACCCAGCTGCCATAGTTCATTGTTCTGCCTACAACATCTATAAAAGTAGACAAATGATTGACAAAAACGGACAATAGGGCAGCCTTATCTTAAAAAGCTCAGCAATGCACACAACAAGCCAGCAGCCAGCTGTTTCTACAATTGCTAACTAGTTGCTGCAATTAATAAACCTGTTTTACCAGGTCATATAGATGCATAAGTGAACGTTGTATTTTGAACCAATTATGTAGCTACCACAGAGCGCCCCCACCCCAACTTAGACTCAGCAGAGAGAAGGGAAGGCGGATAAGAGTCCTCCCCGGGGCTCTGAGCTCCAGCCTGAGAGTTTCCCTCACTCAACTCACTGAGTGTTTTTCCTTCACTTACAGGATCCCAACAGTGATCGACCCCTGAACAGCTTTGGTAAGCTCAGGTCCGGCTTTCCTCTCTCTACCTCAGCATTTGAGTTTGAATTGGTTACCAAGTAGATACTAAACCCCTCTTGCGTGGCCCTCACCACCACCTTCTGGTGCTAAAGGCTACGGGAGACATTCACCCATCATTCAGCAAATATCACTGAACAAGTGTGAGCTCCAGGATTCATTCTAGAAGTAGGAGGTGTGGTCCCCAGGGAGACAGGACCATCAAACCTAAAACTCCAACAGCAGTGATGCCCCTAGTTCATTCACTCAGTTCCTCATTCTCTCATTCATTCAACAATCCTGCGAGGGCCTTTCGTGTGCCGGGCCCTGGGCTGCACGCTGGGCTGTAGCAGCAAATATGACAACCGAAGTCCCTGCCCTCATGGAGTTTACAGTCTGACCTTGCTGCCCACAAACAAACAGGACAAAGGTGTTTTCACTGGTAGAATAGAAAATGGCAGGGCTTGCCTGATTTACAGGGAGAAAAAATGAGTTAATAGATAAAATGTTCCCAAACATGTGTTTTTTTCTCCTATTCCATTTTCCTAAACCATTGATGCCTACCCCTGAGAGCCTGCTGGATCATCAAAACGAGCCAGCAAGGAACAAATTAACACAACAGATCAATAAGGAAATGACCAATTCCACTTACTCTGATGGCTTATTTACTACAGGGTCACAAGTTAATGAGATTACATACAATATGATCTTCAGCAGGTAAAACGATGCCTGCTTTATACTTCAGAATTTAAGGTATTAATATTCCATGGTGTCCCCAGAGAACAGCAGACACGCAAGCACTCCAGCCCCTGAGTAAGCCTGGGGACAACCCAACCAGAAAACAATGGGGGGAGGGAGAGCTCAGTGCCGAGGGGTTAGGGACAGCGTCGTCGGGGGCCAGGCGCCCTGGGCAAAGGCGCTCCAGGAGCAAACTGTCCCAAGCCAGAAGGAAGTGAGGAGGGTCTCGGTGGTGGAGGGAAGAACCAGAGCAAAGATTCAGAGGTGAGGATGACTAGAGGTTGTGCACGGACCAGGGAGAGAAGCTGCCCGTGCGGAAGTGGGGTTGGTGAGGACTAGCAATGGGAGGTCCACTTGGTTAGGAGAGGGAGGCCAAATTACACTGGCTTTGAAAGCCCGGAGAAGAGTGCGGTCCAGAGATGGAAGTCATGGGGAGCCCTTGAGGGATGGGATGAAAGCAATATGCAGGGAAGCGCTGTCTGGCAGCCGTGGGCAGGACAGGCTGGAGGAAGGAACCATGGCAGGCAGGGAGGCTATTCATAGCTCAGCGGGATGGTTAACTTTATGTATGAGACAAGAAACCCAGAAAACCCTTCCCTTCCTGATGATGGTCTCCCTGAGAACATCACGGAGGCAGAGACATGGGGCCCTGGACCAGGCAACTCATCAAAGGACTCGCAGTAAGTCATTCACTCCTGGGAAAACAAGCCAGCCTTGTATCCCCAGAGGCAGGTGCTCAATAAACAAGTCACACGTAAACAAATGAACAAAATATCTCCATGTCCACGGCCACAGGAAAGAGGACAGTTCCGAACACTCACTGCTGGAACTTTAAAAACAATATCCACTAACATTATTGATAACCTAACCTGTGCCAGTCCTGACGGTAACAGACAATACGACCCACATCACCACGGCTGAGCTCTGTGTCTGAGGTTTAAACTCTCCCTTTTGAGGAAACACACAGTTTCCTATGCTTTCCCCATCCACAGAGTCAATGATATCAGCACGCACTGGGCAGCAGTCTCTGGCAGGGCGCCATCCTCTGCTTTTGAAGAGCTGAGAAAAGAGATAAAGACAGAGACAAAACTAGCCATCATTCCAGGCAGAACAAATGAGAGCTGTAAGGAAAGACAGGAGGGATGTGCTGAAGAGAACAAGCACAGAGCAATTCATTTATTCATTCGTCAGATTATCTGTGAGTGCCGACAATGGGCCAGGCACTGTCCTGGGCCCCAGGGACTCAGCAGGAAACAAAACAGATACAAGTCCCCATCTTCATGCAGACTTCATTTCAGGTAGAGATGGGAGGGGACAGATGGCGTTCAAAATCTGGCGGACATCAGAGGGACTCTGAAAAAAATAAAACAGGGAAGAAGGCGAGGAAAGGTTGGAAGACTGTATTATAAATAGGGAGGACAAGGAAGGCCTCTCAAAGTAAGTGACTCCTGAAGGAAAGACACTTTGGTGCAGGTGAGGGGGAGGAGAGTAGGCCTGTTGCTTTCCAGGCATTCTCAGGGTTGCTATAATTCCTGCCCCACTTCTCCCTGGAGGAGAAGTCCGCGAGTCACCTCCCCAGCTCATTGTCTGCCAGGAGAGGGGACACCAAAGAACCTACCTCTGATACTTTGTGACAATTTAACTTTTCAATGGCCTGTCCGTCTCCTTGAATAGCCATGTGAAATGGACAATATAGTTATTATCAGCCCTGTTTTAGACACCCATAGGCACCCCCCGGCCCCCCTAACCCCTGACTCTTCTGTTCCAGTCCATCTCCTCCCTGGTGAGAGATTCATCTTTCTAAATATTAATGTGATCACGGCTCTCTGCTGCTCAAAAGCTTTCCATGGCCCCTCACTGTCTTCAGGATAAAATCCAAACCCCTTACCACCAGAGTCAAGACTCTTCTTCACAAGCTGACTTTGCCAGCCCTGCCCCACAACATGCTTTACCCACCTTACATCCCAGGCACACCAGCAGCTCACAGCTCCCCACCCCCAGGACTTCACCAAGCTGGACCCCTCCTCCCTCTCCCATCCGCACCTCCAGGGGCCTACTGAAGTGCCTCAATGGTGTCTGGCGTCATTGGCAGCTAGGTCCTTGTTTGCCTCTTCCTCCAAATTGTAATCTTCTTAAAGATAGGCCCTTTCTAGAGACCAGCTGTGTGTTAAACTGAGTTGGAGATGGGGGCCATTAAGATGCCTTTGTTCACAAGTATGTATTAAGCCTTTACTAAGCACATACTGTGCTGGCAGCCCCTGCTCTCCTCTAGCTTATAGTTTAATCAAGAGATAAGTGAGGAAAGAGGATAAATGATAGTAAAGGGAAAGGGTACATGCCCCTCCTGGGGAGACACAGGTCAGACTGGACAGGGTGGAACATTCCAGAACAGGCTGTCAAAACAAAGGGAAGGTGCCAGGGAGGTTCATTTGAGGGGCACCTGTGAAAGATGGACAAGCCCAGGTGAGTGAAAGGAGGCGGGGGACTCACGTGCTGAGGAGGCTGAGCCTAGTTTGCAGGAATAAGCCCCTCTCGCCAACCAAAACCGTCCCCAGGGTGTGCCTGCAGCTCAGAACCAGAGGTCATAGGGCAGGGAGGCTGTGCGCCTTGGCAGGGACCTCCTCCAAGTGCTGACTATAGGCTCTTCCCTCCGCCTCTCAGAAGTCACCCCCGTGCGCAAAACCCGCACCTCCCTGGAGACCTTCAAAAAGGTGGGCATCCCCATCATGGCGGTACTGCTGAGCCTGGCGATCGTCACCGTCGCGGCTGTCCTCAGTAAGTGGCAGCCCCCACCCTTCCCCTGCCCTCACCTCAGAGCGCTCCCGCCCTCCACCCTCCCACCCCAGCAGGGTCAAGGGCAGGTGACGCACACAGCTTTGAATCCACCCCTGCTCCGAAGGGAGCCTTCCTCTAAGAGAGCAAGAGAGAGATGAACTCAGCCCCCATCTATCCCAGGTGGCTTCTATCCCAGATGATTTATTCTGCAGGGAGAGCTCAGTTTGCATCAGTTACAAACCCACGTAGGCAATTTGCAGGTGGCCACGCCCCCCTGCTTCCTCCTCCCCAAGTCTGCAGATGAGAGCTGAGTGCATCTGGGCAGCGCTGCTGGCTGGAGGAGCCGGGAGCATGTCTCTGTGTGAGGAGGGGATGCACAAAGGGAAGAGGCATCAGGAAAGACAGTGCCTCTCCCCTCCCTTAGCTCTGTCTTCACCACTGCCAGTGCCTGAGACCCAGTGTGATCCTGGGCAGGCTGTTCTGGGACAAAGGAGAGTGAAATGAGGGAACCTCCATCCCCACAGTCCCTCCCTTTCGGCTGCCACATCCTGTGACTGAGATCTCGCCTTCACCTCCCCCAGTCACAGAAGGCTACTGACCACAGTTTTCACCCAGGGAGTGGGGCTGAGGAGACCAGACTAGGAATCAGGACCCCTGGGACAGGGATCCTGGCACTGCCGTCCTGCTGCTGTGTGATCTTGAGAAAAGCCTTCAGCCTCTCTTAACCTCAGTCTCCTCACTGTGAAACATCGCACCTCCCTCAGGAGGATAGGAGGGGTAATGTGTGTAAAGTACCTGGATAAAAACCAGGTTGTACAAAAGCGTAGGTCATCGCACAGTGTGTACGGATGTGACTGAGGACATATAGTTGCTCATCAGCCAGGATGGCCTTCCAGGGAACCACAGCAGCCTCCTCACTGGAGGACTCTTGGAGATCATCCAATCTAACCCCTCATTCTCCACTTGGGCACTGAGGCAGAGAGAGGTGGTATGGCCGTCGGGGACGGGGCTGCAACAGACCTTTGGGCCTTCAGCTGAGCAGATCCATTTCCACTTCTTCATGGCAGTGGAAATGTAGATCCACAACACAAATGCCACCCAGATCCCTGAGGATGCGCTGGGGCATGAGATGCAGATCATTCCCCTTGACCTTGGCTGACCCAAGGCGGTGGTGGGTTTGCAGCACGTCAGCAGATTTGCCATCCTAAGCTTGTTCTGCTCAGACTGCTATTACGATGAGCTCGCCTTCTCTGAACAGATTCCCTGCCGTAGTGGAGGAAGAAGACGGGGCCAAGTTCAGGGTGAGCCAGGGTGGGTACTAGAACCTAATTTAGAGTCGGGCTCTCCTGTCCCAGAAGACCCTGCATAGCTTCCAGCCTAGGGCCCCTGAGTTCTGAAACCAGAGGAAGTAATGTGAACTTCCATCCTGGACTGAGCTCCCTCAACCTTTTGGCTTCTGGGGGAGGCTGGAGTCACTCTTCCTCACCCTGGCTCCTGACCATGATCCAAACTCTGAAAGTCCAGGAAATATCCAACCTGCTCCTTCTACCTTATTTCTCAAACCAGGAGCATCAGGACCAGCAGGTCACAGCTTAAATTCCTTCAGGGAAGCCGTGGAGAGGCAGCCAAGAGCTTTGGAGCCAGACAGAACCTGATTGAAATCCTAGCTCTACCACACGAGTGCTAAGTGGCCTTGGGAAATAAACCCTAACTCTCTCAATCTCAATTTCCTTTCTTGCAACGCTAGTTAATGATGGCGCCTGCCTCCTAAAACTGTTGTCAGGATTCCACGTGGCAACACAGGGGAAGGTCTAGCAGTGACAGGCAGGGCCATCATCAGACTTGCTACCACCACTTCTCAGGGCAGCCTGCACTGACACTGCCTGCAGACGGGAGCTTCAGGCCAGAGGAGAGTTCAGCTAAGCGGGAGGAGCTAGGAGAGTTTGGAAAAGTGTTGAAAGATCTGTTCCCTGAGGACCTACCAACACCAGATTCATTTTTATCATCCAAGATAACAAACGAGCAGCAGAATCTGAAAGCAGCAGGCAGGAGATAAAACGAAACACCACCAACCCCGTGATGGGTTTTTCAACCCCAGATAAAAACACCTAATTCTATGCAACCAGACCAGAGCAAACATAAAATCTGATTAAATTTAAATTAAAAAAAAAAAAACCACCTAATTGTGAAATTGCACTTGATAGCTACAAGACACTTTCACAACCGCCAGCTCACCTAATGTTCTCAACCAAACTGTGAGGCCCAGAAAGGGGAAGTGACTGGTCTAAAGTCACACAGCAGGTGCTCAGGTCTTCAGACTCCAGGCCCAGCACTGTCTCCTCTTCCCAGAGGCACAGTGCCAGCACCTGGGGTTAAGAGGCCAGCAGGGGCTGTTTTTAAATTGCTCCCCACGCGTTATCTTGATTGACTTCTCAGCCATCTTTAGATGTGAGACAGATGTTACTGTCTCCATTTTACAGATGAGGAGAATGAGGCTTAGGACCAACTGCTGCTAAGCGGCAGAACTGGGTCTGGAACCCACACCTACCTGTCTCCAAGCCCAGCATATTTTCAGGGAAACACAGCCTCCCCAGCCCCTAGGCTGCCTGTTTGACCATCAGTCCTCTCTTGCCCTCCCTGCCGTTGCCTTCCAGTCAAAGTGGTTCTGGACAAATACTACTTCCTCTGCGGGCAGCGCCTCCACTTCATCCCGAGGCCACAGGTGTGTGACGGCCAGCAGGACTGTGCCTCAGGGGAAGACGAGCAGCACTGTGTCAACAGCTTCCCCGATGGGCCTCCAGTGGCAGGTGAGCTCAGGGGCTGTGGGGCCAGGGGGGTGGGCAGAGCAGGAAGTCGGCTCAGTTCCCCCTTGGACCACTGCATAGCATCTGCCACCTGACCAGTCAGTTTCCCTCCCTGTAGGAGGGTTCCTAAAAACAGGACCACGTCTCATCTACCAGATCCCCGATACCTGATATGCAGCAAACACTCCGTAAATTTTGATGAACTGATGTGGGCCAGAGGGGACAGGAAACTGTAACCAAGCCTGCCGCATTCCTGCTGCACCTGGGCAAAACTAGGCAGAGGGCTGAATCGGATGACCTTGAGGAGTTCGCTCCTTTCTATGAAAGTTATTATTTCCAGGGCACTAGAAAGAGACAGTAAGGCCACTAACCAGCTATTGATCCTTCTATTCATTAGATAAGTGTTTATTGCTACATGTCATCAAGCAAGACTGAGCCAGGTTCTTCAAAGGGTATTGAGATGTTTTGAACATAAAAACCCATGTTCTTTCTTGGACTGGGCTAGCCCAGCTTGATCTACCTAGTACTTGAGTTCTGAAGAGAAAAGACAGCCCAGGACACAGATGATGGGGGCTTTTGTGATGCAAGTGACTTCCTGTGTATTCTTTTTTTTTTTTAATTGAAGTACAGTTGATTTACGATGTTGTGTTAGTTTCAGTTGTACAGCAAAGTAATTCAGATATATATATATCTACATATATATTCTTTTTCAGATTCTTTTCCATTATTGGTTATTGCAAGATATTAAATACAGTTGCCTGTGCTATACAGTACATTCTTGTTTATCTATATTATATACAGTAGTGTGTATATGTTAATCTCAAACTCCTAATTTATCTCTCCCCTCTACCTTCCCCTTTGGTAACCATAGTTTGTTTTCTATGTCTGTGAGTCTACTTCTGGTTTGTAAATAAGTGCAAGCAAAAGGGGGAAATATTTATAATTGTGCCAGGGCAAAGGTCAAAATGGAGACTGTCCCCAGGAAACCTGGTCACCCTAGCTACTGTCAAAAAAAGGCTCGCTCAGGCAAAGCCAAATGGAGGAAATTCCCCTGAGGTTGAAAGGGTTGGGGTTCTGTGATGCTCCCCAGTTCTGGATTGGGGGAGCTTGAGCTGGTCACATGATGAATTCTGAGGGACATGGGCCAGACAGGCCCCTGCCCTGAGCTGACCCAGGTTCCTCCCCTCCCAGTCCGCCTCTCCAGGGACCGATCCACCCTGCAGGTGCTGGACCCGGCCACAAAGAACTGGGCCTCCGCCTGTTTCGACAACTTCACAGAAGCTCTGGCCAAGACAGCCTGTGGGCAGATGGGCTATGACAGGTACCCAGCCCAAGGCTCCAGAGGCTGTCATCTCATGTCACGACCTCTCTGCCTCTCTTTCTTCCCTCCTCTGTCCCCTGTTTCCTTCTTTCCTTCCTCCTTCCTCCCTCTTTCCTAGAAATACAGATATTGGAGTCAGTCAGACAGAACAGCTTTTGAAGCACTTTCCCTTAGAAGTGGCATGAAGTTACATCCGCTAAGCCTCAGTTTGTTCAAGAGTTAATTGCAGGGAGCAATGCCAACCTCATGGGTGGGTTATGAGGGACCAGAGAATGTATGCCCCTCCCCACCCCCCACCCTCCACAATTCTAGCTCCTTTGCAACCCTTTCCTTTCTTTGACTTCTCAATCCTCACTCCTTCTTGGCTTTGCAGAGTGTTGTCCCTGCCCCAGAATACAAAAGTCTTGTTTACTTATTCAAAGTCCCATCAGTTAAAATTCAGTTTAAATGAATCTGATTTTATTGGGGCTTCACCAGCAATCCCAGCTCTCTCAGCAAATTTCAAAAGCAGCTCCAAATCTTCTGTGGATGAAAAGCACATAATGATAATGATAAGAAGGGTAATTAGCATTATGTACTTATATTCATTTGATCTTGGCAAAAACCAGAAAGGTAGTTATTATTCTATCTATTTTAGAAATAGGTTCAGAGAAGGTAAGTAGCTTGCTTGGGTAGTAGCTGTGGGGCAGAGGGCTAGAATTTGTGCCCAAGACTCCTTAATTCATGGACAGCAGGAGTTCTAGAAGCGTCTCTGTTTCTAGATTGGATAATTCTCTCTTCTCTGGAGTTTTCATCTATAAAGGGACGGGAGGGGAGACAGCTGATCACTCAGAGCCTAAATGGAGAGGAGGGAAAAGGACCCACATATTCAGTTGCAGGTCCCAAACTTCAGGATTCTGAAAAACTGGACCAAGAGACTAGGCAGAAATGATAAATACTAGGCAGACATCATCCCTTCATCAATCACAGAACCCTTTCCCATCAATGCCTAAAGCAGCCTCAAGGTCCTTTCTCAGTACGTGCTCCAGGCAGCCGCTGCTGATGCATCAGATCTGCTTGCCCTTCTGCTCTCTGGTTTTCAGGCTTCCGCTGCTCTCTACCCTCCATGGGGTGCAACTCCCAGGCCCCTCTGGAGAAGACACCCTGCAACCTTCCTTTACTAGGAGAGCTGGGAAGGCACGCCCTGCCCCTGCTGTTCTCTCCGCCCCCAGCATCCACCCAGCCCAGCCTCCCCCATGCAGCCAGCCCCTCCTCCCTACTGCAGCCCAGCCAACTGCAGCGTCTGCTGTCCCCAGCCTAGCTGGCTGCAACTTGATTATGAAACCAGGGTGCCTCCAGGGGCTCCTAAGGTAAAAGGCTCCCGGAATGCCTGCCCTTCTGGAGCTCTTTAAGCCACCTGGCTCCTGAGCTCTACAAGATCAAAGCTGGACAGAATTATTCATCAATAGGTAACCAGTGAACAGAGGCTAACTCTCCTGGGAATGTCCATCTCCAAATCATGAGTCCCAGGTGCTCAGATTTCCCTGGATGGGAGGACCTTCTTGTCCCATAACTACAAAATGCTACGTGGTTCAAGGTAGGAGGGACTCTAGAAATCACCTGGTCCACCCATCATTTTATAGAGAAGAAAACTGAAGCTTAGAGAGACCCAGAGAGGAATTGTTACCTGCCAAGGGTACACATCAAACTAGTGTCAGAGCCAGGACAAGAACCTCAGTCTTGACTCTTAGCACAAAACCCAGCATTGCCAGACTAACCCTCCAGGTGCCGTGCCTGGTCCTCCAGGTAGTGCCAGATTCCTGGCTAGGAATGTGAGAATGTGCCAATCAGCCAGCGCCTCGGGTTGACTCAAGCCCTGCACACAGAGCTTGTACTAACATGACCAGATAGGGAAGGAGGGGAGAGAAGGGAAAGAGGCAGATTCAGCACAGAAACAGTCTGGAAGCTGGGATTAATCAGGGAAGGCTCCTGGAGGAGGGAAGACTTAAACCCATTTGAAAGAAGATAAACATGAATTAGCATAGAGAAAAAGGGAGAGGGGTCCAAATGAGAGTAATGTATGTCTGGATGCATGTGAAGCCTGATCTTGGCCTGTCCTATCTCCAAGGGGGCCATAAATGTATCCCACTACTAAATTCAGACCAGAAGCCTTGTTTGGAGAACCAAATATCCACATCCAGTTCCCTCCAAGGTGATGGGGAAGCTAAGTTCTTTCCTTTGCCTCCTTGTTCCCCTTGCTGTGAACCAGAAGGAACCACTGGGACATGTGGGGAATAGGGCCCGAGCTGGGAGTTACTAAAGGACAGCCCTAACATCTCTCCAGGGCTCTGGGTTCAGGACCAAGAAGGCAAGGCCGTGTCTTTGCTGACGTGGCCTAGAGCTGAGTCCTGGGATGCCAAGGGGAACGTCTCTTATCATCTAGCAAAGCTGCCACCACCCTCACTGACCAAGACCACCCCCACGCCCCTGCCACGCCCTCCCCAGCGTTCTCTGCCGCCCCCTCCCCGGGGGCGGGGGCTACTCCCACCATCTTGGTCTAAACTCCTGCCCCAGCTCACTTCTCTCTGTCTCTCAATCTGCCTCCCAGCGTGAGCAGCAAACCCACCTTCAGAGCCGTGGAGATTGGCCCAGACCAAGATCTGGATGTCGTCAAAGTCACAGAGAACCTCCAGGAACTTCAAGTGCGAAACTCAAGTGGGTAAGTGAGAGGACACCTCTGGCCCACAAAGGCTCACACATGTGTGGATGCTGCCATTAGGCCCGCAGCCAGCCCACCCTGAGCGGACGCAGCAAGGGGGACGTAAGCCAGACAACAGGAAGAACTCCTGGCCAGGCAGACTGTCAGCTGCTGAGAGATAGAGAATCGCATTTCTGAGAGGTTTTCTGTGTTACTTCTTTGTTTTAATACAGGGACACCTGGACAGCGTGTGCTGTCCACACACTGGTGGCCTTTTCATCAGTCAAACAGTAAAACCAAATTTCTTTCCTATTGTTTTATGGTTCCTATTAAGCTCAACAGGCAAGATTCCAAAGGCTACATTGTCCTTTCTGCCACTCACTCAAGCCCGAGTACGCCCTCCCCACACTCCCAGCTCTCCAGATGAGGGACTGCATGGCCTTTGTCAATGGCCTGTTCCGGTGCCTGCCACCTGGCATCTAAAGGAAAACTGTCACCCTGCAGCAGAGTGGCTCAGAGAGGCTGCTGGCCTCTTCGCACTCAGGGATGTTACTGGGGGCTGCTTATTCATCAAAGCGCAAATCTTGAAAAGGACAGGAGTAGGGGCAGAATGATCATTTGCCTGGAATTTCATCAAAATCCCATTCCTCTTCCATTGGGAAAGCCCTCAGTGTCGCAGACACTGCCCCAGCCTCTGCTTTCTTCCATCTCAGGCTGCCCAGAGCTGTGACTCAAGCAGGACCCAGCACAGAGTAGATGCTTATCAGCAAAGGTGTTGAATCCAATTGAACTGACTTGAACTCAACTGGGTGGTAGTGCAGTTTCTAGACAGTCCCCACCACCATGCAGGTTCCATATTTCCCGGGTGGTGGAAGGGGACTTGAATCAATAGTGCCAGGAGACCCGAGTCCGTGCCTCCCAGGCAGAGGACAAGCAGAAACCACACAGCGCCTGTGTCTCCCTTCCAGCCCCTGTCTCTCCAGGTCCCTGGTTTCCCTGCACTGCCTTGGTGAGTACACCCCATCTCTGAGGGCTTAGGTCCTGGTCCAGCACTAAGCAGTGAGAAGACCTTCACCCTCATTCATAAATCCCTCAGACTCCAAATTTCACTCTATAATATCCCAAACTTACTCCTTTGATCTTGAGCTTGTACGTCAATGCTCCTTCAAGTGGTTGGAGTTAAGAACACCCTCCTTCCTTCCATGCACAGCCCACACAACCTGAGCACGGACCTGGGGGGGAGAGCAGGAGAACTGGAAAGTGCAGGAGTGGGCCTCCACCAACCTCCCATCCCTGGTCAGGGCCCACGTAACCTCCTCTGTCGCAATCAGCTCATCTATCCAAGATCTGATTCCCACAGTCAGCTTAGCAAAGATCATTGCACAATTAGAATGTGTCTAGCACTGTCAGGGGCTGGATGGAAGGAGAAGATACCAAAAAAGGAAGAAGATTGGCCACTATCCTCAGGAGCTTTTGTCTGAGAAAAGAGAGGTGCGAGGCCTCATGCAGGAAGTGCCAAACTGAGCAGCGGTCCTCGCTGACAGGCTTCAGAGAGAGTTACAAGGGGTTGGGGGTGGGTGGGGGTCAGGAGAGCTAGGCACCAGTCCCACTGGCTTCCATTGTGACCTTGAGGAATTCACCTGACCTCTTTCTGAGGTTTATCTTCCCAAGAAGCCCTTTAGTCTAACTACGCAAGAGGATGCCAGGAGATGCCCTGGCTCCCAGAGGAAATAAGAAGGAAAAAACAAGCCCTGTGGCCCTGCTCAGCCCACCAGCCTCACGGGAGAACTGAGCAGAGCCTGGCAGAATGGCCAGAAACTGGGTAGCCCGAGAGGAGGAAGGTCGTCACCACTGCCTTTGCAGTTTAGCAGTCATACATGCTTCCCTGATGGATGTGAAGATTTTAATCATTATCATTTGACCCCCACGGTACCTAGTGAGTAGGGGCTGACACGTGGTGGTCAGTCAATGAATGAGTGAATGAATGTTCACATCCCCTGACATGCTGTGCTGAACAGCGCTGAAATCACAAAGAGGCTTAAGACACAGACCCTCCCTTGAGGAGACTTCAGTCTTGTTGAGAAGACAAGACAAGAACTACAACAACATGGCAGGCCAGCTGACACCCAGGCCGGCTGTGGAAATGCCAAGATAGGAAAGTGCCCAGGGATCGGTGGCCTGGAGGTGATGCCAGGCTCAACGTTACAGAATGAACTGTAGCCTCCAGGAGGGGAGGGGCCATGTCTGTCTCTCTGTCTCATCCACCACTCTCTTCCCTGCACCCTTGAGACACAGTGGGCACACAATTCAAATTTGCTGAGTGATCAACGATTTAGACAAGCATCCCCGGGTCTTCCTGGAGCAAAAACAGAATGACTGTTTAGAGAGCCACCAGCAGGTCGATTCAGCTAGATAGAAACTTTATTTAAGGACAGCGGGAGGCTGCCAGGAAGGGGAGTTTAAACTCTTCCCTGCAGTCAAAGGGGGATGCTAAGGGGCTTTGAGTGGTGAGTGAGGTGACGTCTAGAAAGCACTGTTTGGAATTAGATGGTGTTGAAAAGGCACCTGCCAGGCACAAGCCCAAAAGGGCGGTAGCCCTTCCCCCTTAGAATCACCACTGTGGCAGCGACCGCCAGAAGGATTAGAAAGGCTGAGAACAGGGCGGGGAGGTGGAATTGGAAATTTTTACAAGAGTTTGCGAGTCAGATGTGAGAGCCAGGAGAGTGGGATGTGAAAGAGGGAACAGGATGTCAACTTGGGAGACTCTGTCAGCGGGGGAAGGGACTTGGAGAAAGGTGAGTTGAGGATGGGAAGATCCATTTCTGGCACTTTCTTCCCACTCTCCAGTCCCAAAGCAGCCTGTGGGTGTCCGTTTACTCAGAGGGAGCAGCTGGGACCCCACCTGGGCAGGACTTTCCTAATTCTGTGTCCCTGTTTAGTCTGAAGGTCATGAATTCCCAGCACAATGGACACGCCCCTGTTCACAATATAAACGTCTAAGCATGTTCAAAGCTGAAAAAGGGAGAGGGAAATTGGGGAAAGCCTGGGTCTGGGACACTCAATATCTCCCCATGAATAATTCAAAATGGGCCTGGTCCTCCCACCTCCAGACCCCTACATGCCTGTCATAAGGGCCCTGCTCAGGATAGACTTGTGGCTCTAGGGGAGGCAGCCCCCTTCCCCAAGAGCCTGACTCCTGCTTTCTCCCTCCTTCCTACCGGGTCCAGCCTGCGGGCAGAGCTTGAAGGCCCCTCGGGTGGTGGGCGGGGAGAAGGCCTCTGTGGATTCTTGGCCTTGGCAGGTCAGCGTCCAGTATGACAAACAACACATCTGTGGAGGGAGCATCCTGGACCCCTACTGGATCCTCACAGCAGCTCACTGCTTCCGGTAAGGCCCAGGTGGGAGGAAGACTCCAGGGTCAGAGCCGTGGAGGGGCCTGGGTGCCTGGGTCCCCTGTCTCTCAACCTGTTTTCTGATGCTCTCAGTCCCCCTCGTCTCCCTCTACAGACCATGCACCAGGGTGTGGCCAGCCCACTGAGACACTGGACAAGATGTCCTTTGTTAGGCCTTGGGGTCTGAGCAGAGGTTGCTGGTCACCAGACCTGACCTCTTCTCTTCCAGGCGGGAAGCTATCAGATACCCAGTGTCCTCACTCCCTCACCCCCGGTTTCATTCACTGCACAGAAGCTCTTCCCATCTGCCTAAAGTCCAGAGGACTCTCTCCCTCTTTGCTGGTCTTCTAGGAAGTGGTTCTGGCTTCAGAGTCACTGCCACTCCCTCATTACATCCAGAAACTTAAAAAAACAAGTACAGATTCTCTTACAGGCCAGCAGAGAGAGGCAAGCCCGCATCTCTGGGGAAGGACCACTCCAGGCCCTCTTTGCTTTCATTCATTCATTCATTCCATATCTATGAGTACCTTAGGTACCAAGTGCCACATCATACACACTCATGCATTAGACTCCATCACTGCCTTAGAGGAGCACACAGTGTAGACGAGTGATTCGTAACCTCTTTGGAGAATCTAACAAAAGCTATAAATCTTTCCCTGGAAAACCGCTCCTGAGCACTAAGCCGTGTCTGATGTCGAGGGGAAGAAAGACCAGGGAAATATAAGGGAACTGACCGCAATACAAGCACCACATGGGGACCATGGCCAGCAGAAAGCATTGGAGGAGAGAGTGTCAGGACCCCAGAGCGCAGGCCCTGGGAACAGCCTCTTCCCTAGCCCCCCAGGGGGCGGTTTCCTTTGGCAAGTTTCCCCAGGAAAAAGGATCCAACACCCCTTTTAGAATTTGGTCTGTGGTGGTGATTTCTCAGACTGCCCCTTCTCCACTTCCCCTGCTCTCACCGGCATTACCTCCAAAGGCAGGGGCATCTAGCGCCCCAATCCCCAGGGCTGTGGGGACCTATCCTTTGGCAAAGCCTCCTCATGCTTGGCTCAGACCTGAACCCCACTGTCTCTGCCCCCAGGAAGCATCTCGATGTGTCCAACTGGAAGGTGAGGGCTGGCTCAGAGAAACTGAGCAACTTCCCATCCCTGCCTGTGGCCAAGATCTTCATCACTGAGCACAACTTCATGCTCCCCAAAGAGAAGGACATTGCCCTCGTGAAGCTGCAGTCCCCACTCACGTTCTCCGGTGAGGGATGGCACCTGGGAACAGAACTCCTACTCTGCCACTCGTTCATTCACTAAGTGGCCTTGGTCATGTCGATTCTCCTCCCAAGACCTGTTTGCCCATTGTTTCCAGCAAATACATCAGCCTCACATCACTGATGACACGAGGCCTGCTCGAGGTATCAGGAGACACCCCAGCCCACCTTTGCCAGTGATTCTTGAGGTCTGTTTTCTCCATGTGGAGCACCTCAAGCGAGAATCGTAGATTCATTCAGTCCTAGAGTTGTGAGGGACCTAAAAGGTCCCGTAGTCCATCCTCCACCCCGACCAATGACAAGAGCCTGTACCACCTCCCTGCCGAGGGGCCACTGTGTCTGTTTGCTCTCCTCCAGGGGCAGGGAACTCACTACTGTGAGGGAAGCTCATAGGCTCTTTGAACAGCTCTGTTTAATGACTCACACTTACATTGGGTTGTATTTAGACCAGCATTTCCGGTGGTTGGCTCCACAGGACACTGGTCCCTTGGGGAAAAAGGGGTCCATTCTCACATAAGTTTGGGAAACATTTTTATACTATGCCTCTCTTCCTGGAGCATATTCATGTATATTAATGATACGAGAGGTATTTTCTTTAAATTTTTTTTGCAGGGGTTAGCTAGGGGTTTATTTATTTATTTACTTTTTCAGTGGAGGTGCTGGGGATTGAACCCAGGACCTCGAGCATGCTAAGCATGCACTCTACCATTTGAGCTATACCCTCCCCTCCTTTTTAAAATTTTTTTCAAGAGGTTTTTAAAACTTTTTAAACAATCTGTTTTATTGTGTTTAGCTCACACTTTCTACACTTATTTGACTACAGAACCTCCTTCTCCTAACACTTCTATTACCATCCATGGCACATATGCTATTGAAACCGTGTGGTCAGCTCTTACAGAGGGCTTAGCTGCCAGGCTCTCTGAAACCTTGCTTTCCTCTTCCTCTCTGCCTCCTGGCAGGTACAGTCAGGCCCATCTGCCTGCCCTTCTCTGATGAAGTGCTCGCTCCAGCCACCCCAGTCTGGGTCATTGGATGGGGCTTTACGGAACAGGGTGGAGGTAAGTCCTGGGCTCAGGACCACAGGCCTGAGAGAACAGTTCCCAGAGGTGATGGGAAGGAGGACCATCCTTTAGAAAAATCCATCTTGGAGGTCCAAGCACCATCATGCCAGGCAACCCAGAGAATTATCCTGGGCTGGGGGGGTAGAAGGCAAGAATGGGAATGCAAGTGTGTTTTCTGCCTCCAGGGAAGATGTCTGACACACTGCTGCAGGCATCCGTCCAGATCATTAACAGCACACGCTGCAATGCAGAGGATGCATACCAGGGGGAGGTCACCGAGAAGATGCTGTGTGCAGGCATCCTGGAGGGTAGCGTGGACACCTGCCAGGTGGGGCCTCCAAGGATCATGAGGGGATTATACAGCTAGGGATGTCTGTCCTGGAGATTCAGAGGCTCAATGCCCCACTTGAAGTCTTGCATATGGGGAGCACTCAATCTCTGACAAAGGGAGGAAGGTGGAGAGGGAGGGAAGGAAGGACTATAGTCAGATATACATATAAGAATGGATGGATGGACAGATATAGATACATAGATAGATACAATCAGAAAGATTTCAAGTGTGTATTTCACAGACACAGATGATGCTTCCCTCCCCACCCGCTCTCACCCGCCATCATGTGCAGAAGTCTGAGCCCTTAGAGGGCAGGAATCCCACGCCTGTTTTCTCTGTAACTGCCCTCAAACTGCTCAGCTACACTGGAGAAAGCCCACCTCATGCTGGATGAGCCCTGGTGCAGTGTCCCCTCACCCCACCCCTACTGGCCAACTCCTGAATCCCTTCTCATGTCCCCACCCAGAGGATCTTCTGAACCATTTTCATTAAAACTCCAAAACCCGATTCCCCCCCCCTCCTAAGTCATGAAATTCCTTCACTCAAGAGGCATCTCTTAGTCATCTCTTGATGTCAGGTAAATGCTGGCCGTTGGGGACAGTGTCTTCCCTTGGGGAGCTCACAGTGGTGGGGGTGGGGGCTACATAAACAGGTAGTTCAGCTACAGTGGTACTGGGTTCTGAGGAGGAAGCCCCAGAGGCTGTAAGAGCTGGTAAGAAGGACATTCAAATAAGTGCCCTTTTTACTATCTGACATTTTCTAGTCTGGTTTGTTGTTTGCTTTTTTCCCCTTCCCTCCTTCTCCCTCCCTCCCTCCTTCTCTCTCTTTCTCTCTCTCCCTCCTCCCCTCCTTCTCTCTCTCTGTTCCATTTGATTCTAAGCTCCTCGAGGGCAGAGATCTTTCTTCTTTTCATTGCTTGAATCCCAGTTGTCTAGAACAGTGGCTGGCAGGAAACTGGCCCTCCTGAAGTGGTCAAATAAATTTGGGAAATACTAGGTTCAAAAGAGATAACCAGGCTTTCTTCCTGCAGGACCTCTTAGAGCCCTCACTGTGCTAGTGCGAGTTGTGAAGAGAGGGCTGACAGCATACCCACAACTCACTTGACCACAGACAGAACCCTCCTGCCCCAAAAGGGAAGGGCATTCCAGGCTGCAGGAACAGCATGAGCAGAGGGGTGAGGGTGGAAAAGCAGGGGGCGCTAGAGAGCAGGGGAACAGATGGGCCAGGAAGTGAGGGGAGGAAAGAGAAGCCCACCCCTCCATCTGACCCCTGCCTGCCCTCCCCAGCAGCCCCTGCTCTGGCCTCTCACAGGGTGACAGCGGTGGGCCTCTGATGTATCACTCTGACCAGTGGCAAGTGGTGGGCATCGTGAGCTGGGGCCATGGCTGTGGGGGCCCGAGTACTCCGGGAGTGTACACCAAGGTCACAGCCTATCTCAACTGGATCTACAATGTCAGGAAGGTGAGCATGTTTGCCCTAGCCATTGTGCCCTCCCTCCATTCCTCTCCCCTGAGGGTACCAAACCATCCTTAATGGCGCTGAGATACCCCTTAGCATCCCAAATAATCTTCCTGCCTAGCAAATGACAACCTGGGATTCCATCATTAAGAGCTGAAATTCCTTAGATCAGAGATTGCACTAAATGCACATCTCTTAGGGTATGGAACACACTCAGTTTGACCCTTCTCTATTCTCTGGCGGAATGAAACTATCAGACACTTTCCAGAGAACATATTCTTATAAGAGGGAGGGTGGAAAGGCTTATGAGATTTCCTGGCTCCTAGAGAGTAGAGAAACGAGCAAAGAGCTTCAAAAAAAGGAAGACTAATTTTGCATGCCACCATTTTGTCCAGTTTCAAAGCATCTGACTTCTTTGTTGGTCTCTTTGATTCTAGTCTGATCCATGATGCTGCTGCTCCCCTGCAGTGCTGAAAACTGCTCCCCGCAACCCTGCCCATGTGGGGGTCCCCCAGAAATCAGACACAGAGCAAGAGCCCCCTTGGGCACACCGTTCTGCCCACAGCCTCAGCATTTCTTGGTGCAACAAAGGACTTCATTTCCTGTAAGAGCCCCCACAGCCCACAGGCACGCAGGAGGAAGTCAGCAGCCCTGGCTCAGCTGCCCCGGATGCTCTCAGCATCCAAAGGGGAAGAGACACAGCCCAATGAACAAGCCAGCCTCCAGGCCGAGGTCTCAGGAGGCATCACTAAGCCAAGAAGGAACTTTCTACTCTACTGAATAGAAATAGATGCCTTTCTGAGAGCCCAGATCACCACAGACTGGAGAGGAGGAGGAAGGGATCTGAGCCAGCACTCTCCCTCCCCACCCATCCCCAAGCCCACCCGAACAAGAAAGCCCTTATAATGTAAAGTGCGTTGTCCTACTGTTAGCACAACTACTGTTACTTGCTTTTGTTATTGTTACCTCAATGGCCACTGTTATTAAACTGGTATGTGAAGTCTTTGACATAGGCTGACTGGGCTATGAACCATGGCTCAGCTCTGAGCCAAGGTGATTGAACTATGACCTTTATTCTTTGGCCTGAGTAGGAAAAGTTCTTGGGGATACGACTGAGTCTCAAAGTGAAAGAAAAGAAGACATGGAGACCAGAGATGATGGATAAGGGCAACAGTGGGGAAGCCAGGGTCAGTAAGTCTCTTCTTCACAGGACCTGTCCCGTTGCCCTCCTCGCCTTCCTCCCTGCTGTGACATCAGCCATAGTCCAGAGAGAACCTATGACTGGGGAAGGAGAGGATTTGGGCACTCAAGGCCGACATTAAATCATGGTGCCCCCAAGTGGCTGGAAAGAGACATTGCGCCTTTAAATCCTTTAAATCCGCCTGGTGAAAACTGGATGTGGTTTTTAGCATTCATTTGAAAAAAATTGTTTACCACCTGCCAGGTATGGGTTCTGAGGATATAAGTATAAGTTCCCTCACTCAAAGTGGTCAGAAAAGTAAGCCCCGTGGACTTCTCCGGCAGCTGTATGGAAGCCCAAGTATTCTGAGGATCTTCTTGCTATAGTTAAGTCAAATCCTAGATAAAATATACTTGCTAATGGCTGACTAAGTTCTTAATAAATAATAGAAATCCTCAAAGGCCAAAAAATCAAAATAAAATAAAACAATGATCAGAACCATGAGTTGAAACTAAGGTGGAGCAACAGCTAACTTAAATCTTGGGTGGCCCCAGGGACAAAGAAGGCTTTCATGTAGATCAAAAGTAAATACAGACCTACTGCAGGTAAGGAAGCTGCACCTGGGATTCCCACATGAAGCAGAGACAGCCAAAGGGGGGAAAATGTGGTCCCAGCTGGCAGATCTAATGGAGGAAAACAGCACAAGCCTAGAGCCTTAGGATTCCCAGACAGAGGTCCTTCAAATATGAGCTCACAATCAGAGGTCAGCCAAGATTTTAAAAAAGAAAAATCACCAAGGGGGGGGGGTTGGTCATCAAAACCAGAAATCGAACCTCATGACTTCAGATGTTAGAATTATCAGGTAATTATAATAATAACTAATAGAGTATTTCTGGGTGCTGGACACTATTTAAGTGCTTCATCATATTCTGATTCATTTAATACTCACATGAACCTATGAGATAGGTACTGTTCTCATCCCCATTTTATGGATAAGAAAACTAAGCCACAATGAGGTTAACCTTGCCTGAGGTTACCTACTGGTAAGCTGAACATGAGCATTCTGACTCCAGAGTTCATGCTATGAACTACCACGCTACAGGGCCTCCTATATGGTAAAATATTTAAATATATTAAAAATGGATTTTTTCCACATTAAAAAATTTTTTAATTGTGGTAAAATACACATAACATAAAATTTACCATCTTAACCACTTTTAAGTATACAGTTTAATGATTTTGACATTCATACTCTTAAGCAATCATAACCACCATTCACCTCCAGAATTGGTCTCACCTTGCCAAACCGGCACTCTGTACCTATGAAACAATAACCCCATTTCTCCCTCCCCCTGCCCAGCCTCTGGCAGCCACCATTCTACTTTCTGTCTCTATGAATTTGGCTACTTTAGGTACCTTAAATAAGTGGAATCATATATTTGCCTTTTTGTGCCTGGCTTACTTCACTTAATATAGTGTCTTTAAGGTTCATCCACAATGTAGCACGAATCAGAATTTCCTGCTTTTTTAATGATGAATAATATTCCATTATTTATACCACATTTTGTTCATCCATTCTTCCATCAAAAATTGGGTTGCTTCTGCCTTTTGGCTATTGTGAATAATGAACATGGTTGTACAAATATCTCTTCAAGACCCTGCTTTCAATTCTTCTGAGTATATGCCCAAAAGTGGAATTTCTGGATTATATGATAATTCTACTTTTAATTTTTTATTGTTTTCCATAATGGCTGCATCCTTTTACATTCCCATCAACAATGAATAAAGGATCCAATTTCTTTACATTCTCACCACACTTGTTATTGTCTGTTAAAAAATTAATATTTTAATAATCAAGCAATTATGACAGGCAGATTTGAAGAAGAACCAACCACACATAGCTCTTATAAATATAAAGAGTAATTATTAAAATGAAAAACTGAATGTTTGGGGTAAATAGCATTTAAGACATAGATTAAGAGAATTCATGAATTGGAAGGTAGATTGAAGAAGTTACTACATTTCAGTGGAAAGAGATAAGAACATTTGAAAATATGAAAACAAGGCTATGAACAATGGAGGCTAGAATGATAAGGCCTAATATATCTGGTCAGAGGCCCAGAGGAGGAGAATAGAAAGAATGGAAGAGAGACAATATCCCAAAACTTAATATCTGATATCCAGAACTAATTAAAGGCATAAATCCACAGATACAGCATATGCCACTGTAGTGTACACCCATACAACCAAGGGGAGAAAAATAAAATAGATCCTCATGCAGGCACATTATAGTGAATCTTCCTAACACCAAAGATGAAGAGAAACTCTGTAAAGCAGCTAGAGAGAAAAATTCAGACCATTTACAAAACCACATAAGTACCACAGTTAGACTAACAGCAGACTTCTCCACAGCAACAAAGGAGCCAGGAGACAAGGAAATTGTCTTCAGTGTGCAAAAATAATTATGGCCAATCAAGAATTATGAACCCTACAAAACTATCTTTCAAGGAAAAAAGGGCATTTTCAGAAGAACAAAAATTGAGAGTTTACTACCACAAAGCTTCTCAAAAAGAACATATAAAGTACGTACCTTAGGGAGAAGGAGAATGATACTAAAAGGAAAAACAGACGCAAAAAGGAATAGTAAATGATGCGATTGGTAAAAATGTAGACAAATCTAAACAAACTTTGTCAAAATAAAATAACAATAGCATCTATTTTGTTACTGTTATTCAGTTAAATTTTAAATGTCTAATTAAAATACAGAATAACAACAGCAGTATGCAAGTCAGAAGGGGCTAGTTGGAGTTAAAATATTCTAAACTTCTTAAGTTTTTCAAGAGAGAGGTTTAACTATTGATTAAAGTTATGTTACATAAAGTGTATTTACTATATTTTAAGTGGTCAAAAGAGTAATCATCAAAAAAATGGATGTAAGTGTTTAACTTCAAAACAAGGAAAACAAATAGATTAAGGAAAAACAAACAAAAATCAAACACTCTCAAAAGAAGAAGGAGGAGGAGGAGAGGTAAAAGTAAGGAAAGCACAGAAAATAGAACAAATAGAATGTACAAAATAGGATGCTAAAGACAAAAATATCAGACTTCCCATAAATGTTAAACTCACCAACTAATACACAGAGATAACAGAATGGATTAAATCAATCTACATGTCATTTAGAAAAGACACACCCAGAATGTTAGGTTACAGACCAAACTAAAAAGATGAAAAAAATATATAGAAAGTAAACACTTCACCAAATCTAAGCTGAGGATGCTGTAAAATATATTTTTTAAAATAGCAATTTAGGACAATGAATATGAATATATATATATATATATATATATATATATATATATATATATATGTTCATGTATAACTGAAAAATTGTGCTCTACACTAGAATTTGACACAACATTGTAAAATGACTATTACTCAATAAAAAAATGTAAAAAATAAAATAAAATAGGGATTTAGGATAAACAGAGTCACTACATAATCATAAAAGCTTCAATTTACCAGGAAGATACAGTTAAGTTAAAACTTGTAAACAAAGAGAAGAAAACAGGAATGAAAAAAAGCAAACCCTTCACCACTACTGGAGTTGCTATCACATCAAGTCTTTATTCTGAAATGATACTTAAAGAGAAAAAAATTAAGTAGTATTCTGCTTTGCTGTAGAAATCTACTTCCAGGTATAACCAGATAACTTGAGATGGTGAGGGAAAGCTCTTCTCTACAGAAGAATATAGCTAATCGATACAGATGAATGATAGAAAATCACTTTTAGCAACTTCTAATGAGATAGTTGATTTAAGCAAGGATCATCAACGGATGCGAAAACCATTAAGTGAAAGGTTGATGGAGAACAAGATACCTGCAGAATGCCCAAGTGTCACCTCCACAGATTCCTTGCTAATCACAAGAGGAAAACCTAACTTTAAAATCAAGGGATTAGGCTGGCATCACCCACCCACTGACAGTGGATAATCAGATACCATGTGCCTCCCAATGTGGAGATGCAGTACACCTCATGCTGTGTCACCGAAAGGCAACTCATCAAAAATGCTTAACCCAAACCTTTACATCTTATTTCCAGCTCATAGGAAATATAAAAATTAGAGGAATAAGTTAGATGACACCATTTGGAAGCTAATTACAAATCCAGAAGGTGGGACATTCTACTACACAGATGAGCCAATCTCTTCAATAAGTCAATGTCATGAATGACATAACAACCAAAACACAGGATGTGGACCTTGATTGGATCCTGACTTGAACCAATTAGCAGCAAAAGGCATTTGAGTGAAGGGGTAGCTGGGGAAGGATGAATATGATCTGGGTATTGAATGATAACAAGGAATTGTTAATTCCATTATGGCATCATACTTAAGGAAAATATCCTTAATTTTTAGAGATGCATATAGAAGTATGTGGGGTAAAATGACAAAAAGTTGTTAACTCAGGGAAGAAGAAAAAACAGTTGAAATAAATATGGCAAAATATCAACAAGTGCAAAATCTAGGTGATAGATATGTATTATTCTTTCTAGTTTTCTGTATATCTGAAATTTTTCTCAGTAAATGGTTCTTTTTTAACTTATATAAGCACAATATAAAAATAGCCTTAAAAACAGATAGAACTGTAAGGAGATATTGATAAATCCACCATCACAGAGCAAACTTTCAGCGCACTTCTCTCAATTATTGTTAGGTCAAACAGGTAAAATATTAGTAAAGTATAGACAATTAAACAATATAATTAGTCTGCTTGATTAATAGATGTGTGTAGAACCTTGCACTCAATGCTCAGAAAATGAGCATCCTTCTCAAGCACATTTGCTTAAAAAAAAAAATTAACTCCATACTAGTCCACAAAGTAAGTCTCAACCCATTTCAAAAGCATATGAGCACCCACCACACCTAGTTTTGTGTTCCAATCAATTTCCACTCAGTTTTGCCTGCATCCCCCATTCTCTCACCTCTAGGATGTAGGCTGTGACCTGGCTTCCTGCCCTGGGTAGGCCTAGCTCTGGCGCCTTTCATTTCCCTGGTTCTAAAACCCTGGCAACTGCTGCCATCTCTTCTCCTAACACCACATTGGTGCCTTTGGGGCTGGGCTTTGGCTGGGGTGGTCTTCATCGTACCCACCAGCACCCAGAGCCAGAAGACTGTACCCACAGGACTCTGCTCCCCCAGGGCTGCCTGGAAAGGCTGAGTAACAAAACATGGAAATCATTGTCTATGGGATAAATGCTGAATAATGGAAAACAGGAGACAAAGGAGTCAGCAAATAAATTATTCTACCTTCTTCCCCAGGATGAAACTATTCAGAGAAGCCCTGGTTCCCCAGAGACAGTCCCCGTGATTCAGCAACCAGCTGCGTGTTTCTTGTGGCGCTGTGGTCAGCTTAGTAACACGTCACCTTGTGCTTGCTTTCTCTCTTTCCCTGCCTCATGGCCCTTTCCCCCTAACGCTGTTTCCCTGGGATTGAACCCCACAATATAGAGTTAAGATTAAGTTTAGCATGGACAAGTTAAAGTTTTCTAAGAAACCAGGTCTAAGATTAAGTTCTCCGATTGCAATGCTATTAAGTTATGAGACAACAGCAAACAAAAATTTTTAAGTATAACATGCATATGTGATAACAGCACTTCTATATAATTCACAGGTCAAAGCAGAAATTATAAAGAAAAATTTACTTAAAATAGAATGATAATGAAAACTATATAATACATATTATATACCTAAGACATACGGACATATACATAGAATGTTTTAGGGTGACATTCAGCAGCTAACCTGAAACGGCTTGGGCTCTTTTCCATCTGGATTTATGTAGAGATGAGCCAACCTTTGCACTCGACACTCAATGTGTTAAGTGGTTCCACCGGCAAGATCAAGCGGGAGCCAGAAAGTTGTAAGATGACCAGCACGGAGACGCTCACAGCTGACTCTCATCATCTCTGGAAGAGGGAGGGTGCAGTGAGAAGGTTGGTGGGCGAGAAGATCTGCTCCCTTTCCACAAGGATGGAAGGGAGCTGAATCCCAGGAAAGTAAGCCTGATGCCAGAGCACAGGCTTGACAATTCCAGCTCCGGTCCAGAGCTACCTCTGCTGCAGAAAAGCATGTGACAGCTCAGTGTTACAGCTCAGTGTGACAGCAACCTGGATCTGGGTGAGAGACCAAGCAGCACTCGGAGAGTTGAAGAACTCAGGTTTATTACACCAGCAGGCCCAAAGAAGTTAACATTCCAAGCTCTGAACCCCAGCTGTAGGTTTACATAGGCTTTTATAGGCTACCAGTCTAGACTTTGCAACATTTTGTAACACCATATGCAAATAAGGTATTACAAAGGTGACTAATCAGGAACAAGCTTTGTAGAAATGGACCGATCAGGAGTGAAAGAAATGGACCAATCAGGAGTGAGGGAAGTGGACCAATCAGGAGTGAGAGAAATAACCAATCAGGAGTGAGCTGCATGCAAATGAAGCACTACAAATGGACCAATCAGGAGTTAGCTCAGGGAATCAACAGAATTTTAAGGGTAAGTTCCACTTTCCTAGCAGTAAGCTGTTTTAGAGGCATAAAGTGAGATAAAGCCACTGGGCCAGGGAACTGGATGGTGCTGGCTGTGCCTGGGGGTCCTGCTGGTCTTTTTTTATGGGGCTTCTCACCTCATCTCCACAAGAAAGTCCCCACCTAAAAGCAAGCCGTTACAGGGACCACGATGGAGCCCTGCGTGCAAACTTGGGCCAGGAACTCGAAGAGGCACAGGGAGAAGGTGGAGAGGACACAGCCCGGCCCATGAGCGTGATAGGGACGCTCAGTAGAGATTTTAGGATGAAGTGGGAAACACTGTAACACAGGTGTGCGCAAATACCAGGGAAACTGATGTCTGAAATTAAGCTGGAGGCTGCATAGGCGGTCCGCATTCCAGGGGGCGGTCCCAGCTAGAGGCAACAGCAAATACAAAGCAAGCGGGTCAGAAGAAGCCCTGTGTTCAAAAAACAGTGCGAAAGAGAAGGGGAAAACAGGAAGGTGAAAGGAGAGATGTGGGTGACATTGTAGTGAAGGAAAAAGAATCCGTCCCGGCCTTAGAAGCAAGCACAACTTGACTCAAAGTTCTGTGTGTTTATTATGAGTGTACTACATAGTTATAAAAATTCCAACAACACTCAAGGTATAGAGAGTTAGAGTTCCACCTTCAATTCGCAACCCAGTCCCCAATCTCTTGCTCCACATCCTCTGCAAACTTACCAGCATTTATTCCCACTTGATCTCCTTTGCCTATCACAGTGGCAGAGGGTTGACCCCCTGTCTCAAACCAGTCTTCCCACCTGGCCTCTGGGGTCCATCCCCTCAGGTCTACTCAAAGGACTCTTACCTGTCAGCCTTTCCCTCCCCACTGTCTCCTCCCCACCTGCATTTAACCCCGCTTTTATTTCGTCCATCTTAAGAAGAAAACCATCCATCCTTCTTCCTACCAAAGCCAATGCCTTTTCCACCCTTCAAAGCCAAGTTGCTTGAAATTGTAACCTCATGTGCTGGTGCTGACTCTTCCACACCCTGGAATCCAGCTCCTGCTGCCTCTCCCTCCTGGCCATCCCACTCCACTGTGCTGGGATCACTGAGGTCACCAATAAACTCTGTAAGAACTGATCCTCAACGTGGCAATGGCCACCCTGTTCTTAACACTTCTTGCTACCTTGACCTCAATGACATGACTTGGCCTTGCCCTTGGGCTCTCCCTCATGGCATCCTTCAAGGGCTGCTGTTCCTCCAACCAGCCCCTGAGTGTCAGAGCCCAGGATTCCTTTCCCCATGGTCTGAACAGATCACTGTCTCTTAGGTTCTAGACCCTTATTTACAACTGGCTAGTATTCTGGTAACCTAGGGGCAGACTCAATACTTTCATAAGTGGACTTACCATCTCCTCCTCACCCTCAATACCCTCTGCTCCCCTCAGTTCCTTTTCAAGGCAAGCTCATCTCTAAGAACCCACTTATCTCCAGGAGGAACTTAGAAGCCATCTTGGCACCTTCTTCTCCCAGCCCCTTAAACATCGAGCTCTATGTATTCTACTCCTTCAGTTATCTCCACTCTTGCACTGCTAGCCATCCCCCTTCTACCTTCATCTCTTGTCTGGGCAACCACATCAGCCCCACCACGCTCACCGTCTCCTGTCTCGCCTTCTCCAACCCAGTCCTGTCTCTCCCCTGCTAAAATCTTCCAATGGCTCCCCATTGTCCACAAAATAAAATGTGAACCTTCTGGCCCTGCCTGATCTGGGTCCTGCCTACCCTGCCTGCTGCCCTCCCTCCCTGTCTCCATTCCCCACCACACCACTGTGGCTTCAGCCGCAGCGGAGCCTCTTGCAGCTGTCTGAACACTCGTCATCTCATAGGATGCTCTGCATTCGCCAAAACACATTTCACTTTCTCCTGGAAACCCAGCAACTACATTTCCCAGCCTCCCTCGGGGGGAGCATGTGCGCAGAATGACGTGGTCCTCTTCCAGTCCTGGCTCATCTAACGTCCAACTCACCATCTTCATTCTCACCATCCCCATCCACCAGCTGCGTGGGAAGGGCTTCGAGGACCCAGAGGAGCAGAGCCACAAAGTATGATGCAGCGCCTCTGAGCAAGATGTGAAGAGTGGCCTGCACGTGAGACCCACAAGTGAGAAGCAAACTTTCATCGCATTAAAAAAAACTTTTCTATTTCAGTCACAGGAAACTATAGGCTCCCTAGGAGTATAGTCTACATATAGCCTTTTTAGTGACACCAGTATCTAAAAGATCACCTAGTTCAGAAGAGTCCATTTGGGTGCCTTCCAGCAGCTCAAATTAAGGACCCTTCATTTATGTGTATTTTAGTCCTGGTTAGTCCTGGTTGGGTCAGCCTGGGCTTAACAGGTTTGCCCAGGACAGTCCCAGTTCCTAATCTGGTTTTGACACATTTGTTTATCTAACAGGTATGATGGCTGGTGAGTGGGGAAAGGAAGTAGGGATGAAACACAGCAATGATGGGGACCAATCCAGGCCTTGAGACTGAGCCTTACATGAGGAACTGCAAGCTCAAAGCATGACATTCCAAGAATGCTATAAACTCAGACAAAATTTCAATATCCGACAGGTCTAAAGCTGGCGGGACAGCAGCAGGAGGTCCCAGGCAACAAGCAGTACCTGAAGACAGGTGCGTGTTGGTGTGGGAATCCAGGTGATGAGTCCATTCGGGGTGGGGGCACAGAGCAGGTACTTGAGCTGAGGGCTGAGAAAACAGTGCTGTCAGGAACATCTGCTGAAACTCAGAGGTCTCATACCTCTGCCTTGCTGGGGTCCTTGATTGAGGAGTAGTCTTTTAATGAGATCTTTTGAGGACCTAGAGTTTGAAACCCTTTGAAATGCAGTCTGAGGTGAATTCATTGGAGAGAGGGCTATGGCATGAGAAAGTATGGTAGGATAAAATCCAGGAATCTGAGCAGACACAAACACACACATACTTATTTATGATTCCTTCCCCGACTGGTCTTATGCCCAGCAGTTGGCAAGAAGGCATGAGTGCCTGGTTAATCTATGTTCATATCATTTAAGATGGACCATACGAAATGCCCATGGGTAGAGTCATTCTTGGGATAGATGCCTAAGCTTCTCCCTCCTCCATGCCAGCTTGTCCCCCAGACAGCTTGTCCCCTGGAACAGCAAGCTGGAGGGACCAGCCAGGCAGGGCCCAGTGTTCCCATTCATGCCAGTCAGTAAGTTGTTCTGTGCTTGTCCTCTTGAAGGTTGACCTTGTACATTTCACCTGGATATAAATGTTAACCTGGGTGGAAGGGTCCGGGGAAGGGGATGTGATGACATTTAGTGGTACCAGAATCACTGCCAAGGTCATCACAACAGGAAGGGCCCCTGCAATTTCTATTAGTATTAGAGGGCCATCTTTGCAACTTCTCCAGAGAAGCTATCAGCACTAATATGACCTGAATGCCTGTGAATGTGCCAGACTTTCTTAGACTTTTTACATGTTATCCCATCTAGGCAGGGATTGTCTCAAGGAGACTGAGGCTCAGCTGGCAAGTAAAAGAACTGGAACCCAACTCCCAATCAGCTAAAAATAGAAACCCCAAACCATTTCTATTAAACATAATTTTTATTTCATCCAAGGCCAAGCTGAATAAAATTCTACAATGCAAAACATGTTGTCAAGGCAAGACAGTGTGATCACATTCATTCTGTGCTTGAACACAAGTCAGTGCTGGGTGTGTGCACACCTGCGCCTCCCAGAGGCACCTGCAGATCTGAGGCCTCCCCGAGGCCCGTTTGTGCTGCGTTGTTTGGATCTATAGTTATACAGGAAATTGACTGTGAGTATTGTTGTCATCCAAGCCAAAGGAAGAAACCATGCATAAGATAGTCAAAAGCACTGCATATCAGGTGGGAGGTGGGAGGGTAGGGACTCCAACCTGGGACAAAGTGAAGTGAAGCAAGCTGCAGGATTTCCCGAGAGAAGTCCCCCTGCTGGCCCTCCCTCCCCCCAGCACTCCAACAGCAGCTGTCTGTGACAACGAGATGGAGTCATGGCGTTACGGAGCCCAGGAGCACGGCTGCCCTCCCCCTCTGTCTCTTATCCTGTCTCAGCCTCCAGATGCCACAACAGGTATTGCTCAGGTCAGGAAAGATGGCTCCTGAAATGTGCAGAATCTCCCCCATCTCGGGCACGCTCAGCCTTTCCACACACGTGCACACAGCCCCACTTCCATGTGCAGCTCACCCACCCCAGAGTCACACATTTCCACACACGCACTCCACGCACACCCTCGGCTGCCACCATCCCCGCGGCTCCCTCTCACACCCCTCCCTCTGCCTCCAGCTCTGGGCAGCCAGTCAGATGCGAAAAGTCTGAGCTCCACCCACCCCTCTCCCAGACCTCTCGAGCACCTTGGGGATCAAGGACGGGGAGCTGGGAATGACTTTGTCTGCAGTCTCCTGACTTTACAGTCAGTGCAGCTGCATGTGAACCAGTCCTAAGTTCAACTCTGTAAATGGCTCTCTCTAGCCCACAAGCCATGAAAACAGCCTCACCAGCCCCCGGAGATCACCCCGAGACTTGCATGCACTGAGGGTCTGCTTGGGAAGATGGCTTTGCCTACACATCTTCTACTGCAAGTCCATGCCAGTTTCTCCATGGGTCTAATCCTGGGCAGGACGCTTTTCATTGTCGGGACTAAGTTTAGCATTCTCTGCCCCCACTTACTAAATGCCAGCAGAGCCCTCAGGCATTGGGGCAACCAAAAGTGTCCCCACTATACGCCCAGTTACCTCAGTGGAAAACCACCACACAAAAGCCATGGACAAGAAGCTGTAAAGCCTCAGAGCCAGGGTTTCCAACATTACAGAAACTCAAATAATTCCAAGAGGGAAGGGTGAGAAGAGAGACAGAGACAGAGAAGAGAGAGAGAGAATGTGTGTGCGTGTGTGCATGTACGTGTGTTTGCGTGTGTTTGCATTATGGGGATGGGACTCTGATGAACACAGGACAGACTTGAAACAATCTCCCTAATTATGATAATACCTGGACTCCTAGATCCCTTTCCAAGCCAAAACAATTTTTTACACCAAAACTTGCCAAGCCTCACAACAGTCCTGTGAGGTAGGTAAGTATTATTATGCCCATTTTATAGATGGGGAAAGCTGAGCCCAGAGGAGATGTATGACCCACTTATCAGTCACTAGTAGACCCAGGAGTGGAGAGGATGATGCTCTTCCTCTCCCTTACTCTGTACACCTTGGCTTCCTCTCAAGGGAATAAGAGGAGACCAAGACACTTTGCCTGTCCAAATGCTAAAGCTGGGAAAGGAGAAGAAAGCAGTTTTGCATGAAGGCAGCTGTAAGAAGTTTCCTGCATGACTGTGGCTCTGGTCTGTCTGCTCCCAAAGCCAGGAAAACCTAAACCTGAGCCCAGGATGAGTGAAGGAGGACACCAGGGACAGAGACAGATCAGAGTGGGACCCTGTGAGCCCATCAGGTTGGACGAGGGCCACAGGCCACAACCTTGGCTGCCCTGCAGGTCCTGCTGTTCTCAGCCTCCCCCAGCTGCACCGTTGGGGAAGCTCGCTGCTGCTTCTTGCCAGGGAAAGTCCCCAGACAGTCCCCAGACAGTCCCCATACACTTTGGAAAAGGAAGCTACTCCCCTCTCTTCCCTCTCAGGGGCCCAGAGGACAACAGTGTCAGAAAGCCAGCAAGAGAGCGAGGGAGTGAGCAGATGGTGGAGACCTCTGCTATCACTGCTCCCCACCATCCCCCCATCATTTTCAACCCACGGGGACACCACCACATGCCGTCAGGGACCACACGGGAGCGCTTGGGAGACGTCCCTAAGACCCAGTCACTGGCCAAGGGGCTGTGAGTGACACAACTCAGCTCCCTGGTCCCCTGCATGGCCCTGGGGGGGGGGGGTTGGGGAACCCTCCTCAGTGCCGCCGCCCCTCACCGCCGCCCCTCACCCCCGACCCGAGTTGGCTGTTTCGTCTGGGCTAAAGGGAGGAGGGATGGTAGAAGCTAGGACTCGGGAGGTAAGGCACAGTCTAGCCCCACACACAAGGGGTGTGCAAACCAGCGCTTGGCAAAACAATGGAAAACTGTGGGCAGTCTCTCTTGCTCCTCCCCAACCGCAGGGTAGGAGGGGGCACAGCTGAGCAGGAAGCAGCCAGAAATCCCAAAGGCCCTCCCGTCCAAAGCAAGAGAACCCCCTGAGGTGACGGCGAGCCTTGACACAGGGCTGGAGATGAACAACCCTGGGCCGGCAGAAGCTGGAGGGGCCGAGGAGGAGCAGCCAGCGGGAGGGGAGGGTTGAGGAGCAACTCCTCAAGCAAGATGGCGCCACCTGCTGCTTCTGGGGAGAGGAGCAGGGCAGAGCCGGCCCGAGTTCCCAGGAGCGGGGGTGGTCCTGCCATGCTAAGGAGCCGCTGGGGTTGGCAGGCCTGGGGGTGGGCATTCTGTGGCCAAGAGGCCCACCTCTGCAGCCCTGACCCTCCCAGGAGAAATGCTAGGAAAGGTGTAGGTGGCACTCCAGTGCTCCAGGAAGGCCTGACGGGCCCCTTCATGAGTGCCTCCGGAATCCAGGGATCAGAGGAACAAACCAGGTGGGCTGGGACCCGCCCCCCCAAGACCAAGGCAGCAGCCCTAGCTTGGAGAGTTCAGAGGAGCAGCAGGTTGGGGGGTACCAAGGCAGACAGGTACCCAGGGGTGCAGGGAAAGGGAAGTTCCTCATTAGAGGGATGTGGGGGACCAAGTATCTATCAAAGCTTCCCACCCCCAGATCCTGCACAGAGACCTCTGGCCTCTCCCCACACAGGGTCCAGCTACTGGGGCAGACCTTGCCCACCCCCCAAGTCACTCTCAAAGAAACGTCGGGAGGAAAAGCAAGGCATTCCTTAAACAAGGTGGGGACACTGAAGAAGCCCATCCACCCGGACGTCAGGAGACCAGCCCTGCACACTTCCCCAGTGCCTCTTTTCCTCTCCTAAACCTTCCACAGGCCCCCCTCCCCTGGCCAGCCCTTGTCCCTGGGGAGCCCTGGCGGGGGAGGGGCTGGGGCAGTCTGGGCAAGGACCCTAGCTTCTCCCGCCGCCGGGGAAGACTACAGTTTGAGCCAAGCAGCAGATGTCTCAGGCACGTGGGTTCACGGACACTGCTCAAGCATCAGTTTCATCACCGGAAAGTGCGGCTCCCCGAGGCTGCTTGGCCCCAAGCAGGGCTCACACTTTGGTTGGTGCTTTCTCTTCCGCCTTGGAGCCCGGCAACCCATTCTCTGTATTATCATTCCCTGAAGAACTCACGAGGCACTCCTTCCTGAGAGGGAGAGAGGAGGGAGGGGGACACTGGTGAGAGGAGGAGCCAGAGTGATGCATAAATGTGGGGGGCGGCGTGGCCTGGGGCATCAGGCCTGGGCCCTCTCCCTGCCCTTCTGTAGAGCTATGGTAGCCAGAGGTCGGGTTGTCTAACCTCTCTGCCTCCGTTTCCTCATCCAGAGAATGGCTGTAACAGTGGCCCCTTCTTCATGGGGTTGCTGGGCGGAGTCAGTGAGCACCTGGAACAGCGTCTGACCCACAGGAAGGTCTCAGTAAGGCTAGCAGCCCCCGGCCATCTCATCACGGACGAAGGCAAGGGTACCAGGTGCCGTTCCCAGGGGTCAGGGCTGAGGGGTAATTCCCAGGCTGTGCCAACCCGGGGGAAAGGCCCGAGGCACCAGGCAGTTTGCCCAGGGCAGAGAGTCTTCCAGAGCCCCACAGGCCTTTCCTCCCCAAGCTCGCAGTGCCCAGAAGAATGAGACAGTAGTCACAGGTACGGGCAAGAGGTGTGGCCAGAGGGCGGTGCGATGGGACAGAAGGTAGCAGGAAGGAGAGACGGTTGGGTGGGAAAACACCCCCCAGGAGTGTCACCGCCCTGACTGCCCTGCACTGGACATGCTCCCGTTTAAGTACATCCTCCCTCAACAGCAGCGCCCAGGCCGCACAGAGCTCTCCAGGGAAGACTGACTGCGACATCACTCCCAGCTTCCAGCTCATGAAAACTTGCAAGTCTTTTTCACGGCTGCTGTTGCTAAACTACATCTTCGCCCAGCCTGGGCTGTGTAGCTGGGCGTGAGGGCTTCACGGCGGACTTGACTTGTCCTCCTCAGTTTTGTCTTGCGGGATTTAGTCCAGAGCTCAAGCCTATAAAGATCTTCCTAGATCCCAATTTTGTTCTCCATCATAATTACTAGGTTTTTGGAAATTTGATAAGTATATCATTTCTAATGTAGTTCAAATCTTAATAATAACAATGGGCAAGGAGAGCCCTGTGGCAGACCACTGAAGACCTCTACTCAGATGGGTCTGTCTGTCTGTCTATCTCTGTACCTAAGGTATAGTCAACCTAACTAATTCACATCCACCTAACTGACCATATTTCTTTACTGAGAACCAACTGGCTACCAGGCACTGTGTCAGGCTAGAAGGGCATCCAATTTTCATGGCACCTGCTCTCAGAAAATTTGCAGACTCCCAAGGGATACAATATTACACAAGTAATTGCAATATCATGTGGTAAATGATAGGATGGGGGGACCAAGGAGGGATTCAACCTAGAAGACTCCTTCTGGGGTCAGGGACGTCTCTTTGGAAGTGTCATTTAAGCTGAGGCCAAGAAGAGGAGCCGGAAAAGAGGGAGGAGACATTCCAGGCAGAGGGAACTGCACCCACGTGTGAAAGTCCAGAACTGATGGTGAGGTGCTGCCCCCAACCTCCTGTCTTCTCAGGAAGCTGCCACATCTCTCCTGTTATGCAGGCTCTCCTCGCTGCTCAGAGGACCCCTCTCCAGCTTCCCCACGGCCTGTTTCTACCTCCAGCCTCTCCCCACCCAGGCCCTGTACCCACCAAGGCCAGACCCTTTCTTCCGGGGCCCTCTGATCGTGCCAGACCCTACAAGCCCTCCCCAGCTCCTCTGCCGTCAGAGGAAAGCCAATCTCAGGCTGGACTCCCAGGTCCCTAAGGGTCTGTCCCCATCCCCTTTGCAGGCTGCTTCTCCCCTCCCTACCACACCCCTGACTCTCTCAACAACAACAACAAACGTCTTGTTCTCTAGAACATGCCCACTTCCCAGATTCTCTGTCTTTGCTCTCAGTGGTTCCCCATCCAGAACACCCTTCTCTTCACCCTCCTTGAGGGTTAAATTATATCCATCTTGCAAGGCTGACCACAGTCATCTCTTTGGCCAGAAATCCTTCCCTAGTATTCCACCCGCTCCTGAACCCCTGCCGCATTCTGGTGTACCTCTTTGCTGGCCCTGGTCCCTCTACCTCATATTACACTTCTTCATGTACATGTCCTGTCTTCTTTACTTAAGGGCAGAACCTCATTCCTTCCAGAACTTCCTGCAACACCAACACAGTGCCTTGTACACATAGTCACCGAATGAATGACTGATTGAACTCTAGACCTGCCCCATGAATCAGAAGGGTACAGTGGCAGTGGGTTCAGCTTTGAAGCAAACAAGTCAGGGTTCAAATCCTAGCTCTATTACTTATTAGCTGTGTGGCCTTGGACAAGTCACTTAACCACTCTGAGCCTCACTTTGCTCAACTGTAAAATAAAAATGATGTATATTATATTAAAATGCCAGGTGGAGGACCTAACATGTGGTAGGCATGTGACAAATGACAGGAAGTGGCATCTGGGGCCAATTCCAGTGCCCCCAGCAAGAAAACACTTCACCTGCCTTGTTTTCCATGAAACCATGGCGGCTCCCAAGGATCACTGTTTTCTTTCCCACGTGCTTTTATATGTTGAATAATGTGTTGTCCAATTTTACTCACCATCAATAGTAAGACTGAATTTTTAAAGCAGGATTTGGTCCAGCTCCATGCTCCTGGTACCACTCAAGAGCTCAGGCAGACAACCCAAGAGCTCATTTCAGTGCCTCCTTGCTCCCCATTCCCTCTTCTGGTCCTTAAAATTCCCTCCCTGCCTTTAGCTGCCTTCCTTCCTGACCAGTGTCATTTCTGCCCTTTCCAGCCTAATTCCTTTTTCTCAACACAGCAGAATGAAGCCAACACAAAGAGAGTATCTCCCCCTTCTCTCCTGTCTCTCCTTCTTACTCTCACCCTCTCTGCTCCAATGGCAGGCCTGTCTCTTCTTTCTTGCTAAGAACATAACTTTCAAACGCCATTTCCTTGCTCTGGCTTTGCAGCATTCACCATCTGCTGCCATGGAGCCTGCCTGTTCTGGCCATTCTGGGCCTGGGCTGCACCCTTTGTACCCCCTCCCCATCTCTCCTCCCCTTCCCCGTATAGATGTCTGTTCTTCTACCTGAATCTATCTCAGGGTTTCCTGGGTGGCCATATCAGCCTTTTTATTTTTTTTTCATATCAGCCTTTTTAGATTGTTTTTATCTCCCTCATTTGAATTTTCAGAATCTCACAATAAGAGACTCCCATCCTCCTTAAAGGATCTTCCCATTTTAGAGTTTCTGTACATGGAATCTTATATTTTCCCTGATCTAAAAAAAAAAAAAAAAGCTTCTTAAATCCTCTGGTAAGACTTTAGATTGGGGTGGTACAAATAGAAAAAGAGAAGCTAGCAGGATGGGAGGAAGACAGGGGAATGAGGACTAGCAAGTGGATTGTATTTATATACTCAGCGCATTCAATGTACTCAACAAACACCTACTGAGAGGATGGGGAAGAGGGAGGGAGATTAGCAATGGGGCTGGAAGATGGAAGCAGGGTTGCAGGGATAGGAAGGAGAGTGGTAGAATTAGGAAAGGAGGATAGGATTAGGAGATAGATGGAAGGATGAAGGCGGATGGGGGTAGATGACGGTGGATGAAAAGATGCTGAGAACACCCACGATATAAGAGTGGATGGTGGACTGGTGGGAGGGCAGGAGTCAACTCACTTCTTCTCCTGAGTCTTCTTGATGATGAAGGCAACAAACTTCTTAACCAGCAGAATGAAGATGAGGAGCCCAATGACCCCGCCCACGACAGCCAGGATGATGAGCGTCACTGTGTTGTCCACTACTTCCACTTCACAGCCAGAGCAGGGAGAGAAGAGGGTGGAGAAGGGGAGCAGCGGTCACCTGGAGCACCATGGCAACCCAAGGGCTCCACAGCCTCCAACCTGGACATCCAGGACACGCCCACCTCAGGCCCCGCCCTCCCCAGGGAGGAAGCAGGAAAAGCTGGAATATGGCAGCCATCAGGCTCAGGTACAAGAAGAGGACCCTCTCCCCTCTCCCTCTGCACACATGCCCTCTCACAGAAACCCACACAAATTCTGAAATAACTCACTCGGGGCCCACGGCACCCCGGTTTGACTTGATCCCCAAACATGAGGAAGTCATTGCCTCTTTCTAGGTCTCCTTTGCCCACAAGAAAAAATTGAGAATGCCCCTGTGATACCTCTTGTGTGGCCAGTAGGCTTTGGAGTCAGATAGTCTGGATTTTAACTACAGGATTTCAACGATCATTAATGAGCTGGTAACCTAGAGCTGGTCATTTAACCCCTCCAGCCGCAGTTCCTTCATCTGAAAACTGAACTCCTAACTTCCCATACCTGCTCCACCCAGCCCCCCCACCTCCAATGAGAAAACCCCATCCTTCTAGTTGCTCTAGCCAAAATCCTGGCAGTCATCTTTGACTCCTCTCTTTTTCTCAAACCTTCAGTCCTCCTGAGAATCCTAATGGCCCTGACTTCAAAAACTTCCAGAATCACGAGCATCTCCTCTGCAGAAATTTCATATCATCCAGAAAAGCAGTGGACCCGCAGGTACACAAAATACATAGCACCATCAGGACAGGATTCTTGAGCAGGCTCCCTTCCTTTTTTCTTTGTGTCTGTGCCTCCTTAGCCTTCCAGGCTTCCCCCTCCATGAAGCCCACCCAGCTTAATTCCTCCAGCCCTTTCTGTAAACACTTCTGGTGTCAGGGGTCATGTGGCGTCATCATCACATGCTTCCTCATTGTCTAATTGTTCCACCTGTGTCAGACTGGCATCTCTAACTGGGACTGAGGCTCTGGAGGGGAGAGACCCTTCTTATCAATCTCTGTTGCCTGTGCCTCTTCTTCTGTTGCCCCTTTTTCAGTCACGGGTTGACCTGTCCTCGTCCTATTCAGACCTGTAAATTCCTAGAGGAATAACACTGCATATCATTCATTGCACTTTTTGGTTTAATACCCGGCATTCAATCAGCTGTTGCTAATGGAATACACAAGAATAGTAATAATCAGCCCATACAGAGAACTTTACCCATCACAAAACACTGCCATGTAGCTTCTGTAACTCTCACAACAACCCTAGGGGAATGCAGATTTTACAGATGAGAAAAACAAGGCTCAGAGGGCCTAAGTGTATATCATAAGCTATTCAGAGGCAGAATAAGTATTCGAGCTAAGTTATTCCAGCATCCAGATGTAAGTCCAGTAGCTCTTGAAAGCTCAAAGTGAAAGGAAAACCAGTGTGGTCCATTTCACCATGAGCTGGATACCTTCCCCCTAGTCCTTCCAACTCCACTGCCCTTGTCCCGGCCCCCACTACATACATTTATCAACAACTTGGAGGAAGATGGTGGCCTGATGCTGAAGATTATTCTCCTTGGGGTTCTTCACGTGGCAGGTGTATTTGCCTGTGTCGCTGAACTCCAGGTTCCTCAGCAGAATGGAAATATTGTTCATCTTCTCCTTTGTGGTGCCCTCCAGAGTGATGCGATCATCCTCTTTCAACCTCACCTTGGGGTCAGACTTCTCATTTTTCACAGTCCCATCTATGAGCTGTGGGGAAAGAGGGGAGAGAGGAGGTGGCTGAGAAAGAATCAGGGTCCTTTCAAGAGTTATGACATCACTCCAACCCACTCCTTGGGCACCTCCCTGTCCAGGTCCAGGAAGAGTCCTCCCTCTTGGCTTCCTTCCAGTATCGATAGCTCTGCCTGTCTAACCTGGATTTTACTTGCTTCAAGTTAAACTCACTTTCTGTTATTAAGGTCTCCCTAGAATGTAGCACAGCTTTTACTGCTTTCTTTGTAAAAGCCTTTTATATAAAGACTCCTGCAAATACCACACTCGTTTCTTTCTGTCACTGCCCTCAGCCCTTGCCAACGTCCCCTGTCTGCCTGAATTCTGGCCCTCCATCAAGAAGTGGATCAATTCCACAGTGTTGTGTGTTAGCACCCTCTGAGTTCAGAGTTTAATTATATCCAGAGTTAGTCTCTTGTGACTTCCAGATGTTTGTCTCGGATCCCCTGTTAGAGTGCAGAGTGAGTACTCAGTACACACTTGCTGAGTGACCAGCCCACCCCTGGCCACAGCCCTGTCCCTGCTCCCGCACATCTCTTTCTCTTCCCCAGCTTCCCTTCCCTTCCTTCCAAGCCCTGTTCCCCAGCCCTTCTCCCATTGGACTCTCCTCATTCCCCTCTCCAAGTCTTCCAAAGATCTTTTCTCCCCTGTGTTTAAAATTATTAATTTTTACTCAAGCTAAGTTTCAGGTAAGTCTTCAGGCCAGACAGGGGACTCTGGCCAAGAATTCCAACAGACCCCAAATTCTGGCAATACAATCTAAGCATCCTTCCCACTTAGATTTTCCTAGACAGGCTCTGGAAAGAATACTGGGAGAAAGGGTGACAAAAGGTTCTGAAGACCATCACCTTGGGGTCAGTTCAGAAAAGACAAGAGCCTGGGATGGGAGGCAGGGGTGAGGCGACAGGAAAGGGTGGAGCATCAACGCTGTCCTGTCCCTTCCCCCACTACTTACGATCTTGAATGTATCACTGCTGTTGTATGACCACCAGAAGCGCAGGTCCTCGAAGCCGAAGCAGCTGGAGAAGGTGCAGGGCAGCAGGATCTCCGTGCCGTTGACCGCGGAGATGGTGGTGGCCTTTCCCACAGATACCTCCAGCGACAGGGACACAGGGAGCAGGAAGAGACCTGTGTGATGGGCACCACTTTTCTTAATAAAATCCCACCTAAACCTCCAGCCTAGAGCCCCGGAAGGGAGCTCTCGGGCAGAGTGGAGAGGCTTGATCAGGCAGCGAGTTCTCTGGTACCCTCAGGGTCAGGAGGAAGGTTCTCTTTACTTCCACTGACACTGCCTGGGCCCCGCCCGCGCCTCCTTGATTCGTTCTCCCTCTTGGCCTGGGCAGGATGGACTTCTGAGCCAGTTAGCAGCCCCTGTAGCATTCTAAGTGACCACCAGGGGTCACCCCAGCCCAGAAAAGCCAGGCCCTTGCCACGGTGCCTCGGGCCTGCGCCCCCCTAACCTGCGGATGCTGCCCCTAAAGGTGCCCTCCCTGCACCGCCCCAAAGACAGGGCCCGTGCCTCCCGTTCGTGCTGGGAATTTCCCCAAGGACTCTGTATGTTACATTTTGGGGATTTTTTTTTGCGGGGGGGGCAGGGAGGGGCGGTGTTGGGAGGATGAGGGTGGCCCATGAGGTGAAAAAGAGGAAAACAGCAGCCAAGGTCCCTGGACACAGCCCCGCGGCCACTCATCACCAACCCTGGCGGCTTGCACTTGCCCCAAGGGGCGGAGAGGCAGAGGGACGCCTCCCGCTGGACCTTGCTTGACCACCGAGCCAGACCCCGAGAAGAAAAGGAAAACAGAGCTGGCTGGGATGGCATCAGGAGAGGAGGGGTGGAACAAGTACGTATTGGCATCGTATTGGCATTGGGCAGCAGCAAGTGCAGAATGAGTGAAGCAATGATAGAGAAAGTAAGAAAGCAGAAGACCCTTTGTAGAGCGTGGCTCTGGGCAACCAGATGCACACAAGCAGGGAGAGGGAGCTGCACCCATGTTCCCCTCCTGATCCGGAGTGGCCAGTCCTGCCCCCTACTCCAGGCAGCCCACCTGGGCCTCTCATCCTGGGAGCATCCCCCCCCGAGCACCACCCCCCAGCCCACTCCCGTGCACCCCGCCGCTTTCCCACATCTGTATCAATACCAGCCCTGCTGCTTCATGAGTTCTTGTAAGGGAATCTGGTCCTCCTGTCCTACAAAGTCCTTGATAAAATGCCACTGTCCCTCAAAGTCACGGGGAGGAGTAGGGTTGGAATTAGAAACTAGCTCTTCTTGCCCTTGGATGAACCAGGCACCCAGGGTCAGCCTGGGTGAGGACTCAGAGGGAGTCCTTCTCAGGTTCCCTGTGATCTGGAGAATAATGACCTTTTCCTGGGCCCGGATGCTTGCTAATCCTCTATGTGAGTAATCACACGTCATTCTCACCTCACACCTGTAAAGTGTCTGTATTCATCACCTTTTACAGGTGGGAAAAATGAGGTTCAGAGAAGCAAAGTGCCTTGTGCCTTGGCCAAAGGTGTACAACTTCTAGAAGTAGTTGAAATCTGAACTGGGGTCTGACTCTAGGGCTAGTGGGCAAATGGGCTGCACCAACTCCTATGCCAGAGTTTCCCTGGCATCTCTTCCCAGACTGTAGCTTCTCTCAATGACTCAGACCTCCAGCCTGGCATTCCCAGAACCTCGTAGCTAAAGGACCCAGACTGCTCCACTTTAGAGACACCAAGTTGCCACTACCTGATTTTAGACACAGGACAGCCAAGAGCCAAACCGGGAGGAGACCTGGCTGCACTGACTGGGCTTCATGGCTGTGCCACTTGAGAACTTCCACTCAGTCCAGGTGGGCTCCCAGCTCTGCAGGTAATTCCCAGAAGTGCTCTAGCTCCCAAGGCAAGCCAAGGTCAGTCTTTGTTTTACAGGTCACCAACCTTGCACTTTCGCCCATCCTCACTCTCAAAGGACCTCTTTTGTTGAACTTAATGCCCTCCTGGTGCATCATAAACCAGTTTCCTCTTGTTTTGTCCACATGAGATAAGAATGCCTGGTGCCACTGGGCAATGCTTTTTAAATGAGAGGAGGGGCTCCACTCTCAGGGCCCCCTTGGCCCCTTCCTGTTCCCCTAGCTGCTGAAGGCAAAGTGGGGTGCTCTTACCACAAAGTTCAGAAATAACACCCTGTGACCAAGGATCCCAGTCACGCTCCCAGCCTTTGTTAACAGCAGCTGATATTTACTGAGCATATACTACATGCCGGGCACATTAAATCCTCATACCTGTGCTATGAGTGACGTACTATAATGGCTCCATATTACAGACGAGGCAAGTGAGCATAGAGAGAGTAGATGACTTGCCTAAAATCAAAGAGACACATCCAGCATCCCAAAACCAAAAAGCAATACCTTCCTCATATCCTAAAATAGCAGGATTTGCCCACCCGGGTTCCAATTAGTGCTGAGAGGTTATTTCAATTAGCCTTCATTCTTTGATCAGCTCCTGTGTGCCTGGAATTCTTCTAGGGCAGTGGCTTTCAAGCTTGAGAAAGTATCAGAATCACCTGGAGGGCAATTACAGCTAGCTCAGCCCATTTGATAGGTCTAGAATGGAGCCTGAAATTTTGCATTTCTAAGAAGTTCCCAGGGAATGCTGTGGTCAGGGATGGCATTTTGAGGATCACTGAGCTAGAGGATTTCTACCTATTATCAACTTTTATTAGAATGCCAAAAGGTAGGTATCATTTTTCTCATTTTACAGATGATGAAATTGAGGCTCAGAGAGGTTAGGTAACTTGCCCAGGGCCACATAATAGATGGTGAATCTGGAATTGAACACTTGCTGTAAAATAGGACAGACATTTTATATGCACTGTCTCAATTAATCCTCATAATAATCCTGTGAGGTACTTATTATTTTTATCCCCAGTATACAAAATGAAGAGGCAGGCTCAGGGAGATTAACCAGCTCAAGGCCACACAACTGGTGAGTGGAATAAGCAGTATTCAGACACAGGTCTGCTTTTTACGACTCTGTGCTGGTGCCTCTCCAAGAGAACACTGCTGTTGGGCCGGCTCTCCTGAGCACTCCTAAGGTTTCCTTTTTACCTCTCCCCTCTCCACCCGCTGACCCCTGCCCAGAGGTCTCACAGGAGACAGACCATGAGATTCCACCCTCCAGCCTAGAAGATGGTGTTCTGACATTCTGACAGGAGAGCTCAGCTCTGCTTCTGACCCTACACCCGCACCAACCCCCACTCCGCTGCCCTCGCAAACCAAGGAACAGAGTGCAGAGCTGTGACCAGGAAGCTCTCAGGAGGCAGCTTCCTGATGGTCACAGCGCCCCCTCGGGGCCTGAGCGCCATAGCGCCAGCCTCCAGTGTCAGGATCCCGGGGAAGGTGAGGGAATGCAAGTCAGAGACCAACTCCCTCTCCCCAGCCTCAGCCAGCATGGGCTGAGCACCAAAGATACATATCAAAAGTGAAATCTTTTTATGAAATAATGCCATTTGCTGCAACATGGATGGACCTAGACATGATTATACTAAGTGAAGTTAGATGGAGGAAGACAAATACATAGGATGTCACTAACACATGGAATCTAAAAACTGATACAAATGAACTTATTTACAAAACAGAAACAGACTCACAGACATAGAAAACAAATTTATGGTTACCAAAGGGGAGAGGGAGGGAAGGATAAACTAGGAGTTAGGGATTAGCAGATACAAACTACTGTATACAAACAAGGTCCTACTGTATAGCAAGGAAATGATATTCAATAGCTTGTAATAACCTGTAATGGAAATGAACATGAAAAAAGAACATATATAACTGAATTACACCAGAAGCTAACATAACATGGTAAATCAACTATACGTCAATTTTTAAAATGAATAAATCATGGAGATGTAATATACAGCGTGGTAACTATAGTTAATAATACTGCATTGCATATTTGGAATTTGCTAAGAAAACAAATTTTAAAAGTTCTCATCACAAGAAAAAAATGTTATTATGTATGGTAATGGATGTTAGCTAGACTTATTGTGCTGATCATTTCACAATGTATACTATATTAAATTATCTTGTTGTACACCTGAAACCAAGATAATGTTACATGTCAATAAAAAAAAAACCAAGTGAGAAAAAATCAGCTATACTTCAATTTTTTTTAATTGATATCTTTTTGATGGCTTTAAATAGAAGCAAAAAAAGAGGGAGAAAAAAGTCCAAAACAGAGGCAGAAGCTATTTTTTTAAGGTTGGCTCATGACAGTGCAACTTTCTGCCTGATTAGTGTGCACCTATGTGGATGACTTAACTCTAATACACTCAGGATGCCCAGACTCCCAGAGTGAAGCATTGCCATTCCCACCATAGCCTGGAGGGGACAAAGGAAAGGCAGAGACATTTCCATAGAGAAGTTCAGAGTCTGTGCCCAAGTTAAGGCATCAGAGAGGATGAGCAAGCCTGGCTTCACCCTGCATGCCCTCCCAGTGGACGGAAGGCCTGTGGGCTGTGTCTGGGAGGCTTGTGCACAGGAAAGCCCAGGGGCCTGCGTCCTGTGCATTCTCACCTGCCAACTAGCACTGGGGAGAGGGGACGAGGTAGGGGTCAAGGTACAGATCCACTAGAGGATCCCGAGAGGAGGTATTTTGGCAGGATGACCAAGCCAGAATGGACCGGTCAGCCAGCCGAAGGCAGGCCCCACTCTGCCTGCTGACCTTGAGAAAGTCAGCGGTGCTCCATCCCTGAACGAGGGATGGCTGTCTTTTTTCCTCCCCAGCTTGGTATAAAGCCAAAACATGAGCTTATAAAACACGAGAAGGGCTTCAGTGGACCCATCCCTCTGGCCTGGACACTCTGCAGGTAGAAGGGGATAGTGTTTAAGAGGAGGGTGGGGACAGAGCTGGCCCCCATCTCAGGTCTAGATGTAACCAGGGCATCCCTACTTAATGACCAGTGTCAGCCAAGAATATTTCCATGTCTCCAAGCCATTCACATACTGTTTTAATTTTCTTTCTTTTTCTTTTTTAAGCAGTTACCATGTGTCAGTTTCTGGTGTGCAGCATAACGTCCCAGTCATGTGTATGTGTGTATATATATATACACACACACATATATATTTGTTTTCATATTCTTTTCCATTAAAGGTTATTATAAGATATTGAATATAGTCTCCTGTGCTATACAGAAAATTTTTAATCTATTTTTATATATAGTAGAGAACATTTGCAAATCTCAAACACCCAAATTTATCCCTTCCCACCCCTCTTCCCCCGGTAACCATAAGATTGTTTACTATGTCTGCAAGTCTGTTTCTGTTTTGTAGGTGAGTTCATTAGTGTCCTCTTTTTTCCTTTTTTTTTTTAAGACTCCACATATGAGTGATATCATATGGTATTTTTCTTTCTCTTTCTGGCTTACTTCACTTAGAATGACGATCTCCAGGTCCATCCATGTTGCTACAAATGGCATTATTTCATTCTTTTTTATGACTGAGTAATGTTCCATTATATAAATATACCACAGCTTCTTTATCCAGTCCTCTGTCAATGGACACAATAGGTTGCTTCCATGTCTTGGCTATTGTAAATAGTGCTGCTGTGAACATTGGGGTGCATGTATCTTTTCAAATGAGAGTTCCCTCTGGATGTATGCCCAGGAGTGGGATTGCGGATCATAGGGTACGTCTATTTTTAGTTTTTTGAGGAATCTTCAGACTGCTTTCCATAGTGGCCACACATTGCTTTGTACTTTCACCCTGTGTTACTTCTTGGAGGTAATTATTGCCATGTGGCCATTTCCCTGGAGAAAGAAGGACTTTCTTTGCTTTGTCCCAAACTAAACTCTTTAGAATTTCAAGGTGTGCATGTGTCTGTTTTGGGTTGGGGGCCTCTTTCTGGCCTCATGGGATGGATGAGCAGGTCCTCCTATTCATGAGCCTTTGGAATTCAGTCCTAAGCCCCTAAGCCTTGCCTTTGCTCACTGAAGGACCCTAACCATTGGGCAGCTCTCAGAGCAGCCATTTTCTTTGCAATTTTCCGATTGGCCCCTTCCCATCTCATCTGGGTGCTGCAGCTTAGTCTAAGGATTGACTCGGTTCTCCAAAGCTTAATGAAAGTAAAAAATTACTTGGTCCATGCAAGTGTTATTATGAAATACTCATACCAACAGGGATCCTATGGCCACCATCAGGCAATTCCAAGGCAAATGCCAAGGCAGAAAAATTCTGCCACCTCTTTTCACATCCAGGGACACTGACACCCACCTTGGGGTGGAGGGAGGAAAGAGAGGCAGCGTGGTGCCCACTCTAAGTTAGGCTCCCAGGGCTTGCCGGGCATGGCAGGTGGAACCACGGCTGACTTTAATAGGGATGCTGATCCACTCTGGCCCCAGGAGAGTCAGACAGCTCAGAGTTAGAGCTGGTAGGCAGAAAGTGGGCCGAGGCCAGCAGGACAAGACCCCTTCTGGGGTGCAGGCCCCAGGGGCTGTGGGAGTCAGGGCTGGGCCAGGCAAGGCCCCTGGGTCCTGAGACAGAGGAAAGATTTCAGCTCCCTCTCCCTAGGCAACCTGCCTGCTTCCTGCCCACCCCCACGAGCTTTGCCAGGATAGAAGCGTGCCCCTGAGATGGCCCTGGATGCTCAACAAAACCAGCTTTGCAAACAAGTCCAAGTAGTGTGAATTTCCCTCCTCTTGTAGGCCACAAATGGGTGTATCAGCACGGCCAGCCAATGGCTTATGCAGAGATCCCTATGCCCTCAGCCCATGGGCCAAGGTGAGAGGATCTATGCCTGGAGTCTACCTAGCATGCTGATCCCACCAGCAGCGGCAGGCATAAGGGCTTGGGAGACCCCACAGGCCTGCATCTCCGGAAAAAGAACAAATCCCTGGTTCCAGATTCAAAGCTGAGGGCTCCCTCCACTTCCCCCGTTTCCCATCCTCTTTTCCATGAACCCCTTACTAAACCTTTTTTTTTTTCCTTCCTCTGAGTGGGACTGAGCACCCTCTCCTTAATTGCCTTCTCACTAAACAAGCCCTTAATAAATACATACCAAGGGAAAGAGGGTTGGGCAACAGAGCATCCTCACAAGTGATAATTACACACAGATCACAGCAATTGAGCAAATCAGGGAACAAGGAAGGGGTGGGCAGGAAGGATATATCACCAGTTCTATGTTTAGGAGGGGGCTGGCGCCCATGTAAACCTCAGCTGCAATACTACAGCCTTGGAAACAGCATCTCAACTTAAGAAAAAGGTGTCTGGTCTGGTTATCAAAAATCACTTTAGTCTCAGTCCAAGAGACAAAGTTTGATGTGGGGAGAGGGAGTGGGAGGGGTAGAGGACTCCTGGGAGCTTACTGCTCTGGACCCAGTTTCCATAGTGGAGAGAACAACAGCTGTGGGCCCCCAAGCCTCTATCCTCCCATGTCCTGCCCCAGCGCCGCACTTCTTCTTCAGCGCATCAGCCCAGTCCCTGCTGGCCTTCTCCTTCACCAGACTTTGGTGAACTGGTAGGCAAGTTGGTGTGGCAGAGCCCAAGAGACCTGAATTCTGGCCCACTTGGCCATCGATTGACCATGCACCTTCCCTCGCTGGACCTGGTTTCCTCATCCTTAGGGGAGCTCTGTGCTATGGTTTCCAAAGTTCTTGCCAGCTCCGGTGCTGCCAGGGAGCCTCTTCCAGTTGGCTGTCCAGTTGTCCCTGCATCTCCCCTGCGGGACCGAGAGCAAGGATGGCGTCTGTGTCCCAAGATCAAAGCAATGCCACTGTCAGGGCTTATCAGTGGCTGCATGGGCAAGGTCTGGGGCTGGGGGTTTGGAGGGATCCTGGTTGTACTCCCTCTGCAGACCAGAGGGGCCGGAGGCAGAGCAGGTGGTGCCAGTTCTGGGACCTGCTAGTCTCCCACCTACAGATCACTGTGCTGTCTCCTGGGCTCCCAGAGGGTAGCTCAGGGATTCTTCCAAACCCCTGCTCCTCCCTAGTCTACCAGCTAAACAGTCCTTAAAGGAGGTGGGGGCTTCCACCCAAGAAAAGTACCAAGAATCTGCTCGCAATCCCCATATGCATGCGCGCGCGCAAACACACACACACACACACACACACACACACACACACACACACGGTGTATGGGGTGGTTTCCTACAGAAGACAGCCCAGGCACTGGCATCCCACCAGCCAACCAGGCAGAGGAGGAAAGGAAGACAGAGGCATTGACAGTGGCTAGTTTAATGACTGTGTGAGTTTGAATTCCCCAGTGAGCTCTTCCCCCTGCTATAGTCACAGTGGGAACCGGTGCTGATCAGGGATGGGATGAGGGGGAGCTGGTAGGGAGCAGCACTGTGCCCGCCCCATGAAGAGGAGCCTCAGGCCTCACAGAGGCCCACTGCTGAGGGTCACTGTGAAACCAGCACATCTGTGCCTAAGGTGCAAGAGAGCACGCCAGCATCTTCTACCCAGCTGTAGGGATGTCACAGAATCAGTGGTTCCTGAGTGAAAGGCATACTGTCTCCCTCCTCCGCCACCAGGTGCCAACATGACAGGTCTGCACAGTTTACTTTTGTAGAAACAGCAGTGACCGCCCTTAAAGACTTCTGTCTCCCTGTTTTCAACCCAAATGCCCACCTCATGTGCTCAACCCAATGGGGGGAGCTGCCAACAGCCAAATCTGACAAATAGAAACGGGAAGAGATTTGGGTGCCAGAGATGGAGTCGGCTTACATTGAAATCCAGCTATGATTTATGAGGAGATTATGTGCTGGACTAATAAAAATCATTCCCTAATCTCTTGGAGTTTGACACTCAAAACGATCGTGTGCGGATTAATAGATATTAATAACCTGTTTCTAATTGTGCTGAACACTGGAATTTGACACAACATTGTAAAATGATTATAAATCAATAAAAAATGTTAAAAAAAAATCTGTTTCTTCTGTGTCCTTTGGATGTGTCTCTTCAGTTTTCATACTCATCCCCCAAATGAAGAGCCAGAAGCAGGTTAAACAGATACACACACACACACACACACACACACACACACACACACACACACACTGCACGGAATCTCTTTATAAGAAGGAAGGCAAGATCCTTCCCCAAAGGGGGCTTGAAACGAGCTTCCAAGTCCTTCCAACCTCACCTAGTCTGCAGGGCAGGCAATGGACGCTGGAGGAAGTAGACTGCAGAGGCACCAAACAGAAAAAGGTCCAGGAGGAAGGGGAGCTCCCCTGCCTCCAGCTGGTGCACGGCTAGTGCCTGGGCAACAAGCAGCCAAGTTACAAACAGCTCTGGGCAGAGGTAGAAACCACCATCCCAACAATCACACGTGCAACCCACCTGGCATCCCCTACACCCGAGGCACAGACACCCTCCCCCAGCAATCTTCAACCTCTGAACTTGGGATACCTGCGATATCCAGCTCCAGAAGCCCGGGGCTGAGGCCTTGGAGACAGCAAAGAACTAATCGCGAGACTGCTGGGCCGATAGGGCGGGTAGGGGGACGAGCACGGTCCCCAGGGAGCACAGCCTTCCCAGCCCGCGGCCGGCAAAAAGCCGGTGACAGCGGTGCTCATTTCGTGCCGCACTCCAAAACCCACCTCGTCCAAGGCACTGCTTTTCTAAGTGTTCCCTCCTCTGGGGAAAGATGGGGGAAGGGTAGGGGGAAGAGGCAAGAGAAGAAACCAAGCTGGGGCTGCCTTACCCAAAAGCCCGGTGCCCAGCCATCTCGCCCGGGCTGCGCCTCGGTCCCCGGCCCCGGGCATCGTTCTGTTCTCTCCCGAGCGCTCCAGGGGCGCGGGGATGGGATACCGGGCACAGCCGCGCTCGCAGCCCGCGGTCTGCAGTGGGCTCCGAGGCTGCCGGGGAGCTCTGCGCCGCCGGCCGGAGCTCGGGAAAGTTAGCGGGGAGAGAGCGAGAGCAGGGGGAGGGAGGGGGAGGAGGAGCCGACTGCGGGAGCGGCCGCTGAGGGCGCGGGGAGGAGGAGGAGCGCGGGGAGGAGGAGGAGCAGGAGCAGGAGGATCGCCGAAGGATGCTGAGCCTCTGCTCTGGAAGCGCTCCAACCTCAGGAGGGGCTGTGGCCGCCGCGGAGCTTGGGGCGCCCCGCCTCGTGGTCCCCGAGCCCCGGGGGCCGGCCGGTCTCCCCTCCTTCCTCTCCAGCTCGGGCTGGCGGCTGCGGCTTGGCACTGCAGGGCTGCCCGCAGTCGCCCGCATCATCCCGTGTGCTGAGCTGCCAATTAGGAGGATAGTTTGGGGAGGAGTAGAGGTGGGATTTTTCGGGGTGTTGGAAGGCTGTGTTCTGCTTTGGGCAGCTGGGGAACACGGAAAGGGGTGGGTAGAGGCTCCCTCTCCCGGGGCCGCGAAGGGATGGCTCGGACGCCCGCAGCGGGCACTGCCGCAGCCGGTGGCGTGTGCGGGCTTGCCCACTGCAGCCGCCAACCCGCTCGTGCGTGCGCCCGCCGCCTTCGCCCCGCCGTGCAGCGCCCCGGGGACCCGGCGTCCAACTGCAAACTGCTCCCGCCACCGCCCACCACCGTCTCCCACTGCTTCATAGACTCCTCGGAAATTACCATGATCCTGTTAGGGAATCAGGCCGAAAACCACGGATCCGATCCGTACCCCGCTTCACCCGCCCGCCGCGCTCCTATTCATTTTTCCCACCTAAGCGGTCCCCCTCAGATCCTACCCTTCATCCTCCTCTAAGGATTTCCAGTGTCCGTCAGAATCTTGGAAAACGTCCTTGGCCTCGCTTCCCTTTTGAGGTGGGGTTGGAGGAGCCCAGGGCAGGCCTCAGAGCTGGTGGAGGGGGGTCACCGCCCGGTGAGACTGCCAACAAGCAAGCCTTTTCCCAGCCAGCCTTGAGTTACAACTGAGCAGTGCAATTTGGGGTGGTTTGGTAATGTCTGATCCCCTCCTCAGCACCCCCTTCCCAACCGCCTCAGCTCCTCCCTCCACCACAGGTCCTGTCTGCATCCCTGACCCTCCATCCTTTGCCTGTCTGGGGACTGGTCCAGACTTGGAAACCTGCTCCCACTTCATGGCCTGATCCTGGCTACAGCCCCACCACCACTTACCTTCTTAACCCGGGGTCCCTGGTGGGCTTCAAAGAGATCATGGGCCCCCTGAGGCTGTATGGGAAATGCTGAATGTCTTTGCTGCGGGAGGGGGGGGGTGTCTCGGGAGAGAGGCTCACTCAGGGTCACTGCGACAGTGGTATAGTGGCCCTGGGGAATCCAGCCCCAGCTCCAGCACTTGCTGCTGTATGACCTTGAGCAAGTTATGCAACCTCCTGCAGAAGCCTCCTCTGCAATCTGGTGAAAGTGATGATATTTACCTCACGCAACTGGTAAGAACAATCCTACCCTTAGACCTGGCAGCAAGGGCCTCAGTCCTGGGCTCCTGAGTTTGGGCCGCCTCAGGGTGGCCCTCCTCTGGCCATACCCCTCCTCACTGGAAAAGTAGGTCCTGGGACAGGAGGGATGGTGGTCCATACTCCTCCTCTTCTAGACCAAGCTCCTGACATCTGGGACCCTAGAATTCCCTGTTCAAATGACCCAGTTCTAAGCAGGCCTCTTCCTCTGGTCCATCATCTTAAGAGCTGCCCAGGCCAGATGTGCATCGGCACACCTGGGGAGTGGGCCAAGGGCAGCTGTTTGCAGAGGGTGGGAAGCAGATGGAACTTAACATGCAGGTGGAGTGTTCCTGGGCATGCGTGAGAGACCCCGTCCCCACAAGGCCAGAGAAGAGTGGGCCAGGGAATGGGTTTTGAGCCTGGCCTTAAAATTAAGACCCAGGAAAATTAATCCAAAGAGGAAGATAATAGGTCAGTTTCAACATTTTGTTATCTTAATTCACAGCTTATATTTAGACATATGTCATTTCCATTTGTGCGCTTGCCCCAGGCCTCACAGGCATCAGAAGTGGACCAGACTCTGAAGTCTGGTTACTAGTGCACGTAGAAATGTTTGGCAGAGGGCTGGGCATAGTGTCAGCACGCGGTACATTTTAGCTCTTATTAGTCTCAAAGAGGTCTGTGGCCCCCAAAAGGCCAAGTCTCTTCCTGTCTTCAAGTTTGCACATTCACCCTCTCTTTCCCCAGAAGGTCCCAGACGCTAGATCAACGCAGCCAGGCATCCAGGCTGTCCACTTTATTTTTACAGCAGGGGTCATGTTTCTCAGAGCAGGAGGCTGAGGTGAGACAGGAGATGAGCCAAAGGGAAGGAAAGTGACCCCTGCCCAGAGAAGGGGGAGGGGAGGGGACAGAGCTCCCTGGATATCTTTAGATCCTGGTGACACAAAAAGGTGCCAGTTTTCTGCCTGATCTCCACCTTCCCCGCTGCCCTGCTGCTCACCAATTCTTAGAGCCGGAAGGGTCCTTAGGAAACCCACACGCCTCCGAGATGAAGAAACAGGTGCAGAAAGGTAGACTGTGTGATCCAAGGTCACGGAGAAAGTGATTCTTAAAGCCCATATTAGAATCTCCCCCATTATTTGATTCCCTACCCCGCACCCCCAGCCTTCCTCTAAAGAACGTCAGGAGGGCTCCACAGCTGGGCAGGAAAAGTGCTTGAGAGATGCATTAGTGGCTTTAGGAATTTTGCTTTTAGAGAGCACTTTCTTCAAAAATTCTCAAAACCCAAGTGCATCAATTGAGCCTAGAGGAGCCTCCTGGGTGTGCCGGGGGGAGAGCAACCAAAGGTCAGTTCTCTGTCCTGCCTTTAGAAAAATAGTTCTCTGAGGAGCCCTCCCTGATTTAACCCCACTTCACAAACAAGAGCCCCAGGCTCTGGGAGGGGAGGTGAAAAAATAGGAGGCTCTTTCTCCTCCTCCTGTTGGAAACCCCTGGAGGGCAGGATGGTGAGGACTCGCCCCCAACTGCACCCAACAGGCCAGATCCTTGGTGGTGGGGTAACGCACACTCAGGCGTGGGGCGGCCTGGCTCAAAAAGACCTTGAAGAGTAAGTTTTCAGGGATGCAGAGAGGGATGGCCCCATGCCAAGGAGCTGCCAGGAGCTGTTCTTAGGTGGGAGGACACAGGGCCTAGATTTAAGGGGAAGGAGCTTTTCCCCTGGGCAGGGGCTCTCATGTGGTTCCCCACATGAGACCAGGTGAGCGTCTCCATCCCTGCCCTCCGCCTCCACCCAGGCCCTCCTGGGAGCAGGATGGCGCATGCAAGGAAAGCAGGTGTGAGGGTCAGTGTGGGGTGGGGGAAGTGGCACAGCAGTAATGGGGACAGAGCTGCAGCTCTGATGCTCTTACGTGAGAAGGCACTCACCCCTGGGGGCGGCCCCTCCTTCTCCCGGGGCGAGTGGGAGGAAGATTCCATCCCCTGTCAGTTCTCAGCTAGCCAAGACCCTGGCAGGGCAGGAAGGGAAAGGGACAGCTCCGGTGAGGTCTCCAGAGCTATTTTGAGAGAAGTTCCTCCTAAGTAACAAGAGCCTGGCAGGGAGCCTCCTCCCCCTCTGGCTCCCCTGTTGCCCTTGCCCGCCGCCTCCCTCTCCCCCCTCCCCCATAAGCCCTCACGGCTCCAGTCGGAAACTGCAGGCAACGGGGCATTGCAGGTAACGGGGCTCAAGGGCAGCTTCGCTGACGGGGCTCTTAGAGGCAGAGAACAGGGGGCTTCTCTGCCTCCAGCCTCCAATCAATCCATCAATTGGATTAACACCAGGAGCTTATAGCCTGGTTATAAACAGGCCCCCAACCTCAGGACGCTGGAACCGTAGGAGCTGAGACTCCTTGCATCCATTCACTTAAAGTTAAATGCCCCCAAATCCTCCTGCCTCTCAGGTTGGGATTGGGTGGACAGACATTTGGGAGCCTCCTTCCAGTGCACCTAGGTCTGTTCCCTGCCCATCCCTACTCACCATTCCTGCCCCCCTGCCCAGCGCCCACATGACCCCAGCCACAGTCTCAGCATAGCATCCACTGAAGTTTGGCAGGTGCCGAGGGGGTTAACAGGACAGCATGCACCAAACCAAGCCGCAGGCACGTGGCTCAGCAGTCCAGCAAGGAACCGGTACTGGCCACCTTGCCTGGTGCTCCCCAGCCCACCTCGCATCAGAGAGTTGGAGTAGAGATAAACTCTTCCTGAACCCTCCTCACCCATCTGCACTTTCTAAGGGCTCTGGGTGCAGGCAGGTAGGCAGCCACCTCCTCCATCCCTCCTTTCCTCTGTTTCTGTTTTCTGCCAGGTTCTTTCCAAGCATCATTTCAGGCAAAGGGGGGTGGGGAGCCCCAGACAGATGAGCTCATTGGGAGGAAGAGGGCAGAGGGAGGAGGGAGCTGAAATTCCCTGACCAGGGAGATGTTCGCCGGACAGTCCCACGCTGGAGAGGGGTGTGTGCCCCCTTCCAGGAGCAGGCGCCTGCTTCCCTCACTGCAGCTCAGAGATGGGGTGAGTCCTGGGCATCCCTTTATTCTGGGCCACATTGGGGTGGGGCATGAAGCCCCAGGCAGGGGCTCAGCCACTCTACCAGCGCCCCAGAGATGTGTCTACCTCCCTGCTTCATGGGTTACCATGCCCCACTGCCCTCCCAGCAAGGGAGGATGGGGGCTCAGGAGGGTTGGGGGGCCAGAGGTGTAGGGAAGGTTTGTCATTCATTGCAGCCTGGCTTCCCAGGGGACTGCCTTGTTGGCTGAATGGCCAGATGTCCTCCTGGAACCCTAGACCTGGTCCTGCCTGTGAACCGGGCACTGGGACAGACTGTCCAAACCAAAGCGTTAAGTGGTGTGGAGTGCCAGGCAGGGCTCCCTGAATGTTCTGGTCCCATTGGCTGTGCGGGAGCAGTGGATCTTGCAAAGTGAGGGGAGAGGGAGGAAGTGGAATGGGAGAGAAGATACGGGGGTGGGGCAGAGGTGGGGGACAGATGGCCGAGAGGAAAGGAGGAAATGTGGGACCTGGAGTGAAGGGTAACTTGGGGAGGTTGGAGTGAGACACAGGCCCAGGAGGAGGGGTAGAGACGGGAAGACTACTAGCCAGCAGGTGAAGAAGAGGTTTTTCAGATGCCAGGAGAGGAGAAGGTGACCAGCCAAGGCCAGAGCCATGCAGAGGGTGGGGTGTTAGGAGCCTACCAGGAAGGCGTGCCTCTGCTTCCAAACACCTTTGCCCTTCTCTTGTTGCCCACGGCCATTTTAAGATTGACTCCGAGTCACCCTGCCCCCACCCACTCCTAGATCTTTGGGCTGCAAGAAACCAGTCCCCTGATGTTTCTCACAGTGCGATGTGATGGCTTTGGCATCCCACTGCCCTGGGTTTGAAGTCTTCGCTGTTTTCTAGCTGGGTCATCTTGGGTGTACACATACTTAGTATAGCAGAACCTCGGTCTCCTCATCTGTACAAGTGAGAAAACAATGCATATTTGGGGAGTTGGCCTGAGGGTTACGTCAGCTGATATACATAGAATGCCTAGTTCAGTGCCAGGTGTAGAGTAGCTACTCAATAAATGGTGATTATCCTTATTAGTCTAGCCAGCTGTCACTCATCCTGCCACCGCCACCACTACCCCAGCCCTCTAAGCCCTTTCCAGGCTGGAAAAGAACCCACCCATCCCCACAAACAACATCAGCTCCTGTGGAGAAGCCCATGCAACGTGAGTCTGCCGTGGGGAAGGGAAGGGGAGGCTGAAGACTGGCAAAGCTGGGAGGGCGAAGGGAGGGAAAGGCTGAAAGGACTGTCGCCTTTTTCTACAGTCTTGATTGAAAGACGGGGGAAGCCGGCCCTAGCCAGACGGCCAAGGATGCAAGTTAACTTGGCTTGATCTTTGGAAAGAAGTTCCCGAAGGTTTCTAGCTCCAAATTTCCTCTCTCAGCTTATTTCTCACTGTGAATAGGGGCTCGCCCCCTCCCCTTCCCCACCCTTGATAAGTTGCTAAGGATGGATAGAGTAAGGCGGTAGGAGGGTGCAGAGGCAGCCTGCGGAAGAGCATGACTGAGTAAGAAGGCAGAGGGTGGGATGGGGGGCTTACCCATTGTATGCCATGTTTATCTTCAGGCAAGCAAGAGTTAATCCCACTTCCATCATTTGAATCCTAAAATGAGGGCTGCAGAGGGCCAATGTCAATAAACTTAGCACCTAAAAGTATGCCCTGATATACGGAATCTTCCTGACAACACCCCCAAGCTATGCTTGAATAACTTCCGGATTGAGGATCTCACTACCTCAGAGAAACTCGACCCACTACCCGGCTCCGACTCCTATCTGTCTCTGCCCGCCAGCCCTAATGTTCTGCCCTAAGGCAGAATGACACAAGGCTAATTCCTCCCCGCTGTGGTCACAGCCCCAGCCACTGTGCTGGCCATCAGCTGGGACACACACTTCCCCTCCTGGCAGAACACACCCTCTGCGTTTGCCCATTTGTCCACAGGGGGAGCTTTCAATCTGTTGAGGCAAACAGTTCCTAGTCCGCATGCCACCTGTTTACAGGGAATGAATGCATCCCCATTGAGAAGCAGAGGCAGCTGTGGCTGGGACAGAGGTGACTTTGCCAAGGCTATAAGGGAAAGCCCCTCCCATGGACTCCCAAGTAGCCAAGCTGAGGGTCCAGTGGCCCTTTGCCTGCCTCCCCTTGTACCTCATGGACTCAAGGTGAAAGGAGAAGCTGCTTTACCAGGCTACCCACTTCCAACTCACCCATTCCCACCACCTCCATCCCAGTCTTTCTCCCTTTTCTACACTGAGGCCTCCTCAGCCCTGCAAAGGAGTGGGGTCCTGGGCTAGGCTAATCTGTTTTAGGACCAAATTGATGATCCGAGTCAGGATGGCAGGATAGAGTTCTAAGATGAACTTCCTTTCCCATGACCCTCTGCAGCTCTCAACCACTGGGCAGCCGGAGTTTGTCCTAAAAGGTGGTCGGCACCCTGGACATCAGCATGGTAGCCAGGGATGACAAGAAGCTGGTGGGGTGAGAGGTCTGTAGGGGGCAGTGCCACCAAGGCCCTGCCAGCATGGACCCCCTGAAGCCCCTGAAGTGCCAGTGGAGGAGGGCAGGAGACGTGGGGGTCCCATGCTCCTGTGCACCCAGATGCCCAGCCCACAGCCCACCAGGCACTGTCCCAGCCTCCTCTCACCTGAATTGTTTTCAAAACCCCGACCCCTGCAAGATGAGAGAGAGACAAGTGGCCTAAGAGGGACTGTATACAAACCAGCACAGGGAAGTCACTCTACTGGAGTGTGCAGGTGGGACTCGGAATGGGAGCTAAAGCCAGGCTCTGTAATTAGCCAACTGTGTGACTTGGAAAATTCCTTTCCCTCGCTGAACTTCAGCTTTAAAAAGGGAGCCCTTCCAGGAAGCATGGGGGCCTCTTCTCATTCAACTCAAGGCCAGCTGGGGAGGGGCAGGCAGGAGCCTGGGCTGCTGTGGGCTGCGGTGAGGAGCTGTGCCGAGCACCAGGCGCACACTGGGTGTGGGCTGTGGAAAGCACAGGTGACCCGGAGGTGCTGGGAGAGCCTGGATTGTCCTGGACACATCATGGGACCCTAAGCAAGTCACTTTCCTGAGCTGGTCCCTGGTTTCCCATTCAGGACAGTCAGAAGACTTGGTCCAGGAGTCTCTGGGACCCCTCCTGTCTCTGATGTTGTAAAAATCTACTCTCACACCCCACTCCTTTTGGCCATCAAAGCCTGTCCTAGGGACTCTGAAATCCTCCACATACAGACCTGCATTCCAGGGCAGCGGGCCATGGGCAGGCCGGTGGCTGTGCCCGAGCCTGAACCCTGCAGGGGGTCTGGGGAGAAGCAAAGGGGTAGTGGGAATTGAGACGCTCTTGTACAGACACCTGCCCCTTAGTCGGGGGACACGGGAAGCCAGTGAGCAATCCTGAGTGCCAGGGTGGGAGCTAGCCCTTCCCCGACAAGGCAGCTCATCCTGCAATCAGAATAATCCCAACAGGCCCGCAGCAGGCTGGGCCAAGGAACATCAGTCTAGGGGAGATGCCTGAACCAGATCCAGCCCTCCCAGAAGCCACGCCCAGCTCCAAAGCATCCTCCCAGTGTTCTGGGAGAAAAGCCCTAGACCGAGAGGCCGTGTCCACCCGGAAGGAACTAGCTGGCATCCCCAGTGCCTTCTGCTCCTCAGTCCAAGTCCCCTGCTTCAATTTCCTTGTCTGTTAAGTAGAGAAGCATCCTCTCTGACATCCCAACCTTGGAAGGACTCAGAGGCTCCGAGGGCAGGCATCCTTTTAAACCAAGGTAGCTTTGGTTCTATCAAATACCAGCCGCCTCTGTTTAACGCTGAAACCTTCTACCTGGCTTCTTTCTCGGGAAGCAGCTGTGATCTTTGCAGGCATTAGAACTACGAATGTTCAGCTCCTCCTGAATATTCTAAGTGCATCTGACCACTAACCACTGGCAAATGTCTCTGAAGTGCCAGGAGCGGGCAGAAATGACAAAGAAAACAGGAGAAAAGCAACCACTTCAGTATCTCCTTGCCATTCAGAAAGTTGAGGCTTTCCTTATCTAGGTGAGGCTCCTAGGCAAAAGGGTGTCTGTGTGTAAGAGAGAGAGGCGGGGGGTGGGGGGGGGAGAGGGAGAGAAATACAAAGAGAGACATAAGAACAGGAAGTGAAAGGGGAAAAGATTGGATGTGTCTCTGGGCCAGGTGGTTGCCTTCAGTCCTGAATTCAGGGCTGATTCAGCAGCACGTAAATAGGATACAGCAGTTTGCAGAGGAGACGTGAGCAACCTGACTCTTCCCCCAGACACCCTCATCCATGGAGTTGCGTGAGGGCAGACTCTGCACCAGCTGTCATCTCTTTTTCTTGAGTCCACAGCAGGCAAAAGAGATGTCTGCCTAGTCAGATACAGCTTAGAAACAGGGGGCAGGAAGGCTGACCCATCCACTCACAGAAAGAAGAGACAACAGCAGCATAACAGTCTTGGGGGCTCAAAAAGTTGTTGTCTCCCAGGAATAACCAAGAGCGCTCCAAGAAGTGGGTGTTTAGCCACCTTGTCCCCAGGGTGCTTTCAAGGTGGACGCTTTCAAGATCCTGGGTCCCAGGATTCTGGGAAGGCAAAGAGGGAAAAAGAAGAAACATCTGACCACAGGAGGGGAGTAGAATGACCCCATCCTTGATGGGGATCTGGCAGCGTCAATGGGAGCACCAGGAAAGGACCATCAGGAGTCCCTGTCACAATCCTGGCACTGCCTCAACTTGCCCCACTCTGCACCCCTGAAAAAAGCCACACTCAAGGGATGTTCAGGGGAGATGATCTGTTTATTGCAGCCAATAAATCCAAGCAATGAGACAAACTGCGAAAGGAACTCAGTCTGCTCCCAAAAGCAGACATATCACAGCTGTTGGGTCACAGAGGACCATTTAAGCTTCTCTCCCCGCCGCCGCTTCCAATCACCATATAGCACACGAGTCCTAGAAAGTGCATACGTGGTTGTGTCTTCCCCCTCCGAGTGCACAAAGAGCAATAAGAACATTCTATAATTTGCCTTTGGTGAATTAACGCAAAACGTTGAGAAATGATTGTCCCCCCTCCCCCCACCTTCTGCCAATGTAACTTTTGGAGTGGATGTAGTGAGATGTTTTATATTTGTATATATAATATGTCTATATATAGACTATGTACAAATGCATCAGCAAGCTTCAATAAAGGAAGACATAGCAAGAGGCACAGCAAGAGACACAGGCTGTCTATCTTAAGACATAAGTAGGAAGAAAAATGTCTTGATTCATCACCCGTTCCAATTGCACCAAGCCATTCCTATGGCCTGGGACTATCCTTCTGGACCTGGCCAGTGTTTTCAATTGTCCATCTGCTTAACCTGAGCTTGCAAATACTTACCAGCCCAACCTTGCCCAGGAGACTCACAGGGAGAAATATGGATCCCATCAGCTTTTCCTTTTTATAAATTGGGAATAACTGTATTAATCCATAGCTAGGGGGGCGGGTAGCTATTTCCAAAGCCAGTTCCAAGGCACCTCAAGGCATTTCAGTCCTGAAAAAGGTGTGCTTTGTTCTTATAAGCTAAATCCCATGGGTTGGCCAGCCCATCTCTCTCTCCAGTGGCCCTTTAATTAGGAGGAAGGGACAGAATTCCAAGAGAGCAGGAGAGGCAGGGGCAGTTGGGAAAACCAGCAGACTGCACCCCGCAGAGCGCAGTGACAGGAACATGCAACCACCAGCAGGGCCTGAGCCCACCGTGCTGGGAAGAGGAACAGCTTGCTGGTATACACTGGGAAGCAGGGTGCCGGGAAAACATCGCACCGGTTTCCCACTTCTATTCACAGAAGCCCCATTTTTTTCCCAACCTCATTGCCCCCGGGGGGGGGGGGGGGAGGGCAGCTCTGTGAGACCGCAGGAAGAGACTCTAAGAGGCTCGGGAAGAAAGTGCATATGAGGGAGGACACCTGGGACAAAGGTGGTTCCCGGCCCATCCCTATCTGCTCAGGCGCCTGAGATCCCTGGAGAGGAACTGCTCTCCCCAGGACCCTCTGGGTCAGGGCAGGGAAAGGAAGGAATTCAGAAGTCTTGGGCTTCTTTAAGGAGAGTTAGGATTTCTTAGAATAAACCTAGGGAATCCTGCAAATAATTCCCCTAAATGTTATGAGTCCTGGAAAAAAAAAAAAGTTCCCAGCATCCACACAGATCCTCACTCATCCTGGAAAGAGGAGAGCACTTAAGAAGTTGCCAAAAAGTGAAATCTGCAAGCTGCAGAAGTGTTATTACAACCACCCTTGGTCTCAGCTGGAACGAGGGTGCCCACCACACACCTCTCCCCTCTCAGCTGGCTGGCTCCAAGGATGGGTAATGTCCACCCACCCCAGGCATCCCGGGGGCTTAGCCCACCCCCGTTGGCAGTGTGTTGATTGGCAGTTAAGTACTGATGAGTTAGAATTTCCACCCCATCCAGGAGCTATCTGGTCGGTTGCCCATCCCCTACTCTGTGCCCGCTCTGCCTGGCCTCTCACCCTCATACCTGTCCTATCTTCCCTCCTTCTTTTCTTTCCTCCCTTCCCAGGGCCCAGATTCTGGAATCTCTTCCTCCTTCTCCAACTCCAGCCCTGGAAGCAGTGGCTGCAGAGGTGGAATTAGATGCACCAAAAAAAAAATTAATCTTGGTCCCCACAGAGCTGACCTAGCAGTTCCCAACTCTGTTATGGCTTTGTGGGCATCCCTGGCACCTGGCACAGTGCCTGGCACAGAGGAGATGCTCAATCAATGGATACTGAAGTGAATTAAACCGAGTCTTCCATAAGCTCTCGCTCTTTCCCCAAACTGGCCATCTGCTGGGCAGAGACAGAGAATGCTCCCTGGGGCTGTCACAGTCCTGTCCTCACCCGCTTCCCAGACTCCTTCCAGCCCTGGGCACTGACTCCCTCAGCCCAGGCAGGGCCTGAGCTCTGAGCTCCCAGGAAAGGCCAGGAAGTGCAGCAGGGGGTCAGCTGGGGTTGGTGTGGGGCACTGCCAGCATCCCTGCCCTCCCGCTCCCATCCCTGCCTCTGTCACAGCCTGGAGGGGCTGGGTTCCCTGGAGGTGAGCAGGGCTGGAGGGGCCCACCTCCCTCTCCTCACTTCCCTCAACTCCCTGTCCGGAGAGCCTGCCCCCCTGCCTCCCCCTCAGCCCACCGGGCAAGCTATGGCTCTAGTGATTCAAACTGGAAACTGAGGAACCAGAGGAGGCGCAGGACTCTCGGCTACTGTGAGTCTGAACCTCAGTTTCCCCGCCTGTTAGTCTGAGCCACTCGGCTAGTGGATCTCTGAGGGTCTTCCAAGGCAGTTTCTCTCCATCTCCCTCCCTCCCCTGAGGCATAAGCAATTCCCTCTTCCTGTGAGTAAAATGGCAGTGGAAGTGGGCCCCCCACCAGCGCTACTTTCTCCCCCACAGGGAGCGTTGTCGGGGCTGGGGAGGGTGCAGCATGGCTCAGATGTGATGTGGCCACAGGGCCTCAGAGGCTCCAAGGCTCCCCTCAGGGCCAAAAGCCAGACGAAACCCTGCTGAGGGTAAGGGGGGGGGTGAACCAAAGCCCCAAGGGCAGCCCCCTCTCTGCACACCGACCCCTCAGCGTGGCTCCCACCCCTTCCTCACGGCTGCTCCTGGCCCAGGCAGATGGCGGCCACCCTGGGGGAGAAGGCAGTCGGCCTTCCACCCCTCCCAGCCCCTCCACCCCTCAGCTCATTTTGAAATTCGTCCCATTACTGGGTAACTGTGGTGAAGAGCGACCACCACCCTGAGAGACACGACCCCGCCATGGCCCAGCTCAGCAGCCCTTCGGTGCTTTTCTCCCAAACACCTGAAGGGGTTAAACAGCCACCAGAAAACCGGAGGCTTCTGTGGTAGCAGCTCTCAGGGTGGGAGCAGAGCTCCCGGGGCCAAGGCTTGTCTCTAGTTGCCTCCAGCCCCAGCTTCCCGCCAACACCCAGGAAATACACGGTTGTCCCTTCAACACACCCCACCCAAGTTATAGGAACCTATGGCCACCCCGAGCCTGACAGGGCTGCCCAGGGCTGGGAGCGGAGCGACGCCACAGCCCAGGCCTCCTAGAGGCTGCCCAGCAGAGCCCCCCGGACCTGAGGTCCCCTCTGAAGCTGCCACCAGACCAGTCCAGGCACTGGGCAGGCTGGACAGCTGGCCTCCCCCTCCCCCACCGCCCACACTCCCCTTTCTCTCTGTGCGACCCTCACACAGGCAGTTTTGAGTGCACCACTCCCTCCCCCCTCCCAGGGCCCACGCGTCCCAGACGCCGGGCAGGTTTCTCAATGAAAGAGAGGTGGGTCATTCTTGGTACAGGGTGGGGGATACGAAGGGAGGGGTTCAGGAGACCCCAGGACAGCCCTGGGATCCAGGCTGGAGGGAAACACACCAAGAGAGGGCAGGCGGGGACACAGTGTGCGGGGCGGAGTGTGGGGGGAGTACAGGACACGAGGGAGGGGCTGCGGGCTGGCCGCCCGCCCGCCCGTTACTTGTTGCCATCGTCCGCGTTGCCCTCTCCATCCGTCTTGCCCTCCTCCTCCGTCTTCAGGTCATCCGTGCTCAGTTTCTGCTCTTTTTTCCTCCTCACACACTTTACTACCATCAGCACCAAGATGACCACGGCCAGAAAGCCCCCGACGGAGGCACCCACGATCACCGCCACCGTGGAATCCCGCTCAGGGGGCTCTGGAGAAGGAGGGGAAACAGAACTGCTGAGTGCTGGGCTGGCAGAGGGGGCCTTGTCCCCAGGCCCCTGCTCCCCCCAGGATGCGAGCAGTGGTTCTGACTTTACTCTCCTCAGTGGCAGGCACTTAATCAAAGCCAAAAATCAACCCATTGACCTCTAAGCACCCCACCCCAAATCCCAGGCACCTAGAAGCCACAGGGGAGGGCAGTATAATGCAGTATCTAAGAGCCAGACACTGACGTCAGATAGACCCAGTTTGAGTCCTGATTGTACAATTTATTAATTGCATGACCTTAGGTAACTTCCTTAGCCTCTCTAAGCCTGTTTCCTCATCTGTAAAATGGGCATAATAGTACCTCCCTCATAGGGTTTTATGAGGATGAAATGAGATAATGCATATAGAGAACTTAGCTCTACCTATGACTGAGAGAAAGTGTCCAATAAATGGAAGCTGTTCTTAGGATTCTTAAGATCAAGATAATGATGGATAGCATCATAAGGACTCTCTGAGACAGTCCCAGGTCCTTGAGGACCAGAGGAAATAAAATGGATGCTTTCCACCCAGCATATCCCTCAGGAAGGCACAGCCTCTCCCAAGGAGCCCCAGCTAATCCTGCTGGAGAGGAGTTGGGTGGAAACAGGCAGGGGTCCCCCAGCAGCCCCTCACCTTCCATGAGGACCTTCAGATAGATCTTGCCGTGGCCGCGGTGGCGATCGGGCGGGTTCATGATGTAGCAGTTGTAGGTGCCCTCATCCTCCAGCTGCACGTTTCTCAGTGTGACTGACACGTCATACTTGCTGGGGTTCCCTGAGAACTCTACGCGGTCTCGGAAACGCTCCAGCTTCAGGTTAATGATCTTCATGCGAAACTGGAGGAACTGAGTGGGGTGAGGGACAGGATAAGGGTGCTGGATGAGCGAGGAGCGGCAAGGACAGCAGGATGCCCCTCCTCCCGTGCCCCCTTGTATGAGGAAGAGAGGCAGTTACCTCCAGATCTCTGCCACCCTCCCAGGGTCACCCAGGCATGACAACACACCTTTTGCCAAGTCCCTCTGGAGCACAGCCCACTAGGGTTCCAGGGGTCCTGGTCCAGCGCAGGGACAGGTGGTGGGAAAGGTGGGCTTCCTGCAGCAGGGCTCCCGCCTCTTCCCCCACCCCCCCTTCCTCCCAGGACTCACCATCTCCTCAGAGCAGTTATTACACTCCTGGTAAGTCCAGTTCAGGGAGAACTGTTTGTGGTTCACTGTGTAGCAGGAGTTGAAGGTGCAGGGCAGGCGGGCATCAGAGCCATTGAGGACGTTGAGGATGGTAGGTACTGTGACTTCCATGCTCCACCCTGGTGGCACTGAGGACAAAGCCAAAAGCTGGTGAGGATTCTGGCTGACAGGGCCAGGGAGGGGACAAGCCTTCTGCACCTGGTAGGGAGGGGAGCAGAGCTATGGCAGCTGGCTGGGGCTCTTACGGCTGGAATAGTCAGGGGTCAGGTGGGCAAAGCTCATGAGGGGTACCTGATGTGGCCCTTGGGGAAAATGTGGGGCAGAGTGAGGCTGGGGTGGAGAGAGTCCAAATCATCTGTCAAGCCAGGGACAGATGGCCCCAAGTCTTTTCCAGGACCATAGTGGTACAGGCCCTCCGCCTGGCTGTCCTGCCCCCACCCTGTCATGGCCACCTGCTGGCTGAAGACCTTGGACAAGGGCCTGCACTGTGCTGGCCTCAGTTTCCGTTCTTCCCCACCACCTCCAACCATCTCTGCTGAGCCAAAGCCCTTCCAGCTGAAGCTGAGTGTCCCCAGGGCGCCGGCAGCCTGGAGGACAGGTGGAGATTCAGAAGGCCTCGCTGTCTATAATCCAGGGCCAGAGTAAAGCCTGATCCCAGCCCAGCCCCTTAACTACCCCAGGCTTCTGGCAGGGATGACAGATGAGCAGCAGGAGAGAGGAGATGCCCCAGAAGAATCAGCACAATTCGAAGGGACCAACTGATGGGTCTTCAAGGACAGGAGGCCCTTTTTTAGACACCAGGCCTAGAAACACCACAGCGAGGAGCTGCTACAGGCTGCAGGGGTGGCAGGGTGGGAACAGCACGTTTCTGAGGAATCCCCTGGGGAGCACCTGGCCAGGAGCCCTGAGTGCTAGGGCTGAGAAAGGTCTATCCCACTCTGACATCCTAAGCAGGGCAGAGTCTTGGGCGAGGGGAGTGAGCCAAAGCTCTTCCAGCCGAAGTTGCAGTGCCCCCCGCAACCCCCACCACAGGGCAGAAAGCCTTGGGCACAAAATTTAAGGCCGTGCCCTCTCTCAGGGGCATGCAAACACCTCCTTAAATTTTGCACCCTAGGCACCTCCTTTCCTTCACTCTAGTCCATGTCTGAGTTCTCAGACTCTCGGCCAGTATTGTCAAAACCTTATTCCAAAAGACTAATAGTCTTTACAGAGGATAAACAGTAATACTCGGCATCCATCATTCATTCACCCATTTACCAAATATTTCTAAATCACCTACTATGCCCCAGGCACTCAGTCTAGGCACAGGGGGGTGGGGATGGGGGTGCTACGGCTGTGATGGAGGCCGGCAGAGGTGCTGTAATAAGGAACTTATGTTCTAGGGAGAAGGACAGACGTTAACAGGGATAAGGTAAGACTGTAACGTTAGGTAGTGATACATGGCAAAATAAAGCCAGGTGCAGAGTGACATCAGGTGGTCCGGGCAGGCTGCTCCAAGGGGTGCCCTGCAGACAGCCCCCAACTAAAGTGAGGGAGTGAGCCGGTTGAAATTTTGAAGGAATCAAGTTCCAAGGCAGCGGAACATCAAGAGTAAAGTCCCAGTGGCTGAAATGACCATCACATGTCTCGGGTACAACCAGCAGAGTGACCCAGGGGGGCAAGTGGAAGGGACCTGAGGTCCCAGAGTTAGGTAGGGATGAGGCCGCCATTCTTCTGAGGGAGGTAGGAAGCCGCTAGGGGATGGGCCTGGGGAGGGGGGAGGGGGGTGGAGCTAGAAGGCTGTCCAGGTGAGAGCCAGGGCCCTACTGATACGGGACTAACACAGACATGGAGTTCTCAACAGACTGGGTTCAATCCCAGCTCTGCCTTCAATTAGCTGGGAGAACGTTGGCAAATTCTTTCCCCTTCTGAGCCTCAGTCCTTTCCTCTGTAGAACACAGCTGATGATACCTCTCAGGGTTATTATGACAATTAAATAAGAAAAAATATACAAAACAAATGGTAGCCTAAATTCCCCTCAAGATCTGTGCCCTAAATAGGAAGGGCTTCTGGGGCAGTCTTCTGGCAGGGGCACCTTGGAGATGGACCCCTCAGGGCAGCTCCCTGAGATTCTCTGGGATCTGGCACGGGGCCAGGCCTAATGGCAGCAGTCTGGGAGGGGACTCTGATTTTGCAAATGATTTTGTTGCGCAAAGCTGCTGGGTCCCAAAGCGGCTGCCCTGCACCCTGGAAGCGGGACTATCCCTTCTGCCCAGCCCAGCCCTTGGGAGGAGTGGCCAGAGCCAGTGGGCAGGGCTTAAGAACAGGAAATGCTCTGAACTGCTGGCCCCAGAGGTGAGGACGCAGCCCCAGTAGAGGGATAGGCATGCGGCCCCATCAGCAAGGCCGGGGCTTCCAGGTGTGCGCTGCAGTGTTCATCAGGGGAAAATGAACTGAGGAGGCCGAGTGGGCCCCCGAGAACAAAGCCCGGCTCCTAGCTCCCCGCTTCCACAGCCATTATGAAAGCACCTAGTACAGCGCCAGCCTAGGAGGAGGTGCGCTGAAAATGCCATCTCCGCCCCCCCTACTCTGCAGAGGCGGAGGAATCTGCAGGGAAGGAGCCTGGCAGGGCCTTGTCCTGAGCTTACCTCCTATCCCAGGAACACCCTGCTTCTCTAGCACCGTCCCTGGGAAGGGTCGGCCTCCTTCCCAGGGCTCCTGAGTGAAAGGAGCCTCCTCTAAGTGGCATTAGGAAATAGGTCCTGTGAATCCGGCTGACCCATCCCTGCCTCTGGCCTGCCCCAGCTCGCAACATCGCGCCAATTAGACCTTGAACCCCATCAGGAAGCTCCCTCCATCTCGAAGGAGCTAGCCCTCTGCTGTGTGGGAGGCCACCCACGGGGAGCGAGGAGACTTCTCTGGCCAGCAGGAAGGGGGCGGACAGAGAGGTGCAATGCGGGTCCCTCCCCCGCATCCCTGCAGCCTGTCCCGCAGGAGGCACCAGGCGGACACGTGTGCCCTCTAGTGGTCAGAGGAGTCAACTGTCCAGTCCCAACAGCAGAGAGGAGAAGGGAGTCAGCAAATCAGAGGAAGCCAGAGGGGGAAAGCTTGTCGATCTAGCCCCACCGTCTTAACCGTGAGGAAGGTGAAGCCAGAGAGACACACAGCGGATGGGGACAAGCTGGTGCCAGGATCATGGTTCCTGACTCCTAGTCCAGGGTACCCCCTTCCGCCTGACGCCTCACCAGGATCTCAGGCTCAAGGCAAGGGTCTGAGGCCTTTCACCAATCCAGACCCTCATTAAAGATAAGAAAATCATCAGGCAACGAGGGCACAGCTGTGAGCAAAATCCTGGGCTCCTGATGAACTCTGCTGCTTCAGGAAGGTAGCGGAATCCACAGCTAGGGCCACAGAAGGTCTTCACAGTAACAACAGAGTGCTTACTGCGTGCCAGGCGCTGTTTAAGGACCCCACAGATATTACCTCGTCTAATGCAATATCCCTGTTATCACCCCGACTCTCCAGATGAGGAAATGGAGCACGAAGAAGTTAAATGAATAGCCCAAGTTCACAGCTGGTTAAGTGACAAAAGCTAAACTTGAACCCAGGCTGCCAGGCTCCAGACAGACCGTTGAGGGGTCGAGGCTGGGTGGGAGTGTGATTTTTGTTCCAAGGCGTCCCAGGGACAAGGCCTCCTGCTGTCTACGTGGCAGGTCCAGCTCCATACCTGCCAGCCTCCCCGTCCACCCCAAACTCACTCCAGGCAGGCTGGCCAGAGTGCAATGGTCCTATTTAAAGGAACTTCTGCACTCAGGGACCCCACAGTCTTCCTGGTTTTCCCATTTGGGACCAGGTCTGGGCCCTGGGTCTCCTGATTTCCAACTCACAGAAAGGAAATGATCAACAGGGGTACAGTAAGGTTGTGGCTTTTGAGCTTCGTTCCAAAACATCACCAATACCCAGACCCACTCACCTTCTCCAAGGCATCTATCTGGGCACCTCGGGCCCCGTGTCACCTCCTGTTCTAACGGGCCCATCTTGCAGAGATCACAATTTGCACATCTCCTGTCAAACATTATTTCCTGCAGAGACTAGAATTTAATCCTCCTCATGCCTCTTTCCATCCCTACAGCAACCTATGAGGTAGGTTTGTTTTCTTCTTCATTAAAAAAAGAGAGAAAGCGTATGTGGGTCTAAGCAGAGAAATTATCCCCCACCCTTCCAGAGCACTGTCTCCTGGGGCAGCCCTTGCCTCCTGGGTGCATGTGACACGCAGCCTGTCTCCTGATCTCAGACCAGATTCGTCCCCACCTCTGGGGCTCCTCTCCCAGGCCAGTCCGCCCCCACGCCCCCACCTCACCCCGAGCAGCCATGAGAACACCTGTCCTCGTCACCCTCGCCCCCAGCCTCCACTGGACCCGTGTTGCTTTCGGGATCTAGTCCGGGCTCCCAGGCAAGGCTTCCAAGCCCTCTGCCATCTGGGCCCAGCCGACCTCCCGGCCTCATCTCCTGCCCGCTCCCAGCCCTCCACGCTTCCACCATTCCAGCGACCCCAGAGTTCTTACTTTTCTGAAAACACCTCCATCTTGCCCTCCTCCGTGCCTTTGCACATGTTTTTGCTCTGGGTTGGGAAGTGCGTTCACCCTGCTGCACCTGGGCCCTCCTACTTACCCTGCAGATCCCAGCTAATAAGCCTCAGTGACGGTTTCCCCAGCGCCTGCACCCTCTCCCCAGCCCAGCTATCGCTTCCAGGCTGGGAGCCAGACTAGCATCATGGCCAAGTCTAACACCCTGGTCTGATCTTAGGCAAGATGGTTACCTCCCAGCACCTCAGTTTCCTCACCTGAAAATGGGACACAACAGTAGGACCTACCTGCTAGGGCTCTGGTGAGGATTAAATGACTTACTAAAATATAAAGCTCACAGCATGCCTGGGACATGGTCAGCCATTAAAAAAGATTAGCTGCTATTATTACATTTTTAACGGTAATAATATGATGCTGCGTTGTTGTAATTTGTTTACATGCCTGAGTCCTTCAAGAGACTCTAGGGAGCTATGCTTATTTATCTTGGTATCCCTGGACCCAAAACAATATATGACACACAGAGGGCACTCAATGAAAGTCACAGAAGAAAGGACGGAAGGCACCTTCCCCTCTGTGTCTGTGTGCAGTGGGCTCGAGCGAGAACCACTTCCTAGGCCTCCCCTCACGTGACCCAGACTTTGGTAACCAGGCCAGTGACTGTGGAGAAAAACTCTAGGGAAGACCAATCGTTTGGACTGTTTCTAACTGAAAACTAGTCTCACTCACTTCTGTCGTGTGTTCAGCAGGTTGCCCAGCTGTCCCCTTTCCCTTTGTCAGCTCCATGGTCATCCTCCCAAACCCAGCCCCTGACATAGCCCCCTCCCTTGTCACTTGGGGCATCTCTCCATCTTGGGGACTGATGCCACTACGACCACCAAAGTTCCATTGTCCACCTGAGCCCCCAGTCTTGGAGAACCAGGGTGTGCCTCATCACAGCAGCAGTCAAGTACAAGGTCAAGGTCCCTACTCCTGCGTCCTCCCCCCACCCAGATCTGCCGAGGCTTTAGCTTCTTCCCACCACCACCCCCATGCCCTGACTTCTTCACTCCAGATTCCATCCTCTCCTGCGCCACACCCTGGTGCTGCTCCCTGAGCTCCCTTCCTTTCTTCACGCAGATAAGGCTCTCATAAGGCTGTCTCTTTCCCACTGGAAGCTCTCAAAGGAGGTCGCCTGTCCTCTGTCCCCAGCTCCCTACACACTGGTCATTCACCCAGCTCCCCTCCTTTTGCCTGTACGTGAGATTCTTTGATTAAATAATTAAAGTTATTGTTAACATAGCAGCACCATTTCTCGAACATGAGGGGCAGTAGAGTTCAGTGGTTAAGAATGAGCTGAAGTCAGATAAGCAGGGGTTCACATCTCAGCTCCCTTTAAACTAGTCCCGTGACCTTACTGGGCAAGTTACTTAACTGCTCTGTGCCTGTTTCCTCATCTGTAACATGAGGATAATAACGTATCTACCTCATACGATTACCAATTACCGTAAGGACCAAACAAGATACACAGCGCACAGGCCAATGAAAAGCGTTCATACAGATGACTAGCACTGAGCCCTGGTTATGTGCCAGACTCACAAATAGCCCAGGCAGTAGCTGTTCTCCAGTTCACCCATGAAAGAACTGGAGCTCAGAGGGATGGAGTAACTTGCCAATAGTGTGAAGTAAATGACAAAGGTGGCTTTAAACCCAGATTGATTCCAAGGCTCATGCTCTTTCTGCTGCCTGAGCTTCCATAACATTCCTGCTCTGTCGTTACTATGTGTGATAACTCAGCAAAGCTAATAGGCTTTATCCTGCAGGCTGCCAGGGGCCCTGCGCTGTCTCTGTTTAGCACCCCTGCCCGATATCCAGCACAGCGTGCCAGAGAAAGAGGGAGAAAGGAAGTGAGACCGAGAGCCTCTGTGATGGGGAATATTTCCACTGACGACCCTTGGACTGGATCCTAATTGCTACGCCAGCAACGAGTAAGTTTAGGAACAAGAACGAAACTACCTTTGTGCAGGATTGCAAATAACTCTCTAGCCCACCTCCCCACCAGGAAGTCCAGGAATGGCCAAGTATGAAATTAGCATTTGAATCACCTGACAGGCCATCTGCAAGGCAGGGCTGGACAGTTCTGAGACTTGGTCTGCAGGGCCACAGCCACACTCAGACCATGAGTTCCTTTTTTTTCCCCTTCTTTTTTCTGATCCCTTCACCTGACCCCTCCTCCACTCCATCTGGCCCAAACCAGAGACTTTCTCCATCAGTGCCTGCTTCAGCAATTCTCCTCCCAATCCAGAGATCAGTCCTCAAGGCTACCTCCCCACTACTCCCACACACATTGCAACAAATCAATGGTACAGGTTTCCAGGAAGCCAGACCCAGACTCAACTTTCTGCCCCCAACTCCCACGTACACCCTTTTCTAATATCCTAAACCCACCAGATTCCAAAGATCAAGGTTCACAAAAGAAGCCCCTTAAGGGGGCATTAAGTCCCAGGACCCCACACTTTCAGCAGCTTTAAAAAAAAAAAAAGAAAGAAAAAGAAAATCCATGAAGCGACTCTGCAGATTAACCTACACTCTGCCCCCACCCCCACATAGGTCCATTTCAGGGAAATTCAAAGAAAAATCACCCCTGTTGACAACTGACACCCCCAAGGAACACTCAGATCCCCTGACCCAACATTTCTGTGACCAAGTAGTCCCAGCGCTATGCAGTCCCCAGCAATGTCTCCCCCAGACCCCGGGAACCTCCCTTCCCAAGGACACTGAAGAGAAGCTCCAGCACTGTCTTCTTTCCTGCCCCCGGTCCCCATCCTCCTCCTGTTGCGGCTGCACTTCTGGACCCTCAGGAGCATGCAGGTGTGCGGTCTAACTTACCCAAAGAGAAAAAGAGACTGAGCCCCGTGAGACTGAAGGCAGGGCGAGGTAGCCAGGCATCTTTGTGCATTTTCAGAGACTGAGATGTTAGTCGGGTGGGATATGGGAGAGGGTGATTTGAGGGGCCGAGGGCTACAAGGGAGGAATGGTTAGATGCTAAAAAAAAAAAAAAAAAAAAAAAAAAAAAATGCACGGATGTACTTCAAAGACACATAAAACATTAAGGAGGCTTTATTTCCATCTCTCTAATATGGCCGGCTTGTATGTTGCTGCTAAAAAGAGAGAGGGAGTGTGAAAGGGAGAGAGAAAAAAGGGGATGGAGTAAATTTTGTGGTTGGTGGATTTCGAAAAGCAGGTGGGAGGGCATAAAAAAGTCTTTCCACAAAGAACGAAGTTCTTCGGAAATGTTTACCCTCTAAAGCAAGAGCTAAACGGGTCCTGCCTTTCTTCCTCACTTGGATGACTGTTGGGGTTTGAAGGTTGTTTGAGGAACCCATTTATTTCAAAGCTCCTGAAAGGGGTGAATTCTTTGTCATTTAAAAACACTCAAAAAAGGAGATGCTCGTGTTTGTGCTGTTTGGACAGGGTTCGGGGAAGTGAGTTGGGAGACTTTCAGGAAGTAAGAACTTCCTCATTTTTGTAGCATTTCCACCAAAAAACAAAAGAGATCAAAGCAGGCTGGTGTAAAAACACCCAAGTGAACTTACAATCAAATTAATGTGAATCTTTGGGGAATCCTGATTCAATCAAACCAACAGTAAAAAGCCATTACAGCGATAATTGGGAAAAAATAAATATGGACTGGGTGTTAGTTTATATTAATGAATAATTCTTAATTTTGTTGGGTGTGATAAACAATGTGGTTATATTCTTTAACATCTGTATCTATTAAACACACTGGAGTGTTTATAGGTGAAATGACAGGATGACAGGAATTTGCTTTAAAATATTCTAGGGGAAAAAAAAAAAAGAGTAGGGGAGGTGGGTGACAAGGTGCTGTTGATTGTCGAAACTGCTGAAAGATGCCAAGGGTTCATTATTCAGTTCTCTCTTTTGCAGTGTCTGTTTGAAAATATTTCCTTTGAAAAAGGAAAGGAGGCTAATATCACAAGCAGGAGAACTTGGGGTAGAGTGCCAAGGTGGCCCCAAGCAGAGAAGGTGACCCCCGACTCTTCTTGGGAAGACATTTGAGCAGAACAAAGGCTCCCGTGCACAGTCACCTGCGCCTGCGCCGGCGATGGGCGACTGATGCTCCGAAGAGGGAGCAGCTAACATCTTAGAGCACTGACTCTGTGCCAAGTCTTTACCAAGGATATCTCTACTTAGATGTAAGCCTGGAATAGCTGATTTTGTCTCTTTTTTTAAAATCGCAATGAGGAAACAGAGGCTGATAGGGCCTAACTCACTCAAGTCACCTATGATAGTTAAGGGCAGAGTCCCAGCCAGGACCCAAACTGAGGTCTGTGGGAAACACCAGGCGTTTCCAGTAGTCCACATTGCCTATTACCAAGGGGAGGAGACACGAGACCTTCCTTCCCTGGGGCTGTCTAGAGACACAGGGAAGAGAAGACTGGAATAGACGAAGCGGGGGACCTCTGCATGCATGTGTCTGTGTGTAAAGAAGGTGGTAAGAGGCAGAACATAAAGAAACCAAATGGGAGGCCAGCACAGTGCTTGGCTCAGAGCAGACAGTAAGCAGGTGACGCACAGCTACACATGGGCACCCTGAATGCATGAGTGAATGAAAGAATTTGGAGAGGGATGGGACTTTGTCGACATCATCGTGAAGGTAGTGAAATCTAGAGAAGGCCGCTGAAGCTGTTCCAAGCCGGGAGGAGGGAAGTGGGCCGAATTTGGGTGGCAGGTGCTGACAGCAGAGGATGGAGAAGAGGCCTCTATGGTTCTCCACACTGGCGGCGGTTGTCCATGCCTGCATCTCGCACAAACTCTGCCGCCAAAGTGCCTGTCACTCACTTCACCAGAGTTTGGCTGCTGGTGGCTCATTCACAGAGCTCACAGCCCAAAGGAAAGAAAATCAGAGGAGAGACGGGGCAGCCTAGGGAGAAAAGTGTCTTCCAGGGGCCACAGTCCTCAGGCCCAGGCCTCCTCCACCATCAGCAGCGGCCTGGCTCACAGGTGTGCCCGGAGGGATGGACGGCACAAGCCGGGGCCTCAGCTCCCGCACCAGCCCCTGGGCCAGGACCCAGTCTGCTGCACAGCCACCCATGCTGCCGCAGGCACATGTCAGCCAGAGAGTTTTGGTTTGACGTAGCCGGCCTCCTCCTTTTTCTTCATGCAGCTGAGGGCTCCTGTAAGACCCAGGAAAGCTGCTTTCCAGGCTCACTTGGTCTCACACTGGGTCTAGAAGCTTCTACCTTGGGGACATCTGAGATAAGAAATGGATCCCAAAATGACACAAATGGACTTATTTACAAAACAGGAACAGACTTCCAGACACAGAAAACAAACTTATGGTGACCAAAGAGGAAAGGAGAGGGGAAGGGTAATTTAGGAGTTTGGGATTAACAGATACAAACTAGTACATATAAAATAGATAAACAACAAGGTCCTGCTGTTTAGCATTGGGAACTGTATTCAATAGCTTGTAATAAACGATAATGAAAAAAATGTGTATATCCCTATGTCTGTATCTGAATCACTGTGATGTACACCAGAAACTAACACAACATTGTAAATCAACTATACTTCCACTAAAAAAAAGGAAGAAAAGAAATGGATCCAGAAGTTTCTGTGCCTCTATCCAGAATTTGGCCAAGAGAAAACAGATACACAACTTAAATTAGGCTTTGTCCAATCCAGCCCTCCAGGACCGAAGGGCAGAAGGCGCCAGATCACAAGAGGGTTTTCCTGGCAGGGTGAGTAAGAGGGAGAGCTACCCCAGAACCTCCCCACAGCTCACTTGGACCCCTAGATGCCCATTTTCTCCAAAACAGTATGCCTTCCCCAGGAGCCGATAAAAGCCTGGGAAGTAGAAACTCACAGAGGTATTTTTTAGAACAAAGACACCAGTATCAGAGATGGGCTATTTGTGGAATGAAGCCCTATTTTTGGCATTTCTACCCAGTGCCATTTATCCCTGAAGATTTTATCAGACAACACTCAATTACCTCCCCTGCTGGACAAGAGTGTTACAAATAATCCAAAAGAAGGTAGTTTCCTTTTGCCTTTGGAATTCTTAGTTGAGGCTATGGAGAGCCTCCCTAGTTACCGTTGCCTCCCTAGTTACCATTGCCGTACAGGACCAGCAGCAGCAGCATCACCTGGGAGCTCCTTAGAAACACAGTCACAGGCCCCACCTCAGACCCAAAGAATCAGAATCTGCATCTCTAACAAGACCTTTAGGTGTTTCTTGAGCACATTAAAGCTTAAGAAGTAACACTTTCCACTAATATTAAAAGGTTTGCATTCCAGGAGCCAAGGGGCAATGAGAGGCCAGGTTTGGGGGGACTGGGGAAAAGGGACTGGTGAGCAGGAACAAGCTTAGGGTCACCCTGCAGCCTGCTCAGGAATAACAATTTCACTCACCTCGCTTCCCCACCCAGGCCCTTCCCAAGCCATTTCACACCAGGTGAGGTTTCTCTTACCCTCACAGGGATTCACGTGGTGGTGTCTCTGCCTTTGCAGCTTCCTCCTCTAGCAATGTGCCTCCTCTCCTGTCTGCTCAGCAAGCAAGCTCCTAGTCTTTCTTCAAAAATCTGGGACAAAGTAACCCTCTCCTTATCGTCTGCCTGCGTACCTCTTGTCTCTGTGCTCCTGTGACCCTTGCTACATTCACTCATTTTGTTTATCAAGTCCCTCATTCCACAGAAATATCTATTTAATGTCCCCACATGCTAGACACTAGGCTAGAAACTATAGACCCAGAAATGAATGTGATACAGCTCATCTTCTGAGAGCTTACATTCTCAACAGGGAGACAAATGTATCAACTCCCATCTACAGGTACACTGGGATTGCTTGGGTCTCCTTGTTAACAGGAGTTGGAGAGTACTGTCATTTTTGTTTATACATCTTTAAAGAGCTCCTCAACTAGAGCTCTTTAAAGACAGGAGTTTTGTCTTATTCTTCTGAGTTTGTGCCCTGAGCATATGAGAATGAATGAATGAATGTCTATTTTACATCTGGGGAAAGGGCAGAAACTCCATCAGCCTGACTTTATGTGGTAGAATGGGGACTGGGAGCCAGGTCCAGCCACTCCCTGGGAATTCCATTCAACAAGGCATTATCCCACATGGGTTCAGATGCTGAAAAGCTCACAGAAAAGACCTAAAGCATGATTTCTAAGAGTTTAAGATCTTTCAGAGAATAAATAAAGCTGCACACTCATGAAACAATTAGAGAACATCAGAAGATAAAATCTGGAAAGTGTAGAGATCTAGGAAGATGTGAGAAATAGGAGATCACCCAGGTGGAACTCATGCAGGGCCTTGAAGGAAAGTTTGGGCAGGCAAGGAGGGAAAGAGAATTCCAGGCAGGGGACACCAAGAGCAAAGGCTCAGAAGCACACGAGACAAAGGTATATGGACAGAGGGTATATGGTTCAGAGAGCACAAAAAAAAAAAAAAAAAAAAAAGGGAGTTTTGGATGGGTAGGCAAGATGGCACCCAATCTCAAAAGGTCATGAACATACAATGTGAAGTTCAGACAAGGGCTTTGAAAGTTCTGGGACAGCTAAATCACTCCTGCTCTCACCATCTATGAAATCAAAAAGGTCTAGCTTTCTGAGAAAACTCCAAGTTCCCTTAATTTTTGATAAAGAAGGAATATTTTGATTGTTGGGTTTTAAAGAAGTGGTAATGGATTGCCTGATCTCTCTTGAGGAAGACCAAACCACATTGGCAAACCAGACAGAACAGAATGACGGGCCAAGACAGAAGGTCAAGAATCCTGAGAAATTTTATTCTTAGTAAGAAGATAACTGGTCTGTGTTGGGGTAAAATTTGCAACCTAAGGTTCTTTGGGTCTAAGCAACTGAGCCAAATCAGTGGCAGCATGACCTCTTCCAAACAGACACAGAGAGAGAGAGAGAGAGCGCGCGAGCGAGCAGGCGAGAGCGAGCTAGTGTTTCATAAAAGAAAATTGCCAATATAGACATGTAAGTATACTGATTAGACAAAAGGAGTAAGAATGAGTTGGCAATGAGGAACAAAAGACCAAAAGGCTGGCAGAAGGCTGCAGCCTTTTAAAGGAGAAGCATCTTCTACAAGTCCTCGGTGGACAGGCTGAACTGTTTCTAGTTCCAATAGCCATACTCTGATGGTGCTAGATTCTCCATTACTCCTGGGTGGCCCTACCCCCTCCACCCTTAGACAGATTTCTGTTGGCAAAAGCCTGCTTGCTTCTGGAAGCTTTTGAATGTAAGAGCATCTGATGCTCTAGAGACTTTAACTACTGCAAATTCAAGTAACAAAACTGCTTGGATCTCCAAGGAGATCGAGCTTGCTCCATCCCCAGATTTCTTGCCTGCCAGAAAGTCACTCCTCAGAGCTATGCAAAGCCCTTCCTAAGGCTCAGCTTCCTAGCTCTTTCTTTGGATGGGAAGGGGGACTTAGGTATTTATGGTTACAGGGCTTCCTGCCCACAAAAATTAAAATTAATGAGAGATGAGGACTGAATCACCAGAAGACAAATCCACTGGGGAAAACACATTGGAAAAGGATGGAGGGCTCAGACCAAGCTCTAGCCCCTAACCGACCTCTTTTGTCCTCACAGTCCTGTGAGTCTCCATTTTACATATAGGGAAACAGCCTCAAAGAATTGACATGAACTTTGCAATATTGAAGAGAGAGTAAGAGGCAGAGCCAAGATTTCAACTAGGCCTGTTTGACCTTGAAGCCATTCCCGAGGCCATATGCCTTCGTGGTCCTGGATTTAGCAGACAACCACCCTTAAGAGAAGGGCAGGAGGGAGCACGCAGGTCTTTTCCATGGTCCCCTGCAGGGCTATTTTGGTCTGGGGCAAAATTAGTATTTGACAGCTGTGGACTTCCACTCTCAGTCTTGACTCCATGCTTGTGTGTAAGAGGAAGGTTTGGGGAGAGGTAGGGCTGGGGGAGAGAGATGGGCTTCCTCTTTCTCCTCCTCAGTGACAACCGCTGAATGCAGAATGGAAGCCAAACATTCAATGCATCAAATTTGACATGGGCAAGTCAAACCCCAGTGGGGCAGGCCCACACTTCCTGGATCAAAGAGCCTCTGCAGGAGCCTGTGGAAAAACCACTCAGCCCACCTTCCAGCTTTCATCTCAGTTATTCCCCTGCACCCAGAACGACACATGTACAACCGCCACCCATCCATCTCACTCGGTATCCTGAAGGTCATCATCCTAAGAAGACAAGATTTGAGGAAGTGGAAAAGGGCCCCTCAGCCCAAAACAGCATGTTACCTAATAGCCCAGACATGAAACCACTTCCTCCCATGAACTCCTGGGATATGAAAGAGTTCTCCTCCCCCCTCTATTTATCATGTCAACAAGTGCCCCCTCCCCGGTATGTCTTGGAAAGGATATTACCTTCAAGCCACATACTGTAAATTATTGACATACGCCTTATTTAGAGCTACAGGTGAGAAGGAAACATTTAATGGCTCTTAGCCAGGGCTGAACAAGAACCAAGAATGGCTACAGGCCTCCAGGTGGAGGCCGGAGAACAGCCGGTGAAAGAGAAAGTTACTAATGAGTGTGTCATGAGAGGGGCCTCGTTGTTTGGAGAGTGAGAGGAATCTCTCAAAAATGTAGCTCCACCTGAGATTGGATCAGAAATCAGAGACCCACAAAAGACCTCCCCTTGATCCATGCCCTGCATGGCTAAGAGGGAAGAATGGAAGGCAGAGAATGAGGAGCGCCTGGGGGCATCAAGAAGCGGAGATCTGAGCCAAGCCCAGACTAGAACTAGGAGTTCAGAACCAAAAGATTTTTAAGACTAACCTTATTCAATCTTACAACAGTAACCAAGAAGTTTAGGAACCTCACATTTCAGACCAAGAGCTAAATCAGTGGCTGACCACTTTGACAACTCATGAGTGTCACTTTTGAAAAAGCCAAGCACAAGCTCCACCTAGGAATTCCAAACCAGGACAACTCTGGTGAGTCCCAGCAAAGATTCACCAGCCATTCTGACCCCCAGCCAGAATCAGGAAGCGCCGGCCTAAGTCGTGGAGCTGTACTCACACCCCACTTCCAATCCGTCCACTGCCCCCTGCAAAAAAAAAAAAAAAAAAAAATTCCCAGGCCCCACACGAGTCCCCAGTGTGTGAGTCTCAGCAGGGCTTCCCTCCGGCCACTTCAGCTGTTTCAGGAGTTCCTGACTATAGATTCCTCACCAAGACTCCACATGCCCCTCAGCCAGGGTAGAAAAACAGGATGATTTCCATAAGCATTTATTTAGGGATAATTTTCCAAAGGAATCATTTGGGTTGGTTTTCATTATGTGATTCTTCCCTGTAACCATCCACAAAGAGCACCATCTGAGCAAAGCGTCTGACCCAACGGAGCGCTTGAGGCCACCGCAGCCACTCAGCCAGGGTCCCCGGGGCCAGTGTCCCACTCCAGAGGGACCAAGTCCATGCTCCCCCTAATCAGAGCCTGTTCCTTCTGCCGGGCTTCGAACCCTCCATCTTCAGCTCTTCGCCCAAGCAATGAGGCAGAAGGACAACTCGGGGACAGGGGTCTGAAGTAACTCAGACAGCGATTCAGGACACGCAGGAAACAGAGTCTCTGCCACGGCCAAGGACGAAGGGAACTCCCCTTTCTTCTCAAAAGGCTTGCTCTGATTTTGGCATTCCCCCCACTGACTTGTTGTCAAGTGGACCACTTGGGGGTGCTGACCTCAGAGAAGGCCGAACTGGGTGCTGCAGGGGAAAGAAACAGAGCGCATTTGTAAGAAGCGTTTCAGTCATAATAGTTACCATTCACGGAGCTCCTGCCATCTGTCTGGCCCGATCCTGAATTTCACGTGCACTGTCTCATTTGACCCTCACCACCAGGGAGGTAGGTTTTATTATTCCTATAAAGGATGAGGCAACTGAGGCTCAGAGAGGATAAGTTACTTGCCCAGGATAATCTAGCTTGTACATCAGAGTCAGTATTTTGGACCCAGGTCTGTCCACCTCCAAAGCTTGTGATCTTAACCGTCATGCTATACAGTGTCAGAAAGAGGACAAAGGGTGGTGCCCCCTTCATTGAAGCAAATTTAATCAAAAATCAAAGGTCATTTATCACCCCTGCTCCCTATCAGGTAAGACCTCCATATCTGAGGTTTTGAACAAGCGGCATGAAGGCCAGAATTCACCCCCAGGCTGGTTTACTTGGGCACACAGTGTTTAAAATAACTTGACCAGCCCCGAAGGCCTTTGAGTTTGTGGCTCTGGCCTCTCATCACACTCGCTTTAATGGATCTGTTTCAAGAGGACAGGGGTGCACCTAGCATTGAACGTGGGGAAGTTGGCTTTGAAGACAATTCACTCATGCTTCCTCTCTGCCCCGCAGACCGTCTACAAACAGTCTCATCCGGGTAGGTGACACACTCAGCGGTGGCCACCGTGCAGCTGGGTCAGCAGGTCTCTAAGAGGCACGATGAGGTTCTGGCAGTAACTGTAGCATCACATGGCAATAATGGAAGAAGGATGGGGCGGGGACCATATTCAACTGCAACCTCAGACCAGAGCTCATGTTTCAGTTGGTGGAGCCAGGCCAGGTCTCTGATCTCACCCTTCCCTGGCAGAACCTCTCTCTGGTGGAATCATCTGGGAGTCATGTGTCCTCGGTGCTGGTGTGACAGGAACTAACACAAGCCATAATCCCGTAAACAGAGGAGGCCATCCTTCCTGAACCCAGCAGAACTCTGCTCCCTTCATGGCCCGGGCGCCTATCATGGGTCTACGAATAGCATCGTGTCCCTTGCCAGGTGACTCCTTTGTCCCTGTCCCTACTCACTACCCGGCAAGTGCCTCTTCTAGGGGCTGTCTTTCCCTGGAGAGCTGAGCAAAGAGAAAGTAGGAACCAGACTCTACATTATTACACGAAATTCAGCATGCAGCCTTCCTGGCAGTTAGATTACGTCAAGGTGTAATAAGTCACAGAATGTTAAAAATCTAGTAAGAGCTGGAAGGGACCTTTTGAAAGGAAGGAAAACCATCCCTTGTGACACATGCTTGTACAAGGATCTGATGACACCCTCTTTACTATGTTGTGTTTAACCAGCGTTGTGCTGAAGATGTAGAGACATTCTGCCCCCATGAAGGCATTCCTTTCACCTCTAAAATCCATCATCTCCAGCCCTAGAGATATTCTTAATACTTGAAATTGGGTGTGAGGGCCAGTCTGCTATGACTGTTCTACTCAGCAGAGCTTCAGCTTCTCCCACTTTTCTACTACCTAGAAAAATCTCTGCTCTCAGCAGAGTGGCCTCCCCAGGGGACCAAACAGTGCCCATCTCCCATGAATTGGCCACCTCCCAACCAGCGCCTTCTCCGCTTCCAGATACCTGGCTCAGCCGGACCCAGAATATTTCTCACCATGGTCATGTAAGTGGCCTCTGGTTTTCCACTTGATTCTTCTTCGTCGATCACCTCTTGTGTAGTTATTGAGGAATAAATATGCTTCTGGAGGGGGGAAAACTCAGATAAGTGTTCCTACAACTCAACAAACCTTGCCAGATAAAAGGTTATTTGGCACGATCTGTGGGGCATCAACCACCAAAACCAGCAGGTTCAGGGGGAAGGTTATAGCTCAGTGGTAGAGTGCGTGCCTAGCATGCACAAGGCCCTGGGTTCAACTGCCAGTACCTCCATTAAAAATAAATGAAAACCTAATTACCTCCCACCACCGAAAACTTTTTTAATAAATTTTAAAAACCAGTAGGTTCAGAGGGTTGCTGAGAGCTAGAGAATTATCATAGATCACGATAACTCAGTCCTCAGTCTTCCTGAGAATTAAGAAAATTAACTCATCAGCAAAGAGCACTATCTTAAGAACCAAATTCTTTGTTTCAAAAGTCAAACGTCTTTGTTCGGCTGGACATTGAGGTAGCAGCAGAGAATCCTTATCTTGTCAAATTATTTGTACTTTGTGATTATTTCCTTCAACTTGGAGTTGTGGCAGGCAGGACGGCATTAATCAGCAGTGAACTGCTATCATCTCTTTCAGAGGGTGTATGTGGCAGGAACAGCCCTCACTGAACTTGAGGTCTATGAGGTCAGAGGTGCTTTGTGATTCCTGTTCCTGTCACTGTTTGGGGAAGCAATGTCATCTAGCGACAAATTCTTGGACTTCTGGAGTCTCCAGCACTACGTTGTGAGAAAATCCTATTCTTGGGTCACATTCAGCTCAAAGTTGGAAAGGTAAGTATTCCAAGAGGAGATTTTGAACAAGAAACAGGTAGGTAGGTAGGTAGGAAGGGAGGGAGGGAGGGAGGGAGGAAGGAAGGAAGGAAGGAAGGAAGGAAGGAAGGAAGGAAGGAGGGAAAGAAGAAAGGGCCCCCAATATTTAATCTGAACCATTAACTCCTGGACTTAACTCCAGAACGTATTGTAATTCTCCCTTATATTCGTACAGCACCTCATAGGTTATGAAGCACCTGCATATCATCATGTTATCTGAACCTGACAACAGGGCAAACAGGTTTGTCTTTATCCTCCTTTTACTGATGAGAAAGGGGGTGCTGAGGGAGGGGGCAGAGCTGGGTTTGAACTGGGTCTTTCTGATTCCAAGCCCAGTGCTCTTCCACGGGGCCCTCCAAGGATGTGCTGGTCTGCTGGGCCGGCCCCGCCCGCCCCGCCCACTCTCTCCTCAGGGAACTGTTACTGCAGTGATGAAGGTTTCCTGAGCCCCTGCTCTGTGCCAGGCACCGAGACATAAGGATGAGTGAGACATAGCTCACAGAGGCATGACAGTGACACCACTTTGACACTGGAGCAGTCTCCACCTCGCCCCTACTGGGCAGGGTGGCAAAAAGGCAGAGAGTTCTTCTCTTACCTCTGGATGAGCCTTGTTTGTGTTCTCCAGGCTTCTGACCAGGGTCGTAGAAGTTACTGAGCTGCAAAGGCGTGAAAAGCATGTGAAATTAACCAGCTAGCACCGTATATCCCAGGGTGCCAACATGAGACCCCACAGAGGTCTGTGAAGAGAGACCCCAGAGGAGGAATCTCTGGACAACTACAGCCAGTGCTCCCCTGCTCACCTTGAAATCTGAGGGGTTCACCTCTTTAACGGAGAGCAGAAAGGCATTCTGGAGATGGTCTGGCCTGAACGACAGCTTCAACCTCTCTATTGTCACCCTAACAACTCTGTGTCCATGACAATTATAAGTGAATTGACAGAGAGGGGCCATGGGCTTTAAGAGATTTACCATTTCTGAGGACTAGGGAGATGCATCTGCACCAGCAGGGGGCAGCAGAAGCTCAGCGAAACACCAGTTCAAAGGGCTCCTGGCCTCTTCCAGGGAGGAGGCCAAGCAGAATGAACCCCACAAACACCCCAGGCTGAGCTCTGGCCCCTTCCCTGACCTTAGCCTTTGATCTCTTGGCCATCTGCCTTCTGCAATTGCCACTGAATATACTTCCTTTTTTTCTATTTTGGCCTAAAGTAGAGGTTAAAAAAAAAATCAGGGTTAAAGCTAGAAAAGAAACCATATTTTTTTGTCTCAAAGTGGAAGTATTTTCATCATATTTTCTGACTATGAAATTCTATGCTTTCATTGTAAAAAAAAAATTCAAATAACAGACATATAGACAGTTGGAACTTGAAGTTCCACGAAACCCCCTACGCTCATGGGACCCACTTTTTTTTTAAATCCCAAATACCCCTATTAATATTTTAGAATTATTCTTCTAAACGTCTCTCAATGCAAGCATAAGTAAACTCATACAAAGTCTATTAAGTATTTTTGCCGCTGAAGTGAACATTATGTAATCTTTTTTATACAAATGAGACCATAATATATATATTGTATAATACCACCCTTTAGACACCTTTCCTTGTCATTACACAGGGCTGTGCAGTATTTCACTGAATGAAATACCAATTCATTGAATCATTACCTTTCTGACAGACACTGGGAATGAGTTCAATTTTTAATTATAATCAATGGCTACAGTGACCATGTTTATGCACACATCTCAGCACACCCATCTGATTATTTCTTTAAACTAGGAGACAGACCTAGGAGTGCTGCTCTTCCTTTTGAGGGAACCTGAGGCCCAGAGCAGGGAAGTGAGCTGATATGGGGCTCAGGTAGTGGAATCCTCAATTCTGTGCTGTCAGCGTGCCCAGAGCAAAACAAGTTCAAAACCAAGTCAGAGAGCTCCTGGGGAGTCAGGGACAAACCCAGCAGGCACAAGCACTTTCTACACAATCCATGTTCCCCGGGGGAAGGAGACTCAAAGGTCAGCATTACTTCGTCTTAATGGGGGTTCTTTCTCATTGACACTATTTCAACAAAAGAGTCAACTTGCCCTAGCAACATATTTCATCAATAGTTGGGTAAACTGAAGGATGTGGACCTGACCACAGCCACTACAGCACTAGCACCCCTGCCAGAGCATCTGGGCATTACTGAGACACTGGGAGAGCTACTGCAAACTCAAGTCTTTAAAAACACATTTCAACAATAAATAATTTAGGGCCCAAGGCCATCCATTCAAAAGTAGCTTCTCATGACTACACTTCAATAAAAAAATAAGAATTTTTTTTAAAAGTAGCATCTCTTAATTAAAATGTGGTCCTTTAAATAAAGCCACTGACAACCCTCAAAATCTAAGCTTCTCTATGAAGTGTATGCAAACTATGGATAATTCAAAAATCATTTCTCTCAGGCATTGAATGGCATCATTATGGTTCTCACTTGAGATTTATACTCTTAATTATGCTCTATGAGACCCGCATTTGTGAAAGTCTTTGTAATCTTTGTAAAACGAGGATGGGGTGGGTATGTGCAGGCCTTTCGGGAGCACAATGAGCAAAGGGGGTGGGGTCTCTATACAGATGACATCTAATGTGACAGCCACAAATGATTCCAGTTTAAAATACCCCCTTCTGTGAAAATGGCACCATCAGGACCCCATCACTTTGCTTCACTTCAGACTAGAGGCACCTCCAGCCTCCCTGCCCAAGAGACGGGAGCAGCCCTGTACCTCTTATTCCTGTGGGTCCTCTTCACGATCAGTATCAGAACAGGCAGCAGCAGGATGGTGGTGCAGATAATCCCCACAATGGTCACCAGCTGATTACCACCCAGGATCTCAGGTATGAGGGCTGCTGGGGTCACCAATGCTTGGGAAAGGAGGAAAGCAATGAGAGGGCCTCGATATCCCAGAAAGGCACCGAGAGCCTCACCAGTTCTATACCAAGTAGCAACAGCCAGGTCAGGAAGTGGGGGGAGCAGGCCAGACTCCACTTCATGTTGAAACACTGGGACCCCGATTGTCCCCATTAGATTGACAACAAAAGTCCACCGACCCTCTTGCTTATCCCTAAAATGTAGATGAAGTGGGTGGGAGAAGAGAGTATCACCTCACCTAAGGGAGAGTTTCCTTTAACAATTCTATCTGAAAACATGGTTTACCAAATGGCATAGAAATAAGAGACATTTTAGAGGCTGTTGACCTTTCTATGGGAAAGTGACTATTTTCAAAAGGATCTACATTACAACACTCAGCCCCATAGTTGTGATTCCTAGGAGGGCACTTCCACCCATATGGCAGCCTGCGCTCACTTCCTCAGTTCACTCTAAACACATGCGTCAAACACCTGCTGGGTGCCAGATGTCACTAGGCACAGACGATACAAAGACAAGTAACGCATTGTCCCTGCCTTCCAGGAGAGGGACAAACATGTAAAGAGAAAACCACAGACAGCAGGTGCTATGGCAGCTGTCCGTATGGGGAACAGGGGGGCGCAGAGAAAAGGGTACCCAATTCTACAGGGAGCAGAACCTGAGAATCTGTCAGCAAAAGTTTTAACGTTTAAGCTGAATCTTAAAGGAAACATCAAGTTTTGTTTTGTTTTGTTTTTTGACAGACAGTTTGGGGAAGGATGGAAGGGACACTGCACACAAGGTCTGCTGGCCTGACAGGCTGGTGATTTCAGAAACCAGCAAGAGTTCCATGGGTCTGGCTCAAAGGTTGCTTCTGTGGGTGTGGTGGGGAATGAGGCTGGACAGAACAGGATCGGAGTCATAAAGAATCTGGATTATCCCTACGAGATTCCAGAGGCAATGAAGACAACATTGCAAGATTACAAGCAATGGAATAGAACGTTCAGATCTGAGATTCAGAAAGGGGGCCCTGAGGGCTGCATGAAGAATGAGCGGTAGAGGCTGAGGCTGAAAGCAGAGGCTGGTTAGAGGCCTGCAGTCCAAGGCAGAGATGACGACAGCCAGAAGGTGGGGTGGCGGCCTGGGAAGAAGGCAGATCCAAAGTCAATAGAAGAGATGACAGGATGTGTTGACCTGCTAGACGCGGGGTCATGGGGAAGGGAAGAATCAAGTCCAACTCCCAGGCATCTAGTTACGTAACTGCTTAGACAGCGGTGGCACTCACTGAGGTTGAAGAGGCGGGCTGGGGAGAGGTGAGCAGGGGTAGGCTGGCGTATGTACTTGAAGTATTTGCAGAATATTTGGGTGGAGTTCATATACATAGAGATAGATAAGTCGTGTCTAACATAAAACATATTGAATATATAGAGAATTTAGCGTTCAGTGCTACTGATGTAGAGAAGGCCGAGGCTGGGCAAGCAGAGCACCACTGGTGATCCACGCTAGAGATGGAAGCAGAAGCCTGAATGCAGCGCACCAGGAGTTAATGGGAGGCCAGACACGAGACACATGTACAGCCCTTTAGCAAGCTATCTGGCTGTGTCAAGAAAGAAATATATAGTTGATTGTGGTGTGAAGGTTGCACAACCTGGAATATACTAAAAACCATTGAGTTGTACACTTTAAATGGGTGACTCGTACGGTATGTGAGTTGTATCTCAATAAAGCGGTTTTAGGAAAAAGAAAGATACAGGATGAGAACTAAGGCAGACAAGGACACAGGTGAGAGGAAGAGATGAGTGTATTTATATGCTGAATGGTAGAAGCCCATGGAAAGTAAAGAGCCGTGCTGTGAGGTTTCTGAGAAGGAGGCGTGTGTGTCACCTGAGCACAGGGGCTCACATAAGCCCTGGGCGGAAGGAAGCTCAGGACGGAGGGGCAGAGATGAGCATAGGGGCGAAGGTAGGTATGTTTGTGGGAGGGGAAGGTTTGGAAATTGAATGAGCTCCCACTAATGGCTTGTATTTTCTCTGTGAAGTGGAGATAAGACTTCTGAGAGTGAAGAAAGCCATCTGTTCTGCCTTCTTCTCCAGCTGGGATCCTTTGCAGTTAACAAGAAGGTGCCTCCATAGACTTAAGTCACTGGCCAGAGGTACTGAGGTGTGTTCCATCTCACCCTCATCTGACCACAGCCAACTCCTGGGGCCCTTGCAAAAGGCAAAGTCCACAGGCCACATCCTGACTGCTAACTGGGTTATGGTTTAACTTCACCCCCTCACTTATCAACCTTTCTCAGCCAATATGATTGAGTTTGTATTCTCCTAAACATCACTGACCTTAATGCACAGTGTTTGCTAGAATACAGAACTTTTGATCAGGAAACCCCTCTATTTTTTGGTTCTGGCCCCTTCCTGTTTCCTCTCTGTTTTTTACTGTCTCTCACCAGCTCAGAATCATCTTCCCTTCCACTACAGAGCACAGAGCATCTTCCTTGAAGCCAAGTAAAAATGACCCCAATCCATCTCCAAGCCCCTGTATCTTTAAATTGGTATTATACAGATGATGAGTGAGGTCTGGCAGAGGGCTGGGGTTCACCAAGTATTAGCTCTTTCTGCCTTGACCTACCAACAGGAAGAACTAGGATGAAGTAAGCAAGGTGCCTAGGGCACCAAATTTAAGGAGGTATCACTCTCAAGGTCATGCAAGCATAGCATTCAAATGCTTGATAAGTACTAACCTTGGGCTTCTCAGGGTCACCTGAGAGTAATGCCACCTTAAATTTTGCACTCTAGAAGCCTTTCCAGCCTCACACCCTAGTCCTGGCCATGCCCACCAGCTATGAGGCCCCTCCTCCCTCCCTGGCCAAATGTGAAATACTTCGGGGCTCTTTCAGGATCACGTGCAGCACAATGGTTTTCCTGAATGTCAGGTTCCCCAGGTGGATACTGCAGGTGTAGTTTCCTCCGTCAGACTCCTTCACTCCTTGGAGCCTAATGGAGCCATCGTTGTGGGAAATATCCCCCACCAGGTTTACGCGGTTCTGGAATCGGCCCCAGTTCTGGGGGTACCCCTTGGATGCGTTGAGTTTGGGGTAATAGCGCAACACGATCTCCTCCTAGAAGGGAAAGGGAAAACGTATGAAATGGAAGGACTAGGGTAGAGGGGCACAGGGAAGGCTGAGAGGGGAGCTCTCAGCACCTACAATGCCCTGGGTGTGGAAGCAGTAAAGGTATTATCAGAAAGTTCTAGAGAACACAAAGGCACGTACATGTATCTGTAAGCACATAGTTGTGAAGGACGCCACCAAACCAGAACAACTCTTCCATCTCGAGAGGAGGGATGAGGACAGTGGGAATAAGGGACTTTCAGTTTTTTGCACTTCCCCAGTAAAAAGAAAGTAGAAGTACACCTTTACTTTTTATAGCATCTCCAGTTGGATTTCCAATAGGCACCCGAAACATGTCTAAAATTGAATTCCAAGTTCTCCCCCCAAACCAGTTCCTTCTTATCCATCCCATTTTGGTAAATGGCAACGTCTTCTTCCACACGCTCATGTTAAAAGTCTTGGAGTCATTCTTAATTCCTCTGTTTTTGAACAACTCACACCTAATCCCTTAACAAGTCCTATCACCTTTACCTTCAAAATACATCCCAAATCTAGGCGCTTCTCACCTCCACACCTGCTTAGTCCCCACTACAGTCTATTCTCAGCGGATGAACCTTTTGAAATATAAGTTAAATCATGTTATTCCTCTGTCCAAAACCTTCGACTAGCCCCTCATTTCTACTAAATGTACAAAGCCTTCCATGATCTGCCCCACCCCCTTTTCCTCTCTGATCTCATCTTCTACTTGCCTTTTCCTCACCTACTTGGGTCACTTCACTCCAGCCACCCCAGCCTCCTTGCTGCTCCTTGAGTACTGGCCTCGGGGCCTTTGCACATGCTGCTTCCTATGCCTGGAACGTTCTTCCCCCTAGACATACACGTTGTTGCCTCCTTCACTTCCTTCAGACCTCTGCCCAAATGTCACCTTTTTAGTGAGGCCTTCCTGACCACCTCTATAAAATAACAACCACAGAACCCTGCTTTCTGGCTCTCCATAATTCTTACAGCTACCTGAAATATTATGTATTTACTTCTTCACTATTTTACTATGTATCTCCCTCCATCTTGATCATTAAGTCCCCATCAGTGCAGGGATTTTGAGGATTCACTGCATAGCAGACGTTTTAAAAGTGCTTGTTAAATAAATAAGTGTTAGGATTTTTTTATAAAGGTATATAAATTTTTTTTAATTTTGTTTTTTATTGAAGTATAGTTGATTTACAATTTCAGGTGTACAATAAAGTGATTCAGTTATACATATACATACATTTTTTTTCATTTTTTTTCCATTATATGTTATTATAAGAAATTGAATATAGTTCCCTGTGCTATATAAATATTTTTTTAAAAAAGCTTTTAAGAAAAGGAAATGAGTATACAGACACAAATACAAATGAAAAGACCTGGCCCCTAATCTCTTGTCTCTCGTGATTCAAATTCGCAACTCAAAATGTCAACTCTCACCCTATTATCTGTGGTGACTCACTTGGTCAATGACGTCTACATTCATGACAAGCTCCAAAGGCGAACCTGGAACTACATGCAATTCCCCATACTCCACCATGATGCCACACTCTCTGACCCACTCAGACAGAGCATAGGATTCAAGCGAGTACAGATGACTTTTTGTAGGGATGATCTGGAATGTCCTAATTTATAACAGTTAAATCTTTTCTAAACTTTGAACCTTAAATTTTATTAACAATAACTTAGCTGGGATGTCTCTTACAACACACCTTGACCCATCAGGACATCATCATGCCATAGCTGACATCTACTGGTCTAATGAACTAACTTGATGTTTACTGCTTCAGAGTTCCCGTGAAATACTCCTCACCCTGGCCCCCAAGACCTCCTAATCCCCACATTTGAAGCATCCATGAAGATAAAGAAAATTCCTCCCATCACATAAATGGGGCAACAGGGCAGAGAAGAAAACTCACAAAAATAACCTGAATAAGAAAAAGAATGCAATTGTTTCTTATGCCCAGCCAACAGCTTTCCTAACTAGGCCACAAAAACCACCCTCCTTATTCTCTGTGGACTCTACAGAAGGGAAAGGAGGAGTTAAACTAAAATGCAGGGGCCACGTCATGTTCAAATGCTTTACGTGGACAGTCTCCTATAAGCATCTTGACAGCCCAAAAAGTTGAGTGGCAGGAACATCTACTTTTCTTCCTTGTCTTCATTAGTCATTTTTCCCAACAAGGAAGCTGAAATTGCCCGGCCGAGTGGCTGAGGCAAGAGGTCCAGTTATGACAAGCCCTGAAGCCCAGCCCTTGCCACAGGCACCACCGGGCCCCTGGGGCCTGGACTCTTCGTCTCCCCGCACGGTCTTTATACTACTTCTACACAGTGACGGTTCCCCCCTTACCTTGGCGCGCTCTCCTGGCGAGAACATCCAGTCTACCCTGGTCACATGCTTCTCTTCCGTGCTCTGGAAAACACATCCCATCTGAGTCGAATCACCCACATGAACCATGAGCTCTGGGGATAAAATGGTAAATCAAGTCAAACTCAAGGTATAATCTACAGAAGCCAAAGAACTTCTAGAAGAGATCATGTTAGCCAAAGATCCCTAGGCAGTAAAATCAACGTCACCACCAAATCCTGCACACGTTCCCTCCACAGACAACCCAGATGACTCTGGGATTCTCAAAATACTCAGAGGCCTCTCACTCCAACTGACACGACACTCCAAGGATGAGAGAAAACTCCAGCTACTGACATACTATCAGGTCTGAGGGGTCCCACTGACTTCATACTCCAATACACACTTCCTGGCTCCCTTTAATTCCTTTCTCCATCTCCTTTTCGGGAACTTCCCCCACAAGCCCCACCTCCACCTCGAGTTTGTAATAAAGAAAGTACGGAAAACCTTGAAGCCCCCCACTGTCTCTTCACCAACTTAGGTAACATAAACAGGAAGTGGAAAGTTATATAACTCTCATTCTTGTAAAAAGAAACCTACTGGCTCTCCTAGCTGAAAAACTGAATCATGGGTGACTCTCTCCAATTTCTTTTATTCTTTTACAAGTTGTCTTAGGACTTGCTTAGGACAATTCTGGCTACAGTACAGGTCACAGGACTGCTTGCTAATTGGGCCAACAGACAGCTTTCCTCCTGACTTTTCTTTCTGCTTTAATCCCCGCCCTCACTTCCCAACCTGCTCTCCCTTCCCCTGCTCCTGGCCTTCCAACTCAGAGTCTCTTCCCCCTACTTGTCTGCATAAGCAGTTTACCCCATCCTATGTGTACTGCTGAAGTCATTTCAAGAGGTCCCTGAAAAAGAAAACAATTAGGAATACGCTTCTGATTTTTCAATAGTGCTCCATACAAATCAACCACAAAGTCAATTAAGAAATGAAAGGCAGAATGGTATTTAAGGGAGACACAAGCTTAGGTCTTAACTGGATTGAGTTCCTTTAAAAGAGCATTAAGCAAAGCTCATAAAGGAACACAGTACCTCAGCTAAACTTTTTATCCCAATTGTTTCCCTGGAAGAACATTAACTTCCTGCCCGGCAGAAAATATGCACAATGAAAAGAAAGCAAAAGAAAACATTATAAGCTCAAAACTCGATGGAGGGAACTAGTTTGGAAGTAACAAAAATTTACTCCAAATAACAATAGGGAAGGAAACTCCCTCTAAATCTATGAGCATATTAAGAACTGAACCCTGTTTTTTTAAACGCAGTTGTAAGAACTGAACATTCTGAGTCCTTTCAACACAACAGGCAAGTGCCAGACACCTTGTACGCAGGCTATCACCTAGTCATCACAGTATTTTGAGATGTGAACTATTACTGTCCCACTTCGCAGAGGAAGACAGTGAAAGAGCCCAGAGCTTCGTGGCTAGTAAAAGGCAGAGCCTGCACTCAAACCCAGGCCTGTACTTTCCCACTCACCATTACTGTCACCACCTCACATAAGTGGAAGGAGGGCTGATTCTAGCAGAGAAGTGCAGGAAGTTAATATTATTTTTATTTGGAAGAATATTGTCTATAGTGTTTAAAATAAGAACTATGAATAAAGGAATTGAAGCAGTAGAAACATAGAAAAATTACAAACTGAGGAGTCAACTTTGTGGAGGAAATGATAGATGAGTTGTTACATGGGAAGAGAAGGCCACCAGGCAAATGGTTAGGTGTTAGATCTATTCCCACTCCGGCTGGAAGGTAAAAATCAATACAAGTTGCTCTTCTGACTACTGAGGAATATCTGACCACCCCTAAAATTGTTTTAGCCTGCTTCCATGGACTCAACTCTTGAAACTGCCTCCTTTGAATTCGTTGCCCCTGAGTCTTTTCTGAGCAGAAAAAGGCACCCGTTTTGTAGGCCATGCTTGTATGGACAAGCGTTTGGACAGAGCATCAGAGGACAAAGCCGGAGGGGGTAACCCAAAAATAATCCTGGGGAACACAAGCAGCTGGTTTGTTTCCTTTTCCTGGAGAGCCATAGCTTTGGAATCAAAAGAAAAATGCAGTGGGAAAAAAGTAGGAAAAATTAAGAGAGAGGCCAGAGGCCACCTTCTACAATTCCTTCTGCAGCTCCATTTTTCAGAAATCAGATTCAAGTGAGGGATGCTAATTTAAGAATTTCACTCATTCGACTGATTGCTTACTCTGTGTGAGGCACTGTGCCTAGGGCTGGTCATGGGACAAAGAACACAGACCCAGGTGAACAGGGGGCACAAACTGAACAGCTGTGATGAGTGTCACCCAAGAGGAGGACAAGGTGCTCCAAAGGAATTCATTGAAAAGAACGGACCTAAACTAGCTGGCAGAGAGAAGGGGATCCAGATTCTAGCTCCCAAGCTAGACAGCAAGCTCTCCTGAGATCACAGACTGTTCCTTCTGTCTCACACTTCTAAAGAATGTATCTAATTCTGTGCTTTTCAAACTTTTTAAAGCAGCATAATTCTTTCTTCAAACAAAATCCCACCTGGCAGCCCAATGAATAAAAGAGGAAAAAGGAAAAGGACTTCGATTGCAATGGAGGTGGAAGCCTGAGGTCCTACCTGACTGGGTCCTCTATCAACCCCCTGCCCTGTCCTCACCCTTGGTGTGGCCTACCAGGTTCCCTGGACCTGAAGTGTTCTTCAGGACACAGTTTGTAAAACCAACAATCTACTGAAGCCATTTATAAGTGGTGGTGAAGAGGAGGTCCTAGGAAGTTAGAGAGATCTGCTCGTTTCTTTTGTGTCCCCCAGAACACCTAACATAGGTACCTACAAAATATGGACACAGCATCCATGTGGAAAATTGATGGGAAGCATCAGAGTATAATAAAAAGAACACAGATTTGTTGACAGAGGTGCCCGGGTTCAGGTACTGGATATGCCATTTAATAAATAGGTGTCCTTAGGCAAGTCACTTAACCTCTCTAAGCCTCAGTTGCCTCATCTGTAAAATGAAAAGAAGAATACAATACTTCTTTCATGGCATTTTCATGAGGATGATATATGTTTAGAGTAATAATAAAATAATAATTATTTTTATTTAAAGAGCATCATTTATTGAGGACTTACTCCGTGGTAAGTACCTAGCCCCAATGGCTGGCATTTGCTCAACAAAATCAGTTCCTTTCCCTCTCTGCACATCCAATCTCCTGCCCCTTCACCCTTCTCTGAGTAAGCATTCATGTACCTGTGGGCTCCTCTGGGAGTACATGCAGCACCACTGCTTTCTTGAACACCAGGCTCTCCATTTTGAAGCGGATTTCACAGGTGTAGGTTCCCTGGTCAGCCTCTTCCACATTTTGGAGCAGGAGAGAACCATCATGGTGTGAGATGTCCCCTACCAAGCGCGCACGATTCTGGAAGCGCCCCACAGGCACGCTGATGTTGGCGTAATAAAACAGCACGAAATCGTCCTGGAGGGCAACACAATGTCAGGGAAACTCCACAGTCAGAGGCACCAGACCTTGGAGTCTGGATTCAAAAGGCCCTGTTCTGTGGAGGCAGCATAGCCATCTTCATCACTGTAATCAAAAAGTACCTGGTACCCAGGTAATAATAATAATAATAATAATAATAATAATAATAATAATAATAATAATAATAAGAAGAAGAAGAAGAAGAAGAAGAAGAAGAAGAAGAAGAAGAAGAAGAAGAAGAAGAAGAAGAAGAAGAAGAAGAAGAAGAAGAAGAAGAAGAAGAAGAAGAAGAAGAAGAAGAAGAAGAAGAAGAAGAAGAAGAAGAAGAAGAAGAAGAAGAAGAAGAAGAAGAAGAAGAAGAAGAAGAAGAAGAAAGAAGAAAGAAGAAAGAAGAAAGAAGAAGAAAAATAATAAGCCAGACAACACTGTAACTTGCACAAGACTCTGTGGCTCCTTTTACACAAAGACAAATGGAGAAATAGGGTTGACACACTTTCATTTCTTACAGTTTAAGATGAAATGTTAACACCCACCCTGAAGGTCAGTCTGGGGATTCAAACTCACAGTTTCTGAAAAGCATCTCCCATCTTCACCCTGTTTTCTGCCCTGGGCCCCAGATTAGAGGGCATTCAAAGATATGATGCAATCTGACAGACTGGTTGTTTTGAGAATCCTCAACATGTTGGCTGTCACTCCTCTCCCTTCTGCCCTCCTCCAGGCAGCGTATTATAAGGCATAAGGAGTCACCAACAGGGAATGGTTTACAGACTTGCAGGGGGAGCCCTGGGGAATTCGTATTTTTACTTAGACCATGGATATAGCCCCGTTATGACAATAAATAGTAATGAGAATTTGAGTGACAGTAGCATTATGGGGATAACATGCTCTGAGCTACAAAAGCAGTATTTCATTTGCAAACGTTGGGATTTTATTGTTAGTGATACATTGCTTAGGACATATTTCACAAATGACCCTGACATACAAGTATCTCCACAAAACCTCTGATGAGGCTTAACACACTGTTTCCTACTGCAAAGAGCTCCCATGAAAGGGCTTCACTCAGCCATGCTCAATCTGCTAATCCCAATGCCTTAAGCAACCATGAAGGAGAAAGAGATGATTCCCCAGCACAGAAATAGGTCAGTGGAATGCTGAAACAATCTGCCCCCCACAATTCCCCTTGCCAAAAAAAAAAAAAAAAAAAAGATTACTGCAGCATCACTCCTGGGCCTGGGCTATAACTCTGTTGTCTAGACCACACTTCTTACCCCTCCCACCTACCTATGCCACTCACAAATGGGAGAAATAGAGAAAATAAACTAAAATAACTTTATGTACATGTCTCCCATTAACTTCTCAATGACCTGAAAAGTAAGCATTACCATTATCATAGTTATCTTCATCTTCACAGATGGGGAAGCTGAAGCTCAGAGAGGCTGAGTAACTTGCCCAGCTGATTACACAGCCAAGGGGCCAGACTAGAAGGGGGTTCAGTTCTGACAAGCTCCAGAGCCCAGGCTCTTGCAAGCACCACCTTATGGCGCCAGACGACCTGATTCTCCCTCTCCCTACACTGTTCTGACACCATCAGCCAGGGGCTTCTAAGACACAGCAGTGCTTCCTCCTTGTTACCTTGACGCGCTCTCCTGATGAGAACATCCAGTCTACCTTGGTCACATGTTTTTCTTCCGCGCTCTGGAAAACACATCCCATCAGGGCTGAATCACCCACAGAGACTGTTAACTCAATCGAGTCATCCAGGCCTAAGGAGTAATCTACAGAAGTCAAAAAAACAGGAGACATCATTCAGACAAACACGCTCAACAACAAAAATTAGTATTAATCACCAAGTGCTATGCAACTTCCCTCCCCAGATGACCCAACATGGACAAAGGCCCCTCATTCAACCAGCATGACATTCCCAAGGGTAAGAGAAATACACTGTAGTTACCCCCACGTGGCTCAAGTCAGAGGGGTTCTACAATCTTCACACTGTATAAATGCTAACTGATTCCGTGCTCCTAGCTAGTCCCTCCTTCCTCTTTTCTAGAATTCCTCCTCACAAACTTCTTCGTAAAGAAAGAAGAAAAACCCTGACCTCTCCTTTCAGGTCATGGATTTAGACATCGATCAACAGGATGGGGTGCCTTTTGCTCCTAGTTTCCCACTAGCTCCCTATCTGAAAAGCCAGTTCACAGGTATTTTTGCTTCATTCTGCTTTTCTCCGTCTTTAGTTCCTTTACAAAAGCTTATCTCTGAATTTGCAGGCTGATCCTGGCTGTAGTGCAGGTCCTTGTAATTAGGCCAATACAGAGCACAGCTCTTCCCTTGAATTCCTTTGTGTTTGGCCTTCTCCCCACCTCTCCCTGCTTCCAGCTCTGCCCTCAGCCCTGGCTTTTCAGCCTCTAGGTGTTAGCCCAGTGGGGTGCCGCTCCACCATCTGTATGTTGTTCAAGTAATTTCTCTTTGCACCTAAAGGGAAAACCATTACATGGCTGTTTCTATTTTCACAAGATATGCTCTATGCAAAGAGACCACAACATCAAGAAAGACATGTTTAGATGCTGGCCAGTTCGTATCAAAGAAGAGCCAATGAACGCATATGGGAATAAACAGAAAATATGCTTGCCTTTTCATCCAAGCTGTTGCCCTGAGAGAAGAGCGGTAACTTCCTGGCCAACAGCAGGCGCACACGGTGGGGAGGATGGAAAAGAAAACGTGAACTCTGCACCCTTTAGGGGGAATTATTTTGAAAGAAATCAAAAGCACCTTCAAAAACAATTTGGAATTTTCCCGTAAGGAAGAACTGAGCAACTTTATGTGCGGTTAGAAGTCTAAGAAGCTAGTTTAATATGAAGGGTACTGGATGGAGAATTAAATGAATGTTTGCTAGAAACCAAGAGCAACAACCAAAGCAAAGAGAATCTCATACCTGACGGAGAATCTTTATAGAGAAATGGTTGAAGAAAAGGAGGCTTTCTACAGAGGAGGAAAACCTCTCCACCAAGACAATCAAAATCCCCAATGTTACCAAGCCACTCCACAAAGGGTTGATCAGCTCTCTAAATAGAACGGCCAAACCTGCAGGCTGCTTCACACACCTCTGAGGAAATGTCTAAATAGCCTCTGAGATCATTATAGCCCTGATTCCATGAAAAAAAAATTCTCTAATACACACCATTTTCTTGTGTGCGTGTGTCTGTCTGCCTGCATGTCTGAGCACACGCAATGCTGCCTGGAATTTGAACAGAGACAATTCTTTCGTTCACTTTCCCGAGTCAGTGTTTAGGTCACTATGCAGAGTTTAAAAAACGAATAATAAAGAGAAAAATAAAAGGCTATGAGAGCAAAGCACCTCATTCATTTATTCTTCCCACTGAGCTACATCCACGGGATAGAAAGACAAGGGGGCAAAAAGGAGGGAAAAGTTAGCAAGAAATGGGATGCACAGGAAGCAGCAGCCCTGAGCCCTTCAGTCCGCGGGAACAGGAGACTCCAGCCAGGCGTGAGCAGCCGGAGCAGGCTTTTTAGAAGGAAGTGGAGCTTAAGGGGAAAGCTGAACGATACAGAAGTCTTAGGCAGGCTCGCTAGAGTGAGGTGGGGAGGGAAGGTTCCAGGCAAAGAAACCACCCACAATTGGGACAGAGCTCAGTACATTTGAGGAACTGCAAGAAGGCTTGCGTGGCTAAAGCATGAAAAAATTACAGGGATTCTTTGGTGATTTCATTTCCTGATCTGAGACTAGCTATGGTTTAAAAGATAACAATTTAAAGTGCAGGAATGCCTATGAGAAACTTACAGAAAGTTCAAAGAGAATCCCATAGGAAGGTCCTGGAACACCCAGTAAGAACCCAAAGGCATTTTGTTTCTAATAGAAACAGAGGAATAGACAGTCAGCTTTCCAAGAAAGAGCCTGCTACCTGGCCTCTAAAACAGCTGTTTCAGCAAAACAGCTGTTTCAGCAAAACAACTGTTTCAACAAAACTATGAAGTTCCAGATTGGAGTTTCCATTTTCAACAAACCAAAGGGAAATGAAAATACATAAAACTGACTTTTGAAAATGCATGCGACTTATGAGAAATTAAACACCCTCCTTGGTCCCTTGGCTTCTACTTACCCAGTAACACTGGCATCAGGATGAGTTTCAGTGGGTGAAACATGCTGCCTTCAATTTTTCAATCTTAAGATAAAAGAAAAAAAAATCAGAAAACAGTGTCAAGAGAAGTTCATTAATTTAACAAATCAATAGTGAATGTCTGTGCCTGAGGCACTGGGATGCGGCATAGAACAGGAAGACAGTGTAGTCTGCATGTGGGGGGAGATGGAGAGGAAACAGCAGCAAATGAATGAATAAGAAAGAGCAGATGCTGGTAACCGCTATGATGAAACAAAACAGACTGGTGTTTAGAGAGTCACTTGGGGGCTGCTTCAGACTGGTGGTGAGGGAAGATTAGATGAAAGTTAATTTTCAAGATAAAAAAAAAACAAACAAAAACAAATAAAAAAGCAAATAATTCCGATACCCTTGAGATGACAACCCTAGACGTTCTACAGCCTGAGGGCTTTACATAAACACAACGTTACAGGATACTCAGCCTGATACTCCTACCTATCTCTCCAACTCAGATAAAATTATTACTTTTAAGTGTACGAAGAATGTTCCAGACGTGTTGGAAAGGAGATGCGCAAGTAAGGGGATAATTTTCAACTCAGTTAAGGTATTCACCAAGTTCTATGACTCAAAGAAAACATGAAAAGTCTATGGAGAGCTTTGTTCTTTTCCCCTTTTTTCAATTTTTTAGGCAGGATAGAAAGGGCACAATGAGAACTGGGCTGTCCATGGGCTTAAGTATTTTTTAAATATCTGTATTATCTCTGAGGTATTAATTTCACTGCATCCACCAGCCCCTGGGAAAAGATTTGCCGTTCTCCAGAATGCCCCACGGTTTTCTTAACAAAACAGAACCCAAGCTCCAAGGAGCTACAATTCAACCAGCCTTGGGTTCCTAGCTACTACTGTGGCTGGTTTCAGTCATGATCCCTGCAGCCCTAACATCCTGCCACTGGAGTAAATTCCACCTCAGAACCTGCTAGGAGGAAAGGTCTTCTTTGTGCATTAACATCATAGTACTCTACCTGGCTCTGCTGGGAAGTCTGGCACATATGGTGGCCATTTTAATTTATAAAAAATGATGACCTATGAGATTCCTTACATGTGTTCTCATCAACAAAATCTTCCACCTGGAAAATCAGGGTCAAAATTTTCAAGGCAGTCCTACCTAGGTCTCACTTATGCAGAAAGTCAGTTGACCTTGCTGAACCTCACTTTCCTTACCTAAAACATAGGGATAACACAAGGATCAAGTATGGTAATGTAGATAATGGTGCTTTGACAAATAGAAAGCATTACCACATGAGATCCTATTTGTTATAGCTTAAAAGTCAGATAGGAAGGAGTTTGTACCTTTAGGGCAGGGTTGGGGTTCTGAGCACCTACCTTTACAAGAATGGCAAACAATGAATCAGAATGAACTGGAAACTTCTTAGGTTTCAGTTCTTGAACCCCAAGACAACAATGTATAATAACTACACTGACTCAGATATACCAAAAGTCATATTAAGTTTCTTCAAACGTGAGGACATCTGATGAAAATACATGTCTCTCTCAAGACAGCCACAGCCTTATTCCTGCTCCATGACATCAACCCCGCCCCACACATACACGGGTGAGATGATAAAGGGCTTCCTTTATCTCGTAATTTTGATTCATTATATCTGGGCACCTGAGATCCCTGTCGTGTTCTGGATGAATTCTTCTCCAGGGTGTTGGTTATGCTTCCTCCACTGCCCAGCAAACAGCACTCATGCATTCCCCAAAGCAGTCTGCTGTTTGCATGGAGGAGTAATAATTGATTTACATGTCTAATCAAACTCCATTAAGTCTACACTCTCAAAGGCAAGACCATAGGCATCTTGTTTATGACCATCCCATGCCTGTGCTACAGCATCGTAAAGCGCCAGGCATATACTGGGTAAGTGTGGATATCTGTCAATACAACCATCACACTGACATCAACTTAGATATCCTGTCTCTGCACCACTCTATTCTAAGAGGAAACCAGCAACCCCAGAAAGACTCTGAATCTTGTCGTCAAACTCAAGACACTCAGAACCACACCGAAACCATTTTCAAACAAATTCTAAGAAATGCACCAAAAATCTGATAAATAGAAGATACCCATTTGCAGTTGTAAGTACTCAGATACACCACTAGAACTTCGTGTGAATGAATGGAGAAGCAATGATTCAACAGAAAATTCATCAATTTTTTTTTAATTCTCTTCCTGGATCAGACCTTCCATTAACTAATTCTTTGATCTTTGGGAAACCACTTAATCTCTCTGGGCCTCATTCTTAACATTAAAGGATTGGACTTCCCCTCCTCCTAGTTAATATGGGACCACATTAGAAATCAGTAGCTGATACTCAATAAATCAGAGGAGGCCGCACACCAGGCACTATCTGAGAGCTCCATACATTAACCAGTTTAATTCTCACAACCCCTTATGAGGTTTTATAGATGAAGAAACTAAGGCACAGACTGGTGAAGTGACTTGCCTAAAAACACAGAGCAAGTGGCAGGGCCATGATTCAAACCCGAGCATTCTGGATCAAAGCCTGTCTCCTTACTACACTGTACTGCTCCTCCATGTGTGTAAAAGTAATCCAAGAGCAAAGCTTCCCTGAACTTCATTTACCAAATCAAGATTAATCTGCTCCCCTGGACTGAATGGTCTCCCCAACCCATTCCCCCAGGTAACTCCTGTTCATCTTTCAGATCGCAAGTTAAATGTAATTTCCTCACGGAAGCCTTTCCTGAACCACCCTTCCCAGGTCAGATCCCTAGCCATGTGTTTTCATAGGACTATTTCTCTTTCCTTCAGGGCATCTGTCACAACTTCTAATTATCTATTTACTGATGTGCTTGTTTGATTAAAGTTTTGCTTTCTACCCTCACTCTCCAAGGCCATAAGTTCCATGGGGCCAAGAGCTGTGCCTATGGCATCTCCAGGGCCGGCAGAGGAAGATCTGGGTGGGAGCCCAGAGACCACTCATCAGATGAAATAATAACACCTAACAGGGTCAAGAACACTCTAGTCCAGTTTCATGTTTCCTAGTTATTTGGCAAATATTCAGAAATTCTTACCATATAATATAGATAGATATTTTATATAGAGAGTTCAGAATTTTATTACTCAAATATATAATTCAGCATATATATACGAATCTCAGTCTCTAAAAGTCTAATCAAAGCATTCAGATGCACATTAAGCACCTTGATACACTCCATATGAATTCTCAATGTAACCTGCTTCCTTTTCCAGATACTGATTTATCTCCTCACCAGAATGTTCTTGAGATAATTCTGCATATAGGCAGTTATCTCATATGTTGGCCAAATGTTTGGAACTGAGTTCATGGTTCTTTCACCATATACCTCTTGGCAAATATCTTCTGTCACTCCTGGAGAGTTGTAACTCTCAGGACTCCCTATTCTATTATTAATAGTGTAGGGGAATTATTATCCTTGGCACAATTACAACAGGAAAAAAAAAATCTTCCAAAAAGAGACTCATGGCAATGAGACTACCACACAGGATGTAGAAATGACCCCCAAATATTACAAGACGAAGTAAGGGTGAGGCGCTCTGTCTCAGTCAAAGTGTCTGCCCCCAGTAAGGACAAGCAACCACTAAGCCCAGCGACAACTACACCGCTTTCCCTTCCTCAGGCAGCCTGCTGCACCTGCAATGCAGAGGCCCCTCAACTTACACACGGCTGTGCATCCAGGCTCTCGGATGTTTTTAGGTATACGAGTCCACACAAGCACTGTGAGGCATGGACCTCTTAAAATGCATCTGCATTTTTCCTCCCAAGACCATTTAATACAGACTGTAGGTTACATGGCTCCTTTTAATACAGTCTAGGTTGCATTAGTCAACCCTCGGCTTGAAGCAAACCTCGGAAGTCATCACTCCTGCTCTCTCCACAGGTGATACCTAAACCATCCTGCTCCACCCTTCCTGAGATCAGGACTATGCAGAGGGTGTGGCAAGTATGGATAACAGCCTAGCTCTCTTGGGAGGTTTAAGTTCTTAACTCCTTAAGGTAAATCTTGACCTGTCTCCGACTGGGAGAAGAGAAACAGCATAGGAAGAATTCTGCCAAGAGTACAAGGACAGCTAGTCACAGCCCCATCTAAAGCCACAGACAACTTAAGAGCTAAAGCCCTATCACCATCTTCTATCACCATCATCATCATTTACTCTTTTATTAAGAGCAAACCTTACTCCTTCTCTCTCTAAGGCTCTTAACATAAGTTACTCTACACTACAGAGAGGAAAACTGTACCCCCAGACTACCCTGTGGCAGTCCTCTTGCAGAGGCTGACACATCTGTGACTGTAGCCTCACAATACAAAAGCATCGCCAGTCACTTAAAACCTTCAGAACCAGCCTTCTCCCAAGTGAGAAAAGTTTAAGTCATTGCTTAAGAAATACAGAGCAAATGCTTACCCAAGATGAGGAACACCAGGAGAAGCGATGCACTGACCTCTCCCGCAGCTGCAGTCTCCAAGTTCGACTGAGGAGCCTTCTGCCTGCATGGAAGGTCAGGCTCAGAGCAAACCATATGCGTGCGATCTGAGGTGGCTGCAGAGACACAAACAGGAACCTCTACATCAAGGTTCTCATTTCAGTCATCTGGCCTATTACCCAATTTTTATTTACACTTTCATCTAAAATGAAGTAATACGTTCACCGTACTGAGGAGAGCCTTACGTTCCAGACCTCCGCAGGTGCCATCTTCCCTTCTAGATGGCAGACTTGGAGGGTGAGGTCTTGAAGGGCATCAGGCAAACACACTGAGAAAGAAACCGGCCTCAGGCAAACAAAATACAGTGAACTAAGATGAACACAAAACATTTTGCTCTGTGTCTAAAACACAGCAACTTCCCTTTTTTTTTTCCCCCTCTCAACACAGACAGGCAATATGGCCAGGCAATCACCCAATCCCTGCTTCCAAAGATATGCCTGCCCAGGCCTCCAGTTCACCACCTAGACATGTGAATTTCCTCGAGCATGTGACATCAGCATTTCTAGAATACAAGCCACATTTTATTCCCCCAGAGAATCCCTTGGGTGACTTGGACATCCCAGGTAAGAACTCAAGGCTTCTTCACTTCAAGGTATCTTCTGCTTTTAAGTCATCACTTTAAAATAAGACTTCTCAGTGTACACATCTTCAGCCTTGCCCGCATTGGCTTGGCTTACACATGGGCATACTTGTTTTATGGAACTTGTTCTGCATCATTTGGAAAGTTCTCAAACGCTTGCTCTTCTCCAGGTCTACGCTGCATGGCTTTTGAGAACTGGTGTGCTGGTAAGCTAGTAATTTAGTAAATAGGCCCACCATGGCCTATTTCAAACTACCAACAGTCTGACAATTGCCTGGCAAACTTCCTGAAACTTTAACAATCAGCTCATACTATGTGGCTCCCCCATACCCCTGAATCTATGTAAGTTCTTGCTGGGGTACTGCTCAGAGATGAATGGTTACTTGATGCTGAAAATCACAAACCAGCCCCTTCCACTTTCACATGACAGCTTTCATCTCACACCAAAGTAGATATACACCAAAAAGTAGCCAGAAAGTGCAAAGAAGTTTATTACCTACAATGTGATAATGATATCAAGAGTTGCAGTGTCGACACAACATTCTAAAATGACTATAACTCAATAAAAAATGTTAAAAAAAAAAAAAAAGAGTTACAGTCTCTGTGCACGTGCCCCAGTAGTGCACCCCCTCCTACAAAACAAACAAACAAGGCAGCAAAATGCATGTTAGTAGTTGGGCACTGGGGTCAAAGCGATGGAGCTGCCTCTTCTAGCAGCAAAGTTTTGAATTGTGCAATTAAATGAAAGTCTTGGTCCACTTTCTACCGGTATTCTAACAGCACCCCTTTGGAACCATAACTAAGTGACACAAAAGAACATTCAGAGTCAAGATTTGGCTGCCAGAATTTTTTCTACACAAATTCCCTCATGAAGCACCAGAGCCCCGTTTGAGAGTGGCAGGAAACTAAAATGTTCCCCCAAGAAGCCTGAGGTAACAGCCACACGGAAACAGAAAGCATTTTATAAGTTCACATTTGGTAACAGAATTAAAAGTTCAATGCAAAAAACTCATCAAGTAACGGAACCACAAGCAAAGACTTTGGCAGCCAAAGGAAAATTCTGAAAGGCTTTTAACCCCCGCTGAAGCTTTCAGAATTAAATTCCCTTTCTAGACCAGGCTGCTCTCCATACAGTGTGATAAGAACTCATGGAGCAGTGAAAAGAAAAAAGAGAGGATAGCACCTTAGAAGATATTAAAACAGTAAGTTAAAAAAAAAAAAACAACACTTTATCTTCCTTCCATCTTTAAAGAAGCAAGGTGTCCAAACACTGCTTTGTGCTCCTTTAAAGAAGAAAAAAGCTGTAACCCAGACCTCAATGTAAGGGATGAAGAAGATAACTGACAGCAGCCTTAAGACGGTGCTGTGGCCACAAGCCGATGAAGGAGACTAAATGATCAACCTGCTCTGCTACCCTGAAGGATTCTACTGTTCAGTCATTCAAAAAGGAAGGGACTGGGTCAAACCACGATCAAGGCTATGAAATAACACGAGTAAGTATTCACATAGCACCATTTACCTAAAGTGACAAACATATCCCACTGGATTAATCCTCATCACATGCCTGAAAGGAAATTACAAGAAAACCCAGACAAAACTGGTTCTTCATTTACTGGGATGGGGCTTTACCTGGGTTCTCGTAACATCACCTCTTAGAGAAATGAGGACCCACAAAAAGTCTAGCTCACAATTAGATCTCTATCTTCCAAGTCCTAGAGCCCAAATTATTTACTCTCATTGCTCCAGTTGTCTTCCTCTCTGTGCTGAGGTGTCAGATTGTCTCACTAGATTGGCCCCAGACAGCCACATACTTAACAAAAAGCCCAAGACTATGAGATTTAACCACTGTTAATGTAAACTGTCAATCGTGCCTTTGCTGCTTCTTCCGTATTTGACCAGAGATAAACCATAACATCTATTAACCAGACTCTTTAACCAGACTCTTCAATCTAAGGATTATGTTAACAAAAGAGGCCAGACCAAACCTATGAGACAGAACTAATAACCCAAATTTTTAAAAACAGATCTTGGCAAAAATATAAAAGTGATTTTTTTATAGCATACAGTATATTATGCTATAATATGGAAATCTCCTGAGCCACCTAGCAAAGAAGGGTGGAAAGGGAACATCCTGTTGAGAAATCAAAGACAGGAGGGGAGGATAATTTCTGTCTCTCATCATTAAGAAGTAAACTCTGTTACAGAAGACTACACAGTCACCTGTTCCTGACATGGCATACATATTTCCTAATGGCTTACAGAAAACCCCAGGCAAATTAAAATTTGAACTAAGTTGCTGTAGCAGAATGGAGGAAGTTGATAGAAGGTATCATGAGAACAGAAGGAGGAAGTATAGGTGATGCACACCCTCACTTCCTTATCTCAAATATTATGCAAAGACAGTTTGTAAATACCTTAATTTGGTCATATTTGGCACATTTTAGAAATCAAAAAGCTTTGAAGAATAACACAGGTTAAAAGATGATTTCATTGCAAATAACTGATAAAACATTCTACACATCCCCACTAAAAATCTTTTGAAGAGTTTTTCTCGCCTCGCTGATCTGAAAAACCGAGAAGAAAACCATAACTCAGTCAGCCCTAAGAAAGTAAAACTACAGACTGCACCTACCTAGTAAGACAAAAGAAAGGCATCCTTCTACCTTATCATTTCTTTTCTTAATTGTAAACTGATGGCACTTTAATACTTCAAAACCCCAGTCAGAACAAACCACTGACTCCTGATCCTACCAACTCTAAAAATATTGGGGTTATACACTCCAAGCCACCCAAACACATTGGATGATAAGAATTAAACCAATGAGTATATGCTGTATGCTAACTCACAGATGAAAATCATAGAATTCGTATCCCAAACAAACATTTTATCTGGGAGCACATCAGGAAGCCCCAAGCTTCATTTCATTTGTATATATATATATATATATATAGAGAGAGAGAGAGAGAGAGAGAGAGGGAGGGGTGGGGGGAGAGAGAGAGAGGCATCAGCAGTGTGGCCAACATCTAGGATTCTCCCTTTAAATAAATGGACGAAAACATGTAATACATTCAAGAGCAAAGGCAAAACAAAAGGCATCTTCCTGTATAGGACAAGAAATTCTTCATTCAATTAGAGTATAAGTTATTAAAAGGGGTAGTTACAAGTCTCTTCTGAGAGTTTTTGAGCAGTTTATAAATACAAAAAGAACATTTCTTCAATAAATTAATGACTCCTAAAGTCTTTACTGGTGACTTCCAGAATCCTCCATCACTACTGTCCAGTCCAGCTCCACTTCTCTGAGAGGCTTTAGCTGCCAGTGGAACAGGCTGTTTTCTGTTACTAGGTGACTCTTCGTATGTCATGCAGACTTTCATCAATATGTCTCTTCATAATCTGAATCCTGGTGGGGGAAGAACAGTAGTTGTGGTATATGTAGTAAGTATAATGCCACAGTCAGAATTTAGGCAGAGACCACACGTTAGGATCCCCCAAATGGAACTCGGCTAGGGCGACATCAACAGTGAAATGGCACTGACTCCACTCACTTAAATTCCCATGAAGCATCACAGGACCTCAATAAAATTGGTGTCTGTTGGGCTAATTTCTGCTTCGAAACCCTAAGGGTTCCCTTCTCCTTGGTGAGTATTTTTTCGAATGTCAACACACATGAAAAGGTGCCCGCAGCAAAGTGTGCAGGATTGTAGCTAGTTTAGGCTAGGAGTCAGTCTACCTCTGGGTCCCAATCCCAGCACCACCCCTTGTTGGCTTTGTGACCTTGAACATAGTTACTTAACTTCTCTAAAGCTCAGCTTCCATCAGTGTGCCTGGCACTTCGTAAGCCATCATTCAAGATTACCTACTATTACTATTATCTGTATCCTTCTTTTCACTATTTGAGCTTGTATTCATTGCTCCTAACCTCAGCTGGACCATTAGTACCACCTGGCGTATGACATTTCTCTAGCCCATTCATCCTCCTATTCTCCTAGAGGACTATTTTCATATCTTTCTCTCTTTCTCCAAACCTCCAGCACTTCCTTCACGTTATTCTTAGTGATGACCTTGCTTTCTCCCATCACTGGGAACAGAGAAAAAGTCAGTAGGGAACTTCCACAAGCTCCCATCACGGTGCTCACCTGCTCACCTGCATCCGAGCCCATCTACCTGGCCTTCCTCACTCTTCTTATGGATACACTCTCACTGCCTTTATCTAAGGCCGACATCTCCACTGATGCACTAGATCCTGACATCACTCCAGCAATCCTCCCCCTCTCCTGTAGCGTCAATTTTTCCTTTTCTACTGGATCATTGCCATCAGCAAACAAATGTACTATAATTTCTCTCGTCTTAAAAAGAAAAGGAATGCTTGACACACTCCTCCCTCCACCTATTGCCCTATTTCTCTGCATCCCTCCACAGCAAAACTCATGGAAAGTGTTGTTTACACCCACTCTCACCAATATATCTCTTCGTGTTCTTTCTTGACCCTACTTCAGTCAGGCTTTCAGCCCCACTATTCCACTGAAGCTGCTTTTGTCAAGGCCACCAATGACCTCCCCATTAGCAGATCATCCAATAATCAATCCTTAGCTATGGGGGAGGGTATAGCTCAAGTGGTAGAGCCCATGCTTAGCATGCACGAGGTCCTGGGTTCAATCCCCAGTATCTCCTTTAAAAATAAATTAAAATCTAATTACCTCCCCGACTCCGCCAAATAAAGTAATACAATAATAAATCCTTAGCTTTCATCTTACTTGACCTGATTCATCAAAAACTGACATATTTAAGCACTTACTTTTCCTTTAAATACTTTCTTCACTTGTCTCCCCAGTTATGGAACTCTCCTGGTTTTCCTCCCACCTCACTGAACATCCCTTCTCAGCCTCCTTTGCTAATTCCACTTCATCACCCCATCTACCAACCTTGGGGCGCTCCAGGGCTCAGTCCTTTGAGTCCTTCTCTACCTACACTCATTCCTCAGGTGGAAATATCTCTACCAGCCTCTATATACTAATGACTCCTAAATTTCTGTCTCCCTTCTAGAACTCTCTTCTGACTCCACATCCACATAATCAATTGCTGCCTCCACAGGAGGTTTAATAAATATTTCAGATTTAATATATCCAAACTCAGTTCCTGATCTTTCCCCTGAAACTTGTTCCACCCACAGACTTGTTCATATTAGAAAAAGGTAACTCTATTCTACCAGTTGCTCAAGTCAAGAGCCTTGAAATTATCCTTAACTCCTCTCATTCTTTCACATATACATGCAACTCATCAGGAAATCCTTCTGACTTTATCTGCAAATTATACACAGAAAACAACCACTTCCCACCACCTCCACCACCACCTCCCTGGTTCAAACCAATATTATCTTCTCTCATCTGCATTATTGCTAAAGTCTCTTTAACAGGCTCTCTGTTTCTGTCATGGTCCCTTACCACCTATTCTCAACACAGAAGCTAGAATGATTCTTTTAAAACATACATCAGTTCATAGCATTCTCTTCTCGAAAACCACCAGTGGATTCTATTTCATTAAGAATAAAATCTGGGTCATTACAATCACTGTAATGTTCTATAAGATATGACACTGTCTCTCAGAAGAAATACTATTCTTTGCCTTGCTCACTTCATTCCTGCCACACTGGCTTCCATGCTGTTCCTAGAACATGCCAATCATGGCCCCTCCTCAGTCTTTGCACCTACCTCCTCCGCCCAGTGTGCTCCTCCATGAGAGCCGTATCGCTTGCTTCTACGTGTAGGTGTTTCCTCAAATATCATTTCAGTAAGGGTGTCCTCAACCACCCTATTTAGTATCATACCCTCTTATCCAGCCATTCCATCTAATTTTGCTATTTTATTGTTTCTTTATAGTATTAAGCACTAACTGATATATTATATATTTTACTAATTGTAAAGAGATTTAGTTAGTTATTGTTTGAACCCTAATTTAAGAGAAGGTGACATTTCAAATGCGTTGGAAGATGAGAGTCTTCCAGGCATGGAAAGAATGTAATTTCTTTGAGGGCAGGGATTTTTGTCAGTTTTGTCCACTGCTGTTTCCTAAGTACCTAAAATTGTAGCTGGTAAATGTTAGATGCATGCTCAAAAATAACTGTTGAATAAATCAGTATCTGAAATGTAGACAATAATATTATGAACATTAGCTCATTTCAAGTTATCAAAATATTCAAATCCCAAAGGGTTGGTATTAGACCCCATCGACTGGCACTATCAATCTTTCTCTTGTCTTTTCTATAATACTCAAGTACAGGAAAGAAAAAGAAACAAAGAACGCTGCGATGAGTAACTGGGCTGAGGTCATCTGAGCTGGGCAGTAAGCACAAAGAAGGCTCAAGTTTAAACCCTGAAATGACAGGTACGCTTTATATCAGATCATAAGTTGCTTCTGACTCTTTTCCAACTGTACCACATCAGAGAGTCTTCTCCTCCTCCCAGGATCCTTGGACAACCACACAAGCCTGCCAGTCACAGGAAGTGCTCAGACGGGAGAGATGACAGTCTCTAGAAATCTAAACCAAAACTCAAGCCTATCAACATGGGTGTTTCTTTCCTTTTTTTTTTTTTTTTTTTTTTTTTTTTTTTTTGAGTAAAGGGAGCTTTATTTAGAGAGATACATACTGCATAGAGTGTAGGCTGTTTCAGAAGGCAAGAGAAAGGCCACGAGGTGTGAGAGTTGGGTGCTGGTTAAAGTAAAAGTAGGTACACACTCCATAGACAGAATGCGGGCCACCTCTGAAGAGGGAGCTAGAGAGGTGGCCAAGAGGCAGGATGTCCCCAGTTTTTATGGGCTTCAAGCCTCCAAGTGGGAGGACTATTCCAGCTGCCCTGGGGAAGGGACTGGGATTCCCAGGAATTTGATCACTGCCCACTCTTTGACCTTCTATGGTTAGCCTTGGGATTGTCATGGCGCCTGTGGGCATGTTATTTATCATGCTAATATGTTACAGTGAGCATACAATGAAGCTCAAGGTCTACTAGAATTCAAACCTCCCGCCACCTCAATCCTCAAGGCCTAGTAGGAGTTGAATCTTCCACGGTTTTAGTGTTAATTTATGTCATTCCCTGAATGGCTGTGCCCTGCCCCCTTCCCTCCTGTCTCATTCCCCCATCAGAGATTTTACTCCCATAATCTTATGGGGGTGCAGAGGGAACATGGGTATTTCTTATCGACAAAACAATCAAGTCATTTAAAAGTTATATCACTCTACTTCCCTGGAAAAAATGGAGGTTCAGCAGAAAAGCTCAATTCAGGGCTTTGGGTCCAGCCAGTCCAGGTCTCCTAGTGTGACGTTAGCAGCACAGGACACTCCTCTTTCAGGATGTTCCCTGTGAGTCAGCAGAGGCTGCTCTATACCATCCCCTTCCTGAACCTAAGGATATTACTCTATGTCCATGAAACAGAAAATAAAATAATGCTTAGAATTGGTAAGGGTCCCCTGAGACCAAAAGGCTTTGGGAGAAGACCTTGGATCAAACACGCTTTAGATCTAACTGCATAGGCGCTGCTGCCTCTGAGGGCAAAGGATCCCCTTAATTAAGTAGGAAAATGAAATGTGAACAGCAAACAGAAGAAATGGCGTGAACTCACCAGGCACTCTGCACAGCGGACACAAAGCTTAGCCATGCAGTCATTCTCCTCCTCTTGGTCAGTGCTGCAGAGAGAGGGCAAGATAAATGTGAACAATCACCATCCTTGGTAGAGGAGAGCAGTTAAGAAGACGACGTTGAAGTCAGACAGGTCTGGTTTTAAATTCCAGTTCTGCCGCTTACACTAGCAGGATGACTGGACAAATTACTTAAGATCCAGAAGCTGTTTCCTCATCTCCAGAATGCAGGTATTACCAGCTACACTTAAAGGAGTGAATACAAACAAGCACACGTAAAACACATACCACAGAGCCTGGCACATAGTAAGTGCTTCAATAAACAGGAGCTATTCACATTCGTAACCATGGCTAAGGCATTGTGCTGGGCTGGGGGTGAAGGCAGAAATAAAACACAGTCCCTTGAAGAGCTCACAATTTCATGGGTGAGAGATCTGCTAAAACCTATCAAGTACATTATAATACAATGTGATAAATGTTTTCATAGAGTTAAGGTCAAACTGCTGTGGGCAGCAAGGAGAAGCAAGTGATCAGTTTTCCCTGGAAGACTCAAGGAAACTCAAGAGAAAGGGACATTTCAGCAGGATCTTGGAAGATAAGGAAGCACTTTCCAGGCAAACAAGGGAAGGAGTAAAGGGATTCCAGGTGAGAGAAAAGCACATGGAACATTTTTTTTTAAAGCTCTAAGTGAATGCAGTATGTTTGCAGGAGGAAATAACTTACTGTGGAGTGAATGAGAAGAAATGACAAGAAACAGTGTGACTTAGGGTCAGATCATAAGGGGTCTTGTTAGACCATGCTTAGAGATAGGCATTTTAGTATTTCTACCAAGAGCTCTTTGCCTTTTTGGGGGGCCACAGATTCCTTATAAAGGGCATTCTCTCTCCCATTAAATAAATGTGCCCTGAGCGCACATACACACACATACGGATTTTTAGACTCTTTCAAGGTAAGACTTCTCTTCCCAGGTTAAGAGCCCCTAATACATGCAATGGAGAATCAGCAGGGTTTTATGGATACTTTTATTACCTTTTTTTCTTTTTTTAGTGGATTTGTTCTTAGGGAAAATACTAGATCATACCTGCTTCACTGGCAATATGATGTTTGATACATGCTTTTGATAACCACAATCCAGTCAGCCCCTTTGGAGCATCTGCTGACCAAGAACAGTTCTCGCTTAATTTAAACTGTTTTGCCCTCCATGGCTGTTCTGAAAGCCTCTCTCACTGCTCAGGCATTTCTGTCAGGAGACTTCAGATGGGTGTCAAAACAAGAAAGGGGGGGAGAGGGAGGAACTAACTTGTTGGAATTTTCCACTCAGTTTGAAGGAATGCGATAGTCCCTTCAGAATTCATATTCAGAACCACAGCACTGTCCAATCTCATTTCCAAAAAGAGAGACTAGGACCATACAATCAACCCCTCCATCTCTCTCTCCAAATTAATATCCACAAGTTTCCCTTTCAGCAGAATTAAACTGAGCCTGCAAGAAAGGAAGACATGGATACATGGGTCTGGGTACTCTGTGGATGCAGAGCTCACAAAGCAGGGCTCTGAGGAGGACTGACTGCTCAGGGCTCCAGCTGGACTTACTCATCTGAAACCTCAATAGACGACTTCTTATAGCCAGACCTGCTTCTCTTCTTCAGCCCCGCAGACTTCCTCCCCATTCTCACCAGCAGCAGAACCACCACCACAGCTGAGGGAATGAAGACCAGAATGGAAAGTAGGGCCACGGAGGAGAGCATGGTGCCAAAACCTGGAGGAGGAAAAAGAGAAGGTAAAAGAGAGGGACACACAAAGTGCTTCCTTTGACATGACATAGGTTTTACTTTTGCTCTTACATTTCTTCTAATTACAAATGGGGGTAAATTCATTGTAGAAATGGTGGGAAATACACAAAAGTACAAAGAATTCAAATTTACCCATAATCCCACTACCTAGGATCAACACGTCAGTATCTACCCATTCACTCTTCCTTCTAGGAGTATGTGGATTGTGAGCCTGAATACAGGGAGGAGAGTATATTTTTAGAAGTATGGATCGTATTTTACACAGTATTTCTGATCTCTTTTGTTACTTACTATATGATAAATATTTGCCAACAATAGCCCTTCCAGGTGTGTTTTTAATGGCTGTATAGTATTCTACCATATTGAAACTTACTGAATTAATCTTTTAATGCTGGACATTCAAGTTGTTTTCAATTCTTTGCTTCAGTGAGTTATATAATGATGATCATCCTTGTATGTAAATATTCATATTTAGCTCTATTTTTAAGATAAAATTTTTAAATGAATTACTAGATCAAAGGGTATATATACTTCTAAGGTCTTTCAGAAAAACTACACCAGTTTCTACTCCTGCTAACAGTATGAGTGTGCCCATGTCTCTGAAACCTGTGTTATTGTCTTAAAAAAATAAAGAAAGAGAAAGGGGAGGAGGAAAGAGACAGACCAAAAAAAAAAAAAAAAAAAAAGATTTAAGCAATGACAAGGTATCTATAACAAACCAGAAATGCAGTTCTGTATCTCTCAGTCTTTGGTTCAAATCCAAATAAGGACTAGAATGATCAGTCAATAGTGACCATGGAATAATGTAGAAAAAAAGGTCAGTCCTTAACCCACTCTCCTCCTGTTTCACACTAAAAGGAAACAGCTTTGCAGCATAAAAGAAATGTGCTGCCTCCATTTTTAGAAGAGGTACCTTTTCAAGACACAGATAAGAACACAGTCTCATAACTGAGGGTATGAACATATTAGGGAAACCAGAATGACTTATATTTCACACAGATAGCAACCCTCCATTTATTCAAGGGTTTGCCATACATTCCGCAAGACCTCTGGTCACCTGAAATTAAAACTAAAAGGATAATGGAGAAAATATGACAATATTTGAAGAAAACTTTAGTTTGCAAAATAAATCTTAAAATATTCATCCTAAACCTTTAATGAAAAAGAATATAAAAATGAATATATGTATGTATGTGTATATATGCATGACTGGGACATTGTGGTGTACACCAGAAATTGACACATTGTAATTAACTGTACTTCAATTTTAAAAAATTCATCCTAAAAGACAATTCAAGATGACAGAATGTTCCAATGACCAACTGGCTTACAAAGATAGGTAGCTTTGCTAATCACTGATCTCCCCACAAACCACCACAGTAGTCACAGAGCACTCGCTGCAGAAGAAGGTTGGTGGCAGTTAGCTTACCCCTTTCTGTGACTGTCAGCTCTGTCACCGGAATGTTATGGTGCACATCTGGGGGATTCTTCACAGCACAGCTGAATGTCCCATTGTCCTTTATGGTAGGGTTGCTTATGCTTATGGACGCATCCCCTTTGTACACATCTCCAACCCAGGAAATTCGATCCCGAAATGTGCCTGCTGTGGTTGGGTACTGGAAAGACTGATAATGAAAAATCTAAGAAAGCAACACCATGAGAAAAAGTTAATTTGGAAAATGCAATGAAAGTGTAAAGCTAAGTAGATTCAAAATAAAATCCGAATGTATAATGGGCTGTCTCAGATAGACAATTTTTTTATGCTTTGTTCACCTCTATCCTATAGCTTAAAAGACAAGTTAATAAAACTTATCAGAAAAAGGTATGATGAAAGAATCCTGGGATCCTAACCATCGAACCTCTTCTAAATTCTCCAGAAAGTCCTAAAGTTGTCATTGTCAACCAGGGGCAATTTTGCCCTCCAGGAGATATTCGGCAATATCAGGAGATATTTTTGGTAGTCACGAGTGGGGAGAGTGCTACTGGCACATAGCGGGTAGAGGCCAGGGATATTGCTAAAAATCCTATGAGGCATAGGATAGCCCCCCACAACAAAGAATTACCTGGCTCAAAATGCCAAAAGTGCCAAAGCCGGGAAACTCTCTTCTAAAGTGGCATCTACTTTTCATATAGTACTTTATAATATACAAATGATTTCTATATATTTACTCATTTGAGCCTCACAACAATACTGAATTATACATGGGGCAGGTAGAAAGGGAAACAAGGTCAAAAACAGAAAATTAGGGAGGACGGTATAGCTCACGTGGTAGAGCGCATGCTTAGCATACACAAGGTCCTGGACTCAATCCCCAGTACCTCTTCTAAAATAAATAAATAAGTATAAACCTAATTACCTCCCCCCTAAAAAAAAAAAAAAAAAGTCAAATGAGTTACTTAAAGACACACAGCTAATAAGTAAGAAATGGGATATTTTTGTTTATTCTCAAAATCACCAGAGACTATAACATAAGCTTCTCTCTGGTTACATACATACCTTGGCAATTAATGAAAACCCCAAGTCAGGTGCATGATGGGTACTCAATGAATATATGTTGAATTAAAAAGATGCTGTTTCAGATTGGTGCTCAGATACTCCATCACCAAAAGCACCTAATTGTATCTGGTGGTAGGCAGGTACTCCAATACAATAGGGTCCTCCTCCTATGCAAGATTCAAGGCTTTCCTCCTTCTTTGCTTACTTGGTGCCTCCTCATTTAGGAACCCAGGCATTCATAAACACTGAACTGCCCAATTTTGAAGAGCAACTTTCCTGAGAAGATGCTGAACCACTTATTGGCTCATTTGTTCAATGCATTCATTTAACAAATATTTACCACACACCTACTGTGTGTTAGGCACTGTGTTAAGCAAAGTGATACAGTGGGAGCCAGACAGGCACAGCCTCTGCTCTCGTGGAATTTACTAGCTAGTGGGAAATACAGATATTAATAAATAATAAAATGTGTAATGAGTTTTCCAAAGAGGGAGGTAAAGAATGCCCATCACTATTTATCAACATCAATATAAAAGGGTTTGAAACTCTTTTATTGACCAAAGCCTGCAGTGCATCTTCAAGATTAATTCAACCTGTAAATTCCAAGTTAAATTAGTGATACTCAAATCCTGCTAACTGACTAGTCTGACAGAACCCTGACTGACCACATAACTGCAACAACATGTTATGTGACTTTAAGGGTCCACTAATTCCAACTTGGGTGAGTTTGCTGATTTCCTGACTAGCCTTACAGAGAACAGCAGCATACAAGAGCTGCTGTTCACATTGAAGGTTTCTGACCCAAGAAGACAACTATTGTTTGCTCTTTCCTACTTTTAAAAAGGAAGAGCCATTTAAAGCCAGCCATAGTTTCCTGACCACTCAAAATAAAGTCTAAAGAAAAAGGGACCACAAATACAGCCTCGATTCCTTCCCTGGAGCCACCTCCAGGGGCACAACTGGAGCTCCTACAGTAGCAACTTGTGGATACTACATGTCACTCAACAATGGCTCCTAAAACAAAATTCAACACTTACACATTAAAATCAAAGAGAAAGGACACAGAATAAACAAATTGAGGATACTTTCAAAAATACAATCTCGTGTACCACTACGACATTCACATTCTTGATAAAAATCTATCCTGACTCAGGATATTGCTGGAAGCACACAGAGAAAAGGTGTTTTTTTTAATAGCACAGCAAGCTTCAATTAGACACCCACAATGGGATTTGAGCCATAAATGTGTTTCATATGTGTGAATAAAGTATATTGCTTCTAATACTGCAAGACCGTCTGTCACCAACAGCATCTGCCATCAACATAAGGTGCCACCACTTCCTTCGAAGGGAGCTATATAAATCAATGCAGATGTTTATACACTGGGAGAAGATGCCAAGATCAACCTGCAGAGGACCGATATGCAAGCAGATACACCCAGTGAAGCAACTTCACGTGACAGGAAAGGAGCAGCTTTAAGAGAAAGGATGTCTATGACTGGGACCTACAGAATTTTTCTGTCCAACAGCCCTGGAGGTACCCTTTTTCAGTACATCAAATCTGAAACCCAAGCTATGAAGCCATCAAAAAGAAACAACAAAGGGGAAACAAAACTAAACCACATTTCCTCTTGAGTCTGACAGGTTTTTTTTTTTTTCCTATAGCTTATTTACAAGATTCTTACATAGAAGAAAAAGCCCTATGTGACCAAATCATGTTATATGGGGTAGAAGCTCATCTCTTTCTTTGTAATAGAAGCTCATCGTCTATTCTAAGTTGAGAAGGTCTAAGGTGTGCCTGTGATCTTAGGATAAAAGGATTCCAGAGCTGTTAACCACAGAAGGTTCAGAGAAATACCCTTAAAAGTGTACACTTACTGATTCTGTGCGACTGCTGCTCGGAGGTCGATATGTCCAGTCTATGGTGAGTTTGTCAGTGACAGATGAAGTCGACTTGAAGGTGCATTTCAACTTGATGTTTTCTCCAACATACCCCCGGACATGGGCATCCGCTTTAATCTCCAGGGAAAGGACGATGTAAATACCTAATCAAAGCAAGCTCAAACATTTAAAATGTGTTCATTTGGGTGTAATATATAGCTGTGAGTGAAACAATACAGTGACACTATTTATCATTTTGGGGGCTCTCATCAAAAAGCCATAGCAGTAAATATCTCTTCAGGCAAGCCCAAAAGGGTAAGGAGCAAGATACCTGCATTAATTTTTGTCATTTTACAATGTTAAATCACAGAATGAATGCTTGGGTAAAAATTTTAAACCTGGTCACACCAGCATTTTTTCAAATACAGACCTGTGGTTAAATTACTTACAACCAAGTAGGTCAGCCCACAGCAGGCTACTCACTCCCTTGACACACTTACGCTCCAGGAATATGGCAACTGTTGTGATCCGAGGGATTTAACCCCAAGTATAGCAGAGCTGAAACCTGAAGCTATCACTGCCTCAACCATGAGCAAAATCAGAGTAGGAAACAAGAATAAGAATTTTTTTCAAAGAATTTTATACATCTACCCCAAGGTCCCACCTAGTTCTGATTTTCCCTTTCTTAAAGCTGGTTAGTGATTCACACATCCATTCAAAGTAAATAATGGGGAGGAAAAAAATTATTAAATTTATAATTTAAGGCATTCTAAAATGTAAAAATAAGACATCCTTTTAAACTCTCTTCCTATTTCCAAAAACACCTGACATACCCAACTTTGACACCCCATCTCCCCAGAAAGAGCTGACACTTTCTTCTGACCAACCAATCTCCTCTGCTTTCAGAGAACAGTGAGTAGAAATTTATCTTCAACGAGGGAGCCATTTTTTGGGAAAGTAAGCCACCAGCCCTTTGGTTTTCCTGCTTCCTTCTCCACCTCATTGAGCCATGATTCATCTGGGAGGCCAAAGACAAACAGAGCAGCAAGGCTTCAGAAGAAAGCAAATCCACACACCATCCTGAAAACCAGAAGAACCTCTGGTTGAGATAGGATGCAAATCCCAGCCCTATCACTTGCTGATTCTGTGGTCTTCGCAAGTTTACTCGCTTTTTTCATTTTCTCATCATGGTAGGAATGACAATAATGACACTTACCTTAGAAGGTCACTGTGAGGAATCAATGAATTAAAGCATGTACCACATTAAGAAGCCTACCTAACCCAGAGCAAGTGCTCGATGCACACTCGATAGCTTCATCACCGTTACTGCCACCTCTTTAGTTCTGCCCATACTTTCTCAATCTTTCCAATCACAGACACACTTATGAGTCAACAGTTCCACCTGCCTTTACCTCTGCTGCTTTGAATCATGTTTCTTGCTCCTGTCTAGACAATCTAGTCTGTTCACATTCCTCTTAAAAGGAGGAGACCAAGGCTAAGCTCACAAATCTACTAAGAATCTGACCCATCCCAAAGATGAGGATTACTTCTGGTTCATCCAAAACATCCTCTCTGACTTTGCTATGCTAAACTTGTCATTCCTTCCATGTCTTTGCAAATGCTGTTCCTCAGCCTGGAAAGTCTTCATCCCTCAACCCCTACTCTCTCCCAAGGCCTCACTTCTGACCCACCTTATTCATGACTCAACATGCAGCTCTAAAAACTAGAAAGCAGAAACTAATGGATAATCTACACTCTTCCCACACCCTCTACATCTTTTGTCCTAAAACATAAGTATCTCAGAGAGATTTTCAAGTATGGATTTAGAATTAGACAGACTTGGATTTGAGTTCTAGTCCAACTACTTTCTAGCTGTGAGAACTTGATCATAGTTACCTAACCTGTTCGTGCTTTAATTTCCTCACTTGGTAAGCAGGAATAATAAAAAGACCTATTTCATTGGGTCACTGTGAGGATCTAAGAAGATTAAAGAAGGTTATACACAAAATTCTCAGCAAAGCACCTGAAATTGAAACTTTCAATAAATGTTAGCTATTATCATTAAAATGAATGCCACAAGTATTCAAAAAACCTTCAGTAATTCCCTACTGGTCTATAAAATAAAATCCAAATAGTAACAATCTGGCCTCCAACTTCTGCTATTCCACCCACCTACATCCATCCCATCCCCTTCATCATGCCCAGAATGTCCTGCCATTTCTCAGATTTACTATGTCCTTCATGCTACTGTGACTTTCTTTGAGCACACATATCATTGCTTGCACTCAATCTGTAAAGACTATTTCCTCCATTAAATGGAAGTACCTTGAGGGTAAAATTCAGAGGGAGGGGAGCAGGCAGAGAGAGACTGAAAGAAAGAGATGGACATGTCACCAAAAGTTCTAGTATAGGAACAAAGTGTGTTTATTAGCCACGCACTCTCTTCCTATCCCCACTTTTACAGTATTTGCAATATTCTTAAGTCCCCTAGACACCTACCTTTCCATTGTACTGATTTAGGCAAAGCTCAGCCCTAGATGATCACTTCTAGATTGCAGCTAGTACGCTGAAGGAGAAAAATCACGCAACTGCACAGATAGTTCCATAAGAAACTCATGAATCCTACCCACAGCTGAGCCCTTGACGAGGCATGATGACACTTTAACTGGCCTAGGTCAGCTCCTCTGTCTGACTCCTCAAACTTGCCATTCTCTTTTATCCTCTGTGCAACCTACAAACCCCCATTCTAGAAGAAAATGTCTCCTCTTCTTCAAGAAAGCTGAGGCCAAACAAACTACTTAGTCACAAATCTTCCAGCATGTGCACCTGTCCTTACCTCCAATCTGAGAGGGTGTGGTGTTCCTTATTCTATGCAAGGTTAAGTCCTCTTTCTCTGCCTGGATCCCTCCCTTCCAAACCCTGCTCCAGAAAAAAAAGAACAAACAAATAACTCTCTCTGCTATCTTCAACGTCTCCCTTTCAAGAGTGGCTCTTTCTCCCCCTCCCACCTCTAAACACACAGAAGTCTCTCCCATCCATAAAAACAAATAAATAACAATAAAACAACACAATAAGAAATTTTCCTAACCCTGTAAGCCTACTCATTACCAGCTACTGCCCTCTCTTTCCTTTCTAAGCCAAGTTTGTGAAAGAGTTGTCTATATCTGATGTCTCCCTTTCCTTTCTTCCCATCCACTTCTGGACCCTTACAGCATAATCTGGACTCCACTAACACTTCTGGTAAAGGGCACAATGTCTTAAAATTGCAATATCCAGTGGATAAAAACTCCAATAGGCAATTTTCTGATAAGCACTATGAAGAAAAGACAAAGAGGGTGGTTATGAAAACTGTACTTGTTATAGTAGGGGAGCACGGAGTGGTTAATGAAAGCTTCCCTGAAAAAGGTACTTTCGAGCTGAGTTCTGAAGGAAGAGTAACAAGGTGAGGAGAAGGGGAGTATTCTGGGCAGAAGATACAGCATATGCAAAGGTCCTATGCCAGAAAGGAGAACAGTTAGTCAAGGAACTGAAAGAAAGGCAGTAAGGCAGCAAAACAAAGAGCAAGAGAGAGAAGAAGAAGATAGCTAGGAGGTAAGCAGAAATTAGCTCATGCAGGACCTTAGAGATTTGAGTTCTCATTCTTAGAATAACGGGAAGCCATGGAAAATACTTAAGTGTGAGACTGAGTGAGAAGAGACATGATGAAGTCTGAATTTTTCAAACATCACTCTAGAGAAGACACTTAGGAGGAGTCAAGAGTAAATACAAGATTACTCACAAGGCTACTACAATAGTCACATGAGAAGCTTGAACTAAGTTGGTGGCAGTGGACCTGGAGAAACTAGGAAGACAACAGTTAACAAGGTAAAATCAGCAAGAATTGTAATAGATCATATGTTGACTATTAATGAAAGAGAGGTATCGAGAATGACTCCCAGGCTTCTGACTTGGCAATACCACTGACACAGGGAAGACTAGAAAAGTACCAGGGTTGGCAGGGAAGAATGTGAATTTGATTTTGGATAAGTCTAAGGTACCTTTGAGATATCCAAGGAATAATCTCAAGGGGGCAGTTGGTTTAGGGCAGGGGTCAGCAAACTATGGCCCACAACATCTTGTTATAAATAAAGTTTTATTAAAACACAGCCAACTTCATTTATTTATGTATTGTCTAGGGCTCCTTTGTGCTACTCCAGCCAAGCTGAATAGTTACAACATAAATTATGTGACCCACAAAGCCTAAAATATTAATTCTCTGGCCCTTTATAAAAGTTTGTGAACCCTAGTTTATAGCAAAGAAGAAATATGGATTAGTGTTATAAATCAGAATCTCACTAATCTCCCTCCAACCAATTCTCCATTCTGATGTGTTACACACACACATTCACATCTCTGATAGTTCCTATCTTTCTAAGGCTCCTCCTTTCCTACCCATTCCTTAAACACTGATGTTTCTTAAAGTTCCACCCTGAGCCCACAGGCCTTCTTTCAATATGTTCTCCTTGGACAATCCTATCCACTTCTATAGATTTCACAACCACTAATAAGCTAATAACTCCCCAATCTATATTACTGGCTATGATATGCTTCTGAATGTCCAAATATTACTTGAATATCACCACCACAAAACCTCAAATTGAAGGTAATGAACACTCGTTTGTTACCCACTCCATATCCATTCCCCTCATCTCCTTTCCTAACAACACGCAGATTTTCTGTGGATATCTACCCTTTCCCACATAGCCCATGAGCTTGGATGCCGATGCCTTTGCCAAGGAAACAGAAGGCACAATCAGCTAAGATTTTGAAAAGTGTATGGACCACTTTTCAAAGGGACTTTTCTCAGGGTCAAGAAAGCCAACAAAGGCACAAAGCCTTTACCACCCCAGGACTGAAGGGGCAAAGGGAGGAAATGGTGCAGCCTGGTAAGAACTGGAGCTCTGGGCCACTTGACAGAAGCTGTAGCCATAGAGGAACATAGCTGCTACAGACCATGGCACCATGAGGGGGAAGGGGCAAGGAAGAAATATCCTGATGTCTTTCTCCTGCCCTTCGGTCTCCTGCCAATGCCTTCCATTGACCAAACCAAACTGGAAGTCAGAGGAAGAGAGCCTGGATGATGCAGTTTAAGGGTCAGCTCTCCAGAGAGTAGGGAAGAACAGAGAAGTGAATGGGTCTGGTGGGAGAGGAGCAAACTAAGCATAACTAGTAACTGACCCTATACCCAGCTCCAGGGGCCTGGTGGGGCGGTGGGGAGGCTGACTCAGATTGGCCTAAACCAATCATTACATCCAGAGGTATGCTGGTAAATAGCTAAAAATAGAAAACCCAAGTATGTAGACTTTGACCATTTCTGCAGTGCAAGTACTCCCACCATGGTTAATTTCTATAATTACTGAATTACAGTAAGTACACCTTTAACAAAGTGACCTACTAGCAACTTCTTCCTTGTTAACGTATTTGAACTCCACATTCATGAGCATAATTTTGCCACAAAGTTATCAACATGTAAAGTCACCTTTCTGAAATCTAAACACTGGATAAGCAGGTCTCAAGTGTATAGTTACAGAAACGTAACCGTAACATCCATGGATAAACTAAATAAATCTGTACTACTAGTCCACACATCAGGATGTTAGTCCCCTCTGGAAGAGAAGGGACAGTGACTGAAAGGAGGCATAAAGGAAGTTTTTGGAATGCCAGTAACAGTCTATATTCTGAGTTGGATGCTGGATACCCAGGTGTGTTCAGTTGCTGAAAATTTATTGAGCTGTACACTTATGACATGTGCACTTCTCTCTGTATATATTTTACTGAAATTTAAAGTATTCTAAAGTCAATAGATATAAAATAACTTGTCTCCTCCACTCAAAAATAAGAAAAAAAAAATACCAATCCAATGTTACATTCATTCAGAAACTTTCATCCTAGGCCTAATGTGCTAATGAATATTTATCTCTTCACCTGAGTGAAAAAGCATCTCACCAGGTAAAAACAGCCAACTGTGGAAATACTCACAATAATTAAAAACATTTTTAATTTGAGAGGAAAACAAGAAAATCACATTTAAGCATGAGTAAATACATACACGGAAGAAGTGGGGAAAAAAGGCAAAAACTCCCAATTTTAAACACCCAAGTTTCCAAAATACAAATCTAGCAACCTTTGATTCACAAAACTGCATACTTAAATGGAAAAGAGAAAAGTGTCAGAGCCCTAGGCTGGCCAACCTACTGTTTCTACATACTTAGACAACTAATAGAGCAGGTCCATATTTGTTACTTAGGGAAAATTCAAGCTAATAATTTAGTGGGTCCTAAATTTGAAGAAATAAGGCAAATAAAAACTGGTATGAAACCAAAGCCTATTACCTAAGAGATTAAAAACAAAAGACCCCCCAAAAATGAACCCTGAAAATACGCTAAGTGAAAAAAGCTAGTCACATAAGAACACATGATTGTGTTTATGTGAAATGTCCAGAACAGGCGAATCCACAGCACTCGAAGGTAAACTGGTGTTTGCCAGAGGCAGGGGGAAGGGAAGAATAAGGAGTAACTGCTGATGGCTATGGAGTTTCTCTTTGGTGTGATGAAAATGTTCTAAAATTGATTGTGGTAATAACTGCCTAACTGTGAATATACTAAAAACCGTAGAATGGTACACTTTAAATGTGTAAATTGTTTGGCATGTGAACTGTATCTCAATAAGGCTGGTTTTTTAAAAGGCAAAAGATAAATCAACAAGTACATATAGATCATAAACTCAACTTGTAATGTTTGAATTATTTGATGTGTTGAATTGATGGATGTTTTTTCAATGTGAAATGACATCAAGTTTATGAAATCACCCACCATTTCTAGAATATTTTTTCAAATAGGACAATATTTAAACATTTCTGTGTCTGTGTCTGTGAGCAAGAGAGAGGGAGGGAGAGAAGGGAGAGGGGAAACTAGGATTATTTGGAGTGACAACAGATGGGCCTAAATAGTATATTGCAAAATAATTATCCAAAAAACTGGATACTGTGATGACGCAGGCAGCTGGGAGATCAGGGAGTGTGCTGGCAGCATGAATATTAGTCATCAAATAAATAAAAACTCCCCAGCCTTACTTGCTGAGATTTAGAACACCTGAAACCTTTATGTTACAGGTCCCCTTCAGAAATTCCCATTACCCACAGGGAAAATTTATTAAGTTAACAATTCACTCTGATGCTAGCTCTACTAACATGCAGATTTCCTGGGGAAGACAGACAGACAGACAGACAGACAGACACAGACACACAGACACACACACACACACACACACACACACACACACACGAAATAACTACACCCTAAAATGAAGGTAATTAGGTTGACTGAAATGTGTGCAACTTGGAAACTGCATCAAAACAAAACTTTCCCAAATTTTAAGAATATGTCATAGTGAGAATACTGCACTCCCGATATCCATTAACAGATTAAAATTTTAACAGAATTGATATGCCCGTCCTTCTATTTTTTCTAAGCAGTTGCTTTTCCTCAACAAATATGTCTCTATTGTAAAGAAATTAAAGCATATCCTTTCTGTGACTAATAAAAGTTTTACTTCAGAGGCCCTGACAACCACCTACAAAAAAATAAAATTACCAACAGTCAATTTACTTTACCAAAATTACTGGGACAAACTACTGAAGACCAGAGCTGTCCTTTTCTAATCAGGATATACAGCCCACAAAACCACAGCCCAGTCAACCACTGATAACTCATCACAACAGCGGGTACCCCCAAAGCCAGAGCCCTTTGTGATTTATATCAAGTCGTGCCATCACCACAATACAGTCCAAGTCACGCAAGGGTGGTGGAGCTCCCAGGGGCTCAGGAAAGTACGAACAAGGTACCAACTCCCCTCAGGTGGGTGGAGATTACGAGAAAACAAAACCCGCCCCAAGCCCTCTGGCTTCCTTCCTTCCCAGAAGCGTTGTGGGGGCTTTTCGGAGACCCCCACCGGAACCGGAAAAGCGACCATCTTCCCTAAACACCCCCGGCCGGAAGTGTGGCCGAGCCCGCCGGCGCACTCACCCTGGAAGAACAGGACGCCCAGCAGTGGGCACAGAGCGCAGCCATGGCTTCCAGCCGCCCCGCTCTGCTGCATCCCGACAGCTCTCCAGATGCTTGCACACCTGTTTACAGCTCCCGGTAACCACACAGGTAATGCCGGAAGTGACGCAAGGGCGGGAGGCCGCGAGACCTAAAATGGCGATTCGAGTTGCCATAGCAACGTGGCTTCTTTCCAGAACCGCACCTGGGTTTGCTCACGTTAATTCCTCGGTTCTTTAACTCTCAGGTAAGAGTGCATTTTTCTCCTTCTCTCGAAAATGAAGTCGACAAACGTTGGAGAATATACTAATTATTTTTTATGGAATTCTGCAGGATTAAGTAGTCTTGATCCTTTGACTCCAAGCCGGAAGTCTTTTTTTACTCCCTAGGAATTAATTTTTTTGAACATTCTCAGAATAGATTTCTATCAATTTAGACTTAACACGGACGTAGGAGATCGTACAGGATCAGACAGTAAATAGATAAATATGGGCATTTTGTGCCTCAAGACTGTTTGGTTCATACTATGTTTTTTTGGTTTTTTTTTTTTTTTGTATGTGTAGCATCCAACTCAGTACCTACCAAAACTGAGTGTTTATTAAACTGCTGTTGACAGTGGCAATGGTGAAATCATTACAAAAAGAAACTGAGATTTATGTCTCTTTTGGTTGGAAAAGATAAGAAAATGTTTTCACAGTGCTTGAAGTGTAATGAAGAGATGGTATCACATCCTTCTAAAAAAGAGTTGGATTGGTATCCTAATTCGTTAGTCAGCCTATTCTCTTGCAATCTACCCATATGTAATGAAAGCAGAAGAGGAACAAAAGTATACTTCAGCTTTGGGCAAGTTAATAACTTAATTTTTCAATGCCCATTCCTTTACTAGACTTGAAAGCTAGTAGTTTTTATTATTAAGAAGGTAGTGCAAGAGTATCAAATGAAATAGGTGATACTTTTCCTTATGAAGAGTATGCAAACTAGTTCGTTTTGCCCAATTCCCAGTTATTGTGGAAATCCATATAGATGTATTTATCCAGGAGAAACCAACTCTATCCATTAGTGACGTCCAAGCTGCCTCCAAGAAAATTTTTCAGTAGAGATCAAATATATTTCCATCTGTTTCTGTTACTTGCTATGTAAAATATTTAGATTTGCATATAAGCAAATTATATAATTGGTAATTCTTTATTACTGAAGGTTATTTACATAAGTGTTTAAGACACAATAAAAAATAAATTACAATACAAAAGTTCTCTTTAAGAAGACACTGAACAGCAGGGCTATATTAACCCTCGAGTATTTAGCCAAGACACAAGCTACAAGTTTTGCTGGAAAGACTTTCCTTGAGTTTAAAACTACTTCTTTACAATTATGGAACATCATCCAGGCTGTTTGAAGAAATATCCAGTTACAATCTTTTCAAAGGCTGAATTATAGAGAAAAATAGAAAATGTGAATGAAAGGTAATATAGACTTGAATCTAATTTTTAGTTTCAAAACTGTGTGTTGAAACTTTACTTTTTAAATAGTATAAAAGGCAAAATGAGATAAGTATAAAATGTATTTCAGAATCAGGGTTCATATGTAAGTTATACCAGTTTTTTTTAAGTATTGGGAAAAATATCAAAGTTCAGCAGCTTTAAATACAGAAAACCTATTTGGAAATTCCAGTTTGTTAAAAGAAATAACATCTTCAGCCCAGTTGGTGAAAGCTGAAAATATCAAGCTGTAAAGATTTGGGGGGAGGGAGTGCCTAAACTTTTAGATGTTTTCAGTTCTTTGAATAAATGCTCCTGTAGCATTAATTTGGAAAGACACTGGGAAACTAGATACTTTTTTAAAAGCACTCTTCTTTCTGTAATCCACTTATAAAATTTCTTTTATCTACCTGTGTAAGGGACAAAAAGAATAAAGTTGGTTTCATTCTGTTAGTTTTGGTATTTCTTTGTCGCCATACCAAATCCTTCCTCCCCTGAAACAAGCAAGTGAGTTAAGACAAAAAAAAAAAGAAAAGAAAAAGGGAAAGAGAAGGGAAAGGGAAGAGAAGGGAAAGGGAAGAGAAGGGGAAGGGAAGGGAAGGGAAGGGAAGGGGAGGGAAGGGAAGGGAAATTTAAATAATATCTTGCAATTCTCAGAGCTTTGTATAACACTATACAAAATTATCATCATTTAGGGTTGATTTTTTTCACCAGCCCTAAATTTTTTAATTGTGATATATTACTATTTCAGAATCCTTCATTTTAACTGCTTAATTATTCCAGTCTACAAATGAGCACTGACTTTGCTCTGTTGTTATAGATAACTGAATTGGGGGAAAAAACATAATAAGCTAAACAGTCATTCACTGCTCATGAAATATCTGTGCTATTGATTGCCTTTCACAGTACAGAAAAAAGGTAACAAGCAATTCATCTTGAGACGATATTTGTCAGTCTATTAGCATTTATGTACCCTTCCCTATTATTCAGGTGTAGACTTGTGCTGTCATAAACCTTGGATCACTTGACCAAAAACAAAAAACAAAGACAAAAAAAAAAAAAAAAAAAACCAAAAACCTACCATCTAGGATATTGAAAAAAATTCAATTAAACAAGATGTGTCCCATACTTAAGGAGAGCCATAAAAATCAAACTGTTCTTTAACAGTTTGAATTTAGGATGTTCTGTTAATCAATCAAAAACAGCTAGGAGAATTAGCTCACCTTTTAATTGAGAGTGTGAGAAGGAAACACATTAATTTTAGTAACAAGAATGCTGCCCTAAGAAATTAATATATTAAAGGAAATGTTCTGACAAATTGGCTTTTATCCCATTTGATGCCAATATATGTGTATATAAGCCATAATCCACAAGGAGTATTTAAGGGCAAAAATGTAGCTGCTTAGTATACAAAAACTAATGAGCATTTGAAAAATATTTGCACTCTGAAATTAAACAGAACCTTAGTAACAGGGCTGTATATGGATCTGGTGGTATCTGCTCAAGAAGGGCCCTATGCTGGCTCCAGAGGAGTGTTGCTTGTCTAGGTGGTTATATACTGCTGAGCTGGCTGGAAGACGGGTCACAACTGGAAAAGCCAAAGTAAAGCTTCCATTAGCTTCACTTATCTTAGGGTTCTTGTTCTTGGAAATCTTCAGCTTTCTGAAATACAAAGCAAAAGTTTAAATGGATAATGCATTTGGGAAGAGTGCAATATGGCATTATGAATTACATATATATTATTAGATTTATTCTCCATAGTGAAGAAAAATATCCTTAAATGTATTTGTTCTCCTCTAATTTAACTTTTAAAAGAAGTTTCCTGATCCTTATTACACAGTTCTCAGGGTCAGTGTTCTTAATTCATAGTCTCTGCCTTGCATGACACTCGGATGACCCATAGTTTACTCACATACATACATTCCTTCCGTCTCTCTCCTCCCCGCACCCCTTTATTATAAACAAAATCAAATATACAGAAAAGTAGAGAAGACAGTGTATAGAGCTCACTAACACTTAATTTTAAAGCAATTTTTGCTTTACTTGCTATAAATATATATTGGGGGAGGGGCTCAAGTTTTTAAAACAAATTATTGATATTTTACCCCTCAATACTCCAATATGCATTTAAGTCGGGGCAACTTCCTGCTTAACCCCAATACCCTTACTATACCTAATAAAAACTAACAATATTCCCTAATATTATTCATATTGAAATTTTTCATATGAAGACTTTCCTAATTGTCCCCCCAAATCTTTTTACAACTAGCTTGTTCAAACTAGTATCCATCCAGTCAAGGATCACACATTGCACTTGACTGTGTTACTTCCTTAAATTTCTTTTACTCTTAAACAGCCCCCATCTTTATTTTCCATGAACCTGACTTATTAGAATATCTGCTGGATTTTAATAATAGCCGTTGGTAAAAATCTCTCTGATACCAAATTTGGTTTCCTAGGTTTACAATAGAATCATTTTTCTCCATATTCTATTTTATAAATCTCTGGGGCTTAAGGCTATAAAAATGTGACTTTTTTTTTTCCAAATAATAATAGTGGACTTCAGAGAATGGAAGAAATTCTGATCATATGAAAAATAAGTCATCCTATCCTTTAAGCCTAATAAACCTAAAAACTGGAAAAACAAAATTATGCACCACTCAAATTGGATTCATAGTCCCAATAACCCAAAATGAGAGGAGTTGAAATCAATTCCAAATATTATACAGAAGTTCTCCTATCAAAATGTCATTTGTGTCTATTGAGTCACTCTCTTAATGCCATTAGTTTACAATGGAACAAAAGAAAACAAGCAGGTGTTAATTCTTTCATTACAGAAAAGTATTTATTTACAGGTTGAAAGTTAATTTATTATCCTTAGTGGTGGTAAATGTAACCCCAAACCCTAAAATAATTCTAGAATTCTCTCAGCTGTAATGGTAGTAGGGTCTAGCTTTCTAATCCTTTGCACATAATACACTCAAAGGGGAAGCCATTCGTAACAGATGATTTTTATCTCTCTGCCCCAGCTTCTCTTTTTTCATACAGGAAACACCTAACAAATAACCTGGGAGAGCCACATTAGAGATGGGCCATACAAGAAAGCTAAGGAAAGAAATCAACCCATTTGTGAACCTTACCATCTAAGAATGTTAGTCTGTGTCTTCTAAATAAACAGAGGCCTTTTTTTCTTGGTTGAGACTTTCCTCTTCTTTTCTGTAACAAAGAAGCAGAGACCAGTGTTAGGGGAACAAGATAAGAAGCAAGCGTGGCAAATCCTACAAAGCTTCAAGTGAGATATTTTCCCACAAATTTTTGGAATCATATGCACTTGGGAGTAAATCTAAGCTTACAAAAAGCTAAGCCACTTGTGCTGTCTAACTAACAAGACTCATTCCTCCATATGACCCTGGGTATATGAACTTAGACGCTATTCAGAATATTTCTAGAAGAGAATATAACTTGGGAACTCCAGATGTTTAAAGCAGACATCTTAGTTTACGATCAGTATTCTGCCTCTAATTTCTACTCCTTACTCAAAAAAGACAGTATTGTATTGATCTAGAAGTCATCTTTATTGATTTTATTCTATTAAAACCAGGTCAGAGTTGCGTTCATTGGGCTCCTTAAAATCAGTTCTATTTGCTATAGTAAACATTTCTTGAGGAAAGGAAACAAATGGTGCTGGGATAGCTGAAAAATTACAACTGGAAAGAATAAATGTGGACTCCCACCTCACACTATATACAAGAATTGATTCAAAATGAGTCAAAGACCTAAATGTAGGAACTAAAATGTAAAACTCTTAGAAATAAACATAGGCATAAATCCTTTTGACCTTGGATTAGAGATGGTTTTTTTAGATATGACACCAACAACATAAGCAACAAAAGAAAAATAAATTAGACTTCATCAAAATGAAAACTTTTGTGCTTCAAAGGACACTATGAAGATAGTGGAAAGGTAACTCACAGAATGGGAGAAAATAATTGCAAATCTTGTATCTAATATGGCACTTTTGTATACTCCAGAATATATAAAGAATTTTTTAAACTAAACAATAAAAAGACAACCTAATTTTAAAATGGACAAAATGTTTGAATAGCTGTCTCCAAATTAGATACATAGCCAATAAGCACATGGAAGGATGCTCAGCATCATTAGCCACTAGGAAAATGCAAATCAAAACTTCAGTGAGTTAGCACTTCACACCCACTGGGTAACTATAATCAAAAGGACAGACAATACAAGTGCTGTCGAGGATGTAGGCAAACTGGAACCCTCATACATTGCTGATGGGAATACAAAATGGTGCAGCTGTTTTGGAAAATAGTCTGGCAATTCTTCAAGAAGGTAAACATAGAGTTACTATATATCCTAGTAACTCCATTTCTAAATGTATACCCAGGAGAATTGAAAACATATGCCCACACAAAAATGTGTAATGAATGTTCATAGTAGCATTAATAATAATAGCCAAAAAAATGGGGAAAACTTCAGTGTCCATCAACTGAATGGATAAACAAAATGTGGTATACACAGTCGATGGAATATTATGCAGCCATAGAAAGGAATGAAGTACTATAACATGGATGAACTTTGAAAGCATTATACAAAGTCATTAAATGTCACATATTGTATGATTCTCTTTATATGAAATGTCCAAAATAGGTAAATCCACAGAGACCAAAAGCAGGTTAGTAGTTGTCAGGGGCAGGTGGGAGAGGAAAATAGGGAGTGATGGCTACAGGGTATGGAGTTTCTCTCTGGAATCAGGGGTGATGATTACACAACTTTGTGAACATTAAATAATGAATTTTATGCTATGTTATATAAATTTTATCTCAATGAAAAAAATTATTGAGCACCTTTTATTAGCACAGCTGACTTTCCTAGGCACTGATTCATAGAGCCCCTGCTGACAGCCCAGTAGTTCTTAAAAATGTGTGCTTTGCAGTAAAAGTAAGGAATGTCCTAGGAAAGCGTTACATAAACAAATTCTTGTACTGTCAAATCCTACATAGTAAAGAAAGCCTATAATGAAATCTTCTGTAAAATTAAGAAACTAAAGCTACTAATTCACTCTCTCATTTATCTCGCTTGTGAATTTGAATTCTTTTATAGAAGATTTACTCACAAGGAAGAACATCTGTTCAACAATTATTTAGCCCCATTGTAAAATACCAAAAGTTGTCATAAAACGGTGTTAGAAGACTTTCCCAGAACTGCCCAGCCTTACGATTTTATCTCCACCACTTTATGAGCTCTTTCAGCCCATTGCTTTTTTCGGAAATGCTGGAAGAGGACCACCGCGATTACTATTATGACCATCAGTGCACAGGCGGAGCCAATGGCCAGAGCCAGGAAGTGGATCTCAGAGAAGCGTACTGGAAAGAGAAAAGATCAAGTTAGGATTCTGAAAAGAGGAGGACTATGATGAAATCCAAAGATAAAAGAGGGATGTATTTTCATCCTTAAATGGAATCTTCCTCTCTCCTACCTTATTAACCAGAGTTTTATCCGGCCCCACCCCAGACCTACTGAATTACAGGTGGGGCCCAGCAATCTGTTTTAACTTGTCCTCCAGGTGATTCTGATGCATGCTAAAATTTTGAGAACCACTGGGCCGGTTGAACTGCCCAGTGGGGTAAGGTTATTCCTGACCTAATCAAATCCAGTGTCCAAAGTATCTCTCCCTGTATCCTTCTCAGCTCTGTCATTCATTCAGTCTTTTATCCAGGTTTATTAAGGGCCTATTATGTTCCGGGCACCTCAGTGGAAGTACAAAGCCAAAAAAGACATTACTTTCAAGGAACTCATGCCCACTGGAAAGAAAGGCAAGTAAATCAGAAACTATAGCCTAGTAAAGAAATAATCCAAGAGGGAACCCAGAGGGAAGGGTCCCTAAAACCACACGAGAGTCTGGGAAGCCTGGGTCTCTTGTTTTTTAGCTTGATTTCTGATTTAAATTTCAACAAACCCTCGGAGTCAGAAAAGACGTTAGAGAATATCTAGCCAAGGGGTTCCCGGCCTAGAGTCTGTGAAGGACTGTTGCAGGTGGGGGGTGGGCACAAGCCCACAGAATCCATGTCACACTGTGTGTGCATTGTTTGTGGTAAGCGAGAATCATTAGATTCTCAAAGAGTAGCGATCCTAGCATGGTTAGGAACCATGTGTTCTTATCTAACCTGTTCATTTTGCTTTGAAGAAACTGAGGTCCAAAGATATTACATTACTTCTTTCAATAATAAAATGACTTCCCTAAGGTCACACAGCTCTCTGTTGATAGGATTTTGAAGGATGGTACTAGGAATGAAAGAAGGAAGTCATGCCCTTTTATAGGCTTACATTTTGGGTAGTAATAGTGTGTTGGTTAAGAGCATACACCAGAGACAGGTTAAAATACCAGCTCCTGTGTGATTTGGGGTAATTAACTTCTCTGAGCCTCAGTTTCCTTGATGTGTAAAATAGAGATTAAAATATTCATTTCTTGAGTTCTTATAAAAAATAAAATTCCTTCTGTAAATTGCTCCATGCTGTGCCCACACAAACTAAACATTCAGTATATGGTAGCTATTATAATTTTCAGTACAATTCAGAGTTTGGGGAATTTTTACATTTATTGCTTTATTTTATCTTCACCATAATCCTTGCTATATTATTCTCACTTTACAAGAGAAGAAAAAATGATTTACAGCTGGTAAACAATAGCAGTGACTCAAACTCAAATTTACAACTCCTGAGTTTTATGGTGTTTTCTGTTTGTTATCTGGCAGTTCTCCAGGCTGCCCTTTTAGGACTGCAGGCAATACAATGCATTGGTTTGGAGCACAGTTTTGGAGACAGAGATGCTTGGGTTTGAGTTCTGAGTGACTCCATTTATCAGCTAAATGACTTTGGTCAAGTGACTTAACCTCTATGAGCATCAGTTTCCTCATTAGTAAAATGAGGGGAGGAGCACTAAACACAATAAACTGATAGGATATGTAAAGATTAAATGTGATACACAAAGCCCCTGGCACAGGGGAAGTGCTCAGTAAACAATAGCTACCAGGACTGGAATCTGAGTGTGGGTGTGAGGATTAAATGAGATAGTACTTTGGACAGTGCCTGACAGAGAAGTAGGTACTCAACAGTGTTTTGTAAATAAATGAGTGAGTGAATGAATGGACCTACTGTTAGCCTTTTATCGAAGAGTTGCTTCCTCTCCCTTTCACGATCTCGATGCCATTTTTGTAACAGATTCCCTGCCTCCCTTTGCTTTATTTTCCATTTCTTTCCACAGCCAAACAAAGCCTTTCTCTTTTTACCCCAGGACTCTTCGCTCTCTCTCTGTAACCTCCAGATCTGAAGGGTTGGTCCTTCTCTCTACTCTTTCAGTCATCACTGAAGATTCCCCCTCTCTTTTCTACAAGCTCTCACTTTCTAAAACCATTTTTCTCTGCATCACCTACCAGTGTGCACAACGCTGAGCCGGATCTCCCCTATCAGCCCATCAACATCAGGTGGGTTCTTCACCTGGCAGGTGTACGTCCCATTGTCATCAAACTGCAGCTTCCAGAGGAGGATGGAGGCATCGTACCTCTCAGGGTTCCCATCCCAGACCACCCGGTCCTTGAAACGCCCACTCATGGGTTTGAAGGGATCCAAGTGATAGTAGAAAACCTAGAGAGGAGAAATGCCGAAGGGCTTATTCGGTACCTGGGCAGGGAGGCTGAGATGGCAGGAGCATAAGAGAAACACCAGCAAGCCTGACTGCCCTGTCTGCAGCTCTCCTGCAAGGACCTCTTGCTTTCCCCTTCACTGGCTTCTCAGTTCTGACCGTCTCTTTCCCAAGAATTGTTTCCCAGCTCTACCCTGTGCTTGCTGCTAAGAGAAATACAAGGGCAAGGAGAAATGGACAGGCTTATTTTCCTAACCGAGAGCCCCCTACTTACAAACTGCTCAGGCCCCCCATCTTGAGGACGGAAATTCCAGGTCACTGTTAGAGCATCGCCCACAGGAGCAAAGCTGGAGAAAGTGCATTTTAACCGAACATCTGTTCCATTGACAGCCTCCAGCACACGGGGGGTGTAAATTTCCACAGCTGCTAATGGCCAAAAAACTACAATAAAAAATGAGGAAAGAAAGGTTAACAGAAGATGTGTATTAAAAGAATTTCCGCTGACACTACTAAAATAAAGTTCTGAGTAGGGCATTTAACAGAACTGTGATGCCCCAGCTCTTACTCAAACTCACTTCACCCAGAGTCTACCTACACCTAAGTCATGCAACTTTGACCCTCCCATGCCTTAATACCACACAGTGAGCCTTTACTTAATGCTCTCACTCTCTCCGATGCATGATACCCTAGCCTCAAGGTACCCACTTCAAAACTGCTGTAACAAACTACAAAAGTCAGCAAATAAAATTGAAAGCAGAAACAAAAAATCAAAACTAATCAGAACATGAATTAGACACATATTCAGATAAGCATTATGTATTATGTGTATAATGGTCCCCTAGCAGGTGAGTGTTCCAGAAAAGGTTCTTGTTATGTGAATTTTGTACTGTTTCTAGTCTTCTGCAGAAACTATTCATCAGTCTCAGAGAGCTCAGCTTGCCTGTACTGCCGGAACCTTTATACCACATGGCATTTTTTGACCATGATATTTACATATAGAATGTGCATGTTGGGAAAGTTTCAAAACCACAGTGGGTCTCTCTCCTTAACAGTCCTAGCTTTCCCAGTGCTGCCGAAAGTCCCAGACAAGACCCACACACAGAAATCCAAGTGCCCAGTCCTGCCTGCCGTGGGAGGATGAGAGCAGCCACAAAAAAAAATGGTGTGTAACCTGAGATTAGAAAGCCCTCTCTGTGCCCGACTCACTGGCAGCCGGAACACACCTAAACCTGTTTGTCCAAAAGCAGTTCCCCCCAAACAGCCCACCACTTCAGCTTCATTAAAGTCAAAACTATAACGAAATGCAACTGTGGCTCAGGCTTCAAAAAATGACTCCTGCAGCTTCTTAGACAATTAGCTTTATAGGGTCAAAGGCAGCGAAGGGGGAAATGCTCAGAGGAGCCCGCCAGCTCTTACCTGTGAGCTGTACGCCCAGGAGAAAAAGCGCAGCACGCGCAGGGCTCTTGCCATACATGAGGGAAACCCAGTCCCGGCCCCGGAGACCAGGCCGGGCAGACCAAGCGCTCCAGCACCCTGCTGAGGCCACTCCACGAGGAAAGCCCTGCGCTTTCCGGGGAGAGGAGTCAGTCCCTCACCTATGGGAATCCGAGCACCCGCGCCTGTGACTCATTGCTGCTCTGCTGGCGCAGTTCGCTGGAATGAAAGGTGGGGCCTCAGCGCCCAACGCCCTCCTCCCCGCCTTCCCTGCTTCCCTCCTGCCTTCTGCGCTACCAACACGTCTGCACAAAGTCCCAAGCTGCAGTTCTGTCTTCACTTTCTAGTTTGTCTGGACTCTGGCCTCTGGATGGCCTCAGACACAGCCAGAGGAGGTGGTACCAGTCTGAAACGGCCCAGGCAGCTTTGGGTCTGGCTCACACACACACTCTTTTTTCAAACAGGCTTTATGCTTGCCTGGGAAGTGAATGCTGGACCTGCCTGCGGTGATTCCACTTCCCAAAGCACCTCCCTGGGGCCACAGTAGCTTAGATGGCTTCCTAACTCCAGCACAATCCAAATTCCTCAGGACCCTCAGTGTTCAAGAAACCCTACAGTTTATACCCTGGATTTTAGCCAGATGTTACCACGAGGATCTCTATTCCTTTTCTGGCTTGTAGCCTTCCCTCAGACCTACCTAAAATAGACTGACCAAAACAAATATCAGTGTTTAATGACCCTTTACCTTTGAAGGATTTAAAGAGGAATCAGGACCACATCCCAGCTCATTCACCCTACCGTCTCAATAGTGTGCAAAGTGCTTTCTTGCTTGTTCGTTCCTCTACACAACACTCCCATGAAATGTTCCTATTTTACCAGTGAGGACATTAAGACCCCAGAGGAGGTAAGTGACTTGCACAGCCAATAGGTAGCAAAACTAGAACTTTCTTTTACTCTAAATTCTAGCGCTCCTTCCATAAAATAACAGCTAACGTGAACAGACAGAGGACTGTCACGGAAAAGGTTTGCATAATAACTTTATTGTACCTCAGATTTTATCTGTCATTTTTAGAGCAGCCATCTGTCTGAGAAATCTAAACAGTTGAGGACTGAGAGAGGGTGCCTCCTAGTCTGGGAAGAGGATGGGTAATTGTTATGGATTAACGAAGCAGCGTTGAAACAGCAGCAGGAGGATGAAGACTCCACGTGCTGTTAAGAAGTAGGCTGGACCAGGAATCTAACCCTGAACAGAAACAAACTGCCCTTATCCCTGGATTAGCGATCTAGAAACTCTTTAGTGATTCACAAAACCTCCTAGTGAAACCCTGGAACAAAGAAGTTTCCAGGAGAGGGAGGAAGGGGCGGGCTGACTAGAAAAAATAAAACATCGTCAGGAGGGAAGAAAAGAGAAAATTCCACGGAGAGAGGGGCAGAGGACAGAAGACAAAGAAAAACAAAAGAGGACAGAAAATCAGCAGAAGAAAGATGTCATGATGTGGAGCAAAACAGTAACCCACCACCCAAATCCGTCCCTGTTAGGACCGAGAAACCAGGGGCTACCCCCCTATGAAGGCAGGCAGGGCCGAGCATAAGAGGACTATGATGAGTGTTTCTGAGAGTGTTTGGCTCCTTTGTCAGCTTCTAGGTCAGAAATCAACTGAAAATCAGAATGCTGGGGAAACATTTAAAATGGTGATAGGATGAGATGGAGCTTTTCTGGTGTGGAGATCCAAAGAGTTCAGCCCCAGGAGCCTGAAAGGAAAGGAGTGAAGGAAACTTGATCCTCTTTGTTGGCTTTTAACTTGCTGCAGGGAAATGCAGCTCTGAAGAAAGGAGGTAGAGCCTGAGGTTTCCAAGTCAACCGCAAATTGCAAAATTTGGTGAGAGGTCGAGTTACCAAGGGGCTCAGGGATACGGTGAACAACAGCAGGAGAGGAATTGGGGCAGGAAGAACTGAACAAACTGCCTGTTGTCCGGAGCCGAAGACTCTCCCCCAGGTAGCCAGCCTCCCTGTGAGCCGGCTACCAGGCCTGCTCTGAGACTCCGCTGCTGCCCAGATCCCATTCCTCAACAGAGTTCAAGTTCCTGGCTTGGTGCCCAGCAACGCCCAATTCCTTCCAGTTAACAGGAGAGGCACCCAGTTCCCCTCCCTGGGTGGGGAGGGGAGAGGCCAAGGGCTGGACTTGTTAAGTAGAGAAAACACTAAGCAAAAAGAATGTCTGTCCCAAAAGAGTCCCCAGGATGCCCGTCAGCAGGACTTTTGATCAAAGCTGGAGGCATCTGGGTAAGGTCTGAGTTACAGTTAGTATCTGGGCAAAGGAGAGAAAAGAAAGAGGCATTCTGGAGATTAAAAGGAAGAAAAATGAAATTCTCAGAGACATCATTTTTTTCTAAATTTCCCAGAAAAAAATTTCTGATCATTAAAATTCATGGCATACTAATGGTTTTAAAAGCACCTCTTCTGTCCCAGTCCCTCTGTCCCACGTTTCGTAAAAATATTTCTAAAGAATACCTAGACCTTGGCCAGTGAGAAACTCACTGGGGGCTCAAGAGACAAAAAGGACAACTGGCCTGTATCAATATTTGTAAAGTTGTCTTAACTTCCTAGGCAAAAATGTTGTTTTTCACCGCAAGATGAAAATAGCATTCTCTGAAGCAAGGAAAACAAATAACTTAGCTCTTAAGGTGATTCAGATAAAGTTTTTACTTAAAAGTGTGGTCCATATGTCTTTCTTACTAGAAAAGCTTTATTAAGTTTTTGTTATGTTCTGGGCTAAACATACAGAGTAGACTAAGACATTTCTGCGGGGGGTGGGGCTGCGGAAATCAATCTAAAGAGGATTGGGAGGTGGAGTGTATATGTAAACAGATAATTACCGTATCTGTGACTTTTGAACCAGTCCTAAAAGGATGACTGGAGAGAAGAGAGGAGAAACAAATGCAGCTCCTCGTGGTAGGTCAGGAGGCTGGAGAGAGGCTGGGCCCAGGTGCTGAGGGGCCTCAGTCGCTCTTCTAAGGTGTATGGACTTGATCCTGACAAATATATCAGTTGGGAGTAGCTAATAGTGATCGGAGAAGAGAATTACTTTGGTATTTCCCAGGACCACAAAAAATGATAAGGGAAGGACATTAACTGCCACATACTCAACCAGATTTCTCATCAGGCCCCTGGCCTGGGAGCCAGAATGAAAGTATAAACTTAGTACCTGTTTTCAGAAGACTCAGGGACTCCCAGCCTTCCCTAACCACCAATTCCAATCTCTAGCGCCCTTTTTTTTTTTTTTTTGAGAACTTCCTCTGGTTTAGAGACCTTTTCAAAGATGAGAGGGAGATCAGGGTGTCAGAGTCCTAGATGAGAGGTGGGCTCTTGGCCCAAAGAATTGTGTTCCCTTTGGTCCCCCTCCTTGCCTCGTTTCCTAGAGGTAGTCCAGGGCAAGTCTGGATCTGAGACTGAGCTCCAATAGCTTAGAAGAACCATGGGCAGGATGCTCTCCGATCTCCCTGCCTCTTGGCAGCTTCTGTGAACACTTCTCCAGTAAAGCCTGAGGCTCCTTCCTTAATCATAGAGGAGAGGCATCACGATCTTATTAATCAGCCCATGGGAGAGATTCTGAAGTTTAACACTTCATATTCTAAAGCGAAGTTAGACAGATAAACATGGCCCTACTGCATAGACAGGGAGCTGTATTCAATGGCTTGTAGTAACCTGTAATGAAAAATAATGTATTTATCTTTCTGAATCACTATGCTGTACACCAGAAACTAACACAGCCTTGTAAATCAACTGTGCTTCAGTTTTTAAAAATGGGAAAAAAAGGTGGGGGGAGGAGAAGTTAAATGGATTTGTACAAGGCAGAGAGACACGGTGTCTTTAAAGATAAGCGTCCCCCAGGAGGATAAAGAGATTCCCCCCCCACCTTGGTAGATGTCTCTTTCACCATAAGCACCACATCTAAGTGCTGGATGAGAATTGACATTTATATAGTGTTTATTGATGAACACGGTATCTCTTGGTTACCATGACCAATTTTAATTCTTAGGAAATTGTTTCATTTCCTGAGAAAAGAAATCGCCACTTCATTTTTTCTACTAAATACCAGGAAGTGTGAGGCGAAGGCGCTGAAGTCCAACCTGCTTAGGTCCAAATCCAAGCTCGGCCACTTACTAGCTGTGTGGCCTGGGTAGTTGGTTGGTTCTCTGTGCCTCAGTTACCTCACATGTAAAATGAGAATAATAGCATCTGCCCCATAGGCTTGGAATAAGAAACAGGTGAAATGCTGTGTTTAAGTGAAGCCCTCTGCTCACTGCCCACAGAAGGCACTCGGTAAATTTAGTTGTTTGTTTGTGGTTATACTTAGTTAAGATATTGAAAACCGTTCCCATGGCTGTGTTGGGAGAAGATCTAGCAGTTTCTCTTTTTTTTTTCAATGTTTTAAAACTGAAGTATAGTCAGTTTACAATGTGTCCATTTCTGGTGTACAGCATAGTGTTTCAGTCATTCATGTACATACATATATTCATATTCTTTTTCATTATAGGTTGCTGCAAGATATTGATATAGTTTCCTGTGCTATACGGTAGAAACTTGTTTACCTACTTTATTCATAGTAGTTAGTATCTAGCAGTTTCTTATAAAGCTAAGTTTCACAGAAAGCTAACCACCTTAGCAATTCCTCTGCTAAATATTTATCCAAGACAAATGAAGTTATATATCCACAAAAAGACCCGCATGAGAGTATTTCTAGAAACTGTATTCGTAATAGTCCCAAACTGGAAACAACCCAGGGGTCCATCAACAGAAAAATGGATAAATACCATAGAATACTCATAGGATGGGATACGTCTCAGGAGTGAAAAGGAATAAACTACTGACACATACAACCACATGGATGAATCTCAAATGTATTATGTTGAACAAAATTAGCCACACTTAAAGTACTATTTACTCTTTGATTCCACTTACATGAAGTTCTAGACAGGCAAAACTAACCTTTGGTGGAAGAAATCATAACACTGCTTGCCCTTGTGGGAGAGGCAGAAGGGATTGACTGGAGGGCACGAAGGAGCTTCCCAGAGTGATGTTAATGTTCTGCATCTTGATATGGGTTTGAGTTACACAGGCTTATGCATTTGCCAAAGTTCTTTGAATGGTTTATGTGTTAAGTTGTATGTTTCATTGTATGCAAATTTTATTACAATATATACTTAATTCTGCTTTTGTTTGTCTTTTTTTTGTGTGGCGGGGAGGTAATTGTGTTTATTGATTGATTGATTGGAAGTACTGGGAATTGAACCCAGGACCTCGTGGGTACTAAGCACGCACTCTACCTCCCCCTCAATATATTCTTAAAAGGAATTATAAATAAATATTGAACTCTTATTAATGCTGAAGTATGTAGGGGGTTGTGTTGATGTCTGCATTTTTAAAATACATAAAATAAGATTAATGGATCTTAATGGTTGGGTGGATAAGGGATGAGAAGAGGAAAATTGATATGTGATAAAGCATGTATATAGTAAAATTGTTAATTGAAGAATCTAGGCAGGAAAAACATGTTTGAAATTTTTCATAATGTTGACAAAAATCTACTTCCTCCTTTACCATTTTCCTTGGCATTAAGTAAAGGACAACACCAAACAGTAATAAAATGTTTAAGGGTCATTATTTTCCATCATTCTAGTTTAGACATTCCTTAGAATACTAGTCATTTTTAACAAATGAAATTTACCATTAATTAAAAATTACCATTTATCAAGTGCTTGTTCTGTACCCAGCACCACAGTAGGCATGTCACAAATACTATTTCTGATCTCCGTAATTGCGAGATAAGCAGCAATCTTCAATTTATAGATGAGGAAATTGAGGGGCAGAGAGATTTATTCATTCTAATACCTATTGAGGGTGGTGAGAAAAGGGCAAAAAGAAGAATGAATGACCAGAGGTGAGACTGAAGATCTAATCAGAGGCGGGACCCTAAAGGCCCTAAATAAGGGCTAAGGAGTTTGGAATTTATCCTGAGGGCAATGGGAAGATATTGAAAACTTGTAAGTAGAAAGTGGCTGTATTAAGATCACTCAACTGCGATTTGGAGAAAGACAATGGAGAGGAATAAGACTGGAAGCAAAAAGCTGCTTATGGGAACAGTAATTCAGGCAGATGATTTGACCTGAAGTGAAACAATGGCAGAGGGAATGGAGAGAAGTTAAGGATTTGAGAGATGAAGGAGGTAGAATGGATGGAGATTGGTACATGATTGGAAGTGGAATTGTGGGAAAGTATTAGAAGATAATTGTCAAATTTTTAGCATAAGAAACTTGGTGGACAGTGGCTTCCTTTCTCTAAAATAGAGAGGATGAGGAGTTGTTGAATTTGATGTCCCTGGAGGACAGCCAAGCAGAGATGTTCAGTACAAAATGGGATAAATGGATCTGAGCTCCAAAGAGCTCTGGACTAGAGATGCCAGTTTGAGGTCTTCAGAAGGTAATTGTGTGACCATCGTAGAGTAAGAAAGGACAACCTATATTGTACATCAACTATACTTCTATTTTTTAAAAATAATTGCATCAAGCACTCAGTGAATTATAAAAGTAAGGAAGTGGAGAATAATCTGTTAGTTAATTAAAAGATGGAGTCTCCACATACACAAGTGTGCCAGGAAGGGTGGGAAAAAGCTTCATCTTTTCCAACACATTTGAATATTTTGCTCCATAAACGTCACTGAGATCATACACTTACCTTTAGAAACGGACCTAAGCTTCTTGGGGGAAGCTGACCTTGCAATTAGACTGCTTACAGAATAGCAGCAGGTGGAGGCTTACTAAGAAGCCTGCGGCAAGACCTGACTTGAAATCGGAATCAGCAGTTCTGTTCTCCTCTGGCCTCAGCATCAGCAACTTTCTGTCCAGAGTCCTTAGATGTATTGTAACTCTGCCTCTGACTCTTTACTCTTGCAGCAACCACCTCAGGGAGAAAGAGGGGTTGCAGATGCATTAAGTTTGTGATGATGTCACAAGCGGGAGAAGTATGGAATCTGTAACTGAAGCAATTGGAAGGAGTGGTCTGTTCCAAGAGATGAAGGTGGACAGGTAGAGAGCACAAAATCAGCTGACAGACTCGTAAGAACTGCAAGAAATCTGGGAGACCTGTTACACTGACATGCACCTCCTTGGTTAAGTTTATTTCTAGGTATTTTATTGTATTTTATTTTTGATGTGATTTTAAATGGGATTGTTTTTTAACTTTCTCTTTCCAGTATTTCATTATCAGTGTATAGAAATGCAACTGATTTCTGTATACTAACCTTATATCCTGCTAACTGGCTGAATTCATTTATTGGTTCTAATAGTTTTTGCGTGGGAGACTTTAGGATTCTCTACATAAAGTATCATGTCATCTGCAAATAGTGATAGTTTTACCTCTTCCTTTCCAATTTGGATACCTTTAATTTCTTTTTCTTGTCTGATTGTTGTGGCTGGGACTTCCAATACTATGTTAAATAGAAGCAATGAGAGTGGGCGTTCTTGTCTTATTCCTGAGTTTAGCAGGAAGGCTTCCATCTTTTCACTAGTATTTTGTTGGCTGTGAGTTTGTCATAAATGGCTTTTATTGTGTGGAGATATGTTCCCTCACTTTGATGAGTGTTATTAATGACCATATCTGTTTCAATAAACTATTAAAAATATTTGATAAGACTGTCACATCTGTCTTACGGTTTGCAATTCTCTTTGTTCCAGTGTTCATTAAACTGTAAGGTGTAGAAACTCCATCTTTTTTTAGTCTTATTTCTCTATCTCACACAATCCCAGTGACTGTGGTGGTATTTAGAGGTAAAATGGGCAAATGAAATGAATACCTCTGCTGTGAACTTTTTAGGCAAAGAAATTCTAAAAATTTTGTAACTAAAAACAAACTACAGGGAAGAGGATATAGCTTAGCGGTAGAGTGCGTGCTTAGCATGCACAAGGTCCTGTGTTCAATCCCCAGAACCTCAATTAAAATAAATAAATAAATCAACTCCCCCCCCCAACAAAAAAAAGCAAACTACAGTGTTGAATATGTGTATTGGCTTTATTCTACACTTTGATTCTTTTTTTTTTTAACATTTTTATTGAGTTATAGTCATTTTAAAATGTTGTGTCAAATTCCAGTGTAGACACAATTTTTCAGTTATACATGGACATATATATATTCATTGTCACATTTTTTTCGCTGTGAGCTACCACAAGTACCTTTGATTCTTAACATTACTCAGTCAGCTTCCACATTAATGACAGTTGACCATAGTTATTCCCAAATAAAAAGAAACCAACTCTTAAATAAAAATAAAAGTAAAACTACTATAAAATTAAAAAAAAAAATCCAGCAATTCCACTCCTGGGTATATATCTGGAGAAACTGAAATTTGTAAAGAGACATGCCCCACGATGTTCATAGCAGCACTATTTACAATAGCCAAGACATGGAAACAACCCAAGTGCCCATCAACAGATAATTGGCTTAAGAAGATGTGGTATATATACAATGGAATACTACTTTGCTATAAAAAAGAATGAAATAATGCTATTTACAGCAACATGGTTGGACCTAGGGATTATTATGCTTAGTGAAATAAGTCAGAGAAAGACAAATACTATATGACATCACTTATATGTGGAATCTAAAAAATAATACAAATGAATCTGTATATAAAAAAGAAACAGACTCACAGGCATAGAAAACAAACCTATGGTTACCAAAGGGAAAAGGGATGGGGAGGAAGACAAATTAGGAGTATGGGACTAACAGATACAAACTACTATATTTAAAATAGATAAGCAACAAGCTTTACTGTATAGCACAGGGAATTATACCCAATATCTTTTAATAACCTATAATAGAATATAATCTGAAAAAAAAATCTGAAGCACTATGCTGTACACCTGAAACTAACACAACATTGTAAATGAAATATACTTTGACTAAAAAAATGTTTATCAGCTTCTTGGAAAAGAATGCCCTGTCTCATTGATAAAACACAGTACTCAGCACACTGTAGGTGTTCAGTAAACACTGATGATTGAGTAAATTGATCTCAGGTTAGCAGAAACAAGAACTTTTAAGATAATGGTGAAAGCATAAATTTTGACTGAAAATTCTTTATCACAAAACCAAAGTCAAGTTGTTCTTTAACCAAAATCCACTACCATTTTGAGTTTTTCTCCTAATCTAGTTTATTTATTTGGTATTTTTATATAAATGATTTATAGTCATTTGTTTATAACAGCCAAACAGAATTTAACCATGCTATTAGTAATAAGAAACTGCAAATTAACCAAGATCTTTATGCTTATTACTCTCTATTATATCCTGAGAAGCAAAAATTCTTTGGAAGAAAATGTAATTTAGCAACAGACTTACTGAAAAAAGAGATCTGACCTTTCTCAAACTGTTTCTTTCCACTAACATTCTTCACTGCTCTCCACCCAATCATAGCCCTTCTTTCCTCATAGGGTGGGCATGGGTGACCATATAATTTATTGTCCAGACTAGGGCATTTTCAGATTGAAGGTGGCATTATTGATATTTACACTGGAAAAAGAGGCATGAACCAGGACTGTTTCAGGGATGTTGGGACATAGGGTCATCCTATTTTTAACTATCAGGCTCCCCATTTCCACATTTATGAAATGAGGGTGTTGGGCCACGTGACTTCTAAAGGTCCTTCCAGCCTTAAGCTTCGAAGAGTCTACTGTTCTGATTTAAAGTGCTTCATCCTCAAAACTCGGTCTGACTCAGAAAACCTCAGATGCCGCAAGGCCTCAGGACCGCTTTTTCCATCACAGGTCCATTGAACGCTGAGAAGCAAAGGTGCTGAGTTAGCTCAGGCATTTCAGCCTCTCTGCCCTCCACCTCCCCTCCATTTCCCAGGGAGGCCTGATGCCTGCAAGGGAACAAGCAGGTTGAACCAGTTGGCTTGGAAGCATTTCTGGGTGGAAAGGGCAACTGGCTACTTGTCCAGGCAAACAGGATCTGAGTCTCCTCCACTGAGTCAGAGCAAGAGAGAGAGAGCACTCCTGCTTAGCCCACTGGGGTTCAACCCCAGCGGAAGACAGCGAAGTCCCAGCAACGTTGCTGTTTTCTTCCAGTCTGTCCCCGTGTTACATGCCCTCTGAGTGTCAGTGTCTCCTGAGCTACACTAGCAGTAACCAGAGGCTTTCAGAGAAAGACAGGGTACAAATGATCATTTAAAGTTGTCACCCTGAATGCAAGCTCTTACTCTAATGACGCTGACGTTATTCTAAATGTTTCTCAAATGACTCTTCTGGAACTGCCTTAGCAGCCTGAACCAGTTTTGTTTTGTTTTGTTTTGTTTTGTTTTGTTTTGTTTTGAGATCCTTAATGATGGCAAATCTTCATGCATTTGAGAGCTAGTGTGATTTTCGGACACATCTAAAAGTCACATAGATCAAATCCAAAAAATGTGGGGAAATGAGTAACCAAATGGCACTGATTATAAAATCAGAAGAATTATGGTCCTGTGAAGTTCATGTTCCTTAAGGATCCTTTAAAAGACAAAAAAATTAAAGGAACTATTTTGTGCATAACTATGATGAGGGAATAGTCCCTTCTAGACTCCACTACTTAAAGATCGCTCCCATTGAGCTGAACGTGGACACTAAGGGGCTCTTTTCATGGAATAAGGCTTTTCATAATCCGACCACAACTATCCAGCCCCACTTCCCCATTTTCCAGGCTCCTTGAAACTTATTCTTAACCATGTCAAAATAGATCATATGCTTGTTCTTACGTTCACGTGTGTGTGTGTATGCTATTCTGTCTACTTTGTCCACCTGATGAACTCTTATTTGCCTTTCAAATTTAGGCTCACATTCTATGAAGGCTTCCCTGACCCCTGGAGCCAGAGTTAATAGTTCCTTACACCTTGTGACACCTTTATTATGGCCCTTGCTGCCCTTTGCCATCATTACTTGTTTACACATCTGTCTTCACTCTAGACTGAATCCCTTGAGGGCAGGATCCAGGTCTTTTCATCTCTGTATCCTCAGCACCTAAAACTGCTAGGCACATGGTAGAGGCTCAAAGTGCACTTGCTTAGTGACTGACTGCACACCTACCTGGTAGGCTCCTGTGTGCCCCGCCTCAGTGAAGCTATGCAGTCTGGAGCGCCCTCTGGTGGAACTCAACGCTCCAAGGGTGAAACCCTAATACTGAGTCTCAGCTTTAACTTTGCTTATTTTTGTATTGAAGAGAAGATCATAATTGAAAACTTTATACTGAATAAGAGTTCTCCACCTTCCACTGTTTTCAGCCTCGAAGCCATCGTGAAATGAGAGGAGCAAATATAATCTATAATAGATTCTACCTGAATATGTATAATGTAAAATTAAATAATAATTTGAAAGATGTGTGACCTACTTTTATTCATTTATTCTAGCTCTTAATTATTGAATGAATGAATCAACCTAGGAGTCTAAAACCTAGAATTTAGAATGGACTCATTCATTCATTTATTTAATAAGTAATGATTTGATTAAATAAGAAAACTGAAGCTAAACACTTAAAGGGTACCTGATATATGCCCCAAACTGTGCCAACAAAATAGTAGAAGATGCCATAGTAGGCTTCAAGGAATTCACAGATAGTGAGTACTAGAACCTTCCATCTGCAAAGCTCTTTGCAAAGCATTTGAACACACTGTATCATTTAATTCTTACTATTTTTTACAGATGAAGAAAATGAGGACGACAGATATGAAGTGATTTGCACAGCGCTCCAGCTCACTCCTACTACAAAGTAAATGCTAGAACTGGGGTCCATTCTGGGGATTCTGAATTTAAATTCAAAGCTGTTCCCATGGGTTCTCACAAAGCCCCACAGAATTAAAGGCAATTTTTTTTTAGCTTTTTCCTATAAAGAGTTTCGAACATATACAAAAATATACAAAATGGTGTAATGAACCCTCAGTACCTATCACCCAGCCTTTTCCCATTTATACCTCCACCTACCCATCCAATATTATTTTGAACAAATTGAAGAAATCACACCATTTCACCCATAATGTCAATGTTATTATCCAAGCTAAAAAGAATTAACATTTCCTTTCAAATACCCAGTGTTAAAATTTCCAGTTATCTCATAAATGTTATAAAATATTTTTACAGCTGACATAGTTGAATTATGTTTCCAAAATTTGCAGTTGGTCCATATGTTTCTTAAGTCTCTTTTGATCTATAAGTCCCCTTTATCTCTTTTTTATTTCCTTGCAATTTACATTTAAAGAGACTGGGTCTTTTGTCTCTAGAGTTTTCCACTGTCTGGATTTTTTGCCTGCATTATCACCATGCTGTGTAGTATGTTCCTCTGTGTTTCCTATGAATCAGTATCGCATTTAGAACAATAGTTCTCAGTCTTTAGTGGGCATCAGAGTCTTCTGAACGGCTTGTTGAAACTGATTGCTGGACCCCACCTTCAGAGTTTCTGTTTCTGATCTGAGGCAAGTCCTGTAATTTTGCACTCCTAACAAGCTGTTAGGAGATACTGATCACACCTGAGCGTCATGATGCAGGCTTGACTGAGGCTCAGTCAGATTCAAGGTTGCTTTTTTGTAAGCAAGTCTACCTCACAGGTGGTACCGTGTTCTTCCTTCAAGAAGTACATAATGTGTGGTTGTCTTTTCTGCTGATGTTAGCAGTCTTTGATGCCCAGCGCCTAGAACCATTTACTCAGATTTCACTGTGAACCATTCTGTTCTGTGATCTCTAGGATTGCTTGTTATACAGTATATTAGAAGGTCATTGTAGGTAGCATCAAGGTAATTCCTTACATGAGAGGCTTTTTGACACAAGTGACAAGATGTTCCAGTCTCATCTTATACACTTCTTACCCTCAGCCTGAATCATCCACAATTCGTCAAGTGTGCTTGATTACTTTTTTGTTTGTTTGTTTTTTCTTTTTGGGGGGAGGTAACTAGGTTTGTTTATTTATTTGTTTTCTGATGGAGGTACTAACAAATGATCCCAGGACCTTGTACGTGCTAAGCAGGCACTCTATCACTGAGCTATACCTCCCCCCACCATCCTTGATTACTTTTAATGGGAAATAGTATTTGAGGCTTAAAATCTGGGCATTAAGGGTGCTTGTTGCTAATGGATTGGTAAACTATTTTTCAATTATGTATTGTTTTATGTTGTATAGGTTTATTAGCTCTTCCATTAAAATGAGTAATTTAAAGTTAAATATGCAAGCTCAGATCTGAATCTACTCTTTATACGATCAACTGCCAGTTAGTCAAACTTCACAGATAAATGCATATAAGCGAGAAAGGAAATAGAGATACCAGATTTGGGGTTAAACATGACAGGCTGAACACGCATGTTCTTTATCTGCTTTATCGCCTGAAACCCTACTAAAATGGCATATACCCACAAAAGACAAGGAGAGTATGAAGCTAACAGCAGATAGGAAATGGAACTAACATTTAGAAGCTGAAAAACGAGTGAATGCTTGCAAATGACTTACCATGCCAGAAAAAGCTGAATTCTTCCAGAATACTGAAGAAATAAAATACTGCTTAACTCAGTCATTCAGGCCAACATAACCTCAATACAAAAAGCAAATGAGGACACTATAACACATTTTAAGCCTATTTCGCTAATGAAAATTGAGGCAAAAATCCTAAATAAAATATTAGCATGTTGAATTCAACCAAGTTAGGAAGAAAAAAAAAAAAAGAAGAAAAAGAAACACACTACTACCAAATAGGATTTACTCAGTTATACAACGATGGTTTAATATTGGAAAATCTATAAATGTAATTCACCACATACACAGATGAAGAGAAAAACCATGTGAACATCTCAATAGAAGCAGAAAAAGAATAGAAACAGAAAAAATTAAAAATCCCATGCCTATTCAGGATAAAAACCCTTCATAGATAAATTGGAACTAGAAGGGAATTCCTTAACCTGATAAACAGTAACTATTAAAATCCTACAGTAAATATTATCCTAAATGGGGAAATAGCAGATTTACTTCCAAATTAATAACTGAGAAGACTGTCCCATGTCCCCACTTCTAGATGGTGTTGTATCAGACAGAGATGCTGTCCAGTGCAGCACAAAAAGAAAAACAGATTAGAGGCTTACAGAACAAAAAAGAGGAACTAAAGCTGTAACTGGAGCCCAGTCTTTTTGGAGACCCTCTGAGGAACCATGTGGATGGCGCTTCAGAATGAATCCTCTGACTGACAGAAGGCAGGGGCATGATCCACTCACTCCTCTCCCATTAGCAGAGGGCTGCCTATGGGAATATCCACTCCCTACCCTCTCCTGCTGGTTTGGAATTGTGCCCGCCTGCAAACTGAGGCAGAAAAAGCTGCATGTGTCCTAGCAGCAGGCTTTGGTGTGGGATGGCCTCGGTGTGCATCAAAAGTGACCGTGTGGCTGCAGCAAAAGTCATGGATGGACCATGGGGACATGGCAACAGCATTAAGGTTTCATGCAGAAGAGTGAAAACCTAATGGGCTGGGAGAGGCTGTGACAAATAAGGAAAATGTTCAAACTTTTCCTCTTGATTCTTGAGGGAGAGGTGTCAGGCTTCCTGTGTCAAGAGATTGAGGATTTCGGGTGATCTCTTCACTGTGGAATTCCAAATGGCACAAGGGGAAAGGGGCTGAGAGAGGAACAGAGGGGTAGGGCGGAAGGTAGAGGAGTCTTGGGCTAAGAGCATGAGGCAGGGTAAGTGGCCTAAGGAAAACTCTAGAGCTAAGAGTCTTGGGAGGAATTGACAGATCTCAAGGTTCTACTTCAGGCATAAATTTACCTGGCGCCAGAACCGAGTGATAAACTTGGTCCCCTCCAAGTGGTACTTTGTCACGAGTGGAATAACATCTTCACCTCAGGGTGTGTTGAGCGATGAGAAGAACCCAGCAAAGCCTCCAGTGTGACTAAGGTAACCGAGCAGGACCTACGGGACCTTCCTGGGACAGACCACGCTTATGTCCTCTGTCAGCCTTCTGATGGTAGAAAAACTTTAGCATCCTAGGCCTTCCCCAAGTTCCAAAGAATACATTTAATCAGAGAAGTGAGAAAATGCAGAAACAAAGGAAAATAGTCAAGCAAGTCAAAAGAATGATAGTTTAGCCATTAAACAAAGTCAAGGACCTTTCATTTCTCCTCAAGAGCTATAGGTAATATTCTGAGCTATATCCGTTGAGCTGTTTTGCAGAAAATGAAACCCCCAGGAGGTGGAAGAAATTAACTGTATGCTGACCACAAAGAGGTAGACCCTAGACCGGTTGGAACCAGAAGGTTGAAGATGTTTACTCCTGACTAACTTACCACCAACCAATCAGAAGAATGTCCACAAGCTTATCATACACCTCACAACCCCCTTCCGCACCTTGTCTTTGAAAGCCTTACCCTGAAAGCCACCAGAGACTTTGGATCTTTTAAGCACTAGTTGCCTGGACTCTGCTTGGCTCCCTGCAGTAAATGCTGCACTTTCCTTCACCACAACCTGATGTCAGTAGATTGGCTTTACTGCATGCAGGCCAGCAGACCCAAGTTTGGTTCAGTAACACTGAGACCTTTGTTACACACAGCCACCTACCCATTCCTTCAGCGAAGTGCTGGAATATTTTACAGGGCCTGGTGGTCTAGAAGGAGGAAGACAAGTAAATGACAGTTATAACAGGTGCTGTGTTGACGAGTGTCGCCTAACCTAACCTCGCGTTTGGAGTTTAGGGCAGGCTTCCTGGAGGATGATGCAGCTAGTTGAAACTTGAAGCCTGAATATGAATTGACCTAGATGAGGATGGATGTTCTAGGCAGAAAAACCAAGTGTATGTAGAGGCTTGGAAGGAAGAAAAAGAAAAAGCATGGAGTGGTTAGGCATCTACTAGTAACTGAGTATAGTGAGAGTCTGAGAGTGGAGGAGGAAGAAACAGAAGGCTGGATAAAGCTGGAAAGAGGGGGAGAGTGGAGCTCAGTGGTAGAGTGCATGCACAAAGTCCAGGGTTCAATTCCCAGCACCTCCATTTAAAAAAAGAAAAATAGATAAAGCTGGAAAGAGAATTCAGGACAAGACTCCTTCCCCACCTCCACCACCAACTCCAGGTTTTATAATTATCCTGAGAGTGATGGGGGAGTGTTTCAATCTTCAAGCAGTGACGTGACAAAGTCATTTTTTGGTGTGTTTTAACTTCACTCTCACTGTCATGGAAAACGGATTGGTAGAGCCAAGCATGGAGGCAAAAAAGACCACCATTGCAATAGTTAAGTGAGGATTCAAAGAATTCATCCAATCCTCTTCCTCTTGTGCATCCTGAGGAGATGTCTAGGCTAGCAGTAAAATGAGGCCACTGCATGACACCAAAAACATAGGCAACAAAAGTAAAAAATCGATACATTGGACTATATCAAAATTTAAAATTGTGCATCAACTTTCACAATCAACAGAGTGAGAAGGCAACCAAAAGAATGGGAGAAAATATTTGCAAGTCATATATCTGATAAGGGGTTAACATCTGGAATATATAAAGAACTGCAACTTTTCAAAAAAGCCCAATTAAAAAATGAGCAAAGGACTTGAATGGACATTTCTCCAAGAAGATATAAAATGGCCAACAAGCATCACTAACTATCAGGGAAATGTAAATCCAAACTACAGTGAGATACCAACTCACGCCCATTAGGATGTTTACTATCAAAAGAATAGGGAGCAAACAAGTGTTGATGAAGATGTGGAGAAACTGGAACCTTGTGCACCATTGGTGAAATGTAAAATGGTGCAGCTACTGTGGGAAACAGTATACGAGTTCCTCAAAAAATTAAACATAGTGTTACTATATGATCCAGCAATTCCAATGCTAGATATATAAAAAGAATTTCAAGCAGAGTCTTGAAGAGGTATTTGTACACCCATGTTCATAGCAGTATTATTCATAGTAGCCAAAATGTAGGAGCAACCCAAGAGTTTATCAACAGATGAAGAGATGAACAAAATATGATATATACATACAATAAAATATTATTCAGTCTTAATCTTAAGGGCAATGTGCTAAGTGAGATGAGCTAGTCACAAAAAGGCAAATATTATGATTCCACTCATATGAGGTACCTGGAGTAGTCAGATTCATAGAGACGGAAAGTAGAATTGTTGTTGTTGGCGGGGAGGGAGAAATGGGGAGTTGTTGCTTCATGAATATAGAGTTTCCATTTTGCAAGATGAAAAGAGAGATTGGCTACACAATATCAATGTACTTAACACCACTGAACTATTCACTTAAAAGTGGTTAAGATGGTAAATTTTATGTTATGTGTATTTCACCACAATTTTTAGAAAAAAATCAATTCTCAAAAAAGGCAAAACAGAACAAAACAATGAGGCCACTGTTTGGGGACTGCAAGTTTGCTAGAACCTGAGAGGAGATAGGAACCATTGGGAAGCCAGAGCGGAGAAGAGTGGGCTTCTGGGCTGGTCAGGTGGCTCTGGTGCAGGTTGAATGAGGGCGAAGTTCAAAGGAGTGGAGACATCTCATACCAAGCATTTCTATGCCCATACTGCTGATTTCCTAGTCAACTGCTGCCTCCTCCTGTTCATTCTGAGAGGGAACTAGAGACGAGGTTCTGTGACCCCAGGATGGAGGGAAGCTCTTGAGTAGTAATTCTCCACTGAGATCACGCTGTTCTCTAGAGGCTATTTTGGAAACGTGTAAGGTTGTTTGTGCAGGATGCCCGTGGTGTATCATCAACCAAATGCTGGCATCTTGCAATGCACAGAATAAGCCAGCACAACAAAGAACTGCCCTGTATCCCACATGACTTTCAAATGGCCCAAGGGACATTTAGGGACATAGCAGTTGGCAGAACCTGCATCTCACTTCCTTGGCCTGGTAGTAAGAGCTATTGTATTAGGAAAAGCCAGAGAAGCCCTTGAAACTTTCCATGACTCCCAGCCAAGATTATAAATAAAAAACAATATTGCATTGTAAAGGGAATGGTAGAGATTAGGGTCACTTGGAAAGACAAAGAATCCTGAAAGGTTGCAAGAATAGTGATTCTATCACATCCTCACTTAATTCATTAATCTGGCTTTTGCAAAGCAATGAGAAATCATTGTACATGAGAGTGAGCTGCTGAAAACCTGACCAAGTAGTAGCCCTAATTGCAGCAGCTGCCAAATGTAACATCTTTGCTCAGCGTTCACACTCAGACGGCAGACAATACATTTTCCTGGTCTTGCCTGGGGCTACGTTGACCTGTCCACTCTCTGTCATAACAGAGTCCGGAGGGACCTGGGCAATCTGGAAATTCTTCAGAACATTATATTGGCCCACTCTATCAATAACATTATGCTAACCACTCAGACGAGTAAGAAATGGCAAATATTTCGAGGTCTTGGGAAATGGGAGATAAACCCTAGGAAGATTCGGGGTCCTGGCACCTAAGTGACCTTTTGAGCAGTCCGGGGTCTTGGGCCAGCCGGATCATTGTTTCCAAAGCAGGGGACATGTTACTGCCCCTTGCACTGCCCCACTGTGAAGAAGGAAGAAACACAATGCCTCTTATGTTTTGGAGGAGTGTTTTCCAAACCTAATTATTTTCCATGGAACATGGTACTCTTCCAGCTTTGAGTGGAGCCCAGAGCCGTACAGGGCTCTGCAGAAGGTCCAGGTTGCAGTGCAAGGAGCTGTATTTTGGCACATCTGTTGGTAATTATAAGTATCTGTGATGGGAAAAGAGGCCTCTTGGTGTTTACGGCAAGTTCTAGCAAGAGAATCAGTGTTGACACGTAGGATTCTGGAGCAAGACCATTCCATCTGCAGCAGAGAATCGTATACCACAGGGAAAGCAGCTCCTGGCATGCTGCTAGAGTAGGCATGCTGGTAGAGTGACTGACTGTGAGGCTCGACCATTAAACCAGACCTTCCCGGTGTAAGTTAAGCACTGTCAGATCCACCAGCTGTAAAGTTGGGTGGGTACAGCAACAATCCATCACAATATGGAAGGAATACAATCTGGCTCAGGCATGAGTAGTGCCAGAGGATGCGAGCTACAGGAGGACCTGGCCCACATGCCTATGTCATCCACTGCTGCTCCAATACCCCCCCCCCAGCTCAACCTGTGGCTGCACCATCTCCTGGGAACAGCTGTTAGTGGAGAATAAAGCCTGAGCTTTGTTGACAGATGTCAGTTCAGGATGTGGATGCAAGCCAAATGGATTGCTGAAGACCTGCAAGCCCACTCAGCAGTGGCCTTGAGAGCCAGTAGTGAGGGGAAATCCTCCCAAAGGGCAGAGCTTCTGGCACTGCACCTGGTCATCCACTTTATGTGGAAAGAGACGTAGCCTGGTTTTAGAATATACAGAGATTCATGGACAATGATGGATGGCTTAATTTATTGATCAAGGGCTTTGAATGAGTAAGATTAGAAGATTGGGGGCAAGGAAGTATGGAGAAGAGGCATGCGTATGGACCCATGGGCTTCATTATAAAGTGAGTAGATCTTTGTGTCATATGCTAACACCCACTAGAGAATATCCATCATGGAGGAGGCATTACAACACAAAGTAGAAGAACATGACATGGCCAGCTAAGGTCAAATAGCCTCTGTCCTCAGCCATCCCAACACGGACAATGGGGTTATGAATGTAGTAACTATGATGGCAGTGGTGGAGGCTATAACTGGGGACAACAGTATGGGCTCCCACTCCCCATGGCTGATCTAGCTACTTCTGCTCCCAAAACAGGGTCCAATGCTGAGCCTGTGATTTGTGACCATCTCTGGAGAAAACCAACCAGCTACTTCCTGGCAGGTTGATTATATTGTGGACCCCTTCCAAACCAAACCTGGAAAGGGCTCAATTCATTTGATAGAAGTTGGTACATATTCCAGGTACAGGTTTGACTTTCTTGCCTGCATTGCCTCAGCCAGCCCTCCTATCCAAGAGTCCACGTGTTGTCTGATCTATAAGCATTGGATCTTGCAGCATCACAGTGGACCATGGGACCCAGTTTATAACAAAGGTATACAGACATATGACAATGGGATCCACTGGTCCTAGCATATACCACACCATCCTGAAGGCGCCAGCCAATGGATCCGTGGAACAGCCTTTTGAAGATACAGCTAAGTATCAACTTAGGACACCCAGGGGCACTATTCTTCAAGATGTGACATACATTTTAAATCGGTGACTATGACATGGTACTGTGTCCCCAAGATGTAGAATACATGCATCCAGGCACTAAGGGTTGGAAATAGAAGTATCCATGCTTACCATACTCCCAGTGGACCATTTAGGAAATTTGTGTTTCCTGTCCCCATAACTCTGAGTTTCTAGAGGCCATGGTTTCCAGAAGCAGGATGCTTCCACCATAGTACACAGCAAAAGTCCTGTTAAACTAAGCTACACATGCTGCCTGCCACTGCCAAGAGATCAGTGGCAAAAAATGATTCACTTCCCAGAAGAATGAATCTCTCATCAGCATCAGGAGGAGTCAGGGCTGTGGGGAGCAGGGAGAATACGCGTAGAACCCGAGGGTTCACAGCCTGCGAAGAAAGTCAGACCTATTCCTGGAATACGTACCAGTTTCTATGCCATGCCGACCAGGGGCTCAGGCTCCTCAAGCTGAAGTACTAGCTGAGGCTGGCAGCAATCCAGAATGAGTAATGAACGAGAGAGCAAGGCTATCACGGGGGGCCCCCAGAACAGCCGTGTAGTGGGACCATAATGTGTCCCACTAACTTTCCTCTTATAAGCTTCTCCAGGAAAAGGGATCAACCAGAGTCCTGAAAAGGCTGTTTGGAGGATGGGGTGAAAGTATGATACAGCAAGTAGATCCAAGCAGTGTAAGGGGTGATCTGTGTGGATGCTGCATGGTGCTGCCCGGGTTCCCCACTGAGGACGGCTCGCTCCCCCAGCTGCTGGGACTGCATCCCCTGAGAGCTCACAGCTGAGCCCTTTTACAGGCATTGTCCTCAGCGGAAGCAGTAGCAGCAACACCCAAGTTCATGCCTTCTCTCTGGGAACAGCTCACATGAAAAAGTAGACTATTGCCCTGTGGCGCCCATCCGGGACCACTCTGACAGGTCATCCTGGCCCAGGAACTCCCCATGGGATTGGCTGCAGTCTCGGTGTAGATCACCTTCTCCCTCTGCCAATCCTGCTTCCTTCCCTTACAGGTGCTTTTCCTGAGCTCCCTTCGTGAGCCACCTGCATGCAAATCTCCATCACTAAGTTAGTTTCCCGAGAAGCCGAATGATGACAATGCACATTTGGAGATAAGAAGGTAACCACCAGAAAAAAGCAGTTTACACAGTTAGAACTGGTTTTCTCTGGGAAGTGGAAAAGGACTGAGGCAGGAGACTGCTGTTATGTACCCTCTGCATTCTTCATTGTTTCTAACATGTGCGTGTATTACTCCCGTAATTAATTTTTTTCATTTAAAAATATAAAATTTTTAAAGAATCTGATACTGTTGTCCTCCTGTTTTAAACCCTTCAATCACTTCCTGTTGCCCATAGAATAATCCTTAAGAATCTTTAACAAGGCTTGCAAATCCCTCCCCACCTGGCCCCTGCTGAGTTTCATGTCCCATTTCTTCCCACTCCTTCTCATTCCCCGTTTACTTGCCTTTCTGAACTTCCAGTTTCTTGAATGGGCCTCTCTTTCTCGTGTCCAGGCTCCCAACATGCTGCTCCCTCTGTCTGGAATATTTTACTTGTCCTGCCCTCCACCTGGTACACTCCTATCCATTTATCAGGTTTCAGCTTAAATGTCACCTTCTCAGGGACACCTTGCCTACCCCTGGACTATATTAGGCCCTCTCTTTTATCACTCCCACAGCCTCTGTATTTCTTCTTTCTCAGCATCAATCTCCTGAAATAATCAACGTAATGTCCACATTGCCTTCCATCCTCCACAAGGACACTCTCTCTTGTGACTGCTGTATTACTAACACCCAGCCCATACTACAGCACAGCAGACATCAAATATTTACTACATCAGTGAATTTCACCAAAACAAAAAAAGCAGTTTACGAAGTTAGAAGTGGTTTTCTCTGGGTCCCAGCTGTTTTCGAGGGCCCCAGCTCTGCAATCTGCGACAACTTAGATAACCTGTCTGAGCCTCAGTTTGCTCAAGTATAAAATGGGGATGAAAATAGTACCTACCTTAGAGGGTTGTTTTGAGGATTAAGTGAGATCTATTGGTAAAGCCCTTAGCATGGTGCCGGGCATAAAGCAGGCATTTGATCGATGCATGCTCAAAAATTAAGAAAGGCTGTATCCATTTACACTCACATCAGCCGATTCTGAGAACTCACTCTTTCCCATTTCCAACATTGAATATTGTGTTTTTAAATCTTTTTACAAACACTATAGGCCAAAAAAAATGGCATCTCATGGTTTTATGTCAACATGCATTTCTGAGCCAACAGCTTTTGCTAATAAAATGGCTGCACCTTGCTGCCTCAAGCCAGGTACACCAGAAAGAAAGCAACTCATTGGTGAGCCTCTTTCTTCCTGCCACAGTTTGTTTGGTGGGGAGAGGATATCCGAGAAGAGGGCCCCCAATGTGGGGGCTGCATTGTGCCAGGCCCAGGCAGCCTAATTGCAGGTATTTTTCACAACACCTTCAGGTTTTGCCAGGCCTCTTGCTCACCCAATGGGAGGACGTGGGGCTCCGCTCTCCCCAGCCAACCCAGGTGGCTGCCTCTGCCTCGAACGTCTCCCAGTGACGTAGAACCCTGCAGGCCCAGAGGCCCCTCCACACTTCCTGTGTGGGGTTCAGAAACCCGCCTCCCCTCCCAGCCTTAAGCGCCTGTTTCAGAAAATGGTGAGTCTCCCTCTTACAAACTCCACTTTCTCATCCCAGCTTTGGAAGCAATGGCCCCAGGGTCCTCATCCCCAGCGGGGATTTTGAATAAGTTCTCTGGTTTCTGTTTCAGAAGCTATAAGCCAACCGGCCTCCGCCATCTTAGGTAGCGTACGTGTCCGGTGAGGGAAAGATGCCGTCGGGGAATCTCTGGAGAGTTCTGGGACTCTGCCTCTTATCAGGTAAGGAGGATGGAATGAAAAAGGTGTTTCTGCAGACCACGGAAGGCTCACAGCCTCACCTGGTGCTGCCCAGTGATACCCAGGAGCCTCATTTACCAGAAAATGTAAGGAAGTGTTTGAGCAGTGTTATGGAGGCAGCTAGGTCTGGGGACTAATGAGAAAGATGTGAGCCCGGGAGACCTTTCAGAGAACAGCCGAGGAAAAGCACTTGGGATGATCGTATCTACTGAAAAAGCAAGGAGGTCTTTGTGGCTCTGGGAACAAGTTCGTTCTGTCAGTGAACGACCCAGCCCTTAAGAACTAACACAAGAGAGACAGAAAAGTAATCTTCACCCTTTGTTATGAGGAGACTAGTTAGTTGAACCCAAACTCTGCACAGGGTATGTAGCAAGCTTAGTACCTGAGACAATGAAACACCTCATAATTTCCAGTCCTTTTCAGTTGATCAAGAGCTTTCAGTTAGTTCAGTCCTTTTTGAAGCAAGGTGGAATATGAACAGATAAATAACCAAGAGCATTTCCATATCTCATATCAGATAAATAAGATTTTTTTTTAAGGTTGCCATTTATTGAGTGCCTGGTACCATGTTAAAAAGTCTTTACACGTGTCGGCTAATTTAACCAAAACCTCCGCCTTGGAAGACGAACGTTATCTGTAGCCCTTATTTTACAAAGAAACTGTAACTTAAAGAAGTTAAATACTTATTCAAAACCAGACAGTTAGTAAGCGCCAAAGCTGATCTGGGAAATCAGGACTGCCCATAGGCCTGTGCTCTTAATGACTGCACGGCCTGAGGCAGAATGGGTCACAACGCTTCTATTTCAGAGACCGAGAAAATACTGTCATAGCCTGGGCTCCCTTCTCAGAGGCACAGCCATGATGTCTCCACTTCCTGCTTCAGCTTGGGTTTCTCAAGCTTGAACATGCACACGAATCACCAGGGGACCTTGTTAAACTGTAGCTTCTGCTTCAGTAGATCTGGAGTGGGACCTGCAATTCTGCGTTGTCTAACGAGCTCTCAGGCTTATTAGTCGGCTTCTGGCCCAAGGAACACATTTGGAGTGTCAAGGAGCAGAGTGTGACCCCTTCAGGGAGTTGTCAGGCATTGCCTTTGAGGTTGATAGTATAACTTATGCTTGGCCTAAAGAGAGAGAGGGAGAGCCAAGCACCCCGAGAGACTGGGCATCATGAGAATGTGGCCAGTCTGCTCTGGTTATAGGGGGAGGTGCAGAGTTGGGGGGGTCTCACCCAGTATAGAAGACGTTGATAAAAGAGATGTACACAAAACTTTCAGGCAATGTCCAGTTGGCCATTGTAAAGAATCCAAATTGGGGGTGGGAGTATAACTCAGTGGTAGAGTGTGTGCTTAGTATGCACGAGGCCCTGGACTCCATCACTAGTATCTCCACCAAAAAAAACAAAAACAAAAACCGAATCCAATTATTGCTGGGTGAGGGCATTCTGGAGGGCCCAGTGGAAACGTGATCATTCTCTAAGTAAATGAATAATCAAAGTTTCAAATATTTCCATCTCTGTCTCAAGCAGAAAACAAATGGAAAAACTGAACCATCAGACAAGCGGGAGTCAGAGACGAAACAAGAATCTCAAATGTGTACCTAACCAAAAGCTTGTTTTTCTCCCTCAGTCAGAGATTTATTTTCAAAATGGAGGCTTGGGTATAAAATTGTTTCACTATTTCTCTAGTCTCCCAAAAAGCAGTCCTAACTTTTTCTAACTTCTGTTTGTCAAATGTTGTGTGTTTGTGTTTAATCCTAGATGCTTCCTTGTCTTGTTTCGTCCCAAATTGACCAGGAACCCCTGGTCAATATCCAGCAGTCAGTGTCACTTATCTGGGGTGTAGGAAGGACTGTGATCTCGGGGTGGTTGAGAAGGACCTTAGATGCTCAGAAATGGTCAGACTAGACCCTAGAACTTTTTCTACTTGGAACCTCAGGCACTCACAACATTTACTAACTTGTTTTTCTTATTTATTTCCTAGTTGGCACTTGGGGGCAAGAAGGTAAGATATGCTTTTTTCCCTTGTAATGAAATCCGCCCAGCATGCTTTGTACATATGAGTGGAGCTTTTGCTAGACCTCCCACAGAGCTTCCACTGAGACCAATAAAAGGGGCTTCTATCATCTTCACCTTGGCGTTTTCCTCATAAATCTAGAGATTTCTAGCCAAGAAGAGGAAAGCCACAAAGATCCTAGGAAATAATGAGTCTTAACGATTCAAAAGAAAAAATTTGAGACAATTAAGTTGAAAGTACCAACAGTTTTCATTTGTTTGCATTTTATATTTGATGTGAAATTTTGTAGAACGTTTGTGGCTTGAATGCATGCCTAGAGATGCACTGAATAAGCCTCTGGGGCAGCATTTGGGTGCATATTCAGAATCACATGTCAGAATACTCTGAAACTGTGTGTGTGCATGTGTGTTCATATGTGCACATGCATATGAGTGTGCCTGGCCTGGACTTACTTTCTCAATCACAGTGGAGAGTTAGGAATGTCCAAATATTGGAAGCCTTTCTATTCAATCAGCCCTTCCAAACTGAGTGGACCAGGTTTGTGTTTAAAGGCAGCCACTGGGCCAGTCTCCATCCCATTGCATTACACGGCCTACCTTGCAGTGTCCTTTGAATCCTCTTTTGATCATGCAGAATGCGTTAATGTTACATTATTGACAGATGAGATATGTCGAAATCAGTGATATGCTTCAGGATAACTCCTCTCTTCTGCTTGCTGTTACCATTTAAGGTTGATTTTGCAGGGGAGGGTAATTAGGTTTATTTATTTACTTATTTGATGGATGTACTGGGGACTGAACCCAGGCCCTCCTGCACGCTAAGTACATGCTCTGCCACTGAGCTATACCCTCCCCCCCAGGGCTGACTTTTGTTTATCATTTAATTTATGCCCAATATAGAGCTTCTTTTTTTCCTAGCTTTATTGGGATATAGTTGACATATAACATGATGTAAGCTTAAGGTATACAATGTAATGATTTTATAAATATATGTATTTTATATTTATATATCAAATATGTGTATTATATTCAGAATGATTACTTTGAACCCTTTTTTTGTAAATAATTAGCCTTCAGTTGTTTAATGTGGGATATAGGACCATAAACAGCTTTTCATACACAGCCATGGGGAATTTGAACATCCATTGTTTTCTAAAGGTTGAGGGAAGTGTCCTAACCCATGGGGCAGGGTCTGATCTTAGTAGCTGATTGGACTACTATTAATAGTTTCTTATCATTTCCTTTTCAGACTCTGAAGAAACTGGTAAGAGGATTTTCTCTCTGTATGACTTCCTTTCAAATGTGGAACAAGATGGTCATAGAGGCCATAGTAATAAATACAAAGAACCAGAAATATTAGAGGGAACATAGAATTATCTTTCAGTAGGATCTGTATGAGGTGTGTCTATGTTTGTTGCTAACTGTCACATTTGATTATAGCTGAGCATGGTATGACTCCCTGAGCATCCATTCAGGGAAGAATACACATGTGGACATGGCTTGGAGCCACCATAAGTTTTTGTGTAAATCACAAGTTCATTGAAGGCAGAGATGTCGTCTTATTTACCTGGCCCAGTGCCTGGCACATAGTAGGTACTCAATGAATTTTTTTTGAATGACTAAATTCTCATACACATAAATAAATCACTAGTTCCCTCCCCTCAAGAAGATGATGGTCTTACCTGAGAGACAAGTAACTGATAATATAGTGTGTTGCCTGCTCTGATATGGGAAGATACATAATAAAATAAAACATGAAGAGAAGAGCGTTCAACTCTACAGAGGATGGTTAGGGAAGGCTCCCCAGAGGAGGTGATTCTTGAGCTGAGTTTTAAAGGGTAAGCTTATTTATCTTTCGGGGAAGACTATCTTAGGCAGAGGAGAAGGCTGTGTAGCATGAGGTTAAGAGTCTAACTCTGAAGCTAGACAGTCATATTGAAGCCTGGCTCAACTTCTTCCTTGTTGAGTATCTGAATAATTCACTTCTCTGTGCCATAGCATCATCATGTGTTAAATGTAAATAATGATACTTGTAGGGTTGTTATGAGGACTGAATGAATAATTTGCTTAGAATATTCTCTGGCATAGAGAAAGGAGTAGGTAAGTTTTAGCTCTCATTATATCGGAAGTAAGCAAACTAAACAATAAGCATTAAAGTTTATTGAGCATGTATGTTCTAGGTATTGCCCTTAATATTTTAACTGAATTTCCTCACCCAATTCTCCTACCATCCCTAGTCTACAGATAAGAAAACCAAGGCTTAGAAAATAAATAGTCCAACCCCAGGGATAAATACTAATGCAGATTTAGCTGATGCAGAAGCACATTTTTTTTAACCATTATGAAACACCGTGTCTGGGTGTGTATAAAACCTTTGTGAGCATCTGTCCCATTTCTAAGCCTAGACATCTAGGCCCTTGAATGAGGATGTATTGATCTGAGCTCCACTACTGAATTTGCACCAGTATGAGTTGTGAGCAATTGTTTTTTTTTTTTTTTCAAACAAACACACCAAGCAGAGTGAAACGTCTATTTACTTTTAAATTATTTCATTTTTGATTTCTAGTGTAATATTTCTCAGAAATAGCAGTGCTAAAAAAGTATGTCTAAGTCAAAATATTATCATCTTGGGAGAAGGGATAACCCAGGGGTTAGAGTACATGCTTAGCATGTGTGAGGTCCTGGGTTCAATCCTCAGTACTGCCATTAAAATAACTAACTAAATAAATAAACCTAATCACCTCCCCCCTCAGAAAAAATATTATCAACTATCTATTGTCATTATACTCAGCTTCTGATCATTAGCAGATAGATGACTCTAGAGAATGACCTGTTTACACTCCATATGATCTGAGCTGGAGAGCTGCCTAAGCACCTGGGTTGGAACTCAATTCTGTCCTCCATGGTAGCCAGACCCCCAGAAGGAAAGGAAGAAAGTGACTAACATTTTTCCTGAGCATCTGCTACGTGCCATCCATTTTCACCTTCAAAAACCATTTAATTCTCACAAATACCCTGTGAGGTAGGTGTTTTAGCTCCATTTCCCAGATGAAGAAACTGAAGGTCAGAGAAGTTAAATGGTTTTCCTTTGGTCACACAGCCTAATGCAGATCTGGGATTCAAACACGGGGCTTCTGATGCAGTCCGGTGTTCTCTCCCCAATATCACACTGTAGCAAAACAGCCCCAACAGAGAGGGTTTTCTCTGTGCACGGCTGCCTCTCCTCTCTTTCAGCTGCCATATCTACACTCGAGCATAGCCTAGTGCTGCCCAGCATCCCAGCCACAAGTCTTCCAGGAAATAAGGATGCACCCAGCCCCACTTCCCAGGACAAAACTGCCTGCTGTGGGAATTTGGCAGATCCCCAAATTATATTCATAGATTTCATTCGTCCCCTAGTTCCTCCCTCTAAAACACTTCATTGAGAGTTGATTATACTCAGATATAATTTAAAATAAAGCCACTTTTTATTGGGAGAACCATTTCCTTAAAATGTATGTAGTGCTTCACACAGTTTAAGGGCAATAACAGAAAAGTGGTATGGAGTTTGAAGAAAGATATATGATCTCTGCTATGTGGGATTCTGTTAGTTTTAAGAAAGAACTTCTGAACAATGAAAAACAGGTGAGCCCAAGAATTAGTGATTCAAAAATGTGAAGGTCTTTATCTCTGAGTAGACTCTTTCATATCTACCTGGCCGATGATTCTTGCTAATCTAAGAGAATAAGCTTGAAGACTTCTAGAATTTTTCAGCTTTAGGATTTTAAGTCTTTCTGAACTTTAGTGGACCAAGGTCTAGAAGCATATGCTGGTACATTCTCAATTTGATGTATCTGATTGTATCTATAAGCATGATCTCATAGGCTAAGTACATACCTCACTGTTAAGGTTTAGGGCTCCATGAAAAATGGGACCTCTTTGGGAATTCTTGGTGATAGTTTCTAGTACCACATGAAAATTTTTACTTATAATTTAAATATAAAGCAAGATTATTTTCTTACTATTCTTTCCTTTTTTCATTTTCGGGTGAAGCTACAGATGCACTGAAAAGTAAGTTGATCAGTCTTTTCTGTTTGTCCTATCTGAGGAGGCAATTTGGTGGTAGGGGAGAAGGAATTGACTGAAGAAGATTAACCCCAAGAACTAAGGTCCTTCCAACATCACGTTGCCAAATCCCATTTTAGAAACATTCCAAATAGGGACTTTTATAGATTTTATTTCTATCCTCCCCTTCCAAGTCTCCATGTTCATGCCTAAACTCTGAAGTCACCTTCAAAAAGTTATCTAGTGCCCCATTTACAGATCTCCCCTTTCAAACCCTCTAGCCTGCAGAGTTCCCTTTTGACAAGAAACTCTAAGATTGAGGATGACAGATGTCTTTCTGCATTTGTTTGGTTCTTTTGCTACCAGTTTTCCTTTTCTGAAATCTTACTGGTTTCTCCCTTTAACTTCCCTTCTCTTCCCTCCCATCTCCCAGCATATAAAGTCTCCATCTCTGGAAACAGAGTAGAGCTGACATGCCCTGAGGATTTTGAGACTGAACCATTAACTTGGGAAAAAAATAATCAAAAAATAGCTGATACTTATGAGAAGCACCTGTTACTGGATAATTTTTCAGAAATGGAGAACAGTGGTTATTATACCTGCTCCACAAAGGAGAAGAAGAGTCATAGGATCTACCTGAAAGCAAGAGGTAATATAGGTCTTCAGAGCAATCACTTCTAGACTCTTTAGGGAGGACCATTTCAAAAGGGTATTCTCAGTATTTCCCCTAACCTGACTCACAATCCCCTGGCGTCTTTGTGCTCCTCCTACACTCATTCCCAGGACTGTCTGGAGCCACACAGCATGTGAGTATTGAAGGGAGAATTACCTTCATTTGTTCCTTCCTCATCTCCAGTGTCCTGTGTCTTCATTTTTTTTTTTTTTTTGCTGTTTTGTTTTGTTTTATGAGGGGGAGGTGATTGGGTCTATTTATTTATTTTTGGAGGAGGTACTGGGGATTGAACCCAGGACCTCGTGCATGCTAAGCATGGGCTCTACCACTTGAGCTATACCCTCCCTCCCTGTGTCTTCCTTTCTGGGTGATTTCCATTCTTCTTCCCGCACTCCCCATCCCCCTGCAGTGTGTGAGAACTGTGTGGAGGTGGATGTCACGGCAGTGGCCACAATCATCATAGTCGACATCTGCGTCACTCTGGGCTTGCTGCTGCTGGTGTATTACTGGAGCAAGAGAAGAAAGGTCAAGGCCAAGCCTGTGACAAGAGGAGCAGGTGCTGGCGGCAGGCCCAGGGGTAAGACCATGGAGGAGATTTTGGCCAAGGGAGATGTCCACCTAGGGCCAGGAGGGGTGGCAGGTCCAGGCTAGGTCAAGACAGCTGTTGTAGAAGGTTCATGGTGTTGCCAAGATTGCTACAGAGTGTCCCATTTCAGATCATTCCTGACTTCCCACCCTAGAAAAGTGCAAAAAAGTTTATTAACAGGATGGGCTTCCTCAAATGCCTGTCACTGTTCTGGAGTAATCAGACTCCATTCCCCAGTCTTTGGGGAGAGAGACCTTGAGACATTAGTTCCTGCCCTTTCCCTGCCCTCCCGCCAATGTGGGAAAGGAAATAATGGAAGGACCTTGCGCTGAGGTCGCAGAATGATAAGAACAGTGTAGGGGTCATTACAGATGGGATTAAAGAAAGCAAAGAGAAAGGGCAGCTGAAATGGGGAAGGGGAGAGGTAGAGGAGAGTTTGCCGTTCTTGATCTGGGTCTCATTCTCACAAGATTGGTCTTTCCTCATGGAAATGAATGCTTCCCCTCCCTCCTCTGCAGGACAAAACAGGGAGAGGCCACCACCTGTTCCCAATCCAGACTATGAGGTAACAAGGGATAGAGTGGGGGGAGGGATCTGCCCAGGGGAGAAGGGGACAGGTGGGACTGCCCACCTGGCCTGGCAGACACTGCACAGCCCCTCCCTCAGGGCTCCAGAACATCCCACCATGTGCCCACCTCTGCCTCTGTCATGATAGAACAGGGTCATCTTAAAGGCAACAGGGCTTCTGCCACCATGGAGTAGTCGGGGTGGAGGTCAAGGTGCCACTCCTCTTTCTCAGTCCTATTCATTAGCTGGGACACAGCCATGGGAAATACCATACACGCAAACTCTAGAGCAAGAAACTCATGACTGATGCCCCACCAGCATGCCCCAGCACAGTCCTACCAGTTGTTGAAATATAAAAATATTTCACTGGTAAATAGCCCCAAGCTTCCCCCTCCGCCAACATACACTGCCAGATGTCACAGCCTCTCCCCCAATGGACCGCCTCTTGATTTGGCAATAAAGAGTTAATGCCTGGCATAGCAGAGAGCCACCAGGATTGTTCTGATTGGTTGGTGTGTCTGCACTACCATTAAATATTTTGAATATCACACCTGGACAAACTCAACAAATGTTTATTAAGCACCGGCCAAGCAAGCAATATTCACTTTCGCACAAGTGACTCCATTTAATTCTGATAAAAGCCCTGAGAGGTGGGTCTTTAGTTTCTCATTTTTGAGATGGGAAAGCTGAGGCTCACAGCTGTGTGACCAGATCAAATCTCTTACCAGTCAAGCCTGCCTCTTGACTTCCAGCCCAAAGTTCTTTTCATTGCACTGAAGCTAGATCTTCAGAGGCCCTTCTTTCTCAGGAAATACTTCTCCCCACACTGCTGACCACCCCATTTCTATTCCACCCACAGCCCATCCGGAAAGGCCAGCGGGACCTATATTCTGGCCTGAATCAGAGAGGCATCTGACAGTTCCCTGAAGACACTGTCTCCCAGTGACACAGGTCTGGCTCCCTCCAGGCTTGCTACTCCCTGCTCCCTGGACAAATCTTGGACCCCACAGGAGGATTGTTCCTCTGCCTTGTGGCGAACTCACACCCTGCAGCCTTGCCCCCAGCTGCCTCCTTCCTGCCTTCCCTGCTGGCACCCAGTCTAAGCATGTTGCTGCTTCATTATCCTTTGAAGCATCATCGATGCTCACCCCTCACGCCTGGGCTGCCGTCTTGTCAGGATATTTATTTCTGTTCTTCACCACCACCACCCCAAATTCCTTCCTTCCCCAGTGGATGTTACTTCTCCCATCAGTTCCCTCCTTTTCCTGTGTAGAAGTTACCCCATCCTAACTGTTCCATCAACCCTTCTATGTTTCTAGCTCTCTCCTAGGTGACCCTCTGTGGGGATGGACTGGGTAAATATTGGCAGATGTCTTGCCCTGTTCACAGACCCTGACCCAGAGCTAGCCCTGTGCTCCCTCCCTCCTGGTCTCCACTGCAGGCTCCTAGATGGCCATTTGCATCTCCTCGAATGTGCTAACCTCCTTCTCAGCTGAGAGAGGAAAGAAATAAAGTGTATTTGGCTAAAAGAGTTGCTGTCCCTATTTTCTGGGAGGCCCTTAGAGGCTGTCTTGTTTCCTGAGATCACTGGTCCTCCCTCCCTTTGACTATGTTCCCAGCATCCCAAATGCAGGTACTACCTGTTTTCACAGCTGAAGCAGGTGTTATCTGAAGCTCTCTTTGGAGAGAGCATCTGGGAATAAATCAAACAGAAAAAGAGAAGGAGAGAGGGAAGGAAGGGAGGGAAGGAGGAGGGAAGGAAAGGAGAAAAGAAGGAAAGAAGGGAAAGAAAGAGATAAAAAGAGAGCAAGGAAATGATCCATCATTTTATTAACATCTTTTGGAGAAACATCAAAGATGGTGGAGAGTACCCGATGGGTCCCTGATGGAGTAGTCAGTTCAGAAAATGGGTGAGACAGAGATGGAGGCCTTAAAAGGCAGACAGAGGAGAGGAGGTGAAGGTGCAAAGGGAGGTGGGGGACACATTTCCACAAGCTGTCTCAAAAAGGAAGCGCCTCCGCTGAGCCTGGGCTGGGGAGGTGGGGGAAGGAGACAGCTTCTCCTTCTGCACTGCGAGAGGCAGCAGCCTGCAGCCAGAAGCAGCTGTGGTTTAGCGGCCAGGATGTGGGCTGCGCTCTGAGTGGGGTGATGGGTGCTGCAGCAGCAGAGGAGGGTGTGGGAGGGCTTCTTTCTCTGTCTCCCAGAGCACACACTCAACTTGGCAGAGAGAAAAGGTCAGAGTGTTGAGGACCTCTCAGCCCAGCTCAAATCAGCGGGCTCTGTTCTCTCCCTCTTTGCACTCAGAAACCTCCCTGCTGACCACAGGACTATTTAAGAGTGTGACCATGACTGAAAAAGCCATTTGTCCTTAGCAGCCCCCCACACACTGTACACATTCAGCCTTGGTCTTGTGGCTACAGTTACTATATTTTGGTCCCTTTTGAAGCTACTTCTTTCCCTGTAAGTACTCAACACTTAAGCTCAAAAGGAGTCTCTGTGATGTTGACCATCATCACTAGCTTCTGATCAGCAGACTGGCCCCGGGATTGGGGGGTGGTGCAGTTCTGTCCCAGGTATATTTGATGGTACCAGTCAAGGGAGGTGTGGGTCAGCATGATGAAAGCAATAATATCTAACATTTAGGAAGCATGTATATGCTCTAGAAATTGCACTTAGCACCTGCATTTCATTTAAACGACCTCGACAAGGTAGATGTTGTTTTCCTCATTTTACAGATGAAGATACAGGGGCTCAAAGGTGTTAATTAGTTCACCTAAGTTGCACAGTTAGTGAGGGACAGAGCTGGAATTAGCAGCCACAGCTGTCCAACTCCAACGCTCTGAACAGCTACCCAGTGCCAACTGTGATCGTTAAAAATGCTATGTTTTCCTGACTTTAAAACTCTGTATTTAATTGCTTAGGTGTTCCTTCCATGAGTACTTTTCTAATCACTCATGTGGGAGACCAAAACTGGGGTAAGTACTAAGAGGATGCAAACAGTTCCTGTCTTCAAGGAGCTTACAATTATATGAGTGGCCAAGTATGCAAAAAGTTAAACAGTAACAGAACAAATGTGATTAAGCCTAAGGGTGCAACAGACTTGCTGCCAGTGTTCCCAGGAGGCACTGATAAGGCTGAGGTGGTGGAGGAAGCCTCCATGGAGGAGGAAAGACCTGATCTGGGACTTGAAGGGAAGGATGAATAGAATTTGAAGACAAAGGAGAATGTTGTCCACTCACTGGAGATGAAATAGATAAATAAAATATCCCGTTAGCTGTTAAATAAATTGAATTGAGAGTTAAAGATCTTTCCACAAAGAAAACTTCAGACCAAGATGGTTTCCTTGGTGAAATCTACTAAACATTTTTTTTTGAAGTGTAGTTGATCTACAATGTTAGTTTCAGGGGTACAGCAAAGCGATTCAATTATACATATACATAAATATACATATATTTTTTTCAGTGTAATCTACCAAACATTTAATGGAGAAATAATACCAATTCTATACAAGCCTTTTCAGAAACGCGAAGAGAATACTTCCAACTCATTCCAAAGAGACCAAATTTATCCTGTGTAATGGTTAATTATATATGTCAACTTGGCTGAGTCACAATACCCAGGTAGTTGGTCAAACACATTTGGATTGCGTTGTGAAGGTATTTTTTAGCTGAGATTAACACTGCCAACTAAAAATTGGCACTTGTCATCTGCCCCTGCTTGGATTTAATCATGATCTGCTGCAGCCACTGACCTCCAAACCTCCCTGAAAGGATTTCAGGGTGGAGATCAGGAATGAGGCACTCTGTGCTCTGGGAAAACTGGCAGAACAGACTTACAGCTAGTTAGATATTTTCAGGAGGTTTTATGAGCCCAAATTCTTGTGTCTCCTCATATCTAGAAAAGCACTAAAATAATTAATGGTGACATCTGCTCCTTGTGACTAGCTGCAAGCCTCTGCATAAATGTGTGCTTGACTGCACGTACCCCACTTCACTGTAATCATATCTAATACTGAGTTCCCCCCTGCCACTTCAGAGCAGCTCCTCAGAGCTATCTGAGATGCTGTTTCCCAGGTTATAGTCCTCATTTTGCCCTAAATAAAACTTAACCCACAACTCTCACATTGTGTGATTTGATAAAAAACATTTAAGTCAGTAGACTTTGAGGAAAGCAGATTACCTTCTATATTATAGGTGAGCCTCACCCAATCAGTGAAAGCCTTAAGAAAAAATAGACTGAAGTCCTCTGAGGAAGAGGGAGCTCTCTCTGCCTGTAGACTACCTTTGGGCTCAACCTGCAACATCAATCCTTCCCTGGGTCTCCAGCCTGCCAGCCCACCCTGCAGATTTTGGACTTGCCAGCTTCACAATTGCATGAGCTGATTCCTTAAAATAAATCTCTCTCTTCTATCTTCTCTTTCTGTGCATATATACATGTACATCCTATCAAAACCAGACAAAGACATTACAAGAAAAGAAAGTTGCAGACGAATATTCCTTATGAAAAAATGCAAAAATTCTTCACAAAATTTTAGTAAATTTAATCTAGTAATATATAAAAAGAATAATACATAATGACCAAGTACAGTTTATTTCAGGAATACAGGATTGGTTTAACAAATCATGCTGCCAATGTAATTTACCATATTAACAGACAAAAAAAAAAAGTAAAACCATATAATCAACTCAATGGCTGCAGAAGAAACATGTGACAACCCTCAACAACTATTTTTGCTAAAAATTCTCAGCAAACTAGAAAGAGAAGGGAACGACCTCAACCTACTAGATGGCATCTAACAAAAACCTACAGCCAACATCATACTTAATGATGAAAGACAATGCTTTCCTCCTAAGGTCACAAATAAGACAAGGAGGTCCTTTCTCCACTTCGGCTCAACATTGTACTGGAGGTTCTAGCAGTGCAATAAGCCAAGAAACAGAAGTAAAAGACATCCAGGTTGGAAATGGAAATGTTGGAAATTAAAAACTGCCTTTATTCACAAACAACATGATCTTCTATGGAGAAAATCTAATCTAATGGGATCTACCAAAAAAAAAAAAAAGCTGCTAGAATTAATAAATGAGTTTAGGAAGTTTTCAGGGTAGAAGATCAATATACAAAAAGTAATTGTATTTCTATGTACTTTCGATGAACAGTTGGAAATGGAATTTTTAAAAATACCATACACACTTAGGAATAAATCTGGCAAAAGACATATTCATGAACTGGAAGACTCAGTAGCATTAGGATGTCAGTTCTCCCCCAAATGGTCTATAAATTCAATGCAATCCTCACCAAAATCTCAGAAGGCGTTTTGTAGTAATAGAAGCTAATTCACAGAGGACTGCAAAGGACCTAGAATAACCGAACTACTTTCTTTAAGAGTTGCATCCCAGCCATCCTACTCTTGAGTATTCATCCAATAAAAATAAAAACATATGTCCTTGTGTACATGATTTATATAAAGACATATATGAATATTCATAGCAGCTTAATTTGTAACAGCCAAAACCAGGAAATACTCAAAAGACAATCAAGAGGTGAATGGATAAACAACATGTGGTATATCCATACAATGGACTACTACTGAACATTAAACAGGAATGAACCATTGATAGATGCAACAACATGGATGAATTTCAAAATAATTATGCTGAGCGTAAGAAGCTAGATCAAAAAAGGGTGCATATTATTTCATTCATATAAAACTCTAGAAAAATGGAAACTAATCTATAATGACAGAAAGCATTTCAGTGGTTGCCTGGAGGGTTGGAGGATAAGGAGAAGAAGGAGGGCACAATTGTTCAGGATGTTGGGTAGGTTCATAACTATCAACTGTGGTGATGTTTCACAAGTGTACACATATGCCAAAACTTATCAAATTTTATACTTTAAATATATGCAGTTTATTCATGTCAATTGGCTCCAGTAAAGCTGTATTTTATTTTATTTTATTTTATTTTTTTTATTTTATTTTATTTTATTTTATTTTATTTTATTTATTTGGAGGGGGAGGAGATGAGATCATTTATTGACCTAGACCCCCTTCGTAGGACTTTCTCTGCACTGTCCATTTCTTCAAGGACCCTGTGATGCAGGTGCTCCCCTGGCTCCATTTTGCAGATGAGGAGTATTTTAAAAGCACAAAAAAATGAGAGCTGAAGGGACCCAAAATTCCAGAAGGGCTCAGGTGAAGGGTAGAATTTCTCAACCTTGGCTTCACATTAGAATCACTATAGGCAGTTTTACAAGTCCTGATTTTCCAGCCCAATATAATCAGAATCTCTGGGGGTGACACCCCCGCCATCAGTACTTTGAAAGCTACCCAGGAGATTCCAATGTGCAGCCAATGTGGAGAACTGGTGAGCAGCATAGGGGGATGTAAGGGCATATGAGAGCACAGGGTCAAAGGAAGTGAGCAGGGCGTGGGAAGGGTACAAGCATTGGTGCAATACAAGCCATGGAAGGACTGCTCAAGGTGGAGGCATCCAGGGTGAAAGTCGGGTCTAGGGCTAGGAGGACTGCAGTAGTAGGGATATAAAGGGTAGGAATCAATCATAACCATGAATGAAGCATGTATGAATTGGAAGTTCATTCTGTCTCTAACAAACTTAGGGTCTACGTATACCTCGAGGAGATAGTGGGCAGAATCATCCAGATCTCTGGCTGATGTGGTTGTTAATTCTTTTCTCCTTTGGGAACCCTGGTCTAAGAAAGTCCCACTCATTAAACTTCTGAAGTTCTCTGAATTACTCTTAGAAAACAAAAATAGGAGTTCCTACCCATGGTAGACAGGAATGGACATAAAGCACATCAAAGAGTAAGTGGCTTCAATTCTTCCTGTAAATCTTCTAGAGTGTCTCTGAGTTAGGGCTGCTTCAGAATCACCTGGAGACCCAAAAGTGCCCCAAAAGGGACCCGAGTGTCTATATTTTTAATAAATCTCAAAGTTCCAGAACCACCGCTAACCCACTGGCTGAAGATGACATCTATTGAAAATATCCCAAGCCCCTATCCAGTCTAGACTCCAGCTTTCCAGGTGGGTGGAGAAGGACAATGTGTTTTAATTGATGAAGGCTTTCTGATGTCAGTTTATCATGCAGAAGGCAGGAGCAGGGCAAGGACAGGTTCTGGGTGAAGAAAATAGAATGGTACCTTCTACATAGGGGAAAAGGTTACTGAAGGGGCTTCCCCTGAGACCTCCTTGTAGGTAGTGGCTAACACTCCATGGGGGTCATAAAGCCAAAGCCAGCCCCTTAGCAGAAGTGGGACTTTGTCATATGCACTCGGAGCCTTGATAAGAAGTGATCCCAGGGCCCTTAATATCTCTGCCACCTTCACTCACAATGTCATGGAAACTTCTGTGTGGCTGGGTCCCTAAACACAGCAGCCCGCCCTCCACTATGGTGAGAAAGTCAATGCTGTGGAAGGGTTGTAATAGGGGACTAGAGCCAAGAGGCTGATCCTGAACCCAGGGAGCCCACCAGGCCAGAAACACCAGTGGGCCAGGATATGGTGGGAGACTGCCTATTGCACCATCCATGTGGGGCAGAGGAAGGGAAGGAGTGAAGGACGGACGCAGGTGGCTGGGTGGGGCAAGGGCCCAGCCAAGTCAGGACAACTCCCATGCTTTGCCCAGAAGCCTTCAAAAGTCCAGGCACCTGCTGAGTGAAGGAGGACATCTTTCTTGGTTGAGCAAGGAGAGAACGTGCAGCCGATAACCGATGCGCCTAGAAGCCACCAGCCTCAGGTTCGCCTGTTCCGCGCCCAGTTCTCACCAAGACGACTGTACTGAGCATCACTGTGACCTCGAAGGGGCTGAGAGATGAGAAGGGGGAACAATGAGGCAGGATCAGGACTCTCCTAGTGAGACCCCAGCAGGTCCCGCAGATGAGAGCTCATGCCTAGCCTTTCCAGACTCCCCAGTGATGAATTCCCCACTAGGACCCTCACACACACGTTACACCTAATGTCAGGCTCTCCATCCCCACTCACTCCTCTCCCATTCTCACCTTTTTCCCCTCAGGGCTTACCTGATAGAGCTGGTCATTCCTCAACAAAGCTTGAGTGTCAGCAGCTAGAAGAACCAGGCAAAGAGAGTCAACAGGGGTCTAGGAAGATGGGACAGTGAGACCCCTTGAACACTGCAGGGGTACTACAGCTGGTCACACCCTCAGACATCTGTATGAACTAAATGGGTCACAACCTCTGCTAATAACCAGTTGTAGGAGTCCTTAAGAGATTGCAAGAGTGACTCCCAGATGGGTCACAAGGCACCACCAGCCCCATTCCTTAGCAGATACACACTCACATCCACAACACACACATGCTCTGTCCCTTCCACTTACCCCCAGAGACCCTTCCAGTCTCGTGTCCAGCAAAGCAGTAGACTCCCACAGCAAGGAGCAGAGTGGCAATGATGTCGGTGATGATAATACCTGCCAGGGTGGCTGAGTCCAGCTCCACACAGTTCTGACACACTGTGTGGGGAAGGGAAGTGAGAGGAGAGATGAAGAGTCTTCAAGACCACGGAACCATCTCTGCCTCTTAGGGCTGCCCCAGGATCTCTCATGCCAAGACCCAATCTTGGAGAAAGATCTCCTGAGAGCCTTGCTACATCCACCTCTAACCTTCTGCCCAAGAAATCCCTGAGGAGAGCCAAGAAGTAGTCTCAGCTCTTCAGGAACTTGAATAAAGCAGTAGGCCAAACCATCCCCCCAACCAAGCCCCTGCTGCTTGCGTCATAAGCAGTATTTTTCCTATTGCTCTTTCGCCATAAAGCTCTTTTCCACTCTGAGGGCTCCAAAATCTGACTCATACCATTACAAGAGCAACCCAGTTTGTTTAGAGAACAGATTGGCACACCACAGCCCCCTCCAGCTAGAAAGTTCCCATATCTAGAGGCCCCAACCATTTCAACTCAAAGGGTCCAGGAGGCACATACTTCGAAAATATACTTGCAGAGTAGTCTCTTTGTCCGTTTGTTTATCTGTTGTGTTGCACCTGTACACTCCTCGTGGGTCCTGCATGCGTTTTCCCAAATCCAGACTCTTAGTATCTGAGGCCAGTGTTCCTGTTGTTCCCTCTAGCCATATGATGCTGGTATTGCAACTCAAAAATACTTTGTCCTCAAGTTCCTTCAAATCTATCTCGAAGGGGCTCACTAAGGAAAAAAATACCACGATTAGAACCAGCAATTTGGTCAACACCAGATCCCTTGTTCTGCTGAGGCCCATACTCAAGAAGAGCCACTTTCTAGGTCTAGAACAGTTCATGGCTTCTAGTGAGAAAGATGGAAGTCACAAAAGAAAGGCTTCAGCAGACTCTGCATGAACTTCAGGGGCCAGGAAGGACACAAGGATGCAGTACAAGAGAGGCCAGGCCCTCAAGGACATGGAGCAAAGGAGGAAACCGTGGAACTAGTTTGATCCAAGAAACTTCCTGGAAATGTGTTCAGACCACTGATTAGAAGTAGAGTCCAGACTACTGAAACACTCAAGAGATAGGGAAAGCAGAAGAACCGTCCTCAATTGGAGATGTCCACATTTTTTCTCCAAGAAAACTTCCAATTCTACTTCCCAGCCACCTGCAACACTCCCATTTCAACTTCTCATCCTCTTCACTCTCCCTCTGCCCTTGCCCCAGTCACTCCCAAGGGAGTGGGACTCTCACTACTAGAGCCTTTCCCAGGGCCACTGATGGTTAGAAGTAGGGGGAAAGCTGATATGAATTACCAGCCCAGTAGTCCAGAAAGAGACCGAGGGCAAATCCCATGTAATGATTTTTAGTTGTTCTATCCTTAGGGAATGGGGGGAAATTTTTTTTTTTATTGAATCCATTCTTGGGTGCCACACAAGTCAAGTCTTGTAGGGGAGTTTAAGGGCTAGAGGTATGCACAGCACCTTTCTAGATCCACTGAATTGCTTTGACTGAGGGCATCTCCACTGCCCACAGAGGCGCTGGAATCTGTATCTCCAATCCCAGGGAAAAGTGGAATCTACATTCTCTGTGAGTTTCATAGTCAATTACCAATTTGGATAGATTAGCATCCTCTAGAAAACCCCCAGGATAACTGTTTCTCATGCCTCTGTAGCGAGTCAGAAGAATATGCATGTATTCTCAGGGAGGCACATGTACACCAGATGCTTCACATCGTAAAGTCATGTCTTCCTTGAGGATCCAATTCTAATGGAAATCCTGGATGTCCCAAAAAAGCTGACTACTAGGGTAATCATTCATCCCAGTTTGCCTGGGGTTGAGGGAATTCCTGGAACATAGGACTATCAGTTTTAAAACCAGGCAAACCAGAATAAGTTGATTGTTCTTTTACCCCAAATCTGCCCTCCCTTCTGTTCAGCCTCAATTTAACTTTTCCCTTAAATTATCCCCCTAAGTGCTGAGCCATGGCCCCAAGTGGTAACATAAATGATGGCCAAATGACCAAGAGTCCTGGATCCCAGAGGCCTTAGAAGGAACAGTGCTCCCATTACCAACCTTAGGCTCAGACGCACACTACTACAACACTTCCTACTGATCTCTGGCCTAAGGTCTTCAGAGAGACTTTCAAGGCCAAGATGCACCCCTAGCTGGAGTCCGTCAAAGCCAAGAGCCTGTTTCCTAGACCCCTGTGCTACATCCCAACACTGCCCTCCTTGACAAACCTGCCTGGTGAATGAAGCTCGCATTGAGAAGGACTTTCAAGTGGATCTCACTCCAGGTGCTAATGTCCCTCTCAGGTCCTTCTCCAAGATGCCCCCTCCCACCCAGAGAAGCCTTACCTTGGGAGAGAAGGGCAGTCAGGATCAAGCCAGCCAGAAACCTGCTGTGTTCCATCTTCTAGCAGAATTCATCCAGTAGACAGACGCAGGCCACAGAACCATCAGCCAGGGCAAGAGCTGCCCTCCCCCAACTAACTCACGGGTACCGGAAAAAGTAAAGGGTGGGGGAGAAACTAGAAGACGCCTATTTCTTTGCACTCCGCTGTTGGTGATGGGAGACTGCAGGCTAAGTGGAGGCTGGGGGCGGGGTAGAAGGAAAGCAGTTGCAAATCGCTCTTTCTCTGAGCTCAGAGCTCAGGGTGGGGTGGAAGGTAGAAGCAGAGAATATGGAAAAGGTTGCCTGGATTTCTAGGTAGCAAACAGAAATTTAGAGTGTCCTTTCCTGAGTCACTGATGAAAAACAAGAAATTCAGAGTTCCTGTCAGCAACATCACTATATTTACTCACCATCTAAAAACTGCCACTTCTCAAAACCCTTGAGAGAACCTGGGTGCCCCATCCCATAAACCATGCCAGCTAGGTTCCCATATTCCTGGTCTTTCTTGGGACCCTGCCCAAGGTCCTCCTTGGGCAGCCTGGGACACCAGACTAAGTAGCTTCTTATCAGTGGGAGGTTGAGCTTTGAGAGCCCCCTAAAAAGAAATTTGCATCCTGGCTGCCATACTGCCTATCTGCTGGGCCTGGACCAGTCATGGGATTTTTCAAAGCCAATTTCCCTCAGTATCATGATAAGGATTTGAACAGAATGTTTGCATGGTGCCTGACACATCATATGTGCTCAATAAGAGAGAATTATTAATAGCAATATGATTAACTCACAAGCACAATGGAGCCACCCCAGGAGACAAATGGACTTTCTCCCTCTGGGCTATGGAGATCCAAAACTGTCTTCATTGCCGAGGTTGGACTATAATTTAACTGGGGGCAGAGATTGTACGTGTCTTGCGGGCTTCTGTGTCCCCAGCATATCAGCATATGGCTTGTGCCTGGCACGGAATGAGAGTTCTGTACATTTTAGTTGATTCACTGAGTGGCTGAGGGGTCTGAGATCCTCAGACCTCAGCTGAGGCCCTAGTCCCTGGGGATACATGGCTTGTCTTGTTGTAATTGTCCTACATATTCCTTTCCAAGCAGGCACCTCTTTAATGATCTCATCTCAAAAGAGCAGTGAAAAATCCCTAGACTGAGGTGGCTTTCTGTTCAGAGCTCCAGCCCTGAGCAACTAAGAGTTCTCATCTAAATTCATCAGTTCTAATACCAACTAGCAACAGGCAACAACTGTCTGAAATCTAGCAACAAATGGTGGTGGAGATGGTTATCTTCCTCATGAAGAAAGGGGCCCAGGCTACCCACTGCCCAGCACCCAAGGTGATCTCTGTGCAAGCTGACTCTCTGAGATGGGAATCCAGCACACTCTCCTGCCCCCTTCCCATCAACCCGCATGATCCTCTCCTTAACGGAAAAGCAATAGACCTCTGCACCTGCAGTCCTCCTGACCCCACCCCCACCCCCCACCGCTGCACATGCTTGAAGCAGAGGGTGGAGGCTCTGGGTTCTTGCCTTCTCACCAGCGCCTCAGCCCAAAGGGTGCTGGGCGGAGCCAGGCTAGCTGCTAGCACAGGCTGCCTGGCTGCTAGGGGCTGCTCAGAGCTTCTGCGGGGCAAGCACAGAGACTGATATGGAGCAGGGGAAGCATCTGGCTGGCCTCATCCTGGCTATCACTCTTTTTCAAGGTAAGAACCTCCTAGGGGATCTGACAGCCTAGAGAAGGGCTCAAAGGAAGAAGCCACCAATAGAGAGACAAGAATATTGGGATCCATAACCCTGAGTTGTCATCCTAAAGTTCAGAGAAGGAAGGGCAAAAATGAAGCTTCTTACTGCTCTCTGCTAGAGAGAAGCAGTGTTCCATGGGAGAGATGGGGTTCTTGTCTCTTAAGAAATCAAAACAGAGGATTTTACTGGCTTGAGAGAGGATCCGGATGCCGCCATTTTAGGTATGAATGTAGCCCAAAGGGCACAGGCCAGGAACCTAAAGAGAAAAGATACGTGTTCCTTAACTCAGAGCTGGGGTTAGGAGTAGGTCTACAAAGCATTCACTCAGTGGGTGGGTCATTTGGTCAACTGGCCAAAAAATATGGGTGAGATCCTAACACTAACCCTAACCCTAACCCATCTATTCGTTCATTCATTCCTTCAAAATATATAGAGCTCCTACCATCTTCTAGGCACTGCACTGGGTGCTGTTCATAAACAGTTCAACCCTGTGTGAAGTTCTAAGAAAGCTGACTCCTTCCAACTATTTCCATCATGCTTTGATCTATGCCCCATCTCTCCCCATCACACACTCCACCTCGAGCCACACCTCTCTTGTCCTTTTCCAAGACTGTGTCTTTGTTCAGTTGTTCTTTCTATCTGGAATGCCTTTCTCTGTCTAGTGAATTCCTACTCATCCTTCAAGGCAGAGTCAAATGCCACCTTCTCTGTAAAGCTTTCCCTGTCCCTCACCCTTGGGCAAAATCAATAGCTTCTACCTCTTTCATATGCATTTATATAAGTACTAAATGATACTCTAAGTTTTATTACATTAATTACATTTGTGTTTACTTTTTCCACTTCACTATAAACTCTACAGGAGCAGAAACTGGTTCTTTGTAACACCATTGTCTTCTTCCACACTGCTTAATCATGTCAGGCACCTAATAGCGCTTGGTAAATGATTGGATTAAATCCAACTGAATTTAATTCCAGTGCTAGTTCTCTATAGTATTTCTACCATGCAATCTACTACTCTGAGTTTTGAGACAGATCTGAGGCATAGTTAATGGCTAACTCCTTTGGAACATTAAGGATTTCCACAAGAAATGGATCACCACGGCTGAAGATTTTGGAAGTAACTCAGCTCTCAAAGACTTTACCTAACACACACCCAGTCTTTGTTAGGGCTTTAGCTGTTACAGGATCAGAGTCTTCCGCGTTGTACAGACACTGAGTTGTATACATAAGGGTGTTGCCTGTAACCATCCAGAGTTAGCATCAGATCCCACAGGTTAAGGGCACAGTCCCCAGTATGACTGCCCTCACTTTAAATGCTAGGCACAAGTTCAGGGATCCCCAGAACACTCACACTTCTGTTGAACTGGCTGCAAATCTGAAGGGTTCCTAGGAATCCCCTCAGGTTTGATAATTTGCTAGAACAACTCACAGAACTCGAAAGAGTCCTATACTTATTACTACAGTTTTATTAAAAAATAAAATCAGATCTAGTCAGATGAAGAGATACATAGGGTGAGGTCTGGGAAGGTCCTGAACACAGAGCTTCCATGCCCTCTCCTTGTGGAATTAGACTACATCACCCTCCTGGCACATTGATATGTTCACCAACTAGGAAGCACCACTGAGTTTTTATTGGGGTTTCATTACATAGGCATGATTGACTGAATCATTAGTCATATGACTGAACTCAATCTCCTGTCCCCTTTCCCTCCTAGGGTTCAAATCACAACTCGCTAATCACAGGATTGGTCTTGACCAGTCTCATCCTGAGTCATATCATTAGCATAAACTCATGTGGTCCAAGGACCCACCAAGAATCACAAAGGCAATCCTACCATTCATGAAATTCCAAGGGTTTAGAAACTCTTCTCCCAGCAACCCAAGACAAAGACCAGACAAATTCTTTATTAGACCACACCCTAAATTCAATTTGGTGATATAGGCTACAATCCAGAGAAACAGGTATAGATACTGTCACATGGGTTAGGATCTCTCTCCACCTTGGCCTCAAATGACCATGGAAATGATACTTCACGGGATCTGATTGACTCGATGCCCAGCTGATTCTGTCCCTCTTCTGTCTCTACAGGTACTATGGCCCAGTCGGAAAACGGTAGGGGAGATGGCTTCTTTCTATGCTCAAACTCTGAGAAGGGGGCAGAGTGTAACTCAGTGGTAGAGTGCATGCTTAGCATACACAAGGTCCTGGGTTCCAACTCCAGTACCTCTGACAAATAAATAAATAAAACCAATTACCTCCCCTCCACAAAAATTAAATTAAATTAAATTAAATTAAATTAATAACACTAAAGACTATTAAAAAAAAATTCTCTGAGGAAATTCATGGAAATATGGCTTCCCACAGCAGTAGTCCTATAGGAGCAAGTGAACAGCTTAGAAGGGATGGGATGATGAATGATAAACAGCAGACCTCTCCATTGTCAACCAAATCAGTGGCCAGGCTTGATCTTTCTGGCAGCTTTCCTGTAGCTAAACAATTTTCTAATTCTTGGAGGAGAAAAAGGACCCTAGCAGCTAGGTACTACTCAAAGTATGACCTATGAGCCAACAGCGTTGGGATCACCTGAGAGCATGTTAGAAATCCAGAATCTCAGTCCCTCCCCAGAACTATTGAATAGAACCTGAAATTCCAACTAGATCTCCATGTGATTCCTGTCCACATTAAAGATTAAGAAACACTGCTCTAATGGTCTTCTCCTGAGGCAGGGAAAATTTTGGAGGCAAGATCCTTAACAGGCATTTCCTTTTTTCAGGAACACATTTAGTAGAAGTGGATGACAATCGAGAAGATGGTTCAGTACTTCTGACTTGTAATGTGGGAGACAATATCAGATGGTTTAAAGATGGGAAGGAAATAAGTTCTCCAGATGCAAGTAAAAATATTTGGAATCTAGGGAGCAGTACCAAGGACCCTCGAGGGATATATTGGTGTAAAGGATCAAAGGCCACATCAAAACGACTCCAAATATATTATAGAAGTACGTATCCCTTTGGGTTTGCTTGTGTGAAATTAAGCAGTACTTGCTGTTCTGGTGAGCTTCTTGTCTGGGATGAGTGTGGAAAGAGATGCTGAACAGTGACGTAAGAGCCAGTTTTCTTAATCTCAGCTTACTTCTTTTTTAATTTAACAAGGCAGTTCCCCCAACTTCTTGAAAAAGCTTAGCCAGTTCTGCAAGGCCTGGTTCACTTTTGGATAGGCCCTAATATTGGAGCAGTCAGCAGTTTGTATAAACTGAGTTTGAGTGGGAGGCAGGGGACATTATAAGGTGAGAAGCAGCAAAATGTGGAAGAAAGTTGAGCACAGAGAAAAGGATGTAGTCTTCCTTTTATTTAAATAGTTATTGGTAGTAGGACTACATGGGCTTCCCCAAGATTCCTGGAGGACAGAGGAACATCAAAAAGCACTGAGTTCTTAGTCCAAAGATCTTCTCAGGCAATTCCCTTGCCATACCACCCACAGAGCGAGCAGCCTGCTGCCCTAGACAAAGGCATCACTGCTGATGGGCAGGAGAAAAAAATCCAGAACAACTTTCACAACCTGAAGGATGCTTGTCCCTCCCTTCCCCCACAGTGTGTCAGAATTGCATTGAGCTGAGTTCAGCCACTGTGTCTGGCTTTATCTTCGCGGAAATCATCAGCATTTTCCTCCTTGCTGTTGGGGTCTACTTTATTGCTGGACAGGATGGAGTTCACCAGTCAAGAGGTAAAAGAATGTTCTTAGATGAGAGATGAGACCACCTGGGACCCTCAGCTTCCTTCCTACCAAAACAGACCCAATAGAAGAGACTGAGTTGGCACGTGTTACTGATGAGCATGGTTGGGTGAGGCACTGGCTCTGTAGGCAAGAGAAAAGGACTCTTGGTGTTTTCACAGCATATTTGCCTGTCTCAAGAGCCAGCTTTCTCTGATTTGTCCTCTGTGCTTTCTAAAAACTCTTCATTGAAGTAAAACCTACATGGAGAAAAGTGTATGAATCACATACATATAATTCAAAAGAAACACACACATAAGTCCAGCACCAAGTTTAAGAAAGAGAATTAATGGTGTGGTCATGTCCAGTCTCCACTTGGTCCCAAAAGTGACCACTATCCTGACTTCTAACATTGATTAATTTTGTCTGGCTTTGTTCCTTATGTAAATAGGCTCATACAGTATGAACTCTAATTCCTATTGCTATTCAGTACTACATTGTGTGACTATAACCCAATTTATTATCCATTCTATCTTGTGTATATGTATATTTTGTTTATTTTTTGTGCAGCTTCAGACAAGCAGACACTGTTGTCCAATGACCAGCTCTACCAGGTAAGGGAATGTGGAATGAAAGAGACATTGCTAGTTAGTAGTGGTAAAATTTGGGGGTCAGGAGGCAAGTTATTTGGAAGTTACTATGCAGATAAGAAACTGCTTAGGACCTACCAGATGATGGCATCCTTAGCCATTTGGGTAGAATGGATGAAATAAAAAGAAGGGTTGAGAGAGACTAAGGTCATTGAGAGAGACTGAGGTCAGGATCTAGTGAGAAAAAGCTGAAGAACACACTGAGAGGGCCACACAGAGAAACTAGATACAGAGCCTCCACCTGCTTGTCCTCTTCCACCCCCAGGACCATGAAGCAACCACTCCAAAGACTTGAGCACAAAAAGCACTCAATAAATATGCATCAAATTAACTCACAGAGGATGAGGGAAAATGAGCTTATCACTGTTCTGTCCTTTTTTAGCCCCTTAAGGAACGAGAAGATGACCAATACAGCCATCTTCAAGGAAACCATTTGAGGAAAAATTGAGCCCAGGACTCAGAGCAGGTGTGTCCTTCTATACCAGTTAAGAAAGTGCTTTGCACTACCGACTGCCAAGTCTATCTCCTTTCCCCAAGCAGTTATAAGGATGGGGGTAGGAGGCTGATTGATAATTCCTTGTATGGGGGGACTCTCCTGCATTGTAGGGTTTTTAGCAGCAGATGCCTACCAGATGCCAGTTGTCCAGTTGTGACAACAAAAATATCTCTAGATACTGCAAGTTTTCCCTCAGGGGCAAAATTGCCCTTAGTTAAGAACCACTGGCCTATGTTAACCTTCCAATCAATCAATCAATCGATCAGAAGTTCTGATTCAATCAACCAGAAGTGTCAATCAGGAACCCAAGCAATATTTGGTTTTCTGAACCATTTGCAGTTTTTCTTTTTTCAATCCAGGTGTTTTCTCTACTAATCAGTTCTTAGAAACAAAGCAGTATGTTTTGGAGCAATCCTAGCAGAGAGAATTTCAGCCCTAAATCTACACTCAAGGTTCCCAGAGGTGACAAATGGAGAAGAAAGGCCATCAGAGCAAATTTGTTTTTTTCTCAAAATAAGAGTAAAAACATGTATGGTGTTTCAGGAGCGCCACCTATCGGAAGTAATTTTTCTGTAAGAGAAAAATGAAAAGGTCAAATAAATTTTTGAATATAATTTTTTAAGTTTTAATTTTTATTTACTTTGTGTATAAGTCATAGTTCACATGGTTCAAATATTCAGTGAAGGGTTTCCTTCCACTTCCGTCCCTAGCCACCCAGTTGCCTTCTCCAGAAGCAAACAATAATACTAATTTCTTATATATCCTTACAAGATAAAGTATTATATATATAAGGGGTATTCTAGGCATACATAAGCAAATTCTTAAGTACACATTATTCTCCCTTCCCCTATTTTCACACAAATGTTATCATAATCTAGTTCTTGTACTTTTCACCTAATAAAACCTGAAAATCATTTCATACCAGTATTTGAAGGAGATTCTTTTTTTCTTAGTGTACCTGCTTTGTACAGATCTCCTATAATTTATTTAACCAGTCTTCTATCAATGGACAATTTGGTTGGTTCCAATCTTTTGCTCTTACAATATCAGAATGACTAACATTGTACAAATGTCATTTTTAAAAATAATTGTATTGAGGTATTATTTACATGCTATAAATTTCACTCATTTTAAGTGGATTTCACCTGTTCTCGGTAATTTTAGGTCAATTTATCCAGTTGTACAACCATGATCATAATCCAGATTTAGAACATTTCCATCAGTCTCTTAAGATCGCCTGTGGTGTTTGCAGTCAGTACTTGTTCCCTTGTTGCAGTCACTAATCTCTTTTCTGTCTCTTTAGATTTGCCTTTTCTGGACACTTCATATAAATGGAGTCATACAATATGCTGCTCCGAACACTCTCATGCAAATCTTTGTGTGGACATATGTTTTCATTTGTCTGGGTTGATACCTAGGAGTGAAGAATTGCTGGGCTGTATGGTAAATTTATGTATAACTTCTTAAGAAACTGCCAAAGTGTGTTTCAAACTGGCTGTCCCACTTTACACTCCCACCAGCAATGAATGAAAGTTCCCGTTTCTCCACCTCCCCACAAATATTTGTTACTATCTTTTTAGTACGGCCATTCTAGTGTATGTAAAATAGTATCTTATTGTGGCTTTAATTTGCATTCCCTAATGACTAATGATGTTGAACATCTTTTCATGTGCTCATTAGCCATTCTTATTCTATCTTTAGTGAAGACTGTATTCAAAACTTTTTTTTTTAATTGGGTTGTTTTTCTCCTTACTATTGAATTGTAAAAGTTCCTATATATTTTGAATACAAGTTTTTTATCAGAAACATGATTTGCAAATACATCTGCCAGTATGTGGCTTGTCTTTTTATTTTCTTAATGGTGTCTTTTGAAGAGAAAAAGTTTTTAATTTTGCTGAAGTCTGTTTTACCCATTTTTTTCTTTCATAGATTGTGCTTTTGGTGTCATGTCTAAGAAATCCTTGCCAAACCCAAGGTCACAAAGATTTCTCATGTCTTCCTTTTATAGCTTTTATAGTTTTAATTCTAACAATAAATGTCATTTTGAACATTAAGTCTATTTGTAATGAATACAAATAAATGGGATTGCAGGGCCGTAATGTACTTGCGCTTGTAATTTTATTAAATATTGCCAAATTGCACTTCATAGAGGTTGGACCAATACATTCCTAACAACAGTAAACGAGAGTGCCTATTGTTCCATACACATTCCAATGGTGCACTATTAAACTTTTTGAACTTTGCCAATCTGATAAGTGTAAAATGGCATCTCAGTGTAGTTTTTTTCCCCCAGCAGAGGTACTGGGGATTGAACCCAGGACCCTGCTCATGCTCAGCTCATGCTCTACCACTGAGCTATACCTCTCCACCCTCTTGGTGTATTTTTCTTATTAAAAATGGGGGTCAACCATTTGTTTTTCCTTCTCATTAAATATAGGCTCATAGCCTTTGATCTTTTTCTTACTGACTTGCAACAATCCTTTACACATTTAGGAAACTAGATCTTTTGTTTGTGATAGTAGTTGCAAATATTCTTCCAATGTCATTGGTTTTTTACTTTACTCATGGTTGGTTTTCAATGCATAGTTTACAAATATTTGCATGTAGTGGAATGCACTATTCTTTTATGGCTTCTAGGTTGCTTCATATTTAGGAAGATCTTTCCCCATTTTGAGAGTATTCTTTTTAAAAATTTCTCTCATTAATTCCTCTAGCATTTTCCTGGTTTCATTTTACATATTTAAATCTTTGATCCATCTTGAGTTAATTTTAGTGTAAAGACCTAATACATTAATTAACTTTTAAACTACATAACTACCCATTTATTCCAGAACTATTTATTGAATAATCCCTCTTGTGAGCATTGATTTTAAATGCTACATTACCACTTCACTCTCACCAGATTGTAAGCTCCAGGAAGGAAGACTGGTTTTGTTTTTTGTTTTGTTTTGTTTTGTTTTTTTCCCCACTACTGTAGCCTCAGGAACTAGCATAATACTGAAGCATAATAGGCACTCTAAGATTACACAGCCTTTGGGGTGTGTGTATGTGTGTGTGTGTGTTAAAATATACGTAACATAAAACTTACCATTTTAACCATTTTCAAGTGTAATATACAGTGACATTAAGTACAATTACAATGTTGTGCAACCATCACCACTATCATTTCCAGAACTTTTTCATTACCCTGAAGAAACTATCATTAAACAGTAACTTCTCATTCCTCTCTCTCCCCAGCCCCTTGTAATCTCTATTTTACTTTCTATCTCTATGAATATACCTGTTCTAAGCATCACACATAAGGGGACTCATACAATATTTGACTATTTTCTGTCTGGCTGATTTCACTTAGCATAGTGTTTTCAAGGTTCATCCATTTTGTAGCATGTATCAGAATTTTCCTTTTCAAGGCTGAGTAATAATCACGTTTATGCATACACCACATTTTGCTTATGCATTCATCAGTTTGGGTCGCTTCCACCTTCTGTTTATTATGAATAATGCTGCTATTAACATTGATCATGGTACAAGTGTCTTGTTTGAGTCCCTGCTTTCAATTCTTTGGGGTATTTACCTAGAAGTGGAATTGCTACATCACATGATAATTGTGTTTTAACTTTTTGAGGAACCACCAAACTGTCTTCCCAAAACGCTCCACTACTTCACATTCCCATCAGTAAGGCACAAATGTTCCTACTTTTCCACATCCTTACCAACATTTATTATCTATTCATTTATAATAGCCTTCCTAATGGGTGTGAGGTGTTATTTCATCAACGTTTTGGTTTGCATTTCCTTGTTGAGCAACTTCTTAGGTGCTTACTGGCCATTCATGTATCTTCTTTAGAGAAGTGTTTATTCAAACCCACAGCCCATTCTTTAGTTGAATTGTTTGCCTTTCTGTTATTAATTTGTATAAGTTTGTTATATAGCTTGATATTCTTCACCAGATACGTGATTTACAAATATTTTCTGTCACTCTATGGAGTTTCTTTTCACTTGCACTCTTGAAAAGTATACTGCTTCCTTTGCCTCTGTATATCTCAGTGTATCTCAAAGTCACCTTGACGACGTACACCATCTCTACTTTACAAATAAGAAACCTGCAATCCAGTCAGAGAGAGCATATTGCCTGGCATCCAATAAGAGCTCACAACTTTACTGTTATTGCTACTGCAATCTTCATTGACAATAATAATCTATACAGAAGCTGCTTCAAAAAGGCCTAGGACCCATGGGAAAAAGAGAAAGAGAATCTCACAGATGTCTCAAGCACTGCCAGAGATCACGGTCATATCGGGTGCTGATACACAGGTTTCCAAGACCCCGTCACACTGCACTGAGCTCCAAAACGCCCCCTCCCAGCTCACCCCGACTGGCCCCCAACCCGACCCCAACCCGACCCCAACCCGACCCCAACGCCACTTCCGTGCACTTCCGCCCCGCCCCCAGTTAGCTAGCGCATGCGCCTCGGGATGTTTGCGCGCCCGCTTCCAGAGCGAGGCGACACACCCAGTTTCCGGCGCCCAGATGAGACTCCACAAGGCCTGGCGCCTAGTCGTGACGTAAATTCCGGTTGCCGTGCTGAGTCGGAAGTGGGAACCCTTCGGCCACTGAGATTCTGTCGTGTCGTCGCTGCTGGCCCTTCAGGCTCTGGTAAGAGAGGAAATAGCCGGAGGGGAGGGGATCGTTGAGGCTGCAATGGGATTTTTTTTTTCTCGTAGTCGATTGCTAGTCCAAACCTCTGCACTCTTAACCTCCTCCAAATTCCTTCTTCTGTGCTTTCCTGACCGCTGCCTCTTTCCTTCATGAACTTCGACCCTGTCTGGTTTGGGAACCCCTCACAATGGTGCAGCTTCTGGCATCTCTCTCCCTTTTTGCCATTCCCCCCCCCCCCCCGGAAAAGGCCGGAATCCTGGCCTTGCATTATCTTTGGCTTTCTTTCTCTAGAATGTGCGCCGAGTGGGTGGGTCTGCCTCCGTGCCGCGAATCCTTTATGGAACCCGGAGGGATAAAATTTTATAGAGTAGACAACACATAACCAGATGCCAAAAAAGAGGAAACTAAACATGAATCGCAGTAATCAGACCAGTCGAATACATATGGCAAGGTGTTGACATTTCTTAAGGCAAGTGATCAGTTCACCATTCAGAACTCTCGTGGCTCTCTGCTCCTTGCTCCCCATTTGGGTTTAGAAGACGTTTCTAAAATTGAGTAGCCAGAGGTTAGAAGCTTACATTTGATGGGTCCTCTCTTTGGGATCAGATTTTCGTTCCCAGAACAAGGATGTGTTTAGTCTCACTGCCATGGACTGTTTTGGTCTCACGTGGGAGCCCTCCTGAGATAAAAGAGGACCCAGGAAGGAATGCTTTCTCTTTTGCGACTTGATGAGATCCTTCTAGCTTGCTGATGTGATGGAAGGATCTGTTGCCACAGTAGAGGCCTGAAAGGATTATTGAGTGGAGCATGTAACAGTGAAAACTTTTTTTAATTCCTTTTTTGGTTCGATCTGTGTATTACCAGAAAAGAGGCCTTATGGAGTATGATTTTTAAAAGTTTGATTTTGACAATCCCTGTTTTGTGAAATATTCCAAGTATTTCTGTTTAAAAGCAGTACCAAGTCTGATGTTAAAATATTTATGTGCTCACCTCTTTAAAACCTGACCGTGGTCCTTAAATGATTAACAGTACTGTTTATAAGCAAAAGACTGAGTCAGGGTAGGGTGAGAGGAGTTTGTGTGACTGGAGGTAGACAATGATTATAATTATAGATTCTTGCAGTAAGTATATCAGAGGGAAATGTGTTTTTAAAGAGGACGTATTAAGGAAATCAAATCCAGAAGCTTCTAAGGATTGGTGGTTATATCATTCCAAATGCTGACAAACAGGATAGTGCTGTATCTCTGAATAGCAGTTGAAAATAGGAGATTATAAATTCCCAGTGACATTGAATATTAAACAAAATATTAAGGTTCCATTTTATCGGACCTTTCTTTTGGAATGGGTGACATCTTTTTACATTTGTGAGATCATTGAATAAATCTAAACTGACATCCCCACAAAGGTTCCCATCAAGTGATCAGTCCTCCCTTTTCCCATAAAACTTTCCTATAAATTGTTAGCTTTTTTTCTATGAAAATAGTTTTTGCACAGATTTGAAATACATATGAAAAAGATGAACTTAGTAAGGTAGGTGAAAACCTTTTTGTTTTTCAAAAAGACATGTAGTGGAGATGACAACAGAGATTTATTTCCATTCTCTATTTAACACATGCTGAGATACCAAAGAGCCACAAGTGTCTGGCCCAATAGCTTGACCTTCCACTGCAACCCAAGACTAACAGTAAAACCTTTACCTTGAAGTAGGATTATGAGTGCTGCTAGTAATTACAAGGCGGTCAGGAGTAATTACATGTAAGATTGATATCATTCAATAAATATCTATTTGGGATTTCGTGATTGTGGAATATGCCAGACACAGAAGAAGAAATAATCAGATGTGAACCTGTACTCAGATTGCTTACCTTCTAGCAAAATAGAGGATCTACATTAGGAATACAATGTAGAAAGTTATAAATCCTATTAACATAGATAAAATGTAATGGGAAGCTAGCTTTATATAATGGGACAGTATAGTATTGAGGAAGGAGGAAATCATGCCATTTTTGATGACAAATCCTCTATATCTCTTGATAGCCTTAAGGGCCTGTCTGTGTCATATGTTCTAGTTCTTGGCTTTCAACTTACTTCCTTTTTGCATAAATGGTGCAGGTGATGCATCTCCTTTGTACTAATCTGACCTCTTTTCATTTGTATTTTATAAAACTCACTTGAACTGGCTTCCACAAGATAGGGCAATCTACTCGGTTTTCATAACCGAGAAGACTCTCTTTCCATCTCGCATCTCATTTCCTATACGTTGGCTTAGTTTTAGGGTAGGCTTTCTCTAGATGGTGGAAAGATGACAACTTCAGGTTCCTATTTTACCAGCCTAGCAACCCAAGCAGGAAGAAAGAGTTCCCTTTTCTGGAGATTTAGCCAAAGGCCTGAATGTGGTGTTCATTGATTCTGATAGATCTTGCTAGGGTCTTGTGCCTACTCCTGAATCAGTCACTTTGGCCAGAGAATGCTGTATTCTTTTTGACCAGGCCAGATTCATATGCCATTCCTAAAGTTAGTGGGTGAGGTCATCTCCTTCTGAACACATGGACTGGGAATGGGATGGATCCCCAAAGAAAAAATGTGGGTATCATGTTGGAAAAAGAGGTTGATGTTTTGGAGGCAAAAAACATAACAAGAGCTAACTACACTTTCTGCATTCCTCTGGACTTCTGGGTACTTCAGGATAGAGGTAGAGTGGTAGTCTGCTATTGGTGACACAATTCTTGGTGCATCTACATGAGTTAGAGGTAATAATTAAGCTTATGCATCATTTAAATGGGAAGAAAGACCTCTGAAAGATTGTTGTTAATTCCAACATTAAATATGCTACCTTTTTTGCATTATTAAGCTCAACTAAACTATACATAGCAAAAAGTAAAATACATAGAACAGCATCTAACAGTGCAGTTCCTGGAAACAGTAAAGCCCAGCACCATGCTGAGACAAGGCTAGACTGTCTGCCTGTCATTACAGCTAAGTAGTGATTAGCTTTTATGTAGAAAACACAACAGAGGAGGGTGAAGCAACTGGTAGAGATGCCTCAGAATTGTCCAGAAGTGTTATAGTCTCTCTTCCTCCAAAAAACAAGGGTAACTCTTCTGACTTGCGTTGGCTTTTGTTAATATGATTCTGTAAGGCTCTGTATATTAAAGGTAGACAAAATGTTCTTTTTCCCTCTTTCATTCATACCCCTGACCCTACTCCTTCTAAGGTCTCTGACCTTGTAGCAGTGCAGCATCCTTGTAAGCAGAATATTTATATTGTTTGTCTCTTCCCACCCTTTTCAGGGTTGTATTTCTATGCTGTGGCCTTAAAAATTTCAGAAAGGGAAGAAAGCCTTTCAGGGAGCTCTGCTCATCCCGTTGTGCCAGTGAGTCCCCTTGGTGCTCGAATGAGGAAATATAATCAGAAGAGTGCAAATGCAGGCTCAGTCAGCTCCACTAAATACTTTTGAGGTATATATCTATTTCATGTTACACGTTAGGAATTTGTGTGTTCCTTCGGTATTGGAAAAAATCAGATAAACTATGAAAGCTAAATATAGAATTAAGCAAAGATCATTTAGTTTTTAGAGGAAGAAATACCAGTAGTTGTAAGCCTGGAAGTAGAGAGAGATTGCTTACTATGGATTTAAAACCCACAGTCTGCTGTAATCTGTCTCCTGTCCTGATTTGCAATTCCATGTCTGACACACAGGCTTGCATTTGCTTTCTGTGTAGCTGAGAAATTCCCAGCTCCAACTCTTAAGTCAGAAGCCTGAGCAAGTGCTACCTTATGCTCATAGTGAGTGAAAACTAGTCGACTAGCCTAGAGATTTGTGGGAAATCTGTAGTTTTTGTCATTCTATTTTAAAGTGCCACATTGTTGTTACAGTTAGTAGGTGAGTTTCCTCTTTGACTCTGATAATTCTTTCTATTTAACCCGTTTTTTAAAAGTATAGCTAATAGAAACATGTCAACAGATAAATGCATTCCAGCTTAACATTTTTTAAGCCTTTTGGTTTTAGCCGCCCCCAAATCAGGCCAACTTGTCCAGTTGGTAGGTTCATAACCATTTTGCCAAAAATGTCTTGAATCTTGAAACAGGAGTTGGAAAGTCTTACCCAAAGCCTTTTGAAGTGTATTGTATTCAAGAAATGGGGAAAGAAACAACAATGGTAATATTACAACTGTTGTGTTATCTACCCAGGTATCTAATACTTGTCCTCTCTATAGCCCCTCCCCCTAGGTCTGGATGGAGGATACTTTAAAGTGAAATGACAGACCAGGAGAATAACAACAACATCTCAAGTAACCCCTTTGCTGCTCTTTTCGGCTCCCTGGCTGATGCCAAGCAGTTTGCAGCAATCCAAAAAGAGCAGCTGAAGCAGCAATCTGGTAAGTAGAGGAGCCAATAGCAGCAGATGAGATGACCTAGAATGGGTTCTTCCCAAATTAAGTATTCTTTGGATTCTTAATTGCAACTGGAATTTAAGTTTAGGGCAGAAGTTGGTTTTTGTTTGTTTATTTAGAGTAGAAGTTACTTTTTTGTTCGTATTTGTTGTTTGTTTTGTTTTGGAGTCCTCTCCTCCCTAACCTACCCCCTACAAGAAAGAGATCAGATAACAGGTGGTTCCATAGTAACAAATGCCAATCGTGGTCCCAAAGCTGTCAAGCTGTTTTTATTTTTTAAATTACCTAGTAAAAGATATTTAACAAAGATTTTTTTTTTTAATTTTAACATAGAAAACTGAGGTTATCGTGTAGGTGTGGAAAGCAAGTCACATGCAACTGTAGAAAGCAGAAGTGTTGAAGGAAGAATTTTTAAAAGCTTTTTGAACTGTAGAGAAATACATGAGATTTGTTGTTAGGCCCATTGCTTCAGAGTCTATCTTAAGTGCTTCTTCCACTCCACGGAGTAGCCACTTTCATAGCTTACTGCTTTTAGAACAGACTTCTAAGAAAATCTGATCCTTATCCTTAATGTGAAAAAAAAAATTAGAATAATATTTCACTAATCGGAAAAGTGGTTTTCCTTATCTGGGACCAAATTTAAGGTCAAGTCTAGCTTCCTCCTTTAAAGTAGCATATGGACTAGAAGAATTAGGATGATGGTTTTGAGATGTATTAGTCTTCTGAGGGTATTCACAAAATCTTTCAAGCCAGAAATTGCTGCCCTTCTCCTCCCTGCAAAAAGAATAATAGTGTTTTTCTTGTTTATATTTTCTCTTTATTTCAAAAGCGTTCAGATACGTAGCTAAGTTGTGGCCTTGCTCTCCAATTAGGATTGAATGAAAAGGAAGTAAGGAGAAGACAGATGAGTAGTAGAGTGATGGATAAAAGAAGGGAGAAATACAACTAATGCTGACTTTGTAACAACGATAGGAAGAGGCAGCTCTGAGTCTCAGTCTCTGAAATCTCTCCCAGATGTCTAAGATACAGGCTCAGAATGGGAAACCTTGGATTAGGAGGTTGTAGGAGAGAAAGGAGAGTGAGGGATTGGAAAAATAAGAAAATGGGAAAATAAAATTTATAAACATGTGGTTGAGGGAAATTTTGCTTATCAGCACCTGTAACTCTTAAAATTCAGAGGAGAACCTAATGGTATAGGAATAGAGTGACAGAACGCTTGTCCTTTTGGCTGTAAGCAGACACAAAGCTGGCTAGAGCTGGGAGCATTGCAGGCACCGAGCAGTGGGGACAAATCAGGTGCGTGCCCTGCTGTAACTATTTTGGCATCTCATCGTCTTAGTTTGTTTACACTGTGTTTATCGTGCCACCAGGTCTAACCTGTTTTCCGCCAGCAGTTAGTACTCTGCCAGAACCTTTGGCCTGCTATACTGAGCTTCAGTTTTACCAAACTCACTGCACAAAGCAACTCTTGCTTCTGAGAATTTTACCTGGACTTTGAGAGCAATCATTTTCTCGGTAGAGAAAAGTAAATACAGACTTGTGTGTGGCTTTTAGAGAAATGCCTGTTAAAACAATTGGATTGTTTTTAATCTATGAAGTTTGTAAAAATTTAAACAGACATTCTCTCATACACTGTGGGTGGACATGTAAATTAGAGCACTCTTTCTGAGAGTAATTCTGTAGTATGCATATGTTAACTTCTATGAATCTATCCTACAGAAATACTCATACAAGTGCACAAAAAGAGTAAGTTATATTTGATGCAGTATTGTTTGAAATCATGAAAAATTTGAAACAACTCAAATGGTCATCTGTTGAGAAGTAGCTACATAGATCACAGTGTGTGCATACAATGCAATACAGTGCAGCTATTGAAAAGAATGACGTAGGCCTGTGAATGACCTAACAGAGAGGTGTTGGTGCCAGTTAAGTTTAAAAAGCAAGCTGAAAAGCAGTAAGTGTAGTATGATCCCATTTTTAAAAAGCTAAAAATCACAGTAATAAACATTATCACCAGAATAAGAAGTATCTGAAACTCTTTGCTAAGATAAGTGGTTATCCGTAGGGAATTGGTTCAGAGATTTTTTTATATTCTTTTTTTTTTTAATATGAATATTTAATTAAAAAAATTTTTTTGTGGTGGGAGGTAATTAGGTTTGTTTGTTTGTTTGTTTGTTTTAGGGGGAGGTACTGGGGATTGAACCCAGGACCTTGTGCATGCTGAGCAGGCACTCTGCCACTGAGCAGGCACTCTGCCACTGAGCTATACCCTTCCCCCAAGATTTTTTACATTCTATTTTCCTGAACAGTTGGGAAATATTTAAACAAATGTGTTCTCTTAAAATCAGGAAAAAGCCATATATTTACTATAATTAAAGGCATATTGATCAATTAGGTAATTCTTTGTCTACTAGGATTCGGTAGAGAAGATAGTGTTGCTACTTTTGGCATTGTGAAGTACAATTAATTATGAGTAGAAAGAATAAAACTTTTGGTTTTTAAAATGTGGTAGATTTTATAGCCAGGGATTTCAGAATCCTGTGCTTAAGATGTTGCCTGACAATAAATACAAAACAGAAACAGACTCATAGACACAGAATACAAACTTGTGGTTGCCAAGGGGGCAGTGGAGGGTGGGAAGGGACAGACTGGGATTTCAAAATGTAGAATAGGTAAACAAAATTATATTGTATAGCTCAGGGAAATATATATAAGATCTTATGGTAGCTCATAGCGAAAAAAATGTGACAGTGAATATATGTATGTTCATGTATGAAAGATTGTGCTTTACACTGAAATTTGACACAACATTGTAAAATGACTATTACTCAATTAAAAAATGTTAAGTAAAAAAAAAAAGTAGTTAAGGAGATCACAAAAAAAAAGAATAAAAGAAGCACAATTTTCCCACTAGTTTATTTAAAAAAAATGAAAAAATAAAACCCACCACATGTTCAAATTAAAAAAAAGTTGTTGCCTGACACAACTCAGTAGCAAAAAAAAAAAAAAGAAAATAACCCAATTTAAAAGTGGGCAGAGAATCTGAATAGACATTTTTCCAAAGAAGATAATACAGATGGCCAACAGGCACATGAAAGGTACTCAACATCACTAATCATCAGGGAAATGCAAATCAGAACCACAGTGAGGTATCACCTCACAGCTGTTAAAATGGCTATTATCAAAAAGATAAGAAATAACAAGTGTTGGCGAGGGTATGGAAAAAAGGGAACACTCATGCACTGTTGGTGAAATTGTAAATTGGTGAAGCCACTATGGAAAACAGTATGTAGGTTACTCAAAAAATTAAATATAGAACTACCATATGATCCAGCAGTTCCACCTCTAAGTATTTATCCAAAGGAAATGAAAACAATTCAAGAAGATATATGCACCTTCTTGTTCATTGCAGCATTATTTACAATAGCCAAGATGTGAAAACAACCTAAATATACATCAATGGATAAATAAAGAACATGGTGTAATTATATTTACACATACACATACACACACATGCACATACACAATGGAATATTATTCAGCCATGAAAAAAGAAATCTTGCCATTTGCAACAACAGATGGGCAATGAATGAACCTTGAGGGCATTATGCTAAGTGAAATAAGTCAGAGAAAGTCAAATACTATATGATCTCATTTATATGTGGGATCTTAAAAAAAAAAAAAGCTCATAGATACAGAGTATGAATTGGTGGTTGCCAGAGGCAAGAGGTCGGGCATGGTCCAAATGGGTGAAGGGGACCAAAATGTGCAAACTTCCAGTTACGAAATAGTCATGGGGGTGCAATGAACAGCATGGTAATTGTAGTTAATAATACTGTTACTGCGTATTCGACAGTTGCTAAGAAAGTAGATCTTAAAAGTTCTTAAAACAAGAAAACAATTTTTGAAGCTCTGTATGGTGAAAGATGTTGTCCAGATTTATTGTGGTCATCATTCCACAATATATCCAAGTATCGGATCATTACGTGATACACCTGAAACTAATATTAATGTTAGTTAAACCTCAGTTTAAAAAAAAAAAACGATGTTGCCTGACATGAGATGTTCACTAATTAGATGGACAACTTGTTTAACATTCAGAATTATCCTCCTGTTGGTTACATTTATCGTATAATATACTTGGGTTTTTTTTGAAGAAAAGGTTGTTACCATTAATGGCTTTCATTTTCTGGCAGATGAACTCCCAGCTAGCCCAGATGACTCGGATAATAGTGTGTCAGAGAGCCTGGATGAATTTGATTACTCTGTGGCTGAGATTAGCCGCTCATTCCGTTCACAGCAGGAAATATGTGAGCAACTCAACATCAATCACATGATCCAAAGGATCTTCCTCATTACGCTGGACAACAGTGAGTTACAGACTTGCCGCCAGTCTATTCACTACTCTGCCCTTCCTGCTTGTGCTAGGGACTTGCTCTGTGAAATGTATTGTGTCTGATGGTTAAACAAACACACCATACTCCCTGGAACACAGGGTTTATGTTTCAGTGAAGCTTTCAGTGTGACCTAAAGCAGTATTTTGACACAGACACAGCTTTCATTCCTATTCTGATACTGACTGGCCATGTAGCTACTGGCTTTACTACCCTAAAAGAGAATTGGAAATGACGGCCAAATCCATTTTCTTCTCAGAGGTGACCTAAATAAACAGTTAGATGAAACCCCCAAGAAGTGTCAGACACTGTTTCCCCTCTGTGCCCGGGCTGTAGTTAAACCCCGAAGTTAGTGCTCATGTCTGGGATTTACTCTTTAAATGTTAGGTTTCTGACAAAGCCCATGCTCTTGTAGGGGGTTGGGGTGGGCAAGATTTAAAATTTAGAAACTGCTTTGTGTGTCGAAATCATTCTGATATTACCCAAGTGAAACTTGGGGTTCAAGAGAAAAGCGGTCATGATCAGTTGTCTATATAAGGCAGAAGCATTATCCTTAACCTACCAGATTAAAACCATTTCCCAGGTGACCCAAGCCTGAAAAGTGGGAATGGCATCCCCAGCCGTTGTGTGTATTTGGAAGAAATGGCAGTAGACCTGGAAGATCAAGACTGGCTTGATATGAACAACGTTGAGCAGGTACCATTCTTAGATTCCTTACGTGCGCCTTCAGCAAAAGTCAGCCATGCAGCTAAATTCTCCCCACCTTTCTCTGACCTCAGCTTTGCTTACCTCCATCTCTTACATTGTTCCTCTTTTGGAATCTTCTCGTCTACCATCGTAACATGTCCAAATCTACCCATCCTTTAAGACCCAGTTAAAATGCCATCTTGTTTACAAAATTTTGTCAGGTAGGAGTTGTTCTTTTCTCCTCTGGGCTCCTAGAGTAATCTGTCTATGCATCTCTTATGGGAATAGTAATTTTCTGTCTCATGCAGTGGCTTCTTCATGTACCTATCTTGTCTGTCCTGGAGACTCCAACTTATCAAGGGCAAGGTCCATCTCTTTCTTCTTTATATCTTTTCCAAAATCAAAACAGTGCGCTCTACCTCACAGGTACCTAGTTAACTTGAGAGGAATAGAAGTTTGGTCGGGAAGATGCTTGACAACTTGTAGTTTAACTTTCTATGTTTAAATTGTCTTTATGTAAGTTTGAGGTCAGCAATCACCAGAGTAGTACATTTCACATATAAGTTTAATCTCTGATTCTTGACACCATTCAACAAATATTCTTTTAAAGCTTACTCTGTGCTAGGGGCTATGCTAGATACTTAAGCTTGGTTTAGGATAACTACATACACAATTAGATTTGTATATATAGTATTTTCTAAAGTAATGAGACACTAGGCCCTTTTTTCACCTTATATCCATTGATTCTCATGATAACCTGTGTCTAAATTATCTTTTATATCTCGCTATTCTAAAATCAGTTTTGCAATGGCTTAGTATTTTTATTTGTTTTTCTTAATAGGCTGTCTTTACTCGCTTATTACTTCAAGATCCAGGCAACCACTTGATTAACATGACTTCTTCTACAACGTTGAATCTCTCTGCTGATCGAGATGCAGGGGAGAGGCATATTTTTTGTTACCTTTATTCCTGCTTCCAAAGAGCCAAGGAAGAGGTAAAGAATCCCTATTGAGTACTATATTGGGTGTGACTTTAACGTGTAGGTCAGAGAGTTGGATCAGTCTTTTATATCAATTTATACACATCATAGTATATCTGGAACCGGATATCAGAGACACTGTTATTTTTTCTTCTAAAGTTTTAGTCTCTCCTTTTTGTGGCTTGGAGTCCACCCCTTTCCCCAGTTAACAAGTGCCTCCTATTCTCTCTACAAATATCTTTAAAAAAAAAAATCACACCTTTATTAAAAAAAAAAAAAGTTCTGATAAATTCATTTCCACTGAGGTGCAGAGTAGATTAAGCTTAGTCACTTCCAGCATTGGGATTCTAACAGGTAGATGATTCTTGAAGCCAAAGAATGGACTCTAATGACTTTTCAAACGTCCACCGGAAAATAGTATTGTTTTGGGATACAACATCTTTTTCTTTCTGTTTGCTGCATCCGCCCTTGTTCCAGGTCACAAAGCTAACCTATTCTCTCTTCTTCATGCTATTTCCAGATTACCAAAGTTCCAGAGAACCTGCTGCCCTTTGCAGTGCAGTGCAGGAACCTCACTGTGTCCAATACCCGCACAGTTCTCCTCACCCCAGAGATCTATGTTGACCAAAACATCCATGAGCAACTGGTAGATTTGATGTTGGAAGCCATCATAGGAGGCCGTGAGTACATAAGCAAAACCTGTGACCTTCTACATTTGATTTCCAAATGTACCATTCTTCTAATTGCATTAGAAAGTGTCGGAGCCACTATGGTTCCAGCATAAATTAAGGAAGAGAGCTCACACCTCGCCGTTGGTGTTGAATACCAGTAGAATTATCAAAAGTATCAGAAGAGTAAAGAGCTGTGTATAAAGGCACATACAAACCCCTGTGGCCTCCTCTCGCTCATTTGTCTTCTTTCAGATTTTGATGGTGTAGCTGAGTTTCTTGATGAGGTCATCGAAGCCTTGATACTGGATGAGGAAGTTCGAACATTTCCAGAAGTCATGATTCCAGTGTTTGATATTTTATTGGGCCGAATAAAAGACCTAGAACTCTGCCAGATGCTTTTGTATGCTTATCTGGATATTCTTCTCTATTTCACTAGGCAGAAGGATATGGCGAAGGTAGGTCTGAAAGCTCATAGATACTCCGTTGAGTTGGAAGCTTGATACTTTATGCTTCCCTACCCTGAGGGCACTGTAATATTACCTACTGAATAAGAGAAAGACACATTGCTTGTTGAATAGCCTTAACTCTTTGAAGCCCTCTCATCTTGTCATTTATGTCTCATCACACCAATGAATAACGAGGACTTGTCTTCTCCCACAGGTTTTTGTAGACTACATTCAGCCCAAGGACCCTAGTAATGGCCAGATGTACCAGAAGACCTTGCTGGGAGTAATCCTGAATATCTCCTGCCTATTAAAGACTCCGGGTGTAGTAGAAAACCACGGCTACTTCCTGAATCCATCTCGTTCCAGTCCCCAGGAGATCAAAGTACAAGAGGCCAACATTCATCAGGTGGAACTGTTATCAGTGTATCCCAGCCCCCTGATCTGAGATTAAGTATCATTTCCTCAGAAAGCAGATGCAGATAAGGCTGCTTGAGCCTCTTTGGGAAAGCAGATCGGTCTGATTGGCTCTCTACCATAATCATGTAAAGTAACGGCCCTCTTTTTAGCATGCGCTAAGAGCAGAGGATGAACGTCTGTGTGGTTTAAGAGTAAGCTGCTGCTAGTCTCTGCCCCATACAGGGGCACAGCCCTCTCCTGTCAATCTTCGTTTTTCTCACCAAGATATTTCTTATAACTTCAGCTCCTAAAATCTTCTGACTGAACTCCAGCTTATAAACCAATTTTTTTTCCTTTCCCTTTTTCTATCTGTGTCCTCTCTATTTGGGCTTCTTAGCATAAATTATAGTAGAGGTCTGGCCAACATCCAGCAGCAAATGGTTGAATTGGGGACAGTTTAAATCACCCATCATCACAACTCTCTGAAGCAGGGGTTGACAAATTATATCAATGGTCAAATCCAGCCTGCCACCTGCTTTTGTAAATAGTTTTGTTGAACACAGCCATGCCCATTTGTATATGTATTGTTTATGGCTTGACTTCATGCCACAATGATAGAGTTTAATAGTTGCTACAAAGACCATGTGGCATGCAAAGCCAAAAATACTTATCATCTGGCCCTCTGCAGAAAAAATTTACCAACCCCTACTCTAAAGCTACATAAAGGCTAACTGCAGTTTGGCAGCTCGTCAGGAAATCTCTTACAAGTGTCCAGAAATTTTTTTTTAATCAGAAATGGGGGGTAAGGCACAGGGTGAGTGAGGGAAAAGCTTAGGATTCATGTATTTTTGGAAATTGCCAGAGGCTAAGATTTGGGAGTAACAAATATTAGGATTGTGAAACTGGAATGTTCTGTGGTTGTGTTTTCTGGTTAAACAGTTCATGGCTCGGTTCCATGAAAAGATCTACCAGATGCTGAAGAACTTACTCCAGCTCTCTCCAGAAACCAAACACTGTATCTTGTCCTGGCTTGGAAACTGTTTGCATGCAAATGCAGGCCGCACCAAGATTTGGGCCAATCAGATGCCAGAAATCTTCTTCCAAATGTATGCCTCGGATGCCTTCTTTCTGAATCTGGGTGCTGCTCTCCTGAAGCTATGCCAGCCATTTTGCAAACCCAGATCCTCTCGGCTCCTCACCTTTAATCCCACTTACTGTGCCCTGAAGGAGTTGAATGATGAAGAACGAAAAATTAAAAATGTACACATGAGAGGTAGGGGGGAGCTAGTATTCTCAAAACTGTGTATGTGGTGTGTGTGTGTGTATGTTTGTGTGTGTAACATCTAAGGCATCCACTTCCTTACCCTTTGTCACAAAGGTGCCTCTTCCTCAGAGAAGATGAGGCAGAAAGAAGAGCTGTCATAAATTTTAAACAGACTTCTTAGAACTGGTGGGTTTGGATGTTATGCTTTAGTGAGACCTTCTCTCTGAATTTGGCATACTTGGATATTCATTCATTCATTTTTTATAAAAATGGATAAAGCCCAGCCCCTGTCCTTTTTGAGCTCAGAGGCTCCAGAAGAAGGCAGATGCATTAACAGATCACCATAATATGGTATAGGGTTAAGCTATAGAAACACAGAGGAGGGGGTAAACGATGAATTCTACAGTAGTTGGAGGTCTTCGTAGCTGAGTCTTGAGAAATGAGTTGGGTTTATGAAGCAAAGATGCACAAGAGTTTCTTTCTGTAGAGGAAGTAACAAATATGCAGGTACAGAGCTATGGAAAATCTGAACTAAGGAGCAGTGAGAAGCTGGATGTGGCTAGGGCAGGGTGTAGGTGGGGGGAGAGGTATGGGAATTGACAAGAAAGAAGTCTGGGGAGGAAGAATATTGGAACCAAATTGGAGAAAACTCAAGCAATCCAGAGAAGTGAAAAGAAGAAAATAAATCACTCATAATTCTACCACTCAAAATTAGTCACTCTTAATTTTGATATATTTCCTCCCAGTTTTGTAACTCTTCTAATTATAAAAGTAACACATGCTCAAAAGCAAATAATCTTAAGTACAGAAAAGCACAAAATAGATACAGATCACCCCGTATCTATCTCCTGGAAAAATCTGCAGTGTCATCTATCTTTCTTTTTAATTTTTGGTGATTTCATGGTTAAACTAAAGAGATTCAATTGCATTTCTGTAGACAGTGAGAAGCCAAAAGATATTTTTAGCCAAGAGAGTAGGAATGTGACAAAATTTGTTTTTAAGTAGGGGAGAGTATAGCTCAGTGATTGTGTGCTTATCATGCATGAGGTCCTGGGTTCAATCCCCAGTACTGCCATTAAATAAATAGATAAATAAACCTAATTACTCCCCCCTCCCCCAAAAAAAAGAATTTAAAAAAAAGATTTGTTTTTAAGAAGATATTACTTAATTCCCTGGTAGGTATCAGGATGAAAATTAAGCTAGAGTAAGGGGATACTGGAGACCAAGATAGATGTCTGTGGCAAGCCATTTACTCTTCCTTTTAACTTCTTTGAGGTTTGGACAAAGAAACCTGTTTGATCCCAGCTGTGCAGGAGCCAAAGTTTCCCCAGACTTACAACCTTGTAACAGAAAACCTTGTCCTGACAGAGTACACCTTGTACTTGGGATTTCACAGGTAACTCCTCTGATGTCATTAGGACAGAGCTATTGTGTTGATAACCAGAAGTTTGAAAGTGAATCTTACAGATAACAATCTCCCTTTATTCTGAAGGCTCACATTATATGCGTTTATTTGTGTCTACATGACTTGGCTTCGTCCATGTAACTGGAATTTATTTTAATTTTTTGACCTGTTAAACTTTTTAAAAATAAAGATGCACTGGTATTTTTCTCTAAACTAGCAAGTTTTTAAATCACTGCCTTTTTTTGTCATGTGCCAAAGTGGAATTGTTTTCATTTAAAATTTCACATTCTGCTCCTGAATTTTCATTACTTAATTACTCCTGATGGAAAAAGAGAAAGCTTTACTCCATGGTGTAGAGACAAAATTGACAAAATTAAAGAAATGTTTATAAGGGATTTCAGTAAGATCAGTAGGACCATAAAAGATCTACGTATCAAAGGTAAAGAGGATTCTAGAAGAGTGAAGAATTGAGAGCTAGCATATATGACTTCCAAAAACGATTCTGATTCTGGCTACCTGTGTGTCATTCTGTGATTGTTTTTCCCCCTCTGACTTAGCTGGCTGTGACTGCAAGTATAAATAAGAAAATGGCTTCTTACTCATAGTTATAACCTATAGGAGGGGGTGTTGAGAATAGCAATTTTTAATGCCTTCTCAGGATACTTAAATTGACACAGCATTTTTCAAAACTTAGCAAGTTTCCAGAAAAATGAAATTGTATCTTTATTAGAGATTTTTTCTATCCCTGTCATTGACATTTTAAGTGAGACAATAGATAACAATTTCACATGTGTTCAACCTATTCAGCCACCTAGATTCAAACACAAAAGTGAATGTCATCTAGTTTCCCAGTATTGGCTAGCTAACCCTATACATTATCTGTAGGACCAAAGAGGATGACGTTGGACTGTACACATAGACACAATTATCCATAGCATTGAATTAGGAGGCTTCCTTTCATTAGAAAACATTTGGCTGACCCTTTGTGAAGAATAATTATATTTTATGTTGAACAACAGAGGGCTGCTCTTAGGTTGCATCCCAGGTGGCTACGAGTTCATATGTGGTCATTACTAATCTAGACTTTTTCACCAGCTTTAGTTCTCCACTAACCACAGACTGTCCATATAACCACATCCAAGTACACTCATTGCACTTGTATGGTGTCAAACTGTCCGGCTGGGCTTCTTGTACTTTGCCTAGTCATTATTTATTAGACCTAATAACAGCCCAGTCTACACCCTGCTCAACCTAGCCACTGTCCTTTGGATGGTGCATTTCAGCTGAAGGCTGCTAACTACATGTAATTAGGTTCAATTATGTTGAATATGTTTTCCTGGTGCTCTGCCCCCGCCTCTGTCCTGTCAATAACTTGCTCAGTGCCTTCTGTGTCATCACAATTGCAGCTTCCTACATCCTGACAGAGAATACTAGAACAAATAAATGAGGATTTGTTTTTCTGAACAGTCTGTCCTCAACTGTCTCTGTATGAGCCTCCTGACCCAGTCTCTTCTGCTTTCTTGGGGGCAGGTTGCATGATCAGATGGTAAAAATCAACCAAAATCTGCATCGGCTGCAGGTAGCCTGGCGGGATGCTCAGCAAAGTTCTAGCCCTGCTGCTGACAACCTCCGGGAGCAGTTTGAACGACTGATGACCATCTATCTTTCTACTAAGACTGCAATGACTGAGCCGCAGATGCTGCAGAACTGCCTAAATTTGCAGGTGTCCATGGCTGTTCTCCTAGTCCAGCTGGCCATAGGCAATGAGGGCTCCCAGCCAGTAGAGCTAACTTTTCCTTTGCCAGATGGCTACAGTTCTTTGGCTTATGTGCCAGGTAAGCTGGCTCTCCCTTGGGAACTTCTATTTATATCCATCTAAGTTTAACTGGGTCACTTGGGAAGTTTAATCCTCAAAATATCCTTCCTTAGTTATTCAGCTGTTTTTGGAGAAACAACTCAGACTTGTAGATAATGTTTATTGGTGGTCTAAAGCATGGGGGAACTGACAGGCTTGTAGCCCCTCTGCTGTGCAGGTCAGAAGAGAGTCTTCAGAAAATGAAGTACAGTCAGAGTTTTCAGAGCTCTTGGTTTCTATCATTATATATTGTTTGTCATTCAACTTACAGATTTACCTGTCTAACCCGCACTGTGCTATTCTTTAGGGGGAAAAGAATCATCTATTGGTTAACCCAGAAGGGAGATTGTGTGGGGGTGTGTGTGTGTATCTTGGTGAGGGGTCGGCCAATATTTTCCATCAAAACCAGGTTATATCTTGATCACTGTACTGGTCATCTATTGCTGAGTAACAAATTACCCCAAAACATAGCAACTTAAAACAACAAACATTATCTCACATAGTTTTTATGGGTCAGGAATCCAGGAGCAGCTTAGCTGCATGGTTCTGACTCTGGTCTCTCATGAGATTGTAGCCAAGCAGTCAACCAGGGCCATAGGAATCTGAAGACTCCACCAGGGCTGGGGGATCTGCTTACAAGCCTAGTCATGTGGTTGTTGGCAGACCTCAATTGCTTGCTGGCTTCTTTTCCAGGCCACACAGGTCTCTCCTTAGTACTAGTACGTTCATGGTATGGCAGCTGGCTTCTCTCAGAAAAAGGGACCAAAATGGAAGCTGTAGGCTTTTATAACCTATTTATGGAAATGACACGCCATCACTTCTGTGTGCCTCATGGTGTATCTTCTACCCTGGAATAGTGTAGGAGGGGACATATAAGGGCATAAATACTAGGAGGCAAGGACCATTGGAGGACCCTGGAGACTGATGACCATAGTCATATAATATATTCATCTCTATTCAAGATTCTTCATCTAAAGGATTTTTAAATGCACAGTTAACCTTGAGTGTGGAAATACATATCTATCAGTATTCTTTCTTAAACTGTACTGGTGTGTTAACAGTATTTTGTGTCTCTACTATTCTATTTACTTGGATAAAAATAAAAATTGACTTACATCTAAAAGAGATTCTACATTTATGAGTTTATCACCATTCCTATAAGACATTAGGAGTTTTTTTTAAGCCTTCACTAAGTAGACTGAAAGGGAGGAATTTGAATATTGCTTAATTCAGAGAGTCAGATGTTTGGCTAATTCCAGTGAATATTTTCTTTCTCAGAATTTTTTGCAGATAACTTGGGTGATTTCCTCATTTTTCTCCGCCGCTTTGCCGATGACATCTTGGAGACATCAGCAGATTCCCTGGAACATGTCCTTCACTTTATCACCATTTTCACTGGAAGCATAGAAAGGTGAAGTGCTGAAAGCATGGCTCTGTCATTGTTTTGAGCCGCAGAACATTCAGAAGACTTCTAAACAGAGAAATAAACAAGCCTGAATCATAAGGGATTGTGTTAACATAATGAATCACCAGACCATCCTTATGGGTACCCAAAAACCCCATTCTTGAGAGGCATAATAAACACCCGACTTTGCCCACAGAGAATTTGAACCTGCATATAAGGTACCTGATGGGAATTCCACTGCTAGTCCCTGGTTAAAATAGTTACCCTGATGCCAGAGACTTTGTCAGGTGCTAATGATCTTCTAGTGTATGATAAAGGTTGCTCTTAAAATTCTGAGTTGGATGAGCTGTAAACTTGGATAAATGCTCTCTGATCCCAAGTCTTCCCGTTCATAGCTCTAGTCCTATTTCCCAAAGGAAGGTACTCACTGAACTGTAGCATTACTTCTCCGATTTTTTGGTGGTAGGCCAGTGAAAGCAGTGTGTATGTAAAGGAGGATTTGCTGCACAAAGAAGAGAGCAATCTGCAGTCCCCTGAGCTGTGTTAGTGAGATGTAGGTAGAGGCCAGTCCTTCACTGAGCTGAGCAGGCCTAATGGGAAATCATGTCAACAAGTATTAGGCACATGTGGTGTGCATTATAAGTAACGTAGAATAATTACATCCTAGCCCTTGCCCCCAGACAGCTTGGGATGGCAATTTTATCCCAAGTGAAGCTGTCAGAAAATAGTAAACAGTAAATAGTACATTATTGTAGAGAAGTGAATAGAATGGCAGAGCATTAAATAGAAACTTAAGTACTCACCCGCATACTTGGTAAGTTGTAACATTAAAGAGTTGAATGGTATGTACCCTGCATTATCCCTCAGAAACTGACAGACTTAAAACTGCAGAGTCCTGTTTTTTCCTATAACTATAACTTCCTGTACATGTAGTATAGGATGTTTTGGCTCCTCATTTGGAGAGCATAGTCATAAACTTGGGAGTTAAGTTTTCTACCTGCTCATCTTGCTTTCTACCCTATTCATAGGATGAAGAATCCCCACCTACGAGCCAAACTGGCTGAGGTGTTGGAAGCGGTGATGCCCCACCTGGATCAGACCCCAAATCCCTTGGTATCCAGTGTGTTCCACCGGAAACGTGTGTTCTGCAACTTCCCCTATGCAGCCCACCTTGCAGAAGCTCTAATCAAGGTCTTCGTGGATATTGAGTTTACAGGTAAAGCAGTCTAGAACTGAGAAGCCGATACTAGTGGGGTTTCATTGCCTGATCAGTGTTGAAATGTCAGGAAAATATCATCAGCCATCATTTATTGAATACCTACCGTGCACCACCCTTGATGCAAAGTGCTTTTTTTTACATTATCTCCTTTATTTGTCACCATCTGGAAAATTTTACTGTATTATCCCCGTTTATGGACATGGATGCACAAAAAGATGAAATTATTTGTCTATGTCATACAACTGAGTGGTAGGATCAGGTCTCTCTCACCTTAAAAAAAAAACACACACACACTCTTATCAACTTTACTATATATTTTTGATAGAATCATACACAAATAAATTAGGCTGTCCAGTTAAAACCTGGGTCTTTATTTTTCTCTGCCTCAAAATTACAGAATGATGGATAATGAAACAATTCTTTCATCCAGACTAACTCCTACAGTTTAATCGTTAAATTAAGAATAACAGCAGGCAACATTCCCTTTCTCTCATGGCCTTTTGAGATCTAACCCTGAGGTGCTGTGTTTGAGTAAACCAATAAACAAGATACACAAAGCAGTTATTTAAGACACCTTTTAAAGGGGACGTCTTACCACCCAGTGATAAATACAGTTGACATTAAAGGGATATTTAACATTTTACTGACTGCTTTTCCATATTTGAATTTTGACTTTGTTACTTGCTCACCTTTGAGCCTTAGTTTCCTCATTTGTAAGAGGGGTTGAAGTGATGACTGAGATAGTACATGTAAATCTTCATAATATATAAGAAGTTGCACAATAAGTCGCTGCAGTTATCTCATTATATGATCACTACAGCACTTTGGTTGTAACAATAGAGGGTGTATTATAATTCCTATTTGATTTCTGAGGAAGTGAAAGTTGAAAATGTTTTTTGTTTTTGTTTCTTTGGTTTTTTCTGGGTTTTTTGGGGGAGAGAGGTAATTAGGTTTATTTATTTATTTATTGGAAGAGGTACTGGGGATTGAACCCAGGACTTTGTGCATGCTAAGCATTCATAGCACTTTGAGCTATACTCTCCCCCTGAAAAAGTTTGAGACACTTAAGCCTTCTGACTCCAAATCCCATGCTCCTTCTTTATTATATTGACCCAACCCACAGAACTCTGTGGTACCTTTGGTATGTCAAGAGCACTATAAGCCTCGGATCTTTAGCTCCTGGCATGATTTTCCAGAGCAGTCAAGAACCAGTTGGCCACACAGTTGGGATGTTATCTGTGAAGAATGTGGGGCTTACTCAGTAGCCCATTCTGCATGTGGCTGTCACTGCCATAGGGGTCGGCTCAGAGGCCTCATTCAGAGTCTGATAAGGACTCTGCAGTTGGATGTGGAAGCATTTGTTCCCCTTGGCTTTTATTATACAGCTCGGTGCTTGTCCTTTCTACATACGGTATCCTTAATACCTGTCTCTCTCTTGTTCTGTCAGTAAGGAAATTAACAAACATTTGGCTGTGACTCTAAGCCTTTATAAACTCCCAGAGCAGGTTTTGCCAGTCACCTTGACACACTCAGAATAAGAGAAAATGGCTAAACATAGACATAAGCTCTTTCTCTTTCTCTAAAAGCACCACCTTTGATGGTTTTTTGCTCTTACCTTACTCCAGGAGACCCCCATCAATTTGAGCAGAAGTTTAATTACCGCCGCCCCATGTATCCCATCCTCAGGTACATGTGGGGAACAGACACCTATCGCGAGAGCATTAAGGTGAGGAAGTTTTTGGTGAAACCAAAATTGAGATATGTGAGTTTTGCTCCAGATAAGCCCCAGTGGGTTGTGGTTCAGTACTAAAGTGGTTTTCTCTTGTGCTGGGACTTGCAGGACTTGGCTGACTATGCCTCTAAGAATTTAGAAGCCATGAATCCCCCACTTTTCCTCCGCTTTCTTAACCTGCTAATGAACGATGCCATCTTCCTTTTGGATGAAGCCATACAGGTAAAAAACAAAACAAAACAAAAAGCAAGTTTAACTGCCCTTAAACCATCATTCATACTTTTTACCTTCTAATTATAACAGAACAACCCTTAGGCCCTTAGTACTAGCTTTGGACACCAGAAATTTACAAGTAGTAATGTGCCACCAGCCTTGCCACTGTAGAGTTTGATATATATTGCCCCATTAGAGACCAAGATCAAGGGTCATCGAAGCCTCATGAGCTAGGATGATATTTTGGCAGAGCATGGAAAAGAAAGTGTAAAGGAAAGGCCCCAGCTAAAGTACACTGGCAGAACCAATCAGTCCAGCACTACAGAAAGAAATTAGAGGATCTTCCGTTAGTCGATGACTTTCAGCTTTTTTCCATCCCAAGTCATCAGTAACAGTGGCTTACTGAGGCAGTGATTCTTATCCCTCTCTCCAAAAAGGTTTTGATTTTTATACCACTATTTGAAAAAAAAAATCTGGTTTGGGTTACTTTTTCACATAAAGACTCCAAGTCATCAATGCTCTTCATCTCTCCACTGCCTCTCAAATCTTGAGCTATATCTGAAACATGCGTTTTACAAAGTACGCACCCAGGGCCTCTCAGCTCCTTCAGCTTAGCCATCCCTTATGGAGCTGCTTATTGCTCCCATAAAACCGTCCCTCATCTGCAACAGGTGTAAGACAGGGAGGTGACCCAAAGGGAGACAAAGCAGATGTGTCATGAGGGTAGCCTAGCAGACAGCCCACAAGCTCCTCATACGGTTTAGCAGTCGCCCAGTAACTTGTATTTAATTTGTGAGAAAATTCTGCTTTGTTCATAATCCTGTACTTTAAGATTTTTGATAGGCTTAGAAAACAAGAACAAGCCCTGTAATAAATAAATCCGTCTAAGCAAGAGTTGTGTGACAGAATAACACAGATGGCATTTTCATGGGACTGTAAGCTTAACATGTTATGTTGCAACAGCATGAATGATGAGAGGTAGGGGTTTTAAATATTTATGGTTCTTTCAGACATCTTGCATATTTGATAGAGCTTTATTTTTTGATAAGCAGTTTTCTGGGTTTGTTTTTTTTTTTTTCATCCTTTGGGAAGGATTCATCCTTTTTTTTTCCACTGTAGCTTGTTTGTTTTTGACGAGGTTTCACTTATTATACAATTTATCCTCCTTTCTATGTTATAGACTATAATATTTCTAGGGGGGATTACCCATAAGTCTGCCTAGGCTGAAAGAAATCTATATAGAGCCGCAATTTCTTTTTCTTTCCTTTTTTCCCCCACACACTTTTCTTTTTAAACTTCAGCCCTAGGCTGAGAAATAAAGTCTTATGTCTCATATAGTCCCTGGTTTTCCCAGCTTAGTGGACTAGATTTTAAATAGGACCTCTTAAATACCATTTTCCCTTCGACTACACTTTCTTCTCTGATATATTCCACCTCTGGTTTCTGTAGTATTTGAGCAAGATAAAGATTCAACAGATTGAGAAGGACCGAGGTGAATGGGATAGTCTGACTCCAGAAGCCCGCCGAGAAAAGGAGGCTGGCCTACAGATGTTTGGACAGCTGGCACGTTTCCATAACATCATGTCCAATGAAACAATTGGTACCCTTGCCTTTCTGACGTCAGGTAAGCGTATGAACCACTGCCTTCCTCAAAAATGCAATAGTCAAGATCTGTTTCATTTGAGAAATCAGCATAGCTGAGACCAAGAATTCAGACTGTGGTGACAGTATTCTCCTCCACAGTCTGAGAGGAAGTGAATCCCTAGAGAAGCTCCAAAAAGAATGATGTCCATTGTTGACATGGAAATGAGGAAACAGTCACCCTCATAGCTACCAGAAAGCATAAGTTGGTACCATTTTTCTTGAGGATGGGTTACCCATATAAATATATCTGGGGGTATATATGTTAACCTGAAAAATATTCTTGAACTCTGGTTGAATGTGGCAGATGAAACAAAGACATTTATCTCTACTCCGTCTAGAGCTGCACTGTCTAATTTAATAGTCACCTGCCACATGTGGCTGTCAAGCATTTAAACTGTGGCTAGTCTGAATTGAGCTGTTCTGTGAGTATAAAATACATACTGCAAGACTTGGTATTTTAAAAAGAAGTAAAATATTTCATTAATAATTTTTATATTGGTTACATACAAAATGACAACCAAGGATCACCAGACTTTGAGGAAATCCTCTAATGTGAAACACAGATAATAGATGAAGGCTTTTTTTTTAATCTTTGTAATCTCAGAGGGTAAGAGAAGATACAGCATGCATTTTAAAAAAGAACAAAGAGGCAATAAAAGGGATTATCCAAAAAACAAGAAAGGTCTCTTGGATATTGAAAATACAACTTCAGAAATTTTGAAAACTCAGTATGGTTAGAAGATAAATCCAAGGGAGCTCTTCCATGAAAGCAGAACAGAAAGAAAAAGAGATGGAAATTAGAAGAAAAATAACAAGAAAATAAAGGGTCAGTCTAAGAGGTCTCAAAAGAGAAAACTAGAGAGGAAGAAATTATCAAAGAAATAATACTCCAAAAGTTCCCAAAGACTGAGAGCATCTAAATTGAAAGAAGCCAACAAGTGCCCAGCACAGGGAAGCTTTAAAACCCCCACACTAAGGTATATCATTGTTGCATTTCAGAAAATCAGGGCAAAGAGAAGATCCTAAAAGGTCCCAGAGAAAAATTAGGTTGTGTACAATGGTATAAGCATCACAATGTCTTTAAATGCCACAATGTGACATTTAAAGCTGCAACACAGTCCTGAAGGAAAATATCTTCTCAGCCTAGAATCCTATAGCCAGCTAAACTATCAGTTCTGTCTGAGGGCAAAATGTAAGGGCATTTTCAGACGTGAAGGTACCAGATTTACTTCTGGTATACCCTTTCTTGAGAAGCTGCAGAAAAATAAATATACTCCATCAAAATGAGAGAGGAAACCCAGGAGGAAAGTGGAATCCCGTGAGAGAGCTGCAAAGGAAGTGCCCAAGCTGATGGTAGAAGAAGCTAGTGTGACCACCACACTGCAGGCCTGTAAAGCAAAGAGTCCAGATTGGAGTGACAGATGGAAAGAACACCTCAAAAGAATATTCTTGAGAGTTTTACATTTCTAGTAGAGAATTTACGAAGATTTAATGATAGGTACTCTGAAAATAAGCAAAAAAAAAAAAGTTGTATTAAAAAGTACATATATTACTTTATATAATCATTAGAATACTGTGTGGCTCTGCTGTGAATGATATTTACATAATCTTAATGACATAAAATTTAAATTATTTAACCAAAGATTTGCTTACATATTAGGGGAATTTGTATTTGGGGAAGAGGGACAGGAGTAAGAGCTAAACTCTCATCAGTAGTAGAGTCGATAGATAATGACTAAAATGAAAAATTAAGAACCAGCAGTATTGAGCAAGCCTTATCATAATACTTGCCTTGTTGCATTTGGCATGTATTTATTCCTTCCTACCTTTTTACCACCTTCCTTCCTTCCCTTTCTTTCTTCTTTTCTTCTTTCAGAGTTAATGCCCTATAACCTTAGCAGTTCATTACAAATTTGTTGTAGGAAGTAGTAAGACTACAAGATAAGTACACAGTGAAATTCATCAGTTAGTGAAATGCTTATAAGAAAAATTGAAAACAGCCATAATGTCCAGCAATAAAGATAAAGTAAATAAATAACTTATGGTTCAGTCACACACTGGGAAACTATGTGGCCATTAAAAAGGGTGTGAATCATCGCTATCCTATAGAACTTTCTGTGATGGAAATGTTCTATAAATCTGGACTGTCCAGTACTATAGATAATATGCTAGCCACATGTAGCCATCAAACACTTGAAATGTGGCTAGCGTATCTGAAAAACTGAATTTTTAATTTAATTTTAATTAATTTTAATTAATTTAATTAATTTAATTTAATTTTAATTAATTAATTTTTTAATACATGTGACCAGTGGCTACCATGTTGGACAGCACAAGAACATGTATTTACTAAAATGGTAAGATACTTACAGTATCAGTAATGAAAAAAGTAAGTTATAGAATATGCACAATATGATAACCATTTTGTCTTAAAAATATACATGCGTGTAAATATGAACAGAATAGCTAGAAGGATCTATTAGCAAAGTGTTAATAGTGTTTACCTGTACATAGTAGTTTTTGTATTTTGTTTCTTTGCTTTTGCTTTTGCTTGTCCGTATTTTCTAATATTACTGCAATGAAAATGTATTTTTAAAAATAGTAGTCCCCAGGGGTCTCCACGTAAAACTCTAAGACATAAGAAGTTAAAGATTGCTAATGGACTGAGTTTTCACAGACTTCGGCTTTTTTTCCAGAGATCAAATCACTCTTTGTGCATCCTTTCCTGGCTGAGCGCATCATCTCCATGCTGAACTACTTCCTGCAGCACCTGGTTGGCCCCAAGATGGGAGCCTTAAAAGTCAAGGATTTCAGTGAATTTGACTTCAAACCCCAGCAGCTCGTTTCAGATATCTGCACCATCTACTTAAATCTTGGGTACTTAAGATTCAAATTGGGCAGGCCAGAGGGGGTGCTCATGTTTTAATACGGGGTTTTGATAATGGAATGAATGACTGGTTGGTAATTATGTGGAAATAGAAAAGAAATGGTTTCCTTCTAGTTGGTTTATGAAGGAACCTACTGTGATTTTAAGTGAGATTTTGTATGACCTGTGGGACATTATTTAGAATTTCCAACATTCTGCCTTGATCTGTGCAAAGATAAACTTCGCTTGTTCCATTGTTTGGAAAAGCAGTATTAAGGCCACAGGATACTTGATAGACCTCCTTCCTAAAAATTAGAAGAAATCTTTCTATATCAAAAGAACATTCATGGTATTTAAGTGATGGGGAACTTTGTTGCTCAGCCCAGCCATTATCTCCCTCTTTGACCTATCGTCTGATGCTCAGTTTCTTTCTGATGCTGACCTTCCAGGGATGAGGAGAATTTCTGTGCCACTGTGCCCAAGGATGGACGTTCCTATTCCCCAACTCTCTTTGCACAGACAGTCCGAGTCCTGAAGAAAATAAATAAGCCTGGAAATATGATTGTGGCTTTCAGCAACTTAGCAGAGAGAATCAAGGTAAGGAAGAGGAACACTTGTTTATTAACATGTTCAATAAAAATCACCTTGTCAACTCAGCTGTTCTGCTTTTCTACCCAGTTTCCAGGGGAAAAGAGCATTGCCTTGAGAAAATATAAATAGATGATTCTTCCTGGTCAGCCAATATCTGGAACTACCATATTCTTAATAGTACTACTCTTTTAAATATAAGGGTGAGAACAGAAAAATAACAAATTAAGAAGCTTCTACTAGAAGAGAAGAATGTACTGCTTTTTATAGGCTGTTTTTTATGAAGACGTCTCTGTTTTCATTTTTGATATATTTGATTTGATATATTTGGTTTTAATATCAAATTTTGATTCCGTTTCATCTGTTGGTAACAGTTACCGATAGATTTGAAAACCTACAATGTTCATGCAGAACTTTTTAGAATAGAATTCAAGATTGGTAGCTTTTAGTCATTGGTTTTTCTCTGTTCTCTATATTTGTAGTTGGTAGTTGGCTTATATGGAAATAGCTATACATTTTAAAGATTAAAATACTGTATTGTATTCAGCTAATCCCTTAGGTTGGAGCATGACAGAGCTCCATTAGCAGTTATGAAAAAGGAAAAATTATGGCACAGAGTCTAATGGAAAACCTTCCTAATTGTTATCAGTCTTCCCTTCATTGAGTTACTTATTTATTAAGTTGGGCTTCATCTTTGCCTGGAGCTTAGGCAGATGGATCCCTGAGGAGCTAGAGTTCCATGAAGGAATCAATTGTTGAAGCCACTTTTAAATTGCTATACCTGTTTGTACCTAAAGCCAGAAACTGCTTTTCATACACGGACTGCATGAGTGACTCTGTAATTATGCAAATAATAACCCCCTCCCACCCCCCCATCCCCGTTTGAATATGACATTTACAACAAGACTGTTGCCAGAAGGATGGGTATTGCATGTGGTGTGTTTTTTTTCCCCTGTTGACACTTAAACCCATTTCTAGTCATGGCTGCTGGCAGCTGAGCCAAACTAAAGTTTCAGAGTTGGGACTGAATGTTAAATTTGCTCCTATAATTTCCATCTTGGCTTGTTTAGAAAATAAAGCTGAGAATTGTCATTGTCAAGGGTTTTTTGTTGGTTTTTTAATGAAGGTACTGGGATTGAACCCAGGACCTCGTGCATGCTAAGCATGCCCTTTACTACTAGAGCTGTACCTACCCTCTACTGCTGTAGGGGGCTATTAATGACCCTTTAAGATTAAGGTATAGTCATTGAGCATTTTGAATTCAGCTGCTCTGAATTCTCCTTAACTACCAGGTGTTTGTGTTCAGTCTCTAGCAGACCTCCAACAACAGGAAGAGGAGACCTATGCAGATGCCTGTGATGAGTTCCTGGACCCCATCATGAGCACACTGATGTCTGACCCTGTGGTGCTGCCATCTTCCAGAGTCACTGTGGATAGATCCACCATTGCCAGACATTTGCTCAGGTAACCCAGCCCCAAAAAGCAGTCTCAAGACTACAGACATACATTTGTTTGCTATCATTTTTTTCTCCCAATACAGTACTACTACCATACTGTGCACCCAATAGGTGCCCCATACCGTTGATTTATTAATGTCTTGGGGAGGCATTTTGGTACAGGTGTATCACTTGACTGTTAAGGATTTAAACATCCAAAACAAGACACCTGTTGAGAAATGCTGACTCTAACTTTACCTCTTCCTCCCTCAAGGAAATAATTTCTGTCAATATATGTTATAAAATGTGTCAACCTGGAGCCTAGTTGACTTGAAAGTGTTTAAATTTTACTTTAGCTGTAAGAATATAAAAGACAGATATTTTTGAAAAACTCAGGTTTTTTACACCCGTCATGTGGGTTAACCCACATTCTGCTGCAGCTCTCGTACCCAGCCATGGTGACCACAAGTTTTCCCCAGCCTGCCTACTCTGAGTGCAGCGTTAGATAAAAATGGGTACTGAGAGACTCTGCCTATTTAAAATGAAGTTACATAAGTTGACCCAGATCTAGAGAAATAATATTTTTTAAGTATTGAAAAAAAGGATGTTCTACTTTATGGTATTTGGTATTAAGCACTCACTGTATATGCATGATGCTGTGCTGGGTGGTATGTCTTTTCCAAAGTGTGAGTGAAAATTTATATTTTATTGTGGGCTCAGAATACAGAGAAGCTGTATCAGCCCTTAAAGTATGTTATAAATCATCTGAGCTGTCAGGAAGCCATAATCGGCATTTACTTGAAGAGCAGTCAGCTAACTTAATCAGGTGTCAATCGACAAGGCTTTATCCCTTAACATCTTACACTGTTTCAGGAGTCTGTGACTAAAAGTACAAACAGCTCTCTGTGCTGACATGAGTATACAGGTTCTCTCTTATGGAAATCAAATCAAATATCATCTGAGGAGCAATGCTGAGATAAAGTTCATTAAACAGAGAGACTAAAGTAGCTAAATAATCTGGGGGGAAAAAAAATTTCCCCAATCCCTTTTTCTCATCTCATTCTTTCTAACCTCAAGTCAGCACTTGATTCAGAATCATTAATGCGCTCTAGCTTGTCTCCAGCGGAGATGCCCAGGTGTTCTGCTTTTGGCTGAGGATGTTAGAACTTACGTAAATAACCCTGTTTCCCTTTCTCTCTTTGTCCCAGTGACCAAACAGATCCCTTTAACCGTAGTCCCCTCACCATGGACCAGATCCGGCCAAACACAGAACTAAAAGAAAAAATCCAGCGGTGGCTCGCAGAGAGGAAACAACAACAAAAGGAGCAACTTGAATAAATACTGTGACCTAAACAAACCAAAAACCAGCCCCAGAGTGTAGATAAACAATTGTTTGTGGTTTCTCTCTTTCTGGTTCTGTTCCTTTCCTTTTTCTTGCCTTTTTTTTTTTCTTTACTAAATTAGAGAACTGCTCTTGCTCAAATTATGATAATTAAAATTCCTAAGAACTTTACAATGCTCTCCTGGCCTGCAGGAAATTATACTTCTTATAGCATCACCATGTTTAGAAATCATCACTAACTTTTACCCTTTGTTATCTCTTTCTATTCTTTCTTCTTCCTTTTCCTACCTTAATTAGATTAACTTCAACTACTAAAACCTCCTGCCACCTTACTATTTCTCTTCCAAGAACTGCTCAAACATCTTTGGTGTGCACTGCTTTTAAATATCTGATGTCACATATTTCAGTGACAGCTGATACTGTAAAGTCCTGTGTTATCAAGATATTTACTGGTCTCCACAACCCTGACTTCAGCCGTTTTCCTTATTACAGCTCTGCAATGTTACAGAATGACTTTTTACATAAAAGCAGATACTTTGATGTTTGAGTAAAGTTTTTGAAGAAGGTGATAGATGAGATGAAAAAAGGAATCTTATGCAACTTCTGTTGGTAGCTCTTAGTTTTGTGTTATCTTGTAACTCAAAGATATCTTGGAGGGCAAATACTCCCCCATGGGGTTGTCATTACCACAGAAAACTTAGCCCTATAATATTTTTAGGAGGATTGGTGAGACAAATTTGCAGTTTTGACACTTTATTCAGAAAATTCCAAGGTAAAAAAATAAAGGTTGTTGGGCCCTTTTTGTCTTACGGAAATCAAGGACTAGGCTTGAGTAGAAAAGTTAGGCAACAAATACTGTAACCATGAAAAATGTCATTTTAAGACACTAATATCAAAGGTATATCTTAGTATATATATACACCATGTGCTTTTTTATATTGGTCTAGTGTAAACTGAGTACCACTTTATATTGTCTTTTCCATGGTAAGGTGTATGCAGTGTGTGGCCATGTTTACTAATACTTAATTCTAGACAAAATTGAGACTATAAAATGTATATAGTTAATGTTTATTTGGACTTATGACCTGACTTCTAAGAGCTGCTTCTAACTCAGCCTTAGGTCATCAATTAACAGAATAGGAATTTGAGCACAACCTTGTCCACAAGCCATTCTAAATACCCACTTAGTCCTATGTAGGTAGTAGGTGGGTGGGACCCACTTTTACCACTTGAGCTTGAGTTCCCTATTCTACTCAACTGTGCAGTTTAACATGCTGAGAGAGGCACATTCCCCTATGGACTATCTATATCACTGTTTCTCTAAGCCCAAAAATGTTAAGTAACGAGAAGAGTGATATGATCTACAAACAGATCATTGCTTCATTTAGAGGACATTATTGTTAACCACGGCCTCTCAAATAAGACGATAGTTCTGTGATACTCCAACACAAGTTGTTATAAGCAGTCCTTGACGTGTTTTTGATGGTATCAGCTGGAAACCCTCAAATCAGAGGGTATCCCACACTAGATATAAAGTAGGTATTGCCTGTTGCTGTGCTTATAAATGAAAAAGGCAGTCTAGGACTCTTGCAAATGCCAGAATGTATGATAGTAATTCAGTGTGCTCCCTGGGCCTTTAAGGCATGGGTTGACAGATTTATTTTCTTAAAATGAGTTTAATTTTGTATTTATTACCTTCCTTTAATTCTCTTGAGAATGAACTGTATAAAATAAGCTTCTATCTACTTGCATTTATCTTCCAGACCCAATCTAATAGGATATTTCCATTTTTAAAAGAAGTGGGGAAAAGACCAGAGTTTTATAGGAGAAAATTGGAGGAAAAAATGGGCACAAAACCTCAGAAGGCAGCTTTTCCCAGCAGCTTTCTAGTTAACAACCTCGAGGCTGCCTCTTATATCTGTGTCTATATTCTACTTCTGTATTTAGTCTTCAGATTTTAAGCCTTTTCTGGCAAGCTTTTTTTTTTAAAGCTCTTTTTATGAATGGCTATGGCACCATTAATGCTGCTGAATATCTTTAAACTTATCACAAAGGCAAGTGCATAGTTTAAGGCCACTATTGGTGAGGAAACCAAATGTCCTCCGTGCCTTTTTTCTTTCCTTGAAGTAATTTGAGAATATCCCAAAAAAGAGAATAAAAAATTACTGTCTTGGTACAACATGGTGCATATATGCACTTGGAAGCTTAAAGACGTGTTGTGTTGTCTGGACCTCAGAAGCAGCCCTAAATCTATTAGAGCAGACTTTCTGACATACCTAGGTTTATGTGTTGGCTTTGCTAGGGTTTGATAGGAAAATGAAGACTCTTTAATCAGCTCTAGTATTGCTTACTAAGAGGGTAATACTAAACTTGGAAAATTTAAGTAGGTTTTATCAAGCAATCTGGGTTTGTTTGTTTTAATATAGTTTTAATGGATATGTGAAAACTGAAAGAAACTTTAAAGGTTTTTTTAATGGTGCAGGTGAAGGTGCCAGTTACTATTTGGTATCACTCTACAAAAGCTTCATTACTTTATTTGATGCTGGTTGCTAAGCAACCACTGCACAGAGCATAAGTCTACTGGGTGCCTTTACAAGCCAGAGGCTGATGCTGCACTATTGTCATGTGAGGAAATAATGCACATGCTCTAACTGCTAAACAGGAAAAGAAAAAGAACTAGAAACAAAGAAGATGAAGAACAAAACGACAAAAAGTTTGACTGAAATAAAACTTGATCAACATAACTGTATTTTGAAACATTCCAGGAAGGTTACTTCTTGTCAAACTTGCCTGAGGGTGTTTGTTCAAAGCTTGTATTTAATAAACGAACACCTGACTTACAACTTTGTCATCACTTCCTTTATTATAGTATTAAAAGCTAGTGGCAGTTTCAGAAATCCCTCTGAAAACTTAAGAGGACTCTGAACTTCACTTTTTTAAAAAAATTCATACCAAATGTGTGTGACCTGGCTGACCTAACCTGCCTTACCAGGGTCCTGGACCCTGGAGTTATCTTCAGAAGATGAGCCTCAGGGCATGTTTTTCCCTAAGCAGTTCAATTTTGGCTTCACTTTTCTTCATCTGGTCTAAACCCCAGGTCTTCCGTTTTAATCATTCACTATCATGTTCCCCTTTCTTGCCTCTTGTTTCTGTACCTCTGCTATTCAAGACCTCAGCCCAGATTAACCCAATCACTCCACTCTGCTCCAATATCCAAGCTACGGACTACTAATGGAGAAAAATGGCACAATTTTTAGAGTGGTGCGACCAAACTTGTCTACAACATCACGCAGCAACCCTTCTGTCTGTCCTTAAACTTCAAGATATTCCAAACGTTAACCTCTTTCCTCAGATTCTCTCCCACCCTCCCAGTTACCCTTCACTTTAAGATGACCTTGCCTTCTACTTCACAGACCAGAATTTCCACTTTCAGACTTCTTTCATCGTCCCATCTGTCCCCACCATTCCAAGGCCAATCCTTCCTACCTTATTTCCTGCCTCAACAGGAATCTTGTCAATCCCCCTTCTCCATCTTCAATCTCTCCTAGTTTTACATCTCATATTTGGTTTTCTGACTTGTATTCCTTTACAGCCGTATTTCTTCATTCATTCTGGCTTCTATCCTAATTGTTTGAAACTGCTCTAGCTGTTTTCATATTGCTAAATTGGCTTTCTCATTCTTAATTTGACTTCTCTGGAGTATCAGGCACCTGAATACCTTCAGTGAAATGCTGTTCTTGGCTCCTGATAGTAATTTTTCATTCCACCTCCAACCATTCCATCAATCAGTTTTACTTCTGCTCAGGCTTCCCCTGGGTACATTACTTGTTTTTTTCTTTTCAAATGCCACTTCCCAACATATATCTTTTCTTTCAGTCATACTTAACCATAGTTTCAACTCTGTGGTATATAGCTGTTCGTAAAACATCAAGGATCTCCCTTCCTAGGAAGTCTTCCCAATCAGCACCATGTCTAACTCGATACTAATGCCCCTTTTCTGTTCACGCTGCAGCCTCTTCAGATCCCAGCTCTGCCACTCATTAGCTGTGTGGCCATTTATCAGTTTCAGTCTTAAATGCGGACATTACCTAACACACAGGCTTTCTTTAAATTCCAAAATGCCTGGCAGACTGGAAGCCCTCAGTAAATGTCATTTTGTTCCTTATATCTGCATAGTTCCTTTTGGCTGGTTAGGGAATTAAGGGACTTGGATTCCAATCCTGACACAGGATGCGAGGGAGCCTGGGATTATAAAAGAGCAACTACAGAAAGGCAATGGGCTGAGTCAGGTGACAGGTTGTGTGACTCCTGCTCCGCCCCTAACTTTACGAGTTTGGCCTAGGACCCTCTCTGCCTTTGTAAGATGATCCTGTTGGCTGCGAAAAATCGCAGTGATGCCTTCTAGCCCTAACTCGCCACATTCTCTTAAGAAAACTGCAAAAGCCCCATCCACAGAGAAGTGGTTAGAGGTCTGCGCCACGGGCGGCATGGCACACTTCTGGCGCATGCGCCTTCCCTCCTCGCGCCGGCCTTCAGGACCTCCCTGCGCAGCTGCCCCAAGATATGCCTGTTTCTCTACGAAACCCGTTTTTCTTTAAATGCTCCCTGATATCGTCTTCTCGTACCCACTTTCTTCTCTGTGACTGAAGAAAATAAACTGGCTAACTAGATTCCGGAAAACTAGTAGGACACCTAAATATCTTGGACCGGCGCGGAAGGAGGCGGCCTGACCTTGGAAGCGGAATGGGGTCCTGCGGCAGGTCCTTCCGGGCTGGTGACATTCAGCCGGCCAGTCGGCCCGACGGCCTTTCAGTCCTGGAACCATGGCCCAGTTTGTCCGTAACCTCGCGGAGAAGGCCCCGGCGCTGGTCAACGGTGAGCGCGGCGTCAGCCCGCCGACCCGGGCACATGGGCGGGCGCGGAGGCCTGCGAGGGCCCGGGGGGAGAACGCAGGCGGCGGCGGTCCACCGAGGGGCGGGCAGGAGCCGGGGCGGGCACGGCCTGGAGGTGGGGGTTGCAGGTTGGCCTCTCTTCTCTAGCTTTCCGCTCGGCAGGCGTGCAGCTTGGGTTCTCTTTACAACCTAGAGGTTCTGAATTTCGATCACGACCGTGAGGGGACGGAGTGTGCAGGCAGCCGGGTTGCCCAGCAGCCGCCGCCATGACGCCCTTCGACCTCTAGGAGAAGGAATAGGGAGAGGGTTGTACTGTTAGGAGAGTGAGGAAAACGGAGGGCAGGGACTCATGAAAGCACAGAGATGCGGCCTCATCAGCTTGTCTGCTTCTCAGTGGAGTATTTGGAAGTCTACAAAAAAAAATTTAAGGTTTGGTGACCTTTGGAACGTTGACTTTGCTTTCTGCCCTGTCCAGATTCTAAAATATTTCTCCTTTAAGGGAATTTTTAGGTAAAATTGAACTTCACGGACGATTATCCCTGCCCCGGTAAGCATAGAAAAGGATGTGTGTCAACAGTAATCTCTCTTACCATAGCTTAGCGTTCGTGGGGATTTTCCATTTGAAAAAACTAAATGAAGCCCTACTGGTAAAACGCTGTATTTCAGAACAACTCTGAATAGTCGCAGCTCAGTGTAGTAGTCTTGTATCGGTAAATATTTCAGTTGTCTGCTAGGTAGCAAGCTATTCGTTTTATTCCCCAAGTTAGATCAGTTAAGTTGTCGGAAACTTCTTCAATTGATGTGCTATATTCTAGTAAGTGGTTGAAGCGCAGATCTTTAAATAGCTTTTGCTGAAATTTGGTTATGAAAGTGAAGAGAAAGAATTTTTTTTTAATATGTGAATTTTTGAACCTGTTTTACTGTGATAGGTATTTTCTTATTCATTGTGTCCTTTATTTCCTCCATCAGCAGCCCAACAATGAGTATTGAAGGCCTTATAAGCGCTAGATACTATAAATACTTGATTCCTCTTACAGAACGCCAAGGTCTACAACTACTACCAGTTTACACACTTTACCAAAGAACTTAAGTTTGCAACTTTATTGAGATAAAGCGCTACATTTTTACATAATACAAAGAGAAGAAATAGAGGCTTCATTATTTTGACTTTGTGGATGACTTAAGGAAAATTTTTTAAAATTTCAGGTGGATTTTTTTCTCCTACCATGGCTTTTACATCTTTCAGGTGATGTGGTTTGGGGAATCGCAAACTAATTTTAATAATAATTTATAAAGAGAAAAGTAATATGAAGATAATTTTTAATTATGAAATATATCAATCATTTTCTCTATTATTATGAATAGTTGAAAGATACGAGTTTTTATTCTTCCAGAAATACTGAGAAAGGAAGACTCAACTGGAGCCAGAATGTTAAAGTGGAAATATATTTTGCTTTATAACTTAACTCAGTGTATTAAATGTTAATGTTAAATATCTTAAAAAGTACTAACTGTATCTGTTAATTCTTCTGAGGGACAAAGAAGCTTACAGAAATAAGTAGTTTTATCATCATTCTTCCCCAAAAAGGTCATAGAATCTGTCTTTTTGTTTGTTTTGGGGGTTTTTGTTTGTTTGTTTGTTTTACTAAACTTGAGACTTTATTTGGATTTCACCAGCTTTTCCACTTAATCTATTTCTGTTCCAGGAGCCAATCCAGGGTACCACATTGCAATGAGTTGTCAGTCTCCCTAGTCTTCTCTGATATGTGACAGTTTCCCAGTCTTTCCTTACCTTTCATGACCTTGACAGTCTTAAGGTATCACCTTTCGTGACCTTGATAGTCTTCAGGTGTCTATGTAGGTATCTACATAGTTATTCTATAAAGAGATGTTCCCCAATCTGCCTTTGTCTGGTGTTTTTCCCATGATTAGCCTGGAGCTGTGGATTTTGAGAAGGAATACCACAAAAGTGAAGTGACCTAATCACATATCAGGATGTAAGTGATAGCCATATAATATCACTAGTGAAATTAGCTTTCATCACTTGGTTAAGGTAGTTTCACTAGATTTCTCCTAAAGTTACTATTTTCTTCCTTTCCACAGTGGATTCTTTATTTTTTTTTTTTAATACTGTATTCTTTAGAAGCTAGTTACTAAATTGGGGAGGGAGGCAGGATTCTCTCTCCCATAGGAAGAAATAACTACATATATTTAAACGGAATTATTCTGTGAGAAAGATTTGTCTCTTCTTCCCCATTTATTTGTCTTATTTATTCAGTCATTTGTTGTATGGACTCATGGACACTTATTTCAATACTCTACCTCCAGTAGGATGTTACTTGTTTTGTTGCTCGAATTATTCCAGCTTCAGCCATTGAAAACTCTTTCAGTTTGACACCTCTGTCCCTTTGACATTCCCCCTTACTTACTGGTACTACAGGATGCTTCAGACTCATATATTCCCTGCCCCAGCCTTAGAATCAGCTGTCAGCCATTTCTCCATGGAGCCCTAGTTCCTTTTATTGGACAGTAGTGTTCTGAAACGAAGATCTGGGTACTGCATATGTTTCTTGTTACTAGACTACAGTAGTCATCCCTTATTTATGGGGGATAAGTTCGAAGACCTCCAGTAGATGCCTGAAACCACGGGCAGTACTGAACCCTGTATGTGCTGTTTTTCCTATACATACAAATCTGTGGTAAAGTTTAATCTATAAATTAGCTACAGCAAGAGATTAACAACAATAGCTAATAAATTACAACAGTATACTGCAATAAAAGTTATGTGAACATGATCTCAAAATATTTTATTGTGCCGTACTCAACCTTCTGATGAGTGAGATAGATGATGCAGTGCCTGCATGCTGAGATAATATGGGGCAGATGATGTAGGCATTGTGACAACATTAGGATGGAGTGGACACAGCATGAGACTTCATTATGCTACTCAGAAGGTGCACAATTTAAAATTTATGAATTGTTTATTTCTGGAATTTTCCATTTAATATTTTGGGACAGTGGTTGACCGCGGGCAGCTGAAACCGTGGAAAGTGATACCGCAGTTAAGTGGGGACTGCTGTGCTAGAATATCATTCCCTCTCGGCCCTCTTGGTGGACAGGGGTGTGTGTGTACAGATTTCCCTCAACTTAGGATAAAATTACATCCTGATGTAATTACCTGCCCCCCCAAAAAAAAACCCCAAAAAGATTACACACCAATAAACCTATCACAGGTTGAGAATATTGTAAGTCAAAAATGCATTTACTGTTCTTACCCTACCAAACGTCGTAACTTAGCCTAGCCTACCTTAAACGTGCTGAGAACACTTACATTAGCCTATGGGTGGGCAGCATCACCCAACACAAAGCCTATTTTATAATAAACTGTTGAATATCTCATGTAATTTGAATAATGTACTGAAAGTGAAAAACAGAATAGTTGTATGTTGGTTGTTTACCCTCCTCTTATTGCATGGCTGACCCAGAGCTGCTGCTTGCTGCTGCTGCCCAGCATCACAAGAAAGTATGGTACCATCTATCGCTAGCCTAGTGAAAGATCAAAATTCGAAATAGTTTTACTGAATGCCTGTCACTTTGGTCACATTGTAAAGTTGAAAAGTCACACAAGTCGAACCATCATAAATTGGGCCCTGTCTGTATACTAACCCGTGAGTGTTCACACACACACAGAGTTGACCATTGAACAATAAGGGGGTTAGGGGCGCTGAGCCCTGTGCACTTGAAAATCTGAGTATAACTTTACAATTGGCCCTCCATATCCATGGTTCCCACCATGCATGCATTCAGCCAACTTCAGATCATGTAGTACCATATTACATATTTATTTTTTAAAGTCCACATATGAGTGGACCCTCGAAGTTCAAATCCGTATTCAAGGCCAACCATAATTGTTTCTGTATCTAGCCATCTGTATATATATTAAACTAAACATGAGGTCATATATGTCTCCAACTGTAATTCATTGAGTACCATGGGATTTATTTTCTGGCCCATCTGTAACTTCCCTCTCTGACAGTGAGAAACCTGGTTCTCATCATCCACCATTCATTTACTTTGGTCTTGTTAATCCCTTGTGTACATATGAAGCAGTTTCAAATTTTTTAACCTATACTCCCTGATTAACAAACTTACTGACAAATACAGTGTACTGATTTTGGGAGGGTTTTTTTGAAATTTTGTATCTGTGTAGAAGGTAATTTTAAATTTTAAAGACAGTTTGTTGACTGTTAAACAAAACTTTGTTCTCCTTGATAGTGCCATCTTACAGTCATTTGACAGTTCTCTTTAGTACTTTTAGAGCTTTGTGTCTGCTTAAAGATTTACCCATGGCCCTAAGCACAGAGGATGATGGCAACAGTAATTCTTAGTGTAATACCTAAATATAGGCAGTTAATAGGGAAAGAACCAAGAGCTTTGGATAATACATCTTTGAACAATAGATAATTTATGGGTGTTCATGCATTTGTGCTATCTTTATTAGGCTGTTTTGTAATTCTTTATGAAATACCTTTGTCTTGCTGAAATCACTATCATAGTCTCACATCTACCCTGGCTATTAAAAATTTTTTTCCTGAAATAGCAAATATCTTGAGGAATTTCAGCTTAGTAATAGATTCAAGTTTTGGCTGCTCTTAACAATACATGTAGGTTTTATTTTTATTATTTGTGGTATTTTGGAGGAGGCAGCTGTGCCTTTGATAATCCAGCACATACTGATGAGGATACCAAAAATGGGTACTAACTAGTATAATTCCATCTGGATTTGTGGCCAATATTATGACAAGTTTTAACCTTATTTCTAAGGATGCCATTCTGCATGGCTCCTTCCCTCCCCTTCTGCACCTCTTCCCTCCAAATTTTTTGGTCTCTACAAGAAAATATGGTTACATTGCTGCTGTTCTTTTGTTTTTGAATCCAACTTCAAGTAACTTTACAGTTAACTAGATTTGCTATTCATAAATGTACCAGTACTCACTGGTCACTGGTGAAGTCCTGGCATAATTGAATGTGCTGATAGCTTCCTGACTGATTGAACATCCTTGTGACACAGGTGTTCTGCATCTTTAAAAGCCTCTGGTTACCAGGGAGCAGCTTTGACTTTTCACACCGGGTGCACATTTGGTACAAGCAGTGAATGAATGTGATGCATGAATAAATATTTGTGTCCAGCCCACACATCTGCTTCTTTCAGTCTCTAGTGAGTTCATCCTGGTGTTTTGTTTTGTTTTGTTTTCCAGCTGCTGTGACTTACTCGAAGCCTCGATTGGCCACATTTTGGCACTATGCCAAGGTTGAGCTGGTTCCTCCAACCCCTGCTGAGATCCCTACAGCTATTCAGAGCTTGAAAAAAATAGTCAATAGTGCTCGAACTGGTAGCTTCAAACAGCTCACAGTTAAGGTAACTATGGGCTAAATGAAAACGTATGTGCCTAACAGAAAATGTCTTCCCTTGGGATTTTTCTGATTGTTTTGATTAGTATATGTCTTTTCCAGTGAGGCTGAAACCAGCATAATGAGAGAGAATCTCTTCTGACTACTGAGAAATAGATTTACCTTTTTTAATTTTGTCATCTGGGTTAAAATAATTGGGCTATTTTATGTCTTAGTTTCCTATTAATTTTATAACAGAGAAGTGATCATCATTATTGGGCAGTTTTTTTCCCTTTCCTATTTGGTTAGTGTACTAAAATAGGATGGCTTGCTTTGCTGATTCTGTACTGCTTTTTTTTGTCTGTAGTCCTAGAACTATCCCCAATTTGGCCAAAAGATTTCCTGAACTATATCACAGCCAGGCAGCTAACACTTATGGAGAATAAAAATAACAAAACTTAGCAAGCATATAACATACCATGAGGGGTTATTGAAGTGCATGGAGATAAAATCTAGAGATTTTAAGGATTGGAACTTGGATTTTACGTTTGCTTGGTCTAAGCACATGATACAAAAGGCCTAAAGAACTAAATTATTGCTGCCTATAGAACCTATATCCTGGAAAATATGACTATTTTTCAGAATTCCAGTATTTCTTGGTCTAATTTGAAGGGGAAATTTCACTTCCAGGTGCTAACAGGAAAAGGCCCAATTTTGTTGTGGAAAGGTATTTTTTTCCTACTGGTGTTTCAGGATCCATATTTGTGCTTGTATGAAATACTCTGTTTTCTGAAACTGTGTATATACTTTTTCTCTTTAAAAGGGCAATAAAACATTGATCTGTGAAACTGAGTAATTATTGAACACTTGGGAGGAGTTAAACCAAATAATACATGAATAAAAATGATGTCAACAGGGAAGACAAAGCCCTTCATCTTTCAACAGATTTTCTTTGGCCAGACGAATGACTATTCAGAGACTGGCTGTCCTATAGCCAGCCTTTCATATGAATGCCCTGTCTAAATGTGGCAGCTATTTCCAGGATGTGGGCTGTTTCAGGGCTCGTAAAGTGTCTCATAAACTAATAATGAAAGGGTTAAGTCAGTTCAGGTCTTCAAAGAATGCTTTGAAAGAATTTATAAGCTCTGGACTACTTACCTTACATAATTGAAAGTTCAAGTGTTCTCAGCAGTTAAAGTTAACGTCGGTAATTCTTGACTTCGACTAAAATTACCCTCTCATTTGAATAGCATCCTTATATTTTCTGTCACTTAGTCCTGGAAGAGAATAGTTTTAAATCTGTAAGAAAAAATGTGCATTCAACTTTGTGTTCTTTTTTCAGGAAGCGCTGCTGAATGGTTTGGTGGCCACTGAGGTGTGGATGTGGTTTTATGTCGGTGAGATCATAGGCAAGCGTGGCATCATTGGCTATGATGTTTGAAGACCAATTTTCAACATATGATCATATTTGGTTTATTCTTGGACCATGTATTTGAATAAAATAACGTGTCAGAATCAGTGTTTTCTCTATCAAACACCACATGGAAGGTCACAGTTTCTGTTGGTTGATACTAAGTTGGGTTGTTTTCTGCTTTAATACATTAATACAGCTCTAAATGCATGTCTTTGCTTATTTAGCCTGCAGTTGGAAAGGCTATATTTGAATTACCAACCTGGTGTGTATATGAGGATAACATTTTATTTTGAAGGCTTGCAATAAATGATATTTAAGCTTCATTTCTAGAAAAGTCAGGGGAAAGACTGAGAAAACTAGAAATTGCTCCAGTAGGAGAAATAGTACCACCATGTGCCAAACATAATGTAGTTAAATCATGGCAGTAGTATAAAGAATAAAATGCGGACTGTTTTTCTTTGCTAAAATCAGAAAGACCCTTTTGACAACACCTATGTCTATAAATGTGTGCTTTTTGTGAACTTGAATATAGCCTCCCCAGGAGAGAACAGCAAAGTGATATTCTGTGTATCTTTGTAACATCTTAACACTAAAACAGTGAATGAAACCAGTGACCTATATTTTTCATCTAATTTTAGCATGTGTTATGTTATTAATCTTTTTTTAAGCACCTATCTTTGCAATGATACAGTATCCTGTAGATATTTAACAGGGTTATAATTTAGTATCATTCATGGGTCTGAATAGTATATTATGTCTTGAAATAAATACAAGTGATTGGGTATCAGTTTGTCATGTTGAGCCATTTTATTGAGGATTTGAGAGCAATTTGATCATTTGTTGGCTTTTCCTGGGGGTCTTAACCATCATTCATGTGTTTCTAAATCTGTTGTAACTTTCTTGCAGCCGCTGCACATGAAGTACCAGCTGATAATAACCAAAAGAGGGTTTCATATTGGAAAAGCATCATGGCTCACAATATGGTATTAATCCTTTAATAGTATTGAACCTTTATCCAGTCAATCCCAAATTTGCTAGCTGATTTAGAATACTGCTGCTTTAGCCAAAAAAGGGCACAGCTTTTCTGTGTGATAGGTGACAAGTCTCCCAGAGAGAGACTGCTACTCTTCTTGAACACGAAATATACCTCACTTACTGCAGGTGGTCAGAACTGAAACTATTTCTTTTCAAAAATCACTCAGTGACTTAAAATAGCAAAAGACTGAAAAGATACTTCTACAATAATGGTGATTTTTATGAGTTTCTCTATTGCACACATGAGTGAGTAGTACAATTTTTTTTTTAATTTAAAGGTATGAGATCAGCTAGCACTATTAAGAATTTACAGAGGCCTAATTGAGTCATGATATATAATGTGATTTCATTTTAACCACATGATCACAACAGAACGTCCTCAAAATAAACATTTACTACTCACATCACTGCTACTTCCTCCTCCTCTGCCATATGGCACACCTCGGATGGTGGCTAACAGCACATGTACAGAATTTTCTTAGGTTAAAATAGCAGTGGGCTCCCTGAAGTGGCCACTTGACTTCTGCAGGCCTGTTACTTTTTTCTGTTTGTTTTGCTTCCTAGCAGAGAACTGTTTAGGCTGTCTTTGACTGAATGTGGAGGTGCGAAGTGTTTGCCAATGGCAGCTTCAGAGTACTCAGGTATTTACATTGCATCTCCTAAATCCAGGTATGCCAAGTGGTAGAAACTGATGAACAAGACTGTTACCTGTTTCATGGAGCTTGGTCTAGTGAGACAGGTGATTAAGCATGCTGTTAGAGTAACGTGAGACGTGTAATGTGGACAGTGGAAGGTGTGCATGCAAGAGTCTAACCCAGACTTGAGAAGGGGGTTCAAGGGAGACTCAGAGGAACTAATATCTAAAGTAAACCAGAAGAGGAAGAGCCAAGAAGAGTGGAACAAGCTACAGCCTCTGCAAAAGCTGTTAAGTCAGAAAGGTCTGGCACATTCGAGGTTCTCAAAGAGTAGAAATATGGCTAAATTTCTGATTATAGAGGAAAGTAGTGAGGTGAGGCCGGAGATAGTGGGACCAGATCTTGAGATGCCTTTATGTCATATTACGGTTTTGACTATCTTAAGGACAGTGACTGGAAAGCCACTGAAGGATTTTGACAAGGTGCAATCCCTGCCTTCAGTTGTATAGTCTGACTGCAGTAGGTAACTTCAAATCCAGGTGACAGAAGCTAGGATAGCAATATGTGTGGGGTGCGTGTAAGAGTGCATTTTGGGGAGAGGGCATGGCTCAGTGGTAAAGTGCATGCTTAGCATGCAGGGGTTCCTGGGTTCAATCCTCAGTACCTCCATTAAAAATAAACCTAATTGCCTGCCCCCCAAGAAGTTTTTTTAAAAAATGTGCATGTGGTCCTGCGTTTTTCTTAATACATAGCAGCAGTACAGATAACTCATTTTAGAAGTAGGAGAGCAAAGTTCAAGCCAGTTAAGTACCAGTCGCTATGGTCCAAAGGTATGATTCCTAAGGAGACAACTGTCTATAAAAATAAGTTATTCAACATAAAAGTCAATAAACAGTAATGCCTTCATAAGACTTGCATTTCAAAAATACATTTAACTTGAAACTGTCCACATTGTACATTTAATCCTTTGTTCTATACACCTCAGCGTTATTCTCCTTGGATACCAGTTTTTCTTTTCCATTTTCTTTTATATACTTAGTATGTATTCTGCCCTGGTTTCTAAGGATAGCTTAATATGACTTCTATAATAATTTCATATTTGTATAGCATATCACATTTTCACTATCTAATTTAGCCCTCAGCATTCCTCTGAGGCACGTGGCATAAATGATAGACCCATTTAACAAGTCAGGAACTAAGAAACATTAAATGATTTGGCTAGAATCTCATGAGTAATTGGTTGGAGCCACAGGTTGGGCCCAGGTGATGATCCCACGTTGTAGTCTGTGCCCTTACGTGACTTCTGACCGCCTTGTAGACTTCCCTACTTCGTATTTTCACAGTTCCATTCTGTATTGTTTTTTGTATATTCTTAGTACTATGTTGCCCTACTGTTAAGCTCTTAAGTTTTTTTGTCTCATCAGATGTCAGCATTGCTAATCTTAATGTAAAGTGATACCTAGTTTTGTGAGATAATATTTCCTAATTAATGTGTTTATTTTTACTGGAATATGAATTGGTATGATTGCAGTCACTCTAAGATCAATACAGCAGCAATTTTACCAGAGAGTCCCTAATCAGGGGAACTTAACATTGCTTACCAAATGAAAGGCCCTGACTATTAAAACACTGATAAAACACATGCAGGACCCTTAACAATATGCCTTTACCCTTGCCTTACTAGTTTTGCTACCAACCAGTGTTTCAGCCACACAATTTCTAACCAGTCCGCATAAAAACTCAAAGCTTTAAATCTCATTTTCGGGTTATATACCCACTGCCCCAACTGTTGAGTTTTCTACCAATTACTAGCCCACTCTTACTTATTTCTTGACAAGTTTTTTTTGTTTTTGTTTTTGTTTTTTTTGGCCTGGCTTTCTGTCACTCTACAAAACTATTTCTATCTTAATTCTTGGCAACTTCAACATACCTATGGATCAATAGTTTTCATAGTATGGTCCCTGGACCACAGCAGCACTAGGAAACATGAAAATTCTCAGGCTCGACCAAGAAACGGGGTGGGATCTGACAATCTGTTTTAATTGGGTCTCCATGTAATTCTGATACATGCTGAAGTTTGAGAACTACTCTCCTGAGTGATCCTCCCAGCAGACTGCTCAGTTCCCTTAAGAAGTCCAGTGATGATGTCTTTCACCTTCCTTGGGCACTCATTCCTGTCGTTACCAACAAATTCAACCACTCCATGGTTTTCACTTTCACGCATCCTTCTCTGACCATCTGTTATCTTTCCAGCCCATTCCCCCTAATATCCCAACTATATTAATTTGGAGTCACCGTGACCATCAGTAAGGTGATACTGCCATCTCCCTCACCACCTTGATGTCCTCTTTTCCTTCCTTACCCAGCTTGTTTATGTTCCATGGTCAATCAGGATCACTCTTGAATAAACCCTCAACTTCCTTGCCTTTTACTCATTTTGTTGTACTTACTTGCCAAAACCACATCCTTGGCTAAGTCTACTTGCTCTGCACTTGCACCCATGTAGCTGAATGTAGCTGGAGAAAACAGCCAAGGTGGCTAATCTCACTTTATAGTCACGATCAGAACTTCAAGAAGGCACTCAGTACTACCTGATGGCCGCCCTATTTCTCTGGGCCATGATTATTTCTGTCAGCAGATGACCTTGCTTACTACTTAACCAAGGAAACTGAAGCAACTTGAGAACTTCCACTGACTCCCACAGCATCATCTCACACACTACTGTCTGCACCCATATCTATTCTTCACCGTGCCTTTGCTCGATAGTCTGTGCTCCTTGTCAAAGCCAATCGCTCCACTCCATGTCTTTGTGCTATCATTTCTCCCCTGTCTTACATCATTAGTTTCCCCCTACCCTATTCTATGAGAGTATACACATGCTATTATCTAGCCCATCTTTTACAAAATTAGCACCCTTTGGCAGCAAAACACCTCAAAATTTATCAATACTGTCTCCAAATCCTGTTCTCCCTGGAACCCATTCCAATCTTGTGTTCATTTCTACCACTCCGCTGAAACTGCTCTTCTTACATATTAAATGGGTCACTTCTCAGTCCTCATTTCATTTGATCTTTCAGCAGTATTTGACTCAGCTGAATATTTCCTCCAGCTTGATACACTTTCTGATAAACTTGACTTCCAGAGCTTTCCTTTGGCCTTCCTTCTTCCTTACTTTTTGTTCACTTCTCAGTTTCCTCCTTTCCCTGGCAGCCTATCTTTGGAATATCCCAAAGATAAAGCTAAGTGTTTTCTCCCTCTCACTGTCACTCACTCTCATACCATTGGTGATCTCATCCTGTCTCATGGTTTAAATAACATCTGTACACTGATGACTCTCAAATTTCTGTCTCTAGTCCAAACCTCTCCTCTGAACTCTAGGTACATATGCAGCAACCTGCCTGGTATCTCCACTTGGATGTGTAATAGACACCTCAGACTTAGTATGTCCCAACTGAACTCCTGATTTTCTTCCCACCCCCACTCCAGAACTGTCCCACAGTTTTCTCCCTCTCAGCTCATAGCAACTCCACTCTTCCAGTTGCTCAGGCCTTTGGATTCATCCTTGACTCCTATCTTTCATGTTCGATATCAATTTATTAAGAAGTCCTGTTAGTTCCACCTTCAAAATATGTCCAGAGTTGGACTATTTCTTACCTTCTCCACTGCTATCACCAGAGCACCCTCATCTTTCCCTGGGTTTGCTGAAATGCCCTCTTGAATGGCCTCCTGCTCCCAGGCTTGCCTGTCTCCCATCTATTCTTTACATCAGTCAGAGTGATCGTATCACAGTGTAAGTCAGACCATGTCACTCCTCCGCTCAGACCCCTTCAATGGTTCCCACCTCACTCAGATTCAAAGCTAGAATCCTTACCATGGGCTACAAGGCCCAACAAGCACTGGCTTTCCATTACATCTCTCTCCACTCTTCTCCCTTCTCACATGCTCTACTGGCCCCCTTGCTCTTCCTCAAACACACCAGGCAACTCCTGCCTTAGCACTGACTGCTTCCTCAGCTAGAAATGCTCTCCCCCAAGGTATTCCCAGGGCTGGCTCCCTCACCTCATTCCGCGTTGTCAGCATGGGCTTCCCCATCCATCCTAATTACAAGTGCAAGAAACCTCTCTCCAAGTACTCTTTTCTCCTTACCCTGCTTTCTTCCCCCAAATTTCAGCTTCTAACCTTCTACATGAGTTACTGGTTTATTATGTTTACTGTTTGATTGTTCTACCTTCCTAAGACAAACACAAGCCCCACAAAGGCAGGAATTTTTAAAAATCTGTTTTGTTCACTGTTACATCCCAAGCTCTAAGCACATAGTCACTCAATACAGATGTGATGAATAAATTAATTTATCCATGAATGAATCCATATCTTTATCAATGCTGTTGCCACTGCCTTCATCCTGGCTCTTTCTACCTGTACATTTCTGTTCCGCTTTGAGATGTCTTTTCTGATTTTCCCAAACTTTGCCCCTCTTTTGGGTCTCTTACAGCACTGATCATTGTGCCCTATGGCATATTTACATTTGTTTATTTCCCTTACTAAACTGTAAGCTTTATAAGGTACAATATCTAATTCATCTTTGTAATCCTAACCTATCACATTATCCATCTGGCTTGTATATAGTAGGTTTTCAAACAGTGAAACAGCAAACTCTAACTTACTGTGTTTGGTACTGGGTTGATAAACAGCAGAGTTTAGTGGCAGTTTGCCACAGAGGGAGATGCAGGCCTGGGGGACTCATTTCCTGAAGGCCTGAAGGCTGAGGCTGCTACAAAGCTCATGCCAGCTGAGTCACTCCTGCATCTCAACCTCTAACTCTGAAACTCGGAGATCTGGTTCCCTCATTAGCAGCCCTCTCTACCGAGCAAGGTTAGCACAGGGCTACCTTCCCGTAAGGCTAGGAGGGCGAATGAGAGGGTGGGCAGCAGAAGGTCCTTTACAGAAGAACTAGCCTGAAATCTGAAATTCCCAGGAACTCTTTAGGAACTGATCATCTCAACTCGCTCTTTCTTTGCCGAGCCTGCATTTCAGGATTTGTATCCTTACCGGAACTGAAAGAGGTACATCACACATAGGTTTACAGCACCACACTCTCCCCCACAGGGCTGACACATGCAACCTATGAATGGACTGTTACAAGGATTATACATTGGACTTCTTGCACAAAGTAAGAAAGGTTATCTTTAGAAGCTCCGAGTTTTAATGCATTCCAGTGTTGTCAACTCCAAAAGCAATTAGAACACTGTTGTGTGGTTTTGAATTATAGCCTACTTGGGAAATAGCTATTGTTTCCCTTAAGGACAGCCTGCATTTTTACCTTGATGTCATCTCACTCTGGCTCTCAAGAGGGTAGGAAACTTAATAGAACAAGCAAATAAATATAATTCTGAAATAACTATGAATTCCAAAGTGAGGGTAAAAAAGTGGTTACCAATTTTAATGACCTTCAGGTAGAGTGATGGAAAGAAAGCCATCTAAGTGCAGGGTTGGTAAAAACAAAATTTAATTTAATTTAATTCAATTTTAAAAAAGTAATGTTAGCTAAATAAATACTAAGGCAGGAGTGATATTTTGATCATCATTGCTTTACCTCAAATCTTGTTATGGTTTCATCTGCCTTGAATATTGCTAGCAGAAGACTCCTTCATTATCTGAGACCCACATTACTACTACATTAGGGAAACTAATTTCCACTTCACCCAAGTCTCCAAACTTCACCCCCACCGCACTGAGGGTAAACACTGACGCCAAATGGCCCTCGATTTGAGACCCTTGAGTTTGTTTGCTCTACTACCACCCCCTGACCCTCCATCTACCCATCCCAGAAGAAAGCTGCCTATAAAGGCTGAGTAGCAAGCCTCTCAAAGTTATGTGTGGAAAGACCTACCTAACGAACACAGATCAGCAACAAAACCCTTTTTCTTGTCTCTCTTAAAATGGTATCTATGGCTGCGTGTTTTTCTTATTTGTCAATCTCAGCTAAGGCAGAAGCCTCCTACAGATTAGCAGAAGCCCCTCAGCTTAGAAGATTTGAGGCAAAATGTTCCTCTCCTCCCTTCTCAGTGCAAAAAGAAAGGAAGCGGAACCCTCCGCCTGAGGAGAGTGAGTCAGGGTTAGTGGACTGGAATGCAGGGCTGGATTCCTGGTTTCCTAACTACATCCTCTCTACACTTGCTCTGGTATTTAAACTGGTTACTGCACCGTGAGGGGCAGGAAGAGGGAATGAGGATGGCTTGCTTTTTATGTTTTTATTCAGAAACTTACATATGAACTCTAACCCACATGTGAGACACTTCATTTCAACTTTAGCAGGAGCAAATGGTGATTCATAATGTATAACTTATGTCAGAGTCCCATGATTTTTCCCTGGTCTTAAGCAATAGGATTGTCTAAATGTTAATAGGACTCAGACTAGAGAAGAGAATAAGGCTAAAGAGGAAAGGCTAAACCCTAATCCGAACTATGTTAAAAGTCAAATTAACCAGTGATTGTTTAACTACCTAGTCTTACCCATAGTGTTTCAAAATATCTTCTCAATGTTTAAACGTGGTATCAGAAGCTCATAGAACTTCACATATGAGAGACATTAATAACCGTAGCTTTTAAAGCAGGCTTATATTTTTATATCAGAGATTTTGAGGTCTTTGCCTTGTGCAGCGATGGCCATGTTCTCTTGGTTTCGTATGTTTGGTTTTCTACTTTAGTTATATACCAAATGATATACGATGAGTTTTTTTTTTTAAGTCTAGGAATAAACTAAATACAATGCATGCATTGTAGTATAGATTCAAAAACATGTCAAAACAACCTTACCCAACTGGCCTTGAAAAAGATAACCTTTGGGAAATCTTCCAGGCCAGTCATGATTGCTGGAAAGAAAATAACCCAATGCTTATTAGTCAAAGGGCTTCAAGTGACAATAAATTCCAGCCTTTCAATGCTAACATCTTCACTTGTGGAAATTCATCTCAGATCCTATTCAGGGATTGGTAGCTTCTAGTTCCTCTGAGAATATTCCTCAATCAACAAGTTGTCCACCTAGCTAAAGGACAGCTTCCTGGAATTAAGACCAAAGAACCTAGGTTATAATTAACTCAGACTTCCTCGTCCTCTTGTACCTTGGCCATGACCTGAATCCTCACCTAGAGTTTCCATCCCATCTACAGATAAAAATTTGTTCTAATTTAGACCAACTGAATTCTAGTCTTGTTAGCCTAAAATAAGTTAGCATTGGTGGCTGAAAGGAATCCTAAACCAATTTCAGACCATTTAGTTAGACTTTAAGCATGACTCAAAAAAAGCTAGACATCTCAGTGGGAGGATAACACGGCTAAGTTTTACCCATTTTCTACCTGTAGTAAAAAACAAAAAACATTACTTGGTAATGTTAGGTCTAGTGAATTTTTTCAAAGTAATTTGGAGGCAAACAAAAGATTTCCAATTCTAGGAACTGCAGCACTGACAATACACAGAAATAATTAAGAAGAGTGTTAAAATAGGAAGGGCTTTGGGATTTAGCAGCTTTCAACCACATGAATATAAAGTCATATTTAAGTGACAATCAGTAGGTCCATTGACTTATCTGAAGACCCCAAAGCCTTATTTTATATGATCTCCTTGGTTCTTACAATTTCATGGGAGATAACGTTTATGGGATAAAGAATAGAATCAAGTGTTTGGCAGGTGTGAAATTTGAGATTCAAAGAAACTGTTATGCACCTTCACTCACATGCAAGTTTTTCAGAAAAGAGGAGTGCCTTACCTACTACATTCAGGAAACATAGAAACTATCTAGCAGGGAAGTCTTCAGTCTCCTCCCCTTCACCTCAAACTGATCTATTTCTGATTAACCCTTCCCTCCTGTCTCCTGTCCTAGAGGAAAACATCTAGAACATTCTTTCCCAAACTATCCTTCGACATTTGCTCTTGATTCTCTTCCTTTCCCCCCTTCAGTGATCTGAAGAGAACAACCCAGTCCCCATTTTCATTTGTTCATTTATTTATTCAACGAACATTTATTACACTCTTGTTATAGATCATATTAAGTGCTTAGGATACTGAAATAAAAGACACATTTACTACCTTCACCAACCTTATTGCCCTCCCTTCATGGCTCAAAGTCTAGTGGAAGAGGTAGCAAAATAAACAACTACAAATCACACGATTATGATACATCACGTAAAGCTCAGAAGCAGAAGTCTGTGTGTGATGTTATGGTTGTATACACAGGAGAGGTTGAAGAAGGCTGGGCTGGGGGACATGACAACTGAGATGGGTCTGGAAGTTAGCCAAGAGAACAAGAGGCGCAAGAAGGACATTTTAGACAGAGGGAAAAATATGAGCCAAAGCATGGCCATACAAGAGAATTCAAATTCAATAAGGCAGGGGCACAAGGAATAGATGTGAGCTGGAGGCAAGGGGTGAGGGAGAGTTAGACCAAATAACAAAGGGTCTTGAAGGTGATAAGAAATTATTAAATTATTTTAAGGCTGGAAGAAATATGGTCATATCTGCATTTTAGGAAGATCAATCTTCTATCAGAGGATGATTAGACTGGAAATTATTATCCTGAAGAGAAGTGAGCAATTGGGAGTGCCCAGTGGTATAATTAGAAGAGGCAATACAGAAAGAGGCAAACTTTGGTGTAAACAGGAGTTCAGTCGAAGGACATACAAGTGAAGATGCCCAACAGAGTACTGGTTGTGTGTGTCAAAGTAAAAAGAGTGGTTAGTGCTGGAGATGTAAATTTGAAAAAAACAAGTACACAGAAGGGACTAGGGCATTGGTTATAAGATGAGATGGTTTAGGAAGAACGCGTAAGCTCCATGAGGGGGAGGTAGGTGTTTTTGTAGGTTTTGTTTATTGCTATATTCCCAAGACCTACAACTGTGCCTGGTATGTAGTGAGCATTCAGTAAGTAAGTATTTGACTAAATGAATGAAATAATGAAGAAAAGTTTAAGACCATAACCCAGAAACATCAACATTTAGGGATGGACACAGAAAAGAAGACACTGAAGGGATACAAGTTAGAAAGTTTAGAGAGGTAGGAAAAGCAAGAAAGAGAGTGGGGTCCCAGACACCAAGGCAGGAGAGCTTGCAGAACTCAGCCTGCTGCAAAAGACCAGGTGCGACAAGAACTAAAAAGTCCGCATTAGTTTCAGCAACTAGAAAGTCATTGGGTTTTTTTGTGGCAGCAGTTTCAATGGGGAGGAGGTGGGCAGATCATAGCAGTTTGACCAGAATGTGGAAGATGGAAAGGAGCTAGAGGCTGTGAATGCAGGTGATTCTTTTCAGAACCATGGCTGCATCTTCATTAAGCAATTTTCTCTTTCCTTTTTCATTGACACTTCCCCTTAGGCTATAGATAGCCTCAAGTCTCCTCATCTTAAAAAACAAAAGCACCTTCTGTTTAACTCATTCTCCACCTATTGACCTATCTTTCATTTCCCTTCTTCTCGAGTGAATGGAAGTCTGTGAGTGTCTTCTGAATCCTCTTTCTTCTATTGGTTCTCCTAAAGTTTCCCATTCACTTATTTTCTGACCTAGGCAGCCCTTGTAACACATCACTCTGTAATGAATATATATATTCAATATACAATTCACTTATTCACTTATCCATTCATCCCTTCCTCTTCTCTTTCTCTCACTCCCTACATTTAATACATCAATACATCCTTACAATAACTTCAAAATATATCTGACCTGCCCATTTCTCATCACCTCCACATTATCACCCAAGGCCTGGACACCATCATCTCTCACCTGAACCATAGCAATCACCTTAAAAACAAATATCCTTGCTTTCACCCTTGTTTCTCTATTGTCTATTCTTATATTAGCCACCAGAGTGATCCTTTCAAATATTAAGTATTTTTTCAGTCTTCTATTTAGAACCTTCCAAGGGCTTTTCATCTCATTTCAAATCCTGGATGATCTGAAACAACTTCTCCCCCGTTACCTGGCTTGCCTCATTTCCTACCACTGTTCTCGGTCATTGACCTTCCTCCAGCCACACTGGCCTCTTTGTTGTCCCCTAAACACACTCCACCTCAGGCCACCTGCGTTTGCTGGTTTATGCTCGGAACACTCTTTCCTCAGACGTCATTTGGTTTTCTCTCTCGCTTTCTCGGCACTCTGTTCAAATAGCCCCTTAACCTGAAGATCTCCCCTGGCCAGCCTTTATGAACCACTGCACCTTCGCCTCGCCCAGCTTTCTGCTCACTACATCCTACTTACATAGCACTTGCCAGCAGCTGACTCATTATAGTAACTTATTTATCATCTATTTCCCTTCACCAGACTGTGAGAACCTATGAAGTGTACCTACCAAGAGCACCTCTCCTGGAGAAGCAGCGACAAAGATAACCAAGAAACTATTCCTGCCCTTGAGGGGCCCACACTTTAGTGAGTCCTATAACCTAACAAGTAATTAGAATGGAAAGGCTCAAAGCAATCTGGATGCAAGAGTCAGGCCCCAGGGAACCTTGCGGTTTGGGGCAGCAGTTACACACTCTTCTGCCGGGGTAGTAGTTAAAACCATGAGTTCACTCTAAGAGAATGTGAGAAACGAAAAGCACTTGGGAGACACCATTGTCTAAGGGCTGAAGGACAGAGAAAGCAGGCCAAGAAGAAGACGACTCAAAGAGGTGAAGAAGGGCTGGAAGAATGGACGAAAGACAATATTCTCACTCCCTGATGTTAGAGCTGCTAAATTGTCTTTCCAGAATATTACTAATAATCACAGCAATGAACATTTCCTAACAATTTACTCCAGGTCATTACTGTCCTAAGCATGTTCCATACATTCACACATTAAACCTCACAACAGCCCAGGAAGTTGGGCACCAGAATGGCCCTGCTTTTCAGTGAGGAAATGGATTCATTTACCCAAGAGCACACACCTACTGAGAAGTAGAGGTTAGAACCCAAGCAGTTTGCGCTTGCACTCTTAGTCTCTATGTCGTTATCCGTAATACTAAGCTAGGCTAGCTCTATATGCTTTTTCCTATTTTATTGAATACCTATTAAGGGTGAGGCATTGTTGTAGGCTCTGGACCTAGAGCAGTGAAGAGAACCAAGGCCCTCCCTTCATGGAGCACATATCCTCGTCGGGGAGATGGACAGGGAACAAGTCCATAGATGTTGATAAAAGTGCTGTGAAGGAAAATAAAGTAGGGTAAGGTATCCTGAATCACAGTGGTGGCGTCTCTGAGGAGGTGACATTTAAGTAGAGGTCTGAAGGAAGTAGGAGAGTGAGCCAAGAAGATATCTGGGGGAAGAACGTTCCAGGCAGAGGGAACAGCGAGTGCAGAAGCCTTAAGGTGTGAGTGTGCTGGTGTGTTCCAGGAACTGCAAGGAGGTCAAAGCAGTCGGAGCACAAGGAACCAGGGAGAGAGAGGCAGGAGATAAGGTCAGAGAGATATGGAAAGGCTTCCAGGACTGTTAAGTGAAAAAGATTAAGGGGTAAGGCATAGTTATTTGTATGGTATAATCACATTGAGTAATGAAGGATGTGTGTCTGTGTGTACATCCATATGGTTAGATAAGTATATATATATATTTGCTTCTATTCTGAAATATTAGACAAAAGACTCAATAGTGATTCCATTGTGAGGAAAGGAAGGGATATTTAGACTTTTTATTTTATATTCTCTCATATTATTTCTTTAAAAAATTTTACCTTTCATGTGTTACTTTTTTAAATTGACATATATTTGATTGACAATGTTGTGTTAGTTTCTGATGTACAGCAGTGATTCAGTTATATATACATATCTATTCTTTTTCAGATTCTTTTCCATTATAGGTTTTTACAAGACGTTGAATATAGTTCCCTTTGCTAGGTCCTTGTTGTTTATGTATTTTATATATAGTAGTGTGTATATGTTAATCCTAAACTCCTAATTTATTCCCCCCCACCAGCCCCTTCCCTTTTCGGTAACCATAGTTTGTTTTCTATATCTGTGATTCTATTTCTGGTTTGTAAATAAGTTTTTTATCTTTTTTTTTATTTCACATAGAAGTGATATATTTGTCTTTTTCTGACTTACTTTGCATATGTTACTTTTATAATAACCAAAAAGTAGCTTAAAAAATAAACTCTTAACCATGTGTTAAGGGGCGCCAGCTCAAATCCTCTTACTCTCTATGGGTAGGTTGCCTCCATTTGTTTCTTGCCTCTCCACGTCCTCCTCAACCAAATCCAGTCTGACTGGAGACTTTACCACTCCCCTGCCCCTGTGCTTACAGAGCTCACCGTGACTTCCCTAGGGCCACAAGGGACACTCTTCAGTCCTTCTGCTTCTTGACCTCTCTGCCTTTGACACTGTTTACAGCTCCTCTGTTCGAAACTCCTTCCCCTTTGGCTTCCCTCCTGCCTCCTTTCACCTCACTGAGTGTTCTTCCTCAGTCTCCTTCCACTGGCTGCTTTTTGTTAGCCCACCCAACAGACCTAGGTTTCTTCTGGTTCTGTTCTTGACCCATTTGCCTCTGTGTGCCACACAGTCTTTCTGTGTGGTCTCATCCATGCCTGTAGTTTCAGTGACCATCAATATGCTTCCCCGCCCCAGATCCGTATTTTTAGGCTTTTCTCCTGCACTCTAGTCCAAGACACCCAACTGCCTATTAGACAGCTCCACCTGCAGACCTCTCCGGATCTCAGACTCAACTGTTCTAAAACCAAACTCATCTCCAAGCAAAAATGCCTTCTTTCTGCTGATGTCCTTATCTTGGTGGTATTGCCATCTGCTTGATGGACCTCAGCTGGCAACCTGAGAAAAGTCCCTCTCTTTCATCCCACGTATCTAAATGTACTCCAAATCATTCTATCTGTTAAAACACCTCTGGAACCTGTTCTCATTCCTCCATCTTCACTGCCCCTGCACCCATCATCTGAACTACTTCATTATGGACGTATGAGTCTGAAGCCATGGGACGAGGTCAGAAACAACATCTTAACCGCATTTCCTGCCTCCAGTCTCACCATCAGCCTACTTTCTTTCACCCAACTGCCACGGTGATGTGGCCCAGAATCCATCATGTCAATCTCTGTTTGGAATCTGTCAATTTTTCCCTAACCTTTCAAGAATAAATTCCAAACTCTTCATTATGATCTGGCCAGTAGTTTTTTGACACTTTCCCATGTACCTAATGTTCAATCAATACTGAAGCACTCTTTGTTTCGCTAAGGCCTTTCCTTTTCATGTTTCAGTGTAAGTTTTGTGACACAACATCTTAGTGTCTCCAGATCTAACATAGTACCTGGTACAGAGTGGAAGTTCAATCAGTACTCATGAAATAAGTAAAAGGACAGAACATCAGAAAGCACAGAGGTTGAAGTTAAGAACACGAATCAGAAGACTACTATAAGAGTACAATTTAGAGTAACTAGGAAGAGAGAGAAAGGCAATGTTCTAGTGCAACATTTCCTTCAAGCTTCCACAAGGTGAAATAGTAGTAAGCAAATAATAATGATTTCTCTCATTTTTCTCTCTTTGAGAGATATTAACGTTAATCACCACAACTATTTCAAACAGAGACAATTTAACTGATATTAAATTAAAAAAAATTTTTTTTAAAGAAAGCCCAGCACATACAACTGCCAAAATCCACTGACAAAATAAGACTCCTTGGATATGAATCCCAAGGTCCAAGAGTGCAGCTGGGAAAAGTCATTTATTCCACAAACATGAATTGAGCTGGGACAAACACTGCTTGGCACAGGGGATACAAAGAAAAGCAACACACAGTTCCTGTTCTCAAAGAGTTCATGGCCCCCAAATCATCTAATCTTTGCCTTTAGCCAGGACTACACCTAATCCTTTACAGAAAGCCAGCTGTCCATGCTGGGGTGAGTATTTAAAGGCCTTTTAGTCACTGGTATAGCTATACCTAATTCTTTTGGAATGGAAACCCATAGACAGGGCAGTAGCAAAATGCAGCCATTGCTTCCTTAATGGAAGGGTGCCTTTGTAGAAGGGTAATGGACTTGGCCCTTCCTTCCCCAGAAGAAAGCAGCATCTGAGGATTCTGAACAGTCTTCTGTTCAGTGATGATCAAGCCTTCCTATGGGCAAATTTAAATGACTCAGCCACCGTTCTTTTCTTAGTTCCAGGACTTTTGGGGACCACTAATTTGATGTTTTCCATTGGAGAGGCCTATTTGGAGAGAGGAAATTGTTTATTTGAGAGGGGCTATCTTCACAGTGACCAAGAAATTGTTTCTGTCTGACTGAGAGAGAAGACACTTTACCTGGATTAGGTCATTCAATCTTCATAACAATCCTGTGAAGTTGCTATTTATATCCTTATTTTTCCAGATTAGGAAACTGAGGCATTATGTAGCTAGGTGTCTGGTTCAAGATCACATAACTACAATGATTGGGTCTGAGCCTACGCTGGTTTCACAATACTGGTTTGCAACAAGAAATCTTTCCAGAGAGGAGAAAAGGGTATAATGTCTAGAGGTTCCTTCAAACCAGAAGTAATTCATGAGTTTGCAGAAAGTGGCAAGATTTGGGACTCTCTTCTTAACAATTTCCTTTTGTCATTTGGAAAACATTAAAAAATATGTGCATTTCTATTAGGTTGGCAAAGATCAAGAAGTTAAAAAATCCTTTTCCGAAGGGTGTGGAGAAAGAAGCACTCTTTTTTTTTTAAAGAAGTTTTTTTTTTTTTTTTTATTGAGTTATAGTCAGTTTACAATGTTGCATCAATTTCTGGTGTACAGCACAATTTTTCAGTCATACATGAATATACATATATTCATTTTCATATTCTTTCTCACTGTGAGCTACTACAAGATCAGAAGCACTCTTAAACGTTGCTGGTGGGAGTCTGAATTAGCTGAATTTTCACAAGGGCCAACTCAGTCTTTAAGGTGGACAACCTGGCAACGTCTATCAAAATTATAAATGTATATATGCCTTTTGACTCAGCAATTCCATTTCTAGAAATTTATACTACAGATAAATTTGCCCATTTGCAAAATAACGTATGTTTAAGATTGTGCGCTGCAGCATTGTTTGAAATAGCAAAAGTTTGGAAATAGCTCTAGTACCCTTAACAGAGAACTGGTTATATAAATTATGCTACTTCTATTCCATGCAGCCCCAAGAATGAGGAAATGCTGTCTGCTGACCGGAATGATTTCCGAGATACAGATTTCAAAGCAAAGATCCAGGAAATGGGTTTGCTATTCTTTCATTTATGTAAAAACTTCTATATGTATTTGCTTGTATAGGCACAGACTATCTCTGGAAGAATACAAGAGATTGATAACATTAGTTGCCCCAAAGAAATGATAACTTGGAGAGGTGAGGGTAGTTCAAAACAAGAGTGGAGTGAGAACTTTATTTCTTTTTAACCATATGAATATATTAGGTATTCAAGAAAAATAAATTGAATTAAAATTTCAAATAAAAAATAAAGCGCATGCAGTTTAAGATAACTTACGAATAGGCATATTTTAGAAATACACATTGTTATGCAGATATCACTATCATTCATCTCCATAACTCTTTTTATCTTACAAAATCTGAAACTCTATACCTATTAAACAATAACTCTCCATTCTCCCCTCAGTCTATTCTCTGGTAACCACCATTATACTTTCTGCCTTTACAATTTTGACTACTCTAAGTACCTCATATAAGTGGAATCATACAGTATTTCTCTTTTTGTAACTGGTTTATTTTACTTAGCATAATAGCCTCAAGATTCATCCATGTTGTAACATATTACAGAATTTCCTTCCTTTTTTTAAAAAAAATGTAATGGAGGTGCTGGGGATTGAACCCAGGACCTCCTGCATGCTAAGCATGCATTCTACCACTGAGCTAACCCACCCCCAGAATTTCTTTCCTTTTTAAAGCTGAATAATATTTCATTATATGAGTATACCACGTTTTGGTAATCGACTCATTGATCGATGAACTCTTGGTTTGCTTCCATGTTTTGGCTATTGTAAATAATGCTGCCATGAATATGGATGTATCTCTTCGAGACCCAGCTTTCAGTTCTTTTGGGTATGTACCCAGAAGTGGGATTGCTGGATCATATGATGATTCTTTTTGTTCCCTCGAGGAACCATCTTACTGTTTTCCACAGTGTCTGTACCATTCCACATTCCTGCCAACAGTGCACAAGTGTTCCAATTTCTCCATAGCCTCATAAACATTTTTTTTCCTTTCCTTTTTTTTTTTTTTTAAGTAATAGTCATCCTAATGGGTGTAAGATGGCATAGTATTTCTTTCTGGGATAAGCACTATGGTTAGTTGATACTGGTGTCAGACCCCAGTGAGATTTGGTCTTGCCACTTACTGGCGGTGTGACTTTGGACATTCCTCTAGGACAGTATCCCCCTTCATAAAATCAGAATTCGCTCAGAGGGTTCGTGAGAACTGAATGCACCATAAAGCACTCAAGCTCACAGAAAGCAGTCAACAAATGTAAGTTATTGCTACTTCTGCCTTAAAAGCTCCAACAGGAAACCAAATTCTGATTTCCTCTGGCTCTCTTTGGACTAGTCAGGAGGCAAAAAGACAAAACTAAATGATTTATCAAGGAGTTATCTACCCAGAAGCTTGAATCTGAGGACTTCACACAGTCTTCATAGATACTCTTCTTTCTTGCTGTTCCCACTCCACCTGCAGGCCTCCCACCTGTGCCCAACAAAGTGTGCTTGAAGTGGGGTTACTCAGAAACCAACCGGTTTACGTTTTCTCAGGGGTGGTGGACGGGAAGAAACCCTGTTGACACAGTTATATAAAGCCTGTCACTCAGTCCCTCGGCTATTACCTCTGCAGACCGTTATGCATATTGAAGAAGGGGGGCGGCAAATACAAAAGAAAAATAAGCGAGAGAGAGTGAGAGAGGGAACAAATCAGGATGCTTGAGGGAATCCACGTGGTCGCCAATCTGTAACTGATCAGAGCAGCTACACTGAAGCAAACCGCCACAGAGTCTAACGCTAAATATATTGCAATGGAGAAACCGTCCACAATGGGGTGTCTATGTCCTTAGCAGAGTCCTGGGGCTGCCGTTTAAGAGACTCTTCCCGCTACTCCCACCCTTTTTGCACCTAGTAAACCACGCGATGTAACAACGGAATCTGGTCCTGCGTGTGCGCTGTGTGAGTGTGCGCTTTGCAAACCATCTGGGCTCCATCCTGCTCGGTTGGAACAGCGATCGATCCGGGACTAGTTGGGGGAGTTGGAGCTTGCCTGTGCCTCCCTTTCTCTGCTCCCTTCTAGCCCCCACCCCATCGTTCACTCTGCACAAACGTTTTGCGGGTGGAGAGACGGAGGTTTTCAGCACCAGGAGGCCGTGGACCTTCTCTGGAGGCGTGCAGCGCACCCTCCAGAGGGCCTGAGCTGACTGCAACCTGCTCACCACGACCCCCCCCCCCCAATTCGCCGCCTCAGGCTGTAATACTACATGCAGGGCGCCGTACGGGTGCGGGAGTCCAGGAAGGCTGCGTGACCTTCCAGCGAACTCCACCTCGGCTGGGGGTGGGAGGGATGGAGGCTGCCCCGGGGCCTGCAGGCTGTGTGTATCGATCCCCTAGCCCCAGCCAACGCAAGTTCTCCCTGTACAAACCCCTCCCTCTCTTCTGTGCTTTCCCAGCCTCGCAGGCTTCTAACGCCTAGCTTGAGGCGCCCTCCCCTCTTTCCCGCAATAAAGTAAACCGGGTGGATATTCATCCCCCGCCCAAACCCTCCTCCTTCCCCCTCCCCCCTCAGCCTACTAACCCCGCGCACAGAGCTCGCCGCCGGCGGGCCCCTTCCACCCAGTGTATCATAATGCCCAACGCTCTTCTCCTCCCCCTCTCTTAATCAGAAACGTGCTCGCGAGCCCCCCTCCCTCTGCGTGCATACATTAGGGTCTGCTTTGCATGCAGCGGCAGGCAGAGAACGGAGGAAGAAGGGGCGGGGGCGCTTTTGCCCGCCTCTTCCCTCCGGGCCCCGTTAGCCACCCAGCTTCAGCTTCGTTGTAACGCCGCCTCGTTAGCAGAGCACGCCGTGGCCCCCGTGCCCGCGCTGGAGAAACACAACCCAAGTCTCTGCAGAAAGGCACGAAAGCCAGAGGTTCCTCAGCCCCGAGCGCATAGCAGGGCGAGGAGGTGGCGGGAGACCGACTACTCCGCGTGTGCATGTTGGAGAGAGCTCCGGCATGAAAATGGGAGGGGCTCTTTTTTTTTTTTTTTAAAGCGCATTCATTGAGGGCCTTTCTATTTTGCATATAGTGAACTGGGCAACAATTCCGTCTTGCCTGTAGCACAATAAGGGCTCTTTTATTCTAGAAGTGTTAAATCCGGGCTAACCCATCTCGTATCCGTGCCTCGAGGCGGAGAAGGCGCACTCGTTCCCGACCCGGCAGCCGCGTTAGACTGGAAGCTGCTCTCCCGGGCGGTTCGATTCCCAGCGCATCCCGGGAACGTGTGTAATCGGCCTCTCGGCTCTCGAGGCTGCGGGCGGCCGGGCTCCCTCCGCCTCCATCCTCCCTGTCGTCCTCGCCCCCTCCCCCTCTCCCCGGAACCCGCGCTCCGCGTCGGGCTCCTGGGCTTCCTCCCCCCCTCCTTTTCCCGAGCAATGCCGCTCCCGGAGGGCGGGGCATGCTGTTATCCAGGTTGCGGGGCGGGCGGGCGGGCGGCAGGCGGCGGCCCGGGCCTCGGGATGGCGTAGCCGCGGCCCGGCGTCGGCAGCGCGGGCCCGAGCCGGGTATACAGCTCGCTGGGCCGGCTGGCGCGGCCCGGCGCTCGGCATAGAGGCCGCTGGGTGCAGGCGGCCGGGCGGCGCCGAGCGGACCAGGCTAGTTCCGGGGCCCGCGGCCCCCCCCTCCGCCTCCCCGCCCCCCTGTGTTGTCGCCTCTCCCTCTCGCTGCTTCACTTCACGGGGCGAACATGGCGCACAGCTGTCGGTGGCGCTTCCCCGCCCGACCCGGGACCACCGGGGGCGGCGGCGGCGGGGGGCGCCGGGGCCTAGGGGGCGCCCCGCGGCAACGCGTCCCGGCCCTGCTGCTTCCCCCCGGGCCCCCGGTCGGCGGCGGCGGCCCCGGGGCGCCCCCCTCCCCCCCGGCTGTGGCGGCCGCGGCGGCGGCGGCGGCGGCGGCGGCGGCGGCGGGAAGCAGCGGGGCCGGGGTTCCAGGGGGAGCGGCCGCCGCCTCAGCAGCCTCCTCGTCGTCCGCCTCGTCTTCGTCTTCGTCATCGTCCTCAGCCTCCTCTGGGCCGGCCCTGCTCCGGGTGGGCCCGGGCTTCGACGCGGCGCTGCAGGTCTCGGCCGCCATCGGCACCAACCTGCGCCGGTTCCGGGCCGTGTTTGGGGAGAGCGGCGGGGGAGGCGGCAGCGGAGAGGTAAGGGGGCGAGGAACCCCCAGGTCCGGGGTCTCGACCCTCTGTGGAACCCCCTCCCCTCCCCCATCCGGGACTGTGGAGCATCCCAATGCGGGGACCATCCCGGGGTCCCTAGCCCAGGGCAGATGGCCCTCCCATTCCAGGACCCCAATGCGGGGGTGCAGACCCCCAGCCGCCCCCACCCGGGGATCGGACCCATCTGGCCGAGGTTTGCCCCCCACCCTCCTTCCCTTGACCCTTCCCCAAATCCCTTGGCACAGACCCCTCGCCCGGGTTTCCCATCCCGGGACTGAACCCCTCCTCCCTTTCACAGATTACCTCATCCGAGCAAGATTCCTCCCTCCCTCCCTCCTAGAGACTTGATCCCGCCACATCCCCGCCTCCCTCTCTGGGCAGATGTTTTACTCCTGGGGCAGTTTTCCTCTTGGGTATCTCTCGGGTGATGGCCTCATCCAGAGCCACGTTCTTCTCCCACCCTTGGGGGCCAGTGTCGCTTCCAGCACCTTGCTTCCGAAAACCTGATGAACCCTCGCCCCATCCCCGGGCCAGGTCCCTTCACTACCAGCCACTCCCCCTTCTTTCACCTCCACCCGCAACCCCCTACCCTAGCAGAAAGATCCTCCCTCATCCCGCCCTACCTCACAAGGAAAAATCTACTTTCCTCTCCACCTTGCCTCCCTTAACCTCCTTTGCCTCTGAAGATAACGGTGATCTCCTCCTACAGCAGTCTGTTTCCCCCATTTTACAGAGCTGCAGTTTCTAGCCTATTGGTAGCGGGGGATTACTCTACCTTCACTCCACCCTTTCCCTCCCTTAGAATGAAGGATTAGTGGCATCTTTGAGGGGAATATAGACCACTGTCCCCTAAGCTCAGAGAAGAGCAGCTTTCCACCATTCCCCCTGGAGAGAAGGCAGGCTTTCCCTCCAGCTCTGGGGAAGGGGGCCCCCGTGAGGGGAGGTGTTTATGGGGGGACTTGGGCAGCATCCTCCCAGGGGAAGCAGCTGCTCTCCTACCCCACCCACTGCGCCTGAGAGCACGCAGTCTCCAACCCGGGCTCCCTCCCGCCCTTCTTTTCTCCGTCATTTCATTATTGATCCACCTTTTCCTAGGCCAATCCTGGGGCTTGGAAGAGGTGAGGGAAGCAGGGTTGGGGTGAGGAGAGTAGATAAGGGACAGCTTTACTTTAGTGTGGTGGTGGTGGTTGCTTTTGGTTGGGAGAAAGAGGAGGGTTATGAAGCAAAGTTATTCCTTAGAAGGAGGAGTGAGGGCTATCTATCTCTCTTTCTTTTAAGGGGGACCCAAGGTGGATGAAGCGTTGCGAGCTTTGCTCCTTCCCCATTAGTACTGGGGCAAGAATGGGGATGCTTTGATAGGCATTATTCAGCCCCCTTCAGCCAAAAGGAAAGTTGCCCTGGGAAGGGAAGTTGAGTTCAGGTTCAGCCAGTGGCGTTGCGCATTTGTTTTCCATTGGATGCCGAAGGGGAGTTTGAACTGTAGGGGAAGGGGGAGAATGGGACGGGGGATGCTAGGAGGAGGAAGAGCAGCTGCTAGGGGCCGAAGCGAAGGGGGGTAGGGGGTTTGCTGCTCTGGAGTGCTCTTGATTGAAACAGAAAGGGAAAGATAACAACCAGCCGTTTCCTGCGTGCTCTGCCGTTGGTGCACACAAAATATCCTGGGCAAACCCCTCGTCCCCTATTGTGCCCCGCACCCCTTTAGATCTACGGAAAGATCCTGGGAAGAAGGGGAGGGAGGAGATCCCAGGGACCCCGGCCCCCTCCTTTCAAGGAGCTTGCATTTTTTAGTTGTTAGTCTTCCTGCCTCCTTTTTAAAATCGTTTCTAAGGCAGCCTGATCAGGAGACTGACAACAACCCGCCTTCTGACAGAGCAAGGAGGACATGATGGGGGCGTGTTCCTTGCTGTGTAGCTAGCTGCAGCGTCCCTTTTCCCTGCCTCTCTCTGCTCTCTCTCCACCTCCTTTTCCCAGCCTTCAGAAGGCAGCTGCAGTCAGCAGGGTTGTTTGAGACTATTTATTGGTTGCTGTAGATTATTATTTTTTTTTGAAAGGCCAATTCTGTATTTTTTAAGCTAACAACACAGATCCCATGTAGTTGGAGAACCAAAGGCCTCATACATGACAAAAAGACTGAACCGTTCAGGTTACTTGCATGGAGTTGGTGCTTAAATGTGAGTTGATTTTGCTTTTTTAAAAGATACAGCAGCAAAAAAAAAAAAAAAAATAGACTTACTGACATTTCATTTACCTGCTTATTTTCAGAATTGAGACTTGCCTGGTTATATGCAGAATTTCAGCCCTATGTATATTTGAGTATAATAAGAAAGTCTCTATTAGGAGAAGTGAGTCTGTTCTAAGGGGGCCCTGAGAAGCATTTTCTTCTTGTTTAGCATGCTTATGTATTTTATATTGAAGGATCAAGTGTTCACATTCCAAATGTTGTTATCACATATTCAAAAGCGAAGTTTTATGCTAACAGCTTCCAATCATATCTTTTCAAGAGACTGGTTAGAAAGAGAGCCACCTGGATTCAGGGACCTAATGTCTGGGCACCAGAATGTTTTATCTGTTGGTCTTTGACAAATCACCTTTAAAGTTTTAATCAGGTGCTAACATTTTCCTATCCACTGGCATTATTTTGCTAAGCAGCAGTATGTAGTGTAAAGCCGGTCAAGGAATTGCAGTTATTTCACAAAAGATCATATTAATACGTTTTTTTCTTTAAAACTTTTGCCTGAACAGTGGTTGCTACTTCATCATGAGAACAGTGGTTGCCTCCTTACATTAAACTTCAGCATTTTTTCTGCATTAGGCTTGAATGAGCTGTTGTTCCATTGGCAAGCCTTTTATGTGGTAGTTTGAGGCAATCTAGTGTGGGTTAATGGTATGCGTTCATTAGTGCTAAACCATAGTGATTATATCCTTTGACCTGGTAGTTTTGAGTGTAGAAACCAAGCATTTTGTTACAGAGTCTTATAAATCAATGAAAAAGTTCCAAAAAAGGAGGTTTAGGGTTCCCTTGGGCTGACATAGAATTCTAAAGATTGTTTTTCAGAATGTGTTCACAGATCTGTATCAACTCTTGTCTGGATTTGTGAAGAAGTGGTTTGTGATCCAAAATGATTCTAGCTTCTTTAAAATTCTGGTTTGCTTTAGGTGAATAATGCCTGTAATTTCTCCATAATAAAACGTAAGTTAATACTTATTGAACTACTAAGTTAAGGTAGTTGAAAGGTGACAGAACTTCCAGATGAGTTTAAACTCCTTTAACCATAGAAGACTTGTCCTCCACTGCCACAGCTTCCCAAGTTCCCCCGGGTTGAATCTCTCTGAGTCATAAGTATATGTAAGGAAGGGTTCTTCCTGACCAAATTCTGTCAGAATGGGATTATTTTTAAAAATATATAGGTGTCACTGGTCTCCTGTTTGGGCTTTCTGTGTCAGTTAGGAAGCAGAATTAAAGTTTTACTTGACTGAGTGCTGTAAGAAGTCACAGAGGTCTGCTCTTTCGCCTTCCCTCTACCCTGTGTAGCATCAGTGTCCCATTTTTCTGAGGATTGTCCCAGGTGGTGTTTATACTACTCTAGTTTGCCATCTAAATAAGCATAGTACAGCATCCTCTCTGTTGACTAGAATTTGGGCTGTTTTAATATGAACCCCAGAAATGGTCAAATCGTCAGCAAGTAGTCTTTGTTTATTAATTAGTATAATCCGGTTACCTTTCCTACCGCCTTACAGAATGTTAAAAGTGAAATTTCCAGCCTGATCATAACCTGGCAGACTTTGATTAGATATAAATTGGAAACTGAATTACAACATTGGCATGTATTTTTATTGGAAATGGCAGTTTAGTTCAGGTGGGCTAAGTGGGCTTTGGGTTGGGCTTAGAAAAGATGATGGTCCTGGAGTGGGAGAGTGGGTTTTTTTTTTTTTTTTTTTTTTTTTTTTTTGGATGTTTGTTGGGCACATGTACCAAGAGTGGGAGTTGCTCCTCCATCGCCTTTGTAGCTACTCCTGAGCTGGGCAGGAGGAAAGTGAAGCAGAGAACACAAGTGGAAGAGGAGCCTCTCCGAGTGGAAGTCAATGGAGACGGGCTCTCCATGCACTCGCCTCTCTCACTGACTAGTTTGGACGATTCACTTTTAACCTGAAATTTCTGATCTGTAAAATGAAAAGGTTGGACTAAATGTCAGCTCAGGAATCTTCTCTGCTCCAGTATTCTGATTTCTTTCTATTATATTAGCTATTTGCTCAGGTCAGAACTTCTTATTCTGAGTTTATTTAAAGAGTCAGAGTCAGTGAGCTTTAAAATATCAGATGTGCATTTGTCCACTTAACTGCCATTATTATTGGGAAGAGAAATTGGAACTTGATGGGTAAGTTTTCATTGTATGGACAAAATGTGAGGACTCAACTGTACGGAAAAAGTTCTTTGCTGAAGTTGACCAATTTCATTTATAAGAAAAATGAAGATAAAATTTTAGTTATAACGCATTACCTGGTGTGTAGAGGCCCTCTTATTTGGCTAAATTTGTTTTCATGCTTTCAGTGTTGTAGATTCCTGACTGTCCAAAAGGGAAGTTATTTTCAGTCTAGGTAGAATATTCCTTTAGATGTGTGAGCTTTTAGATGAGAAGAAAACCCCAGTATGCTAATGTATTTATAAATCCAAAGTGATAGTATCTACCTTGCAAGGAGTAATTGTTAATATGCTCTGAAATGTACTTTGGTTTTTACTGAGCATGACAAATGCCATCTTTAGAACTTTTCTTCATCTTACTGAAAACCGTATCACTGGCCCCCATCTTCACCTTCCATTTAATTATCTTAAGGCACATGCTATTGTAGGAAATCATCGTTCACAAAATAGTGATTGATGTTCTGATTGGAAGTTGAGAAGAGAAAATACTCCCATCTTGACTCAGGTCCCATCGCTACTCACCTGGGGGCTGTCCCTCCACAGAGCAGCTGTGCAGACTCATTACCCATTGCCTTCCTTGCCCTGTGGCTAGAGGGGGTGGCAACACTGCTTTGCTTGCTCTGAGGCATAACAGACTGCACTGCCTCTCTGCTCTGGAGACTCACTGTTTTAATTGTAGGCCTCCTAATTAAGATCTCTTTGTGCCTGCCCACATTCCTCTAGTGTTGGCACAGAACTTCAGCTTCCTCCTAGTACTTAACTGAAGGCCTTCAGTCAGGCCTTTTGTGAATATCTTGTCTCTTTCCATTCTTCCTCTGCCAAGGTGGAGAGCCCAGCGGAATAGACCTTTGAGAAAGCAGGGAGCTTTGTGACTGTCACTGCTTTGGGAGGAGTTTACTCTAGAATTGCTGGGATGGGACCTTCTTTTGTTTGCGTATGTTATTTTCAGGAAGTAAGAAAGGTTAAATTACTAATGAGTCTGATATGAGGTATCTACATTTTCATCAGATTCTTAACCCTGTAGGTACTAGTAGGAAAGGAGAAGCCAAAGAGCTTACTGTTAAAGAGTATTTGTTTGAGTCTTATCTAGATGGGTTTAAAGCTTAGTAAATAAAACCTTATGGAGTCAGTCACAGACTTGTGACCTTTGTGGTTGGGAAGACAATGAATTAAATGAAATTATTGATTGTTCCTAAGTTGTATCAGATTTTAAAATGTAGACTGTGAAAGTTAACTTTGAGATTTGAATTAACTTTTTTGATTAGAAAAGACTTCAGGAGGGTCTACAGATTACTGAATTAATTAAGAAAAGTCTTGTAGCCTGCATTAGTTCTCGATAAGTTCAAGAATTGGCTAGGCTTCTAGAGTAGTTTAGGAATAAGGGACAATAATTTTTCTGGAAAATGTAGTTTCACTCTAGTTTCCGTTATGTTAGTGCTTGAAATACAGCATATCTTTTAATGGATCTGTATGTGGCATGCTGGAGGAAATGCAGTCTTTATTAAGAAAAAGGAATCTTAAATCCTTCACCTGGACCCAGATGGTTTCATTGATCACATCAGTATGAGACAGACAAAGAGCTACTTTTTTTGTTGCTGTTGTTACTGTCATTTCATTGGTTGTGAAGAAGGCCTGAAAGAAGGAAGTACAGGACCTTTATGGCACGCATGAAATAAAGCTGGAGCCTGCGCTCTTGTACCTGAGTGGGTGGTTTTATGGCCTAATTCTCTAATTGCTGGCATTTATGACAGTGGATGCAACTGGCCCTGTGGCTGAGGTGGATTATGTTGGGAATAGGGAGAGAAAAGGGGTCCTTTTGTTAGCCTTTTCATTTTCCCCCTCAATAAGTTCTCTGAGAAAGCCCCGAGGAAATACAGAGACACTTGGGCTTGAGGGAATGACATCCCATAAAATGGTTCTTTATGTTTTTAAAAAGGATGAGCTGCTTTTCTTGACGTATCCAAAGAAATCCATACCACCACTGTTAAATATTTCAAGGAGCTTTGTACCTTGTCAGGTTACACACCAGGGGAAGCCAACCAGGAGGCTGCAGCCACTGCCAGGCATTTGCTTTTAAAGACTAAGACATTTGAAAGAAGAATTTTGTTGTGTGATTTGTAGTGGTTTTGGATGATACACACCCCCTTGTATGATTAGTATAAAACTTCTCAGAGGCCGAACTTGGTTTAACTTTTTAGATGTTGAATATACTATTCTGATGAGTTTTAGTTTTAAAGAAACAGTTCGAGATATAAATGTAAGAGTTAGCTGACAGTTTTCTGTGCTGTGTATGAAAATTCCCCTTTCTTTGAAATGAGTAGTTGTTTTTCTATTTGACAAATAGACCGAAGGGATTTCCCCAGCTATTTTACCTTCAATCATCACTGCAGCAATGCCTTGTGTGACACCAGTGGTAGGATCTGTTCCACTGGCATTTATTTCTGGATTTGGAGTCTCTCTCATATAGTTTATCTATTTTCTTGCACCTCTGTTTTTGTGTTTGGTTAGAATGTTTGGGTGTAGATGTTGTGATGTCTTTCAGCGGTATGAGCTATGAACCTTTCTAACATTGGAACTGCTGTAGAGAGATCTAACCCTCACGATCCATGCTTTGCTGAAGCATCGTTGTTTCATTCTCATTTTACAGCATCAAAGTAATTGTGGCTTTCCGTCTTGAATTAGGAGAGTGATACTGCTTGTGAGGGGCATTTTGGGAGAATTTTTTTCTTTAAACTCTCCTTTGTATTATCTCAGCTCTGAAAACTGAGGAGAAGTTAATCACAAATACCTATAATAAATATCTATACCTAGGAACAAATATTTACACATGCTTATATTCAACTTCTGTCCATCCATGAGTATTGACTGATTTTTAGATCAACCACAAACATACAACATTGTCCCTAGATTATTGCCTTTAATTATAAGAAGTAAAGCATGTGGATAACATCTGTTTAAGCTTAGTTAATGAGGAAATCCTTTTGTAATCTCTCCAGCAAGGATTTTTTATTTGTGCATATATAAATACCTTTACAAAGGAAGGGCAGAATCTCATTATCCAATCTGTAATAGTGTGAGATAGTATGGCACAGTAATTAAGAGCTATTAAGACCACAGGCTCTGGATTTAGACTGCCTGGGTTCAAATCTTGGGTTCTAATAATGGCTCTACCATTTATTAACTGATTGACCTTGGAAAACTTTCTTAACCTCTCCGTGCATCAGTTTCTTCATTTGTAAATTAGCAGTAATTGTGCTTCATAAGATTATGTGAGGCTTAATTGAAATTATGCATGCAAAGTACTTAGCACTTTGCCTGGTACATAAGAACCCCTAATTATTGTTAGGACTCAGATTTAAAGGACACGAGTGCTTCATCTTTTCTTTTCCACCAAGATTACTGGTTTCTGTTACTTTGAGGTATACATATATATGTGTACACTTATATATACCTATTTGAGTGCTTATAATCTTGACTTTAGAATGTTTTTGATTTTGGTCTGGATGGTTAATTTCATCAGTAAGCTAGGTGGGGCCAAACTGCAGCCAGCCACACATCTTGGTAACAGTGTATACCATTGATGTCCAGCTAGAATATAATTAGAGATAAGGCAAAAAGGGGCGGAAAAAGAACAAGACAGTAAATAGGCAGGTAGGTAACCAAGGAATACAGTGCTTCCATGAATTGCATAATTATCAGGCCAGCTATACTGGGGTTGCTACTCTTGGTCTCTGTAACTAGTGTTCTTATCTTTTTGAGTATGAGTAGTTGGTGCTCTCTTGAAACAGCTCTGAGACTCTTCAGGGTTCTTGGCTCCCAGGTTCAGATCCATTAGTCTGTACTTGGTAACTATTTGACATTTGTTCTCAAGTTTCAGTTTGGGGAGAGTTAGCCTTGATCTACAGAGATCAATGTACTAACAAATGATTACAGAAGAAGTGCTAAACTGTAGGTTGGAACTTAACTTGAGAAATCAAAATAACAAGTAGAATAGTCAAAAACAAATTAAAAGTTTAAGAATAACTAGTAGAGGATAGTATGCCTGAAGAGTTCTGTTTTATCTCATTAAAAAGAAAAGATTTGCTGAAATACCTGGTAACACCATCTGTTATAGATGAAGAAACTGAGGTACAGGCGAGTTAGCTTTCCTTAAGTTGTATGGCTTGTAAGTGGCAGAGCTGGAATTCAAATCCAGACCTGTAACTGCTTGAAGGCTCATTCATGCTCTTTGCACTGTGCCACCTTCAGTCCCTTTCTCTTCTCACCCCAACCAGTCAATTTCTGAGGCTTGCCCATGATAGCGTCAGAGCGCTTCTTTAATCTGTCCTTGCTTTTCTGTTTTTACCATCCTACTTTAAATTTCCATTACCTTGGCATGAATTGTAATTATAATCTCCTAACTGGTCTCCCTGCCTTTCTTTTCACTGTATACAGGGTTGCCAATGGTTTTCTTAAATACAGATCTGATTCTGTCACTTTATTCCTAAAACCCTTTGACTTCTCACTGAATATGAAATAAGACTTAAAATTCTCAGCCCTTCATAATCTGGCTGGCCTACATTTCTACATTTTCAAAATTATCTCCTGAACACACATTTTTCACTTAATGTGCTTCAACCACATTGGACTACCAACCTATTAGAGGTTCTCCACAATCTGTGTGTACCAGCCTTTATACCTTAGCTAATGCCTCTCCTTTGCCTTAAAGTCTTTCCCATCTTGGCCTGCCTCTGGCTTATTTATCATTCATGGCTGTTCAGATCCCTAGGTTCCAGCTCTTCATGAAACTTTTTAAGATACCACTACTAGTTGAAATTCAGCTTCTCCTTTCCTGTTTTCTTATTGAACTTTATACCTACCGTTAAAGAATTTGCTCCAGGATACTCTATGTTATAAATACTTTTGATCTTGTCTGTCTTTCCCCCATTAGCTTATGATTTCCCTAAGACATAAACTATTTCTGAGTCATTATTTATGTTTTATATTGTTTACAATGGTGACTTTTCATATAGAAAGAAGGTGATCAGTGAATGTTTGTTGAATGGAAAGTTTGGTTTACACACAACTTTTAGGAATACTTTGCAAGGGCATAGCATATAAGCTATTACGTGGTTCAAGACTATTAGCAGGATAATTATGAGTCATTTTTAAGTGTGGCAGAGGACAGTCTTAAGAGCCATCAAAGGACATTTTTGTAAAAGTACTGATTGGGGCTTTACAAGTGCTGTTGAGGAATGCTGATGGGATGGCACCATCTCTTATATAGATAATGCTGGCGCTGATCACCCCCTTACTGGAGTGTTGTTTCCATTTCTAGGTTCCTCAACTTAAAAGGGATGAGGAGACCTTGGAGACGGTTCTGAGGAGACTCAAAAGATGATTATATGATTGGAAGTCAGTCCTATGAGGAAAGGTTGGGAGATGGAAGGTTAAGAGGCAACTTAATAACTCTGTAAAAAACATAAATGGATCCTTTATTAGGCATGGTGACCAGCTGTTTTCCAGCTTCATTGATGCTAGAAGAAGAGAAAAATAGGTTTAAATTGAAGCAAAGGGTCGTTCTGTAAAGAATTTGTTGCTAATGATGGTTGTCATTATGGTGATGGTGCAAAGGTTACCAAAATAATTTTATGATCTTCTCTGGAGGTGAATTTTATAGTACATTCCTGACTATATATGTGTAAAATGATCTCTCAAGCTACCTTCTCATTCTTTGAATCAGTAAGTATTTTTATTCAGATCCTAGGAAGCATGAATCATGTCATACACTTTTTAATATTACCCAAGGGGCCCTAGGGTCTCATTGACTCCCTAAGAAGTATTTGATCTGAATTATCAATTTATAGCAATAATTAACTTTCAGTAGTAAGTTCCAGAGAAATGTATTTATGAAATGATTTTATAGTGCTTTTATGGGAGAATAAAAACTTAGTAAATGGAGCTAAGAGAGAAATCTTAAACATCAAGAGAAACCAGGGGAAATGATAGGTGTGGTCCCAATATAGGAAACAAATAAATATTTCTAGTTTTTATGTCCATTTCAGTTGTAGTTTAAAGAGGTGTACTTCAGAACATCCCTAGTCAAGGCTGTCACGGCTTGTGGATGCATTATAGCAAGTGCTCTGTAAATCCTTTCCAATCTAGTAAGAGTTGGCTTCATGTGAGTGAGGATTACAAAGGCCTCTGACCCTTGGCTTTTGAGGCTGTGAGGAGGGCTTGGATCACTCAGAATGAAACCTTTTTAGATATGTTGAGTTGCAAAAAGCATTTCCGGTACAGTCAGAATGAAAACTGTGAATTGGGATTATTCATATAGATCACCAAAAGTCTGGGCAGAGCTAATACTAATACCAGCTCATTTTCCTACTAGTTCTTACTTCCAAAACCTTGAGTGGGTTATTGAAGCTTTAGGACTTTGAAATTAAGTACTGGAATTGTATGTAAACTCCTTCTTGTAGATAAATTGATACTAGGTTTATTTAAGATTATTTACATATAATGAATATTTTCTAAGGTTCATATAGTAAATGCTATCCACCTTTAACCAGATCATCTCATAAAGTGACTGGCATTCAAAGGTGAAGCTGGATCATTTCAGGAATTCTGCAAGTGGTGGCAAGGTGATGGGTAGTTTGGTTCCCTAATTGTAAAATTGATGTCATTTGAGAAACTGGGAATTGGAAATATAAGAGTCATATTTTTCCCATAATTTTTAATTGCTGGTCATACAGGCATAAATTCAGAAAGCAAGAGATTATGAAAGCAAAGAATAATTCTCATGATTCTTTTTTCTACTTGAGAGACTCTAGTGTTAGAGTAATAATAAAAAAAAAAGGGACTTTTTTTTAGTGTGTTAATGCCACATAATGTGAGCTTCTCAGAATGTGATGACAGACTTCCAAATGTGATGAGTAGTCAGAAGAGAATCAGTTGATTTTTCAAGAAAGTAAGAATATAAAACTTCCCAACTCATAATATTGAACATTGACTTCTCAAAAATATTAGGTCAAAATTGTGGTGGCTGACTTGGTAGCTTTGTTGTTTTGCCGAAAGGAATGTTCACTTTTGTCATCTAACTTCACATTGTTCCTTCAGAAAACTGGCTTTTTAGAGAGATAACACTATTTACCTTTAAAGGAAAGGAAGTTGTGAATTCCTCAGTGTTACTTTAGTTGCTGTTGGTTATTTCACAGCCCAGAAGGAAAGATGGAACCTGACTTTTGCACCGAGATCAGAACAACAAGCTGGAAGAAAAAAATTGAAATTTTATAGTAGACACTTGTAGTTGAATGAGCATATAGCTCAATGTGACTTAACACTACCTAAAGTTTGCATGTGGAGGACCAAAACCTCTTAAAATAAAAAGAACCGTCTCTGAAAACAATGTTGGTGTTTGTTTGTTTAATTTTTCCAGGCTGTTCAAATGTATCTGGTCATCCTGTGGTACCTTCCTGTTAGACAGAGAAGAATAAACCCTGTGGTTGTGATGATTAACTTAATTTCTACAGTATATCAGTTAAGTGGGCTTATTTCTTCTGCTTCAGCAAGCAGATCCTTCAGTTCAGACTTGGAACCTAGGAGTCTAGAAATGTACCTTTCTTAATTTTTGTTTGTTTTGTTTTTGTTTTTTTAAAATCCTGCAAAGTAATTTGGGGCATTGCCAAGAATCTGTATAGCTTACTATCTGATGTAGTGTGTTCATTTTGTGGTTGTTTTTTTTTTTTTTAAAGACAATGAGCTGCTTTATGACTACCTCTTTTTCCAAAGCAGGATGGGTGGAGTTCACCTGTCTCATTTGCTTAGCTCTTTTGAGCATCTTTGCTTCTTGCTCTTGTTGACATGAAGTAAGGATGAAAAGGTACTATTTCTTTTTCTAATTACGAAGTGGGTAGCATTTGTGTTTCATATGTAACAGTTGCTAGGTAGAATTGAATTAAATATTTGAAAACGATTTCACTCTTATGTGGATGAAAATTTTACCAGCTACTGTTACTGAAGAACAGAGTATTATTCTTTGTACTCTTTAATCCTAGGTGACTTTTCGGGTTAACATTTCTCAATATCAGGCAGAGATCATATTTAAAACAGTTTAAATCTCTTCCTATCTATTATGCATTCAAACAGCCGCAGTTTTCTTTGATGCACCAATAGCCAGAGAGACTCTGGCCTTGGCCTGCCTCTGCCAATTTGTTGACAAGAGACTATCATATCAGTTCAATAACTGCATACATTTTCGACTAGTTGGATTTCAGAAGTCATCTTGGCTTAAGAAAGTTTGTCTCCTGATGTCTCTACATTGACCATGCTTGAGTATATTAAACTTTCCCCTTCTTAGAAAGTCAAGAATATTATTGTTAAATTCACTTTTTGGAAATGATTTACAGGTTTCACTGTATTTTTTTCTACTTCAGATGGTGAAAAAGTGCTTGCAAAGAGGCTCTTCTTCCCCCTATATGGCATTCATAAACATAGCACTCTACAGAGTAAGAAAGGGAGACTGGAACTCTAATCTATTTTCAAAAAACTTCTGTTATGTACCAGGCAGATGACCAAGTGCTGGGGCATTAACATTGAACAAGTCCCTTCCCTCATAGAACTTACTATCTAATTTTTTTTTACTGTGCTCAGCTTAAAATATAGCATGAATCTAAGTACTAAAATTACAATACTTTGCAAGGTAACTTCGGAAATTGGTAATTCGAAGATCAAAGCTCTCAAAACTAATATTAACAGAATTGTTAATATTAAGCAATTCAAGTGGTGTTCTTTATTTACTGATCTACTGATTCTTGAGAGTCAGTTATACCAAGCGTAATATATGAATCAGGATCTCTGAAATATACCCAGGATATTTAGTAGCCTTTCCCTTTTGTTAAAAGGAAACTTAAGCATTAGCACATCCTTTGCTGCCTTCTACAACTGAAGGAGTGTCACTCTCCACTTGTACCCCGGGTTCCATCCCCTCTCGCCTGCTCAGGTTTGTTCTGCAGTTATCCCCTCTCCTGCATTGGCAGTTTCTCTCTCATCAGTGTATAAAACTCTGTCTTAGATAATCCTACTTTTAAAAAACCCTTGACCCCACATCCTTTTCCAGCCACTACCCACTTTTCTGTTCCCTTTCACAACAAAACTTGGAAGTGCCCTGTGTAATTACAGGGGCCACTTTGTCACCTCTCTTCCCCTCCTCAGCCATTGCAAGTGGGCTTTTAGCCCCATGACTCTACTGAAATTGCTCTTATCAAAATACTCAAGGACCTCTCTCTTGCCAGACTGAATAGATAATTCTCAGTCCTCATCCTGTTCAACCTTTGGGCAGCATTTGAACCAGCTGACCACTCCCTTCTTGAAACACTCTTTGCTTGGATTTTGTAACACCACACTCACTGCTTTTTCCTTAACTCATTGGTTATTAGTTTTCAGTATTCTGTATGGCTCTTCTCCTCTTAACTCCCCTGAATGTTACAGTAACCTGGGAGTGTACCTCTGGCTACCTCCTGCACACTCTCCCAAGATGATCTCATCCAGGCCTCGTTTGCATGCTGAGGACTTCTAAATCTTTCTCTAACCCTTGACTACTTTTTGGATTCCCAGACTTGTATAACTAGTTGCCTATTTGACATTTCCATTTGTTATAATCACAATAAGCATGATTTTAGCGTTTACTGAGTGTTCACTGTGGGCCAGGCAGCATTCTGAGTACTTCACCTGTATTATTTCACCTAATGTTGCCCACCCAGTGAGGTAGCACTACTATTCCCAGGCGAGGAAACAGGTATGCATTGAAGCACTTGAGTATCTAGTAGGTATCTTATATTTCCATGTCCAGAAGGTCTTGATTTTCCCCTTTCTTCTTGTTTCAGAATGACTCTGCCATTTACCCAATTGCTCAGGCCTAAAATTGAAGAGTTATTTTTGATTCCTCTCTTTATTCATATCCCAGATAACCCATCAGCAAATTCTATCCGTACTACCTTCAGAATACCTTAAATCCAACTTCCTCTCATCAATTCTACCACCAAAAACCCAGACTTACCCATTATAATCTTTTGGCTGGACGATTCCCTCATCTCCTTGCTTGTGTTCTTACCTCACCAAAGTTTGTTTTTCACATAGCAACTGTGTATTCCAAGTGTAAATCAATCAAATCATATTATTTCCTCACTTGAAAGCTGTCAGTGTCTCTCCCCTGTCTCCCTTCCCCCAACTGCTTGAATAAATCCTTACTCTGTCTAGCAAAGCCATATATGATCTGGCCTCTGGTCAGGTCTGCTTCTCCAGCCCATCTTTTCTCATCTCGCTCATTCTGCTGCACAGCCACGCTGGCCTTTTGGTCTGTCACACATGCCATGCTTCTTGCTGTTTCTAGGCCTTTGCACTTACTATCAAGTTAGAACACTGCTCCACCTAGATCTTTATATGTCTGTCTTTCTCTCATCATTTCAGTCTAAACCAGGGTTCAGCCAGTTTTTTCTGCCAAGGGCCAGATGGTCTCTGCTGCAATGACTCCACTCTGCTGTTGTGGGCCAAGAGCAGCCATAGACAATACAGAATGACAGAGTGTGGGGCCGTGTGCCAATAAAACTTTATTTATGGATGATGAAATTTGAATTTCATATAATTTTTATGTGCATGAAATATTCTTTTGATTCTTTAACCATTTAAAAATGTTAAAAACCATCCTTAGTTCGTGGACTGAACAAAACAGGTGGCAGGCCAGATTTGGCCTGTGGCCCAAAGTTTGCCAATCCTTGGTAAGCCATCACCTTAGAGAAACCTTTCCTGACTGCCCTAGTGAAAATAACCGCCCCAGCTAACCCCCATTCATCCTTAGTGTCCTGGTTTCTTTCTTTATTTGTTGTAGGTTTTATTTTCCATCTGTGCTAGATTGTAGCCTCATGGAGCAGGAATTTTGTCAGTTCTTCACCTCTGTATCTTTAGAGTCTAAAACAGTGCCTGGCAACTCAATAAATACTTGCTGGAGTGATTGAATGCCAATCACATTTTAATTTTGGCTGTAGACTGCTATCTGGTCTCCCTTTATTCAGTCTCTTTCCTATTCTCATTTCATATATATATATGTGTATATATATATATATAGCCAGACTAAATAAATACATTTATGACTTTTCTACATTTGAGAGCCAAATGTAGTTTCTGCTGTTTATTGGATGTGGTTTGACCCCCTAGAATTAACAAGGTTCTACGACTTTGTCTTTGATCTCGGCACTGCTGTGGCTATCCCTTTCCAACCAAATCAGTTTTTACCAATCTTTGTGTCTGATTTCCTACTTCTTCCCAGTATTTCCCTCTCCTATTTCTTCTTTTTTTTTTTCAGTTGAAGTATACTTGATTTACTGTTGTGTTAGTTTCAGGTGTACAGCAAAGTGATTCAGTTATACATACATGTGTATTCCCACACATACATATATTCTTTTTCAGAATCTTTTCCATTATAGGTTATTACAAGATAGTGAACGTAGTTCCTTGTGCTATACAGTAGGTCCCTGTTTATCTATTTTATATGTGGTACTGTGTATATGTTAATCCTCCTCCCATTTATTCTTAATCAGCCATTGTCTGTGATTTATTTCCTTCAGAGCTGCGTTCCTAAAAACTCTTTGTAGGTTATAGGCCTCTTTGAGAATCTGAAGAAATCTGCTGTCTCACCTGGCAGATGCTCATATAAACAAAGGTTTGCCTGTAATTTCAGAGAAATTTCTAAGCTCACTCCTGCCTATAAACTTGTCTGCAACTAAATGCATGCTTAGCCCCTTTCCTGATGGATGAGAACTCCCATTGTGCTTTGTGTTCATTTCTTTTCAGTGCTGACCCTCCTCCCCATCTCTTTTCCATTTATTACCACTTTGCTTTTGAGGGTTTGCAGTCTCTTCCTGGCTGCTGGTCTCCCCTTTGGCATGGAAACATATTCAACTCAGAAAGTAATCCTCCCGAGCAGGTCTTTCCCTACCTCGTGCCCTATCTGCTTTCCCATAGAACTGAGTTTTTTCAAAAGAGTGGTCTGTACTCACTTCCATTTTTGTCATTTTGTAATCACACTTCGACCCATTGACTTTGGCTCTTCTTACCTCTAACACTGCCTTGAAATTGGGCTCGGTAAAGTCATAGGTGACTTCCCAGTTTTGGTTTTTTTTTGGGGGGGGGTGTTTGTTTTTAAGGGGAGTGGTAATTAGGTTTTTTTTGATGGAGGTACTGGGGATTGAACCCAGGACCTTGTGCATGCTAAGCACATGCTGTGCCACTGAGCTATACCCTTCCCCCGCCCAACCTCCTAGTTCTGATATTCCCTGTACAAGCTTCAGTCCTTACCCAGCTTGACCATCCCTTGATATATATTCTTCCCTTGAGTGTTTTGTACTTGCATGCATGATCTTTCTCCTTGGCCATTCCATCTCTGTCTCCTTCCTTAGCGTCCCTTTCCCGTGTACATTAAGTGTAGGTGTTGCTCAGGGATCTGCCATGGACCCTCCTTTTCTCAGCATTCTCTCCCAGGAGGACTGCATTTATGCATACAGTTTCAGCATGCATGTATTCATTGAATCAGATGCATTTTCTCAGATCATTGTATCTTACAACTTGGATAGGCATTTCAAATTCAAATGTCTAAAGTTATTTCCCTTCCCACTCCTGGAAACTGCTCTTTCTTTATTTGCAGTCTTATAAATATCACCATAGATCTGATCAGCCTAAGCCCAATACCTGCAAGTCTTTACTGATTCTTTCCATCCCCTTAACCCTTTATATTAAAACCTTGTCCTTTTTGCCTTCTCTCTATGGAATCTGTCCTCCTCAATCCCCAGTACTACTGCCGTATTTTATAACTGTTCTTCCTGCCTCTGGTTTTGAAGGTAGTCTCTACTTGCCCACTGCTGTCCTAGAGATCTCGTGAAAATATAAATCTAACCATGCTTCTCTCCTGCCTGAAAGCATTGCTAATGAGCTGTAGCCTTCAAGATGAGGCCCACGTTTCCTTGAAGATAAACTTCAGACTCATGCAGGCATTTAAGACCATTCATGATCTGCCTCTGCTTTTCCCCCCACCCTCAATATCTTATGCCCCTTTCCCACATCAGCTAGGGCCTCAGCCACACTGAACTGTTTGTAACTTTGCTCCATGCCATGCTCTTTTGTACCTATGTGCCTTTATGTGTGTTATTATCTCTGCCTGCAGTGTCTCCCCTCAACCCCAATTTATCCTTAAAAAGTTAGAGTAAGTTTTCATCCATTCTGGAGTGGCTTTCCTGACCCTTTCTCCTTGACCAAATTAGTCAACTTTCTGCTGTGCTTCCGTATTCATTCCTCTGGCATGTATTTCTCTAGCAAAGCAGGAGACACACTGTATTCCATTAATTGAATGACCTGTTCTTGACAGACTAGCAGGTCCTTAAAGGCAGAAGCTGTCTTTTATCTCTGTATTCATCCCTTAACCCAGAAATGGGCTCACATACATTTGAATGAATGATCTCCCTGCGCATTCTTAAAAGTAAAGATCGTATTGTCTGATTCTTTGGAGTCCACCAGTATTTTCTCCTACAATGCTATTACCACTTAATGTTTTTTAAACAGTGTAATGCATTTCCTTTATTTTTCTTACAAACATTTATTGAGTGCCAAATATGTGTCAGATACTAGGAATACAACAATGAATAAGTAAACTCTCCCTGTCCTCAAAGAGTGAACACTCTAGAGCAGAAGACAGACATGTAAACACATTTTTTATCCCTTATGCTAATTCAGTACTGGTGATTATGTGTGCATGTCTTTAAAATGCGACACTAAGACCTTGGTATTTTAGAGCGTGTAGCGGCAGACACATACATAGGGAAGTGTGCTGGCAGAAGCGACAGCTAACTGGAATAGATTCCCAAAGGAGAAGTGTTACTCTTCTTTAACTAGAGCTGCTGAAATGCACAATATGCCTCCTTGATGTTTCTTCATCTTCTTTGGTTGTTCTTAGTAATTTTCTTAGTCCTGTGGCCTCCTCAAGATGGAGCCATATATAATGATAACCAACAATGATTAACCTTCAAAACAAAGAATTTCTAACAATTCGAGTATCGGGGTGCTTTTGATACTGTCTATGGGTATTGGTGTTATTTTTAGTTGATTCATCGGTAAACCTTTATAGTTGAAGGAAATTGTTTTTTTTTAACTTTTAAGACAAACATTTTGGAGGGCGGAAGAATGCTTAGATACCTACCACTTAATTCAGTGCTCTGAAGTTCTGCGGAGTCTTGCGAGGGAAAAAAAAGGGTATAAGAAGTCATCCTAGGCTCTACTCGTCAAAGGCCAGATGTGGTGGAGCTTGTTTAATAGAAGAGTTTTCAAAGTAGCTTTGGAACCTCCATGTTATATTGGGAGGCGAAAAACTCCAGGTGAGTGATTTTTGCTTTGACTATTGGGAGAAATTGGGAGGAATTTAGGGAGGAGCTGAAATCTAAATCTGTGTATTTTAGTTGAGGGTAGGGAGGAAAAGGCATTGAGGTCTAGCAGTTTCAAAATCACTGGTATTACTAGGAGCTGTGTGTCTCATCTCATCACTGCAGATGATTTAGGTCTTGACTACTTAAACTCTGATTTCTAATGCTGGAGTGGTGCCTACTTATAATACTGGGGGATAGAGATAGTGCAATTCTTGGGAAGAATTTTGAAATTTGTTGAATATTTCTTCACAAACCTCATACTAATATAATAGGAAGAATGAACTATCCTAAGATTTAAACAAAATTTTTATTCCAGAATATGAGTTACATAGTATTTTATCCTTTACCAGCATTTTAGTGGATTTTGGCTTTTGAAATGAAGGCTAAAATTGTACACCTGCCTGTCTGCCTTAGATACTTCTTGGGAGCAGGATCATGTCTTACTCATCTTTCCATTAGGAATAGATAGCATATAAATGGTTTTTGAATGAATGAAAGTAAAAGAAATACTACTTTGCTTGAAAAGTTGTCCAAATAGTACATAATTCCTCGAAGCAGAATTTTATGTATTTTTCTAAAATGACTTCATCATATTTTATATGTTAACATTATTGTCTGTAATAATTATTTTGGGTTCACTTAGGTTCTCTTGTGGAAAAAAATATTCCTATTGTTTCATCACTTACAAATAGCCACTAAAGGATGAAAAGTCTGCCATTAGAATAAAAATCCTCAAATGTTAAGATATTTTATGAGTAAAATAGAATTTGCTAGTAAAGGTATGTTTGGAAGTTCTCAAATAACTGGTTACCCTAGAGTTAGGGATGGGGGTAATAAAGAAATTCTACACATTTATTATTTTAGAATTAGATTTCGCTTAGGAAATTATATTAGATAGCTTCATTGCATTCCTAACCACTGGAAGCTAAATATAATTTAACAGTATTTTACAGTGCTCAACTTGGCAAGGATACTTTTCTATCTTTGGAGGTAAGAAAGGGCTAAAATCTTGGTGATCTAGTCTCCAAAGTCATCATTATCCAGAAGGAATAGGTTTGGTGCCTCTTGCCTGTATTCTGTCTTGGAATGCTGTGCTCATCTGGAGAAAGCCGGTGTGAAAGGAAAAGTGTGAATGGCTGTCTGGGCCCAGTTTCCAGGAATACTTGGTCACATGCAGCGTGGTGTCTCCTGTACTCTCTCTCTTCAGGCTTGTAATGCCACAGTGCCAAACATGGGTTTAACTGCAGCTCCTTTTGTTGTTTTTTGTAGACATTTTGCCTTAGTCTTGATTTCTAGGCAAGTCTAAATCCTTGGGAAGGCAGCACTGTTACCTTGTTTCCTTCTAGGAACATCTTCCGTGAACCCCACGTGTTTAAAGGAGGTAATGGGAGTGAGATGAGAGGCAAGGAAGGATTTCATTTGTAGCACCTCTTGCAGCAATTTTTTTTCCAGTGCTTTCTCAACTTGGCTTTCCTCAGATTTTTTTGAGAGGTGGGGCTCTTACACGGAATTGGAGGTTCAGAGTTAGCCAACTAGAGCTCCTTAGCATAACAATGGTGGCTTTTGCTTTTGGCTAAACTGTCTGGGTTATTTAAACAATGGGTGCTTATTTTTTTTTAAGCATGCTTCAAGAAGTCAATCTATATTTCAAGTGAAGAGAAAGTTCTTGGGTGGAAGTAAAGTCATTCTTTTCTTATTCCAACTACAAGGCCACAAGAAAAGAGAGTTAATGCTTTCTGTCATTTTGGAAAATACTTGGAAACTTTAAACATTGGCAGAGTTAGTTAAACTACTGCTTGACAGCTCAGTAGTACTGTTTTGGAGCACACTGAATTTGGGTTGTATAGTTACATATTGTGAACATTTCAAATATAGAAAAGTGACTCACTAAGGTTACTGATAATGAACATAGCAATGTGGATCTCTTAGTTTCTTTTAAAGATTAATCATCTTGCATTGCTTCTGCTGTTAGTTACTTTACCTGTTGGTTATAGTACGTATCGTTGCTAGAACTCTCTCTCACTGCAGCACTTGGAGCATAAAATTCATGCATTTAGCAATGCAGTCCCCTGGTAAGTGTTAGGAAATCCCCAGGTGTCTGTGAAATGCCAAGAGTAGCTGGTTGTTCCATGAGAATAATCTAGGAAAAGAAAAACTAAATCAGAAAGTTAAAGGATTTGAATATGGGTATCATGTTACTTTAGTAGTAGCCAAAAGAAGAGCATGTTTTGTACTGTAGATGATTTATTTGATTCCTTTAAATACTTATTTATAGTTTTGGATTGTAACTATCAGTGGTAGGAAGTTCTTTGTAACTGTGATCTTGGGTGAGTCATTTGGCCCTTAAGAGCTTCAGTTTCTAAAATCACATCAATAGTGAGTACTCCAGTATGGATGCTGCCTTATAGTTTCCTGAGTAATCTGTATATAAATTACATGATTTACACAAATTATTTCATTTATTCCTTACAACACTCCAATAAATAAAGAGATTGAGATATAAAAATAGTGACTTGAATATCACACAGCCGGCAAGTGCTACAACTGAGACCTCAGTTCAGACTAGTCCTTCCCCCTCCTCGGTGGTGTCACATGCTGACAGATGCGAGGATCGACTGGCCCCCTCTAAAGTTGGGGGCCTTTAATTGGAATTTGGTTTGGGGATTATCAGTATAAATTGGAAGTGCAAGAAAATCTGTCTTTCATTTCTTATTTTGTTGTTTTATGTGGATTTTTTTCTGGCATCTGAAACTCATCTCTCTGAAAAGAACTCTGTCTCTGAATCAGTGAACTTCTATTAATCAGGTTGTTTAAATAGACCATCTTTCTTGAGAACTTGTTCACAATTGGTTAACTCCTTGATATTTATTTTAAAGGGCAGATTGAAAGTTAAGAGGTAAGAAGTTTTTTGCCTTTTGCCTTTTCCAGCTATGACTGAAAATAAGACGCTTCCTTCAGTTACTTTTGGATGCATTTCACCCTCTATGTGGTCAATTCATCATCCCTTTCACAAATGCTGCTGCCCACCATTAAGTCTCTTATCACAGGGCATTTTAAAATGATGCCATAAAATGCATGTTGAGAATCTTTGGATCTCAAATGTACGGAAATCACATCGAAATGTCACTTCCTGAGTTAAGGAACTGACAATTGTGGCAATTTCAGTCTCTATTAACATTCAGTAGACAAGAGATTATGATACTGTTTATGTTATTCCTTATTGGTCTGTAGACTTAACTACTTGTTGAAAAGATTTATTTGTTTTATTGGGGCTGTGTATTTCTGCCATTGTACTGATTTGCTTACTTGAATTAAAGTCACTCTTTAATTTTGGGCTGTATCTGTACTTTGAAATTTAGGACTATCCCCTGTGTACTGTGCACCATAGATGACATTTCAATGCATTATTCAGTTACTACACAGCTCCTATTGTCTGTTGTGAAGCTGTATGGCTGGGTCCATTTATTTCAACTTTAAGTTATTTTATATCCATATGAATGATAATGATTAATATATAGAAACTAAGTTTTCCAAATTCATTTGTATCTCCTCGGGGCATTTCTTTGGGATATGTTCACATTCGTGTTTCTTTTCCCTGATTTTAAAATAATTTTCCTTTGTTGTAGGATGAGCAGTTCTTAGGTTTTGGCTCAGATGAAGAAGTCAGAGTACGAAGTCCCACAAGGTCTCCTTCAGGTATGGCCAGTTAAATGCATGGTGCCTTCACATTTTGTTTGTTAAGAAACTGTGGCTTCCCCTTGCCTTTTCTACATGTAAAGGGTGGTCGTAAATACCAGCAACTTTTGGGTGCATCCTTCCCTTTTGCTCACACTAAGTGGAAAATGGCTTATGAACCAGACCTCTTTATGGCAGTCCTCTCTGTCAAGGCCACTTTTGGTTTATTCCTGATTATGCTTCTCTCTGGGAACCACTTGAGGCATGGGGACTAGATTTCTGTGGAATGATTGGAAAACCTGGTAGGCAAATTGAGGTAGCCTACTAAGAGCATCCTCCGATTAATGCATTTTGAATTATATGGTAGTATACGTGATTTTGGGAGTAACTTGGCCATTGTTTTTCACAGAGGAAATTTAATCTATTGTCAAAGAACTAAAAACAAAATATCGGCGCTGTATGAAACTCTTTTACCCGATCCTTGAAAAACTGTTTACTTTAATAAATAAAGAAAATAAAAACGACATGGGGTATTTCCATTTATTAGCAATATTTGTCATTTTTCTCATCAAGAAAATATCTAGAATGTCTTGAAATTCTAGACTTACAGTAGCTTCCTGAGAGATGATCTTCAGTGGAAATAACATTTAATGGCTTGCAGAAATCTATATAGGAGAGGGTTGTAGATCTTTTGATGAAAAAAACATTCCCCATCTGTGCTGCCATTCTGACTTGTATGGTTTTCTTGATTTTATGTGGATAGACAATCTAGTTAGATATGATGTTGTTAGCTATGTTTTTGCTGTTTGACATTGACTTAGTTTGTGATAGTTTGTTAGCATTTGGGTTCCATTTAAGAATCATCATATGTATATGGTAATCTAATTCAAACACATACGTTGACCATTTTTCCTTTCCCAAGTGGTAGTGGTATCGCCAATCTAGTTGGGAGCGCTTAGCCGGTGGTATACCAGCATCTGCCATTTAGACAGTAGCAGTGTTCTCTTTAAGATGTGATGAAATCTTAAAATTTCATAACAGAAGGTGATTTTAGAAGTCATCTGGTCTAACCCTTTATTTATAGATGACAAAATGAGGCATGATGAGGAGTTACTTCTAACTGGTTTGTGAGTTTTTTTAATGTGTTGTGGATTATAGAAGTTAGCTGCAGAGCTGGATTCTTCTCTTTTCTCCTTTTTCTGCTTGTCCAGCAAAAGTTTCTTTTAAAAGTTGAATAGAAGAGGTTTTCAGAATTAATAAAGGCCTGTGAGTGGCCAGGTTCAAGTCTACCATGATGATTAGGAATCTTGTGATGTACTGCTGGGTAGGAGTTTATTTTGTTAATTCACAACCCTTTCTTGATGGTTTCCTCTTAAGTTTTTTTCTTAGCTGTCAATCTACCTTGAATATTGTCTTTTTTTTTTAACCATTTGTATATACTTTTATTATTTAAGAAATGAAACATAGTTTCTCTGCTGTCTCCTAGTCCATTACTTTTGTTGTAACTAGTATATGTGGAGAACCGATTTGTGAATCCTTAATCTATTGAGAGAAGTCTCAAGTTAATTGGTGAGGAAAGCATTTATATTTAGAAAGCTCAACAATAAGACCTTTGATTTCTGTTCTGTTAGAAGGTTGGTTCCAAAGTCTAAAATGTTCATCACAATGGCATAAATCTCTTCTGGTGCCTATTAGGGGAGGTTATAATCTCAGAAGAATGTTGAGTCATATAAAACATTGAAAAGTCATGAGAGAAGAGAAGATGTGACCGACTAGGTAACTCTTAATACATTTGAAAAGTAGAGACCATACAAAGAATTTTAGGAAACTGGTTTCCTTAAGTTTCTTGATATGTAGCAAATTGAGCTGATTTATAAATTGGCAAATTCCTTTTATTTAGAATACAAGAAATTTGATTTAACTTGTCAGTTTGTTCTTGACGTCAGTTATGGTTAAATCTGTTTTGTAACTTGAGACTTAACTAGTTCAAGAACCTGTAGATAGGGGAACAGACTAATGTCATGTCATTTCACTGACTAGTTCACATACCACTGAGTTCAGTGATCTTATTCTGATCTCATTCTGATCTGATCTCATGAATGAATATTGTCTTTTCAATGAAACTGTCTTAACTTGTTTTGACAGAGCAAATCGAAAATATAGGAAGCTGAGCTGCCCATAGAAGTCGGTATATTGTTGTATCCTAGAGAAGTTGGTATGTTACTGATTGAAGAGACCTTGTTCAAATTTGTTAAAGCCCAAATTCTGAACTGAAAAGATGAAATGACTTACTATAAATGTGTTCTCAAGTGTTACTTTTGGTGGCTCTGATACAGAAAAGGTCGTACAGATTTTTTTTTTAACGTATTTTTTTGAATTCAGAAAAAAGTTTCACCTAAAGTTTAGTTTTTCTATCAAAAAAGTCAAGTGTTCTTTTAGGTAGAATATTATTTCCTTGATTTCTTTAAGGCAGGTTTTTGGTGGAAAGAAACTAAGCACAATTAAGATGCTTTATTGATTCATTTGACCCAAGTAGAGTTCAGTACAAAATGGCTTGTGCTAAATTATATTCAGCTTAGTTAAGACCTAAACTACAAAGCTAAATATATGCTCTTCATTGTTTAATTTCTATACACAGTTAAAACTAGTCCTCGAAAACCTCGCGGGAGACCTAGAAGTGGCTCTGACCGAAATTCAGCTATCCTCTCAGATCCATCTGTGTTTTCCCCTCTAAATAAATCAGAGACCAAATCTGGAGATAAGATCAAGAAGAAAGATTCTAAAAGTATAGAAAAGAAGAGAGGAAGACCTCCCACCTTCCCTGGAGTAAAACTCAAAATAACACATGGAAAGGACATTTCAGAGTTACCAAAGGGAAACAAAGAAGACAGCCTGAAGAAAATGAAACGGACCCCTTCTGCTACATTTCAGCAAGCCACAAAAATTAAAAAATTAAGAGCAGGTAAACTCTCTCCTCTCAAGTCAAAGTTTAAGGCAGGGAAGCTTCAAATAGGAAGGAAGGGGGTACAGATTGTACGCCGACGAGGAAGGCCTCCATCCACAGAAAGGATAAAGACCCCGTCAGGTCTCCTCATTAACTCTGAACTGGAAAAGCCCCAGAAGGTCCGGAAAGACAAGGAAGGAACACCTCCACTCACAAAAGAAGATAAGACAGTAGTCAGACAAAGCCCTCGAAGGATTAAGCCAGTCAGGATTATTCCTTCTTCTAAAAGGACAGATGCAACAATTGCTAAGCAGCTCTTGCAGAGGGCGAAAAAGGGGGCTCAAAAGAAAATCGAGAAAGAAGCGGCTCAGCTGCAAGGAAGGAAGGTGAAGACACAGGTCAAAAATATCCGACAGTTCATCATGCCTGTTGTCAGTGCCATCTCCTCCCGCATCATCAAAACCCCCCGGCGGTTTATAGAGGATGAGGATTATGACCCTCCGATTAAAATTGCCCGACTAGAGTCTACGCCGAATAGTAGATTCAGTGCCACATCCTGTGGATCTTCTGAAAAATCAAGTGCGGCGTCTCAGCACTCCTCTCAGATGTCTTCAGACTCCTCCCGATCTAGTAGCCCCAGTGTTGATACCTCCACAGATTCTCAGGCCTCGGAGGAGATTCAGGTACTTCCTGAAGAGCGAAGCGATACCCCTGAAGTTCATACTCCACTGCCGATTTCCCAGTCCCCAGAAAACGACAGTAATGACAGGAGAAGCAGAAGGTATTCCGTGTCAGAGAGAAGTTTTGGATCTAGAACGACAAAAAAATTATCCACTCTACAAAGTGCCCCCCAGCAGCAGACCTCTTCCTCTCCACCTCCACCCCTGCTTACTCCACCCCCGCCACTGCAGCCAGCCTCCAGCATCTCTGACCATACACCTTGGCTCATGCCTCCAACCATCCCTTTAGCATCACCATTTTTGCCTACTTCTGCCGCTCCCATGCAAGGGAAGCGAAAATCTATTTTGCGAGAACCAACATTTAGGTGGACTTCTTTAAAGCATTCTAGGTCAGAGCCACAATACTTTTCCTCAGCAAAGTATGCCAAAGAAGGTCTTATTCGCAAACCGATATTTGATAATTTCCGCCCCCCTCCACTGACCCCTGAGGATGTCGGCTTCGCGTCTGGGTTTTCTGCATCTGGTACTGCTGCTTCAGCCCGACTGTTTTCGCCACTCCATTCTGGAACAAGGTTTGATATGCACAAAAGGAGCCCTCTTCTGAGAGCTCCAAGATTTACTCCAAGCGAGGCTCACTCTAGAATATTTGAGTCTGTAACCTTGCCTGGTAATCGAACTTCTGCTGGAACATCTTCTTCAGGAGTCTCTAACAGGAAAAGGAAAAGGAAAGTGTTTAGCCCTATTCGATCTGAACCAAGATCTCCTTCTCACTCCATGAGGACAAGAAGTGGAAGGCTTAGTACTTCTGAGCTGTCACCTCTCACCCCACCGTCTTCTGTCTCTTCCTCGTTAAGCATTTCTGTTAGTCCTCTTGCCACTAGTGCCTTAAACCCAACTTTTACTTTTCCTTCTCATTCCCTGACTCAGTCTGGGGAATCTGCAGAGAAAAACCAGAGACCAAGGAAGCAGACTAGTGCTCCGGCAGAGCCATTTTCGTCCAGTAGTCCCACTCCTCTCTTCCCTTGGTTTACCCCAGGCTCTCAGACTGAAAGAGGGAGAAATAAAGACAAGGCCCCTGAGGAGCTGTCCAAAGAGCGAGAGGCTGACAAGAGCGCGGAGAAGGACAAGAGCAGAGAGAGAGACCGGGAGAGAGAGAAAGAGAATAAGCGGGAGTCAAGGAAAGAGAAAAGGAAAAAGGGATCAGAAATTCAGAGTAGCTCTGCTTTGTATCCTGTGGGTAGGGTTTCCAAAGAGAAGGTTGTTGGTGAAGATGTGGCCACTTCATCTTCTGCCAAAAAAGCAACCGGGCGGAAGAAGTCTTCATCACTTGATTCTGGGACTGATATTGCGTCTGTGACTCTTGGGGATACAGCAGCTGTCAAAACCAAAATACTTATAAAGAAAGGGAGAGGAAATCTGGAAAAAAACAACTTGGACCTCGGCCCAACTGCCCCATCCCTGGAGAAGGAGAAAACCCTCTGCCTTTCCACTCCTTCATCTAGCACTGTTAAACATTCCACTTCCTCCATAGGCTCCATGTTGGCTCAGGCAGACAAGCTTCCAATGACTGACAAGAGGGTTGCCAGCCTCCTAAAAAAGGCCAAAGCCCAGCTCTGCAAGATCGAGAAGAGTAAAAGTCTTAAACAAACTGACCAGCCCAAAGCACAGGTACTCTTTTCCCCCTTGCCTGTTAAAGTCAAATTTCTCGAGCCCCTTCTGTGAGCCAGTTTCAGGCTGAGTGTTCCAGTTACATCCAATTCTGGGAATCAGGAAAAGATGGTAGCGTTGGCAGTGGTCCCTTAAGGACTGGTAGGATTTTGATAGGTAGAGAATGATAGGGGAGAATATTTTAAGGAGAAAGAACAGTGTAGGTAGAGATAGAAGAGTGTAAGACATACTTGAGGAACAGTGCATGGCTGGACTGGTGCCTGTAGGAAGGTGGTGAACTCAGACTGAAAGGCAGGTGGGGCCACAGCACACAGAATGCTGAGCTGTTTGTGCTTAATGGGTTTGGTGTGATGGAATCTGTGATTTAATTTTGAAGGTGCACTTTTGCAGTCAGATTGTTTTACTGTTGTTTACTATAGAAAATGGGGAGAGGGGATTCTCAACCTGAGTAGTGAGTGATTAGACCAATAGCTAACAGGTAGTTGCAGAATGCATATGAGAAGCACTTAGCCTTAAGTTGCGGTATAGGAAAGCTGCACAATTCACTTAGTTAAGATGATGACGAACAGATTTTTGTAAAGAACAGCATTTTTTTTACAAACTGAGCTAGGCACTGGCCTTTTCTGAGAAAGCCTGCTGATCATTCGATTGGTTTTAAAAATTGTCATGTAATGGATTCATGTTTATACCAACATATCAAGTGAGGTTAAGATGACCACAAACTTAGGTTTTAATATTACTTAACATAAGCAACATTTACACTTAGTAGTTCTGCCAGTTGAGAGTTCCAGCAGGAATATGATGAGACTTGCCTCCGACAGCATTTCGGATGTTTTTAGTTAGCCTTCTAGTGATAGGTTCCATGGCTTTTTCAAATGCCAGACATTTCTGTTTGGAGCCATGGCCTTTTATACTTCCATTCACAAGTTATTTCTCCCTACTTCTCTGTTGATCAAGGAAATATAAGAAATAGTCTCTGGTTAGATAAGCCTTATTTTACACCAGACTGAACTTTTTGAGGCTGGCAGCTTGATTTTTTGAGGGGAACTTTAGAGAAGTACTATAACTAGAAATAGAAGCTTAGTTCATTTTTGGTTTTTGATTAGAGGCCTTTTTTTTCCTCCCTGCCAATTTTAGGGTACAGAAGTAGTTGATTCCTGTATATCGATAGGCAAATCATCTGGGAATAACTGTATGTGCTGATTGTAGATTATAATAAGTTAATCAACTGTACCTTGGCTTCATTCAATTACATTTTCAACATTGTTTGTTTTGGGCTTGCCTCCTGTTCAGGGTCAAGAAAGTGACTCATCGGAGACCTCTGTGCGAGGGCCGCGGATTAAACACGTCTGCAGGAGAGCTGCTGTTGCCCTTGGCCGAAAACGAGCTGTGTTTCCTGATGACATGCCCACCCTGAGTGCCTTACCGTGGGAAGAACGAGAAAAGATTCTGTCTTCCATGGGGAATGATGGTAGGTTGGGCATGTCGACCATGAGGTCTGAGCAGACATTGGGTTTGCTTGCTGATCATGCTGGAGGTGCCTGGTAGGCTCTTCATGGCATTATATGTTAGGCTGTGTTCTCCATGAAACAGATGGCAAGGGGCGGGTGAAATGTGCAAGGATTTTATTAGAGGAAATGCCTGAGAGAGAAAATGGGTGGGAGTCAGGAAAGGCTGGGAGAGCTGTTAAGACTGCCTTGCAAGTCTGACCCTAGTGAAAGAGAGAGGGATGGAAGGTGGGGTTAGAATCTTCCTAGACTGCCTGCCATGCAGTGTAAGAAAGTTTGGCAAGGCTGTTGGGGAGCCCTTGAGCAGAGTCGACTATCAGAGGAGTCTCCCAGGAACAGGCCTACCTCAGTATCCTTGCCGTGCTCATCACTCTGGGAGGATCCGCCTTGGTAAGTGTGGCCTTGTGGCCTCTACACTGGATTTTAGAGCGCAGCAGCTGGGGCCTGTGGTCAGTTTATGCTCCCTATGGTTGGATGGATGTCTGTGAGGCGCGTTCTCATGCTTGCCATAGTGTCGTTAAATCCTGGGTGACTGCTCAGCTGAAATTTAGAAGTTTAGAAAATCTTCAGAAGTGTTCAGTTCTATTCTTGACTTTAGGTAACATTGTGTTTTGTTAGTGTTTGGATTTCTGCTTTTGACAAGCTGCAAGTTATAGGCATTTTTAAACATTTAAGTAACTATTTACAGTGGACTCTGAGTTTTGCATATGAATTTTTTTATAATGAATTTCATTTTTGGAGTCCTAATTAAAGCAAGGATTGAATGTATATAATAACTTAAATAACTGAAGCACTACGCTGTACACCAGAAATTAACACAACATTATAAATCGACTGTACTTCCAAGTTAAAAAAAAAAAACCATAAATAGATTTTGAGAATCTCCCCTCTACTCCCAAGAAGGAATTGGATACTGGATACTCCCTCAGAGCTAATGCCGTGTCCCTTTAACAGACAAGTCATCGATTGCTGGCTCAGAAGATGCTGAACCTCTTGCTCCACCCATCAAACCAATTAAACCCGTCACCAGAAACAAGGCACCGCAGGAACCTCCAGTTAAGAAAGGCCGGCGATCGAGGCGATGTGGGCAGTGTCCTGGCTGCCAGGTGCCTGAGGACTGTGGCGTTTGCACTAATTGCTTGGACAAGCCCAAGTTCGGTGGCCGCAACATAAAGAAGCAATGCTGCAAGTGAGTGCACGTCTTCCTCTGAGGGGCTGGCCTCCCAGCCGTGAAGGCCGCTGGTCTGACCTCGGTTTGTCACAGAGATGTGTCGGAACGCTGAATGTGCTTATGCTGAGTCCCCTTGAGTTGCAAGATGAGCTGCACAGTTGGATTTTGTGATGTACTAGGTTTGGGCTGCACTTAAATCAGAAATACTTGCAGGCAGTGCTGTCTAAGAGAACATTCTGCAGAGGTGGGCATGTTCTATATCTGCTCAGCTCAGTGTGGTAGGTTAGCCAAGTGCATACTTAGCACCTGGAATGTGCTAAGTGCTAAGTGTGACTGAGAAACTACATTTTAAAATTTTATTTAATTTTAAATTTAAATAACCACATGTGCCAAGGCTACCATATACCAGCTCTGGAGGGTTTCTAAGTAAAAACTGACAAATTTAGGCATAGTATTAATTAGGTCAACTGAAATTACCTTTATCTTTATGATATTCAGGAAGTATCAGTGATATCTTGTATAAATTTATTTCTTCTCTAACTCTCAGCATATTTTTATTCCTGTGGAAGTTTTGATCCCCTTTTTTCCCTTTTTTTTAGTCAGTTTGTGGATGTACTTTCTACTCTCTGGGATAATTTGTTTAAATTGGGTCAGGAGAATTGCATTACAGAAATTTTGGTGATTGAATATCTCAAGTGCCTGGCACCGGGAATAGAGATTATCAATAGATATTTGCTGAGTGAATGAATGAATAACATGCAAGTGATTTATATAAAACATAATTGGGAGAAATGCTGCATTATTTACTTAAGGGAAGACAGTTTCTAGGAGACAGTAAGTAGTTCTGTGCCTTGGTTTAGTCTGGCCTTAAGGAAGAATCTTAATCTCAGTCCTATTTGTGAAAAGAAGTAAGATAATTCATAGGCACATGATAGCAAGATAAAACTGCACTAAACTTAGGCATTGAAGTAGATTCAGTTCAATTTTAGACTTCAAATTAAGTTTGAGTTTCATTAAATTGAGGACTGAAATATATATCAAAGCCTTGAGATAGACCTGTAGCATTATAGTGGCAGACAGTGGACTCATTGGGTAATTTTAGTCCATTCTGTATTCAGATTACTTTATGAATATTAATCTCATAAGGGAGCAAAACTGGTCTGATTGCAAGAAATAATGACCCATCATTTTGTATGGTGGTAGTCAGTACTGGGTTGTAAGACATTTGAGTCCCATTCTGAAAATAATTTGGAATTTGCTTCTTTTAGATCCTCAAGTTAGGTAAAATTGCTGATCCAAGAATTCAAAGGCTTGGATTTAATCTAAATAATGAGGAGTTCTTTTTTTCAACTCTCAAAATGAACCTGAATAAAGGTTCGCCAATTCTTGCAGACAAATGAACACTTGTTTCAGTTGCCTCTCTTCTAAATGTAGTTTACTTTGTGGTATTCCTTGGTATTCCAGGATGAGAAAATGTCAGAATCTACAATGGATGCCTTCCAAAGCCTACCTTCAGAAGCAAGCAAAAGGTAGTGTTGTAAAAAGATCTTCCCCCAAATGTGTCCTACTTTAATGTCGTATAGCTGTGCGCACCTAGTGGAAGGAGAATACTGGCTTTTTTCAGAGTACTGCTCTTTCCTGGGGAGCTGATGGTTGTTGAAGCTGGGTGATAGGTACATGAGCGTTCATTTTTCCCTTTTCTTTGGCGTATGTTTGAAATTTCCCATAATAAAAAATTTTTAATTCATATGAAAGTTATATTGTTAAGTTTCCTAAAGCAATAAAAGTATACCTCCTTCACCTGACCAACTTGGCATGAACTTTCTCGAGCCTTTCAGCGTCATCTTTAGCTGTAGGAAACTGAGAATAAAATTGTTACATTCGTCTACTCATATTTTAAATAAAAATCTCCTCACTTATAGAAAAACAATCTTTCTTTTTTTTTTTCCCCTCCCAGCTGTGAAAAAGAAAGAGAAAAAGTCTAAGACCAGTGAAAAGAAAGAAAGCAAAGAGAGCAGCGCTGTGAAGAACTCGGTGGACTCCGGTCAGAAATCCACCGCATCGGCCAGAGAGGATCCCGCCCCCAAGAAAAGCAGCAGCGAACCTCCTCCACGCAAGGCCTCAGAGGACAAGGGCGAGGAAGGCCACGCCTCCGCCCCAGGACCTGAGGCCAAGCAAGTGACCATCCCCGCTTCCAGGAAGTCCAGCAAGCAGGTCTCCCAGCCGGCACCAGCCATCCCCGCACAGCCTCCTAGCACAGCACCACCGAGGAAAGAAGTTCCCAAGACCACGCCCAGCGAGCCCAAGAAAAAGCAGCCTCCCCCCCCAGAGGCAGGTGAGTGAGACGGCAGGAGCACGCACAGCAGAGAGCACTGGCGTCTTCAACAGCCCTTGGAAACCTGAAATCTCTGTGTTTAAGTCTCTGATACAAGGAAATGAGCTCTCTTTTAACCATTATGTCGAAATAAATAGAAGAAAAAACCAGTTAAGCTGGAGATATTGTCTTAATTTCCTTTTTAAAGCCTAGAGTTTGAATAGCTTTCTGTTTTTTCTAATGCCCCTTTCTTTGCAGGCAGTCAGTCCTAGAATCATCATTGCTATTAACATTAACTGTCAGTTCAGTGGCATCTGACTGCAATTTATTTTGAATTCTTCAGGTCCAGAGCAAAGCAAGCAGAAAAAAGTGGCTCCTCGCCCCAGTATTCCTGTAAAACAAAAACCAAAAGAAAAGGTGAGGAGAGATTTGTTTCTCTGCCGTTTCTCAAGGATGTGTTCTATTCTGTAGGGAAACAGCCTTATCCTTGACATTTACATGACTGAGTGAAATTGCATTTCTGCTTCTATGTAGATGGCAGTGGAATGTCTTTTTTTTTTTTTTTTTTTTTTTTGATGGGAGGAGGTAATCAGGTTTATTTATTTTCAGAGGAGGTACTGGGGATTGAACCCAGGACCTTGTGCGTGCTGAGCATGTGCTCTACTGCTTGAGCTATACCCTCCCCCCAGTGGTATTTCTTAAAATTAGTAAACTTCAGGTTTAGGTTTTAGCTCTTTTTTTTTTTTTCTGTCTTTCCCCCCTTGTTGCTTTTCCCTTCTTTGTGACCCTACATGCTAATGTTGTGGGCCACTTAGCATAACTGTCTTTGCCCTCAACATCCTTTAGAAGTATTTGTCTGTAAGTCACCGTTCCTTATGTCCACTACTTTTATTATGCAGAGAGAGGTCTTTAAGAATTTTCCAGCCCTTTCTGTGCCACCACAATGTGCACAGGAAGGTCCTGGCTGATGCTGTTATGAGCATCAACAATGCTGGGAAAAGAGGTAAATGCCAGGTTTTTATTTAGTTGTGCTCCAAAGTCATTGTCCAATTTCTAACTGTGGTGACATTGGGATTACATTGGCGAATTTGAAATCGATCACAGAGCTGGGAAAGTTGTGAATCTCACAGGCAGGAGTGACTAGCCCCAGAAATGATGTGTGCCACTCCAAGTTCTAGAACAATGGCAGGATAACCTGCTTCCATTCCATCAGCATGGTTTCATTGTACTCCCAACCTCAGCCGGCATCGTGGGCCATGAAGAAGCAAGACGAAGATGCACAGGAGGGAAAATCCTGGGGATGCTTTTTCTGGGGATATAATACACACATGCCAATAAAATGCCTCAATGGAGAAAAAATCTGAAGATTACTTCTCTGTTTCTATAGGATACTTAGGTTGGAAACATGTTTTCCAGATCTACTATTAGATTTGTCATTTGCATTGTTATCTGTTGCAAAAGTGAAGGCAAGCAGGGTGTGGGTTTGTTGTTTATCCATCTTCTGTCTCTGTAGGAAAAACCACCTCCAGTCAACAAGCAGGAGAACGCAGGCACTTTGAACATCCTCAGCACTCTCTCCAATGGCAATAGTTCCAAGCAAAAAGTCCCAGCCGATGGAGTTCACAGGATCAGAGTGGACTTTAAGGTAAAAGTGTTCAGTGACCACGTACTATATTGAGTGTTGTGGACTTTAAATCAAGAAAATGATGTTACCAAAGGTGTTGAAAGAGAGGAAACTCACGCCAAGTGGAGGAATGAATAACTGCCCTCAATACATGGGTTCAGGTGTGTGAGAACTCTGGTCAGCACTGCCAGGTCAGTCTGTGAGCAGACTGAAGGGCGGAAGCACTGAGGCAGCCTGCCTGTCAGGAGCAGTAATGTGCATTTAGGTGAGAACAGTGTCTAAGGAAGTAATTCTTTCACATAGGAATTATCAAACCGTGATGATTGCTTGAATCAGCAAGACTCTTAAGGGAAATTCAGGCCCAATAGATCTTTGCATTATAGTGAACAGGTGAGCCTTTTAACACTTGTGTCTGAGGTTAAAAGTTTTCAAAGCAGCAGTTATTTTGAACTCATCGAAATGAAATATGCCTGACATTCTGGTGTTACTCTCATTTTATGCTTTTCAGCCTTACTTTCAGTGCAGTGTTGTGTCATTGTAAAACTCTCATAAATGATTTTCCCCTCTCTCTGTCTCTCTCTCTCTCTCTCTCCCTCTCCACAGGAGGATTGTGAAGTGGAAAATGTGTGGGAGATGGGAGGCTTAGGAATCTTGACCTCTGTTCCTATAACACCCAGGGTGGTTTGCTTTCTCTGTGCCAGCAGTGGGCACGTAGAGGTAAGACACCTTGCTTCTTGGTACCCCGGAAAGTATAATGATAGACTGTTTTGCTGTGATGAAAGAAATCAGTATATTCCATGTTGCTGATATGTAGCACATGCTATACCCTATTCACAGCAGCAAATGAAAAGCTTTTGAAGTTTTTTAGAAATTTCAAGGAGCGTGCTTTTTATTAGAGTAGCAGTTATTAAGTGTAAAAGGTTTAATAGTTTCATCTCTTAAATTCACTGTTTATTAGAATTCTGGTTTTTCTGCTAGACATCCAAACATGGCTGAGATGATAAATGTTTTTCTAGAAAAAGCGATGCTGTTGACAGTTGTTTTGTGGTGGATACCAAAACCTTTTTGTCTATAAAGAGCTCTTAGCAATTAATAAGAAAAAGGAATAACACCCCATAAAAAAATAATCCAGTTTAAAATCTAATAAACAAAATATGATAGAGGATAAAAAAATCCAAGGACAGGAATATAAAATTCACAAAATGAGAAAGAAAAACAGGGTTGAAGCAGGACGTTAAGCCTTCTGATGACCAAACACTGTGTATTAAAGCATGATAAAAAGGATCAAGTGGAAGTGGAGATTTTCTGTTGCTGGAAATCTAAATTAGTTACAATCTTTTAAGGAGATTATTTGGCAATAGATATTTATCTTTAAAATGGGTATATCCTCTAACCCAGCAATTGCATTCCAGGCATTTATTTTAAGGATATAGTTAGATAAATTGGCAAATATATATATGTGTGTGTGTATAATACATATATAATATACTCTTCTTTCTCGATGTATGTGTATCTATAATAAATAGAAGGATTCATTTCAGTATTTATGATAATAAAAATTGGAGACGACTCAAAAAGTCATCAATAAGGGTCTGGTGCCTTGGTTAAAATAATTATAAGACTTGCATATAATGGCAAATACAAAGTCCTAAAATGATAATGTGGATTGATATTGATGTGGAAAGATGTCCATGACATGTAACTGGTTTAAAAGAGCAGATTACAGAATAGTATGTAAAGCATGACCCCATTTTGGTTTGCAAAAATGTTTTTAGAATATATATGTAGAAAGAATTCTGAAGGATTTACACCAAAATTTTGAGTGTGGTTGGATTATGGGTGACTCTTGTTTTTTCTTTATCTTTTTGAGTTTTTGCAGTGAATATGTGCCCCCTTACAGTCAGAAAGAAAAAAGGGAGCACAATTTTTAATAGGAACCAGTAATTTGTCATTCATACAATTCTCAATTCCTGAATACCTCTTTAGCTTCTTATTTATCATGTATATATCCTAAGGTCATAAAGAAAGCCCCAAGCCAGGTTGTAATCCAGATGTTGAGCAGTCAGTGAGAATCACTCACTAGCTAAGAGATTCAGTCCTGCCTACTTGGCTATTCTAAATTATGCATTAGCAAAATGACAAATTATTGCCTAGTATTCATTTATTAGGAAGTGTTTTCTTAGTGCTAATTACGGACAATGTATTAGCATTCTAAGTGCTGGCGTTGCTTTAAGTAGCATTGAAACTAAGTCTGTAAGTGCAGGGTCTACTGTATCTCTTCCTACATGAGCCATCACTTTACATCCACACACATGCCACCCACAGGAATAACTTATTTTTGTAATGCCAGTGCTTCAACTTCTGTGTTAAAACAGGTTTTTTTTTTCAGAGTATAATTGCTCTTATTTAAATTGTGTAGTTGTGCATAGCAGTCCCAGAGGACTCCTAAAAACGGACTTAGAGAATGAATAGCCCACTGCCTGCGTTGCACTCCTAAAGCATAACTAGTGCTTGATGAATCCTTCTTCATTCAAATTGTTTAAAACTTTTTATGTTGAGATGATTTCAGATTTACAGGAAAGTTATGAGTAGTGCAAAGAATTTCCATATACCCTATACCCAGATTCCCCAAACAGTAATATTGTTCATTTGCTTTATCCTTTTCTCTTTGTGTATGTATTTTACAAAGTAAGAAATAAAATATATACACACTTTATATGGAAACATATTTTTTCTTAAAATTTGAGATGAAGTTCCAGGCATATATGCCTTTTTACTGCTAAGTATTATACAGCATATTTCCTAAAACCAAGAGTATTCTCTAATATAACCACAATATAATTATCAAAGTCAGAAAATTAACATTGGCATATACAATTATCTAAGTAGATTTTATTTAGGTTTGACCAGTTGTCCCAGTAATACTTTTATGGCAAATGAAAATTCTGAGTCACCCTCATTTGAATTTTTGAAAATCCCTGTATCAATATGAAAATAACTTATTTCTAAAATTAGAAGTGGGAAGGACAAACCAAAGCTTACAGTTGTTTAGTATATTATAGGAAACCTTTAAAACTCTCCTATTTCCCCTTTCCCACACTCTTTTACATTCCTGTAACTCCTTATTTGTACCTCTCTTATGGCACTTACCACACTCTGTTAAATCAGATTATATTTATTTAGTTACTTTATAATTCTACTATTGTTACACCTTCAGTCCTGCAGTACCCAATATTCTGCTTTTTTTACATAGTCATTGCTTGGTGTGTATATATATTGAGTAATATATATGTATACCACTGGACTCCTAAAGCCCGAAGTATGTAAGTAGGACTTGGTTAATATTTCTGCATGTTATTTGACAACTTCTGTGTTCCTGTCTCCCCCTAGTTTGTGTATTGCCAAGTCTGCTGTGAGCCCTTCCACAAGTTTTGTTTAGAGGAGAACGAGCGCCCTCTGGAGGACCAGCTGGAGAATTGGTGTTGCCGTCGCTGCAAGTTCTGTCATGTGTGTGGAAGGCAGCATCAGGCTACAAAGGTACAAAACTGAGTAATGGAGCCACGTAGAGTATTACTCTCTGTCTCCATTTCTGCCTTTTAATTTAGGATGTTGTATCTGTTTTTTCTCTTGGCTTAGTCTGTTTTGACTATTTAAGTGGGTATAATCAGTTGCCTATTTTTGTGTTGTAATTTTGGGACTATAGCAGAAGACATGGCATTGGATAAAATCCCCTAAATAAATCAAATCTACCTTATCAGAATGTTCATCACTGATGCCTTTGGTGGGAAATAAATCCCTATACTTTGAGAATAAATAATTTATGAGGAAAGTTACACTATTATGATGATGTGCTATACTTAACTTTGAAGATAAATATGAAGTGAGATGCTAAGTGACAGGTGTCCAGCAAAGGTGAGAGGATGCCCACCTTTTTGCCTTCTTATTTTCTTATAGCAGCTGCTGGAGTGTAACAAGTGCCGAAACAGCTATCACCCTGAGTGCCTGGGACCAAACTACCCCACCAAACCCACGAAGAAGAAGAAAGTTTGGGTGAGTACACACATTGTGCTGTTTCAGAGAGTGGTCCCCAGACTGTTGGGATTTGCACAACTTACAATAGGGATATCCCGCTTGAGGAAGAAAGCTGTCCCAGGAGAGAAGTCAGCTCTAGAAATGGATTGCATCTGAGATCTTTTTACATAAGAAGAGATATTAAAAATAAGAAGTCCGTACTGAATTTCTTTTCATCTCTTCCAGATCTGTACCAAGTGTGTTCGCTGCAAGAGCTGCGGATCCACAACTCCAGGCAAAGGGTGGGACGCACAGTGGTCTCACGACTTCTCACTGTGCCACGACTGTGCCAAACTCTTTGCTAAAGGTACCACCAAAAGGCCAGTTTTGTCAACTTTTAGAGGTTGTACTCAGTGTTTTGGAGGTGAACTGGACACCACAGGGGAGTGAAGAAGTCTTACCCATCTCGTCGAGGATGCCATTTAGACACAGTTACTAAATAAGTTCCTGGTCTTGCTCTTTTCTTTCCACAGAGAATTATAGCAACTAGAAAGGTTTTGTTATCTTTTGGGGGATGAATTAAGGGGACTTTTATAGTAACCAACCACAAAGAAATGCTCTAAACCAGTATTTCTCCAAATGAGGTACATATACATTTGATTGTTTCAGAAATGGTTTTAGATAGTACTGAGTCAAACATTTTATGTTAATAGTTGTGCTAGAAAAAAATTATAACCAATACATTAAACTCATTATTTTACTGACTTAGGATAATAATATATAAAGTTCACTACTGAAGTTACTTAAAATAAGCAAATCAATATTAAGTCTATTAAGTGAAAAATAATAGAGGTGATACATGAATAAAACAAATTGATGGAGGTTGTATGTTTTTCTGAATTTTAGGAAATACTACTCTAAGCTCTAATATAAAAGCGCTAGGAATAAGGGAAAAGTGTGAATTAACTATGTTGCTTTACTCCCATGTCCTCTCCTCTTTTTAAAAATTTAAACATTTCTTTGGAATGTTTAAGAGAGAAAGTTCTCTTTTCCATTCTTTTTCTGTTACGTTATTTGTAAAACCTGCCTCATGATCTTTAAAAATGAGTCCAAGAAAGAGACCTAGTGGCATATTCTGAGAGCTCAGAATAATCTTGACACTTTACAGATGTGTGAACATTCTGTAGTAGATCCAGGCTGGTACTTGTAAGTAGTTTCAGAAGCAGGATATGGTGCCTTGCATTTTAGATCAGGTTGGAATATGTGGGTCAGGGGCCTTAGAGGCATTGGCGTGTGACCCAGAGCACTGCTGAAGACTTCTCTTTGCTTTCAGGAAACTTCTGCCCTCTCTGTGATAAGTGTTACGACGATGACGACTATGAGAGTAAGATGATGCAGTGTGGGAAGTGTGATCGCTGGGTCCATTCCAAGTGTGAGAATCTTTCAGGTACAGAAGGTTGGAGTCTTTTTTTATTACAGTTTCCTTTTTTCTTGGTACAGCTGCATTTACAGCCACAAAAGTACTATAAACGTAAAATTATGGTAGTGTTGTTACTTGAAGTCTCTTTAAATTTATTTTTTTGGTCTTTAAAGTAAGACTATTTTGTTACATTTTTGCTCATTTATCTTGAACACATCCCTTGGGAACATTGATTTGCTGTCCTTTGTGGGTACCATAATCTATTGATTCTCTGGTAACCAAATCCTGAGTTCGTGTTACTGTCCCTTTGGAGATCAATATATATGAGTTCCTAGGGGATGTTCGAGTCTTAATACTGTTCCTAACGTACAGCTTTATATTAAGTTCAGTGGAATAGTTTCCTCTTTTCCCACTCTTCCACTCTTCAGAGCACCTCGTCATTGTAGGTTTCTGTTTTCCCAGATGAGATGTATGAGATTCTATCTAATCTGCCGGAAAGTGTGGCCTACACTTGTGTGAACTGTACTGAGCGGCACCCTGCAGAGTGGCGACTGGCCCTTGAGAAGGAGCTGCAGATCTCTCTGAAGCAGGTCCTGACAGCCTTGTTGAACTCTCGGACCACCAGCCACTTGCTGCGCTACCGACAGGTTGGGCCCAAGTCTCATTTTGTATTCTGAGATGGTCAGTTCTTAGATGGTTTTTACCTAGTAATTGGAATATGTGTTTTTGTGTGCGTGTGTGTTCTTTTTTATTTTCTTTTTCTTTGTTCTTCATTTACTTTTGTAGAGTTCCTTCTTTCAGCCTTAAAGCTATTAGGAGAATTTTTATCACCAGTAGTAAAATCTTCTTTCGGTTAAGAAATAGGAAGGGGCCATGTCTTCTTCAAAGGCCTTGCTATTGTAACATGAAATTTGGGCTTTATATTCTGAAGGCTTTGGGGAACCAATGAAGGACTTCACCCAAAAAAGTAACCTGATCAGAGTTGCTTTTTAGAAAAAAAAAAAAAAAAAAGATTCTGCCTGGCGTTACAGGAAGGATTGGAGAGGACCGCTCCTAGAGGCAGGAGCCGTGGTTAGGAGGCAGTTATAAGCAATCTAGGTTAAGAGGCTAGCTGTGGGGCTAGACACTCTTCAGCTCTGGGAAATTTCCAGGGCTCCTCAGGACGTAATTTGAAACTACTACTTTTGGTCCCTATATTGTCATGAACTGTATACATCTATAAAGCTGTCATTGGGAACACAGGTATAATGCTGGAAGAACCACGTGGATAACTAACTCAGAACTAGGCTGCTGCTTTATCTTTTAGTAGAGTTCCATTTTTTGAATAGGAAAATAAGCTGCTATCTGTGTTTTACTCAAAAGGAGTTGGACAGTTCTGTTTCTTCATACTACATTGGAAGTTAGCAAACAAAGCTCCTATCAGATAGATGGCGTGTTTTAACTTTCCTTTTCTTTTAATTGAGAAATCTCTGATTATTCTCAAGTTCTTAAGATTTTATAAAACGCATCGTTCAGTACTGTCTTCATTCATTTGAATAGAAATTGCATGGGTGCCTCATTTTCAGTGTTAGATAAAAGAAACCTATTTTCCTGGCAACAGGCTGCCAAGCCTCCAGACTTAAATCCCGAGACAGAGGAGAGTATACCTTCCCGCAGCTCCCCAGAAGGACCTGATCCACCCGTGCTTACTGAGGTCAGCAAACAAGAAGATCAACAGCCTTTAGATCTGGAAGGAGTCAAGAGGAAGATGGACCAAGGGAACTACACATCTGTGGTATGTTCCTACAGCGCACGACCCGAATTTCCAGTGCCCGTTTAGCTTCCTTGGGTCTGTGGGAGATGAGGCTGAGTGTAAGCACTGAAAGATGATTTGTATTATATGTAGAAATGTCATGTGGTTTTGAATACCTAAAAGAATGTGAATTGTTTTAGTTCTGTGTTTCGGAAGATAGGCTATAATAGGGAAGGTTGTGTCTTAAAAATGGTTCTTTTATTTGACTTTCACCTGAGTTCCCCTAAAATTACTTTTATATTAAAATTATTTTATATTAAAACTTTATGGGAAAATGCTAATATGAAGTTAATTGGTTTGCCCCTTTTGTGATCACATCTGAATGATATGTCTTTCTGTATAGGGTATTTATTTGTAGATAGACGCCTTTTAATTTTATGGTTTTAAGAATGTATAGAAAATGAACATGTTATCTCATAGTCCGTATTTGCTGTTCAGTTATTGATTCATTTTAGTCTAAATAAAGAAGCATTGCCCTTGTTTGGGTAACTTATCACGATACAGCTAATTTATTTGCATTCTTGTCTTTTAGTCTGGCATCTCTTGACTACCACAAGTTAATTATGAACTGAATCCCAAAGGCCTCCACTAAAGAGAAATTACACTGTATTAAAATAGGATGTCTGTTTTCTGTTGGATCCCTGTGCTGGATGATTTAGGGGGGAAGAAGAAGTTGTTCTGAGAGCACACTGTTTTATGAGTAATTAATACTTTGTTTTCATATACAGTTGGAGTTCAGTGATGATATCGTGAAGATTATTCAAGCAGCCATTAATTCAGATGGAGGACAGCCAGAAATTAAAAAAGCCAACAGCATGGTCAAGTCCTTCTTTATTCGGGTGAATGATATTAATAGTTCATGTCTTTAATGCTTAATCTGAGGGTTGTTACCCCATGAACAGAATGGCTTATTCTTGTCCACATTTTCCTTTGCCGTGTGTATAAATCATCTTTTGGTTTAATTCATTCCTCTGATTCTCTGGGAGGTCCCAGAGTGGATGGAGCTTTCCCTAGGTGGCCTGAAATCGGCCTCTTATTGACAGAGAAGCTGGTGTGAAATTGGTGGTTTTTATGTGGTTTCCAAACGAATTGTCACAGGCTTACATTTTGTTTGTTTGTTTGTTTTTCTGTTAGCAAATGGAACGTGTTTTCCCATGGTTCAGTGTCAAAAAGTCCAGGTTTTGGGAGCCAAATAAAGTATCAAGCAAGTGAGTAAATTCAGTATATTTTTTCCTTCTCCTCGATGGCTGAAATCTGAGAGTTCTTTTATTTCTAGATTGAGATTTTTTTTTAGACTAGGTTTTAATGTTAAAAATTAATCAGTTGAAATGCCTTTTTATTGCTGGTTTAGAGACAATGCTTAATGTTTATTATAGTCTGGTGCCCATTGTTCTCTTTACTGAGGTGTTTGTTGGGTTTTAGGGAGCTTGTGGCACGTGTGTTATACATGTGTTGTATGTACGGCCCAGGAATTGGACTGGTGATAACGAGGTTCTGTTTTATTTAGTTCAGATGGTACTATCAACAGCTCTTGATTCATGTTGAACCTTACATTTTTATTCCAGTAAATCCCTTTGATGCATTGATAAGGTTATCATCTGTTTCTAGAAGTTTAGCCAAGAGTCACAATACATAGGGATTATATGTTTAAAAATAGTAATGTCCTGTGTGTAGGCAGTTTGCCATTCTGTGACCTGTTCTTACAGTCTGTGAAAGGCTCGTGCTTGGGCCTGTGCCCTGATGATATCAAGAATTTGACTATTTTGTACAGTTCTAGGTATCTTGTAGGAGTTCAATAAATACTTGTTGAATCGATTATTTCCAGCAGTGGGATGTTACCAAACGCAGTGCTTCCACCTTCACTTGACCATAATTATGCTCAGTGGCAGGAGCGAGAGGAAAACAGCCACACTGAGCAGCCTCCTTTAATGAAGAAAATCATTCCAGCTCCCAAACCTAAAGGGCCTGGAGAACCAGACTCACCAACTCCTCTGCATCCTCCTACACCACCAATCTTGAGTAAGGCCCTGAATGAAGACTGTTATCCCTTTCTCTCTGAGTACAAATGATTGACTTTGTGAATCTAAATTTAATATACTTCCGTGTTGGAAAAATGTCAGGTCATCCTTAAATGTAATAATATCGTTATGCTTGCTTTACTTGGAATGTTAGTAAGGAATTGATGTAAATGATGTAACAGATGGTAAGATCGCACAACTTTGAACACTTCCTGAAAGTGTTGATTTCATGGGCTGTAGGGTATTTAAGCTGAATTGTTTTCTTTTCTCCTGGAAGTCAGACACAGTATTGCCAATTTTAACTGGGTATCTTTTGGGTTCCAAGGTACTGATAGGAGTCGAGAAGACAGTCCAGAACTGAACCCACCCCCAGGCATCGAAGATAACAGACAGTGTGCATTGTGTTTGACTTACGGTGACGACAGTGCTAATGTAAGTACCTTGGTGCACGAGGTCCTCCTTAGTAAACACCCGTAACCAACTCTGTCCTCTGTGTCTACTACACTTGATGACTGGGTGCCATTTATGCAATGAATGTCTGTCACTTGTGGCACTTGGGTTTTTTCTATAACTGATTTAGCTGATTTAAAAGATGAATCACCTTAAATTAACGTGCTGATAATCTGGTAATTTCTACAGGCAGTTTCTCAAAAAAAAAAAAAGATACTATGAAAGTCAATAAAATAGAAGTTGCATAGTAAATAGCTTGTGTGTGATACATAGCAGTGTGGGTAAGCTGCCCAGTTCTGGCAGGTCACTTGGATTCATTTCGGTAGTTTATTGCCTACTTGTTGACCCTGGCAAGGAGCTTAACTTCTCTGACCCTCAGTTTCATTTTTTAAATTAGGAAAATAGTAATACCTACCTCAGAATGCTTATGAAGATTAAAGGAAATAATGTATGTAAAGCCTTATTTAGGGCCTGGCAATTAAACTTACAATTAAAAAATTCTTTTAATGCAAGCTGAGAGAACTGGCTTTGAAATGCAGTTTTAAAGAAGTCAGTGAATACTTCTATAAGCTGAACACATACTACTAATTTTTTTTAAAATGTTTTGCTTTTTTAAAATTGTTATGAGGGGGTGGTAATTGGGTTTATTCGTATCTATTTGGAGGAGGTACTGGGGATTGAACCGGGGACCTTGTGCATGTCAAGCGAGCACTCTGCTACCTGAGCTATACCCTCCCCCCCATATTGCTAATTTTTTAATTCTTTATGTTTATAAAATATTTCCAGTCTATGGAACAGGTAACCTAGAAAGGTGAGAGGTAGAAACAAAGCAACTTTGAATTGTGATTTTCATGTACCTCCCTGAGTTAAAGAATTAGAATTGATTTACTGAAGTTCTCCTGACTAAGGTAAAGCTAATATCAAGGAAAACATTATTTGGCATTATATTCCTTAAAGAAAAAGGAAATTTCTCTATTTCCTAGGATGCTGGCCGTTTGCTCTACATTGGCCAGAACGAGTGGACACATGTAAATTGTGCTTTGTGGTCAGCAGAGGTGTTTGAAGATGATGATGGATCCCTAAAGAATGTCCATATGGCTGTGATCAGAGGCAAGCAGCTGGTAAGAACCTGTGGTGAATGTTATGAGGACTCTCTGTCAAGTTTCCAGATATTCTTCTGTGGCTAAATGCTGCCTCTGGTGTTTTTCATTGTGCCTTGAGAATGGTTAGCCAACGGGACATATTAGTGTGCACTGTAAGCAGATTACTATTCTGACCCTTGGAGGATGGGTGTAAAAGTAGACAACAGAGTCTTACCTAGTTAGGGAGATCATTCAGATGTTCAAGAAAGGTATTAATTTATGGAGTGATTTAGACAAAATGACCTCAGAGGTCCCAGCACTCTTGATTTGAGTTCCCGTAGGATAAACCCACAAAATACATACATGAAGAGGGGATATAGAAAGTGATCGGTAGCAGGTGAGAGTAATTAGAAAAGTCCATGAAAGAGTAAAATTTTTAAAGCTATGTTTTATGGGAGGGGAGAAAATGAAGGATTATCAGAAAGAAACAAACAAATAGTACATACATAAGAAACGTAAGTAAAATGTGTGGAGAGTACAAGTAAGTCTTCCCTGGAGAGGAGCCCAGACTGTGACTGAATAAGGTGACAGAGTAAGGTGGTGATACAGGCTAGTTGAAGGAAATCTTTGGATCATAATAAGGCTGCCAGTTAAGGCTAGTAATTAGAGAACCATGTGTTTCTGACCAGTATAATCTTTCTAGACTTGAGTTCTTTTGGATATGATAACTTTCTAGCAAGATGACATTTTTAGCATCGCTCTTCAAAGTTCCATCTTCTCTAAATCAATTGTGTATCCTAGGAAAAAAATTTTTTTTGATCCAAGTTCTAAGTCAAATTGTAATATTTAAATTTAATACTTAATAGTTATAGGCCCCATGGTCAATGGGAGAGAAAGGATTTGTAGCTGAGGCTTTAGGGCTCATATCACTTCTCTGTAATTCAGCAGATTACCAATAACAAAACGAATTGGGGGAAACCCAGAATGGGGTGACTCTGTAAAGGAGATGGAAAATGGCTTAAAACATCTGAAAGTCTAACTCGGACTCTGTTCTTTCTGGATTGCCAGAGATGTGAATTCTGCCAAAAGCCAGGAGCCACCGTGGGTTGCTGCCTCACATCCTGCACCAGCAACTATCACTTCATGTGTTCCCGAGCCAAGAACTGTGTGTTTCTGGATGATAAAAAAGTGTACTGCCAGCGACATCGGGATTTGATCAAAGGCGAGGTGAGACAGCTTTAGTTGCTTTTTGACTTCTCTAGGAATTCAAGGAGAAGAGGCTGAAAATAGCAAGATGATAAACTTTATTTTACCTTCCAACTAGGTGTTCCTAGAATCACCTCCTCTTAGGAGAAAATACAGAGGTCCTGCTAGTGAATCAGAAGGGTGACTTTGAGAGACGCTGTGTCTTTCTCTTTGAGAGGGTCGGTATCATGAGTCTGACGTGTAAAGGGATAGCCTAACCGCCACCCTGGCTTTTCATTGAAGGTGGTTCCTGAGAATGGATTTGAAGTTTTTAGAAGAGTGTTTGTGGACTTTGAAGGAATCAGCTTGAGAAGGAAGTTTCTCAATGGCTTGGAACCAGAGAATATCCACATGATGATTGGTATGACATGAGCCTTGGTTGTTGGGGAAGGCTGGCTGTGTCACTGAGGTACTTTCCAGTCTTCAGTTATAACGTGAGCCTTCCTGTTACCGCCCCTGATCAGTTCTTCTTTCCTTGCTCAGGCTCCATGACAATTGACTGCCTGGGGATTCTGAACGACCTCTCTGACTGTGAGGATAAGCTCTTTCCTATTGGATACCAGTAAGTAGCTCTGTAAAGAGCAGACAGCAGCCTCACCACTTGAGCACCCTGAGGCAGTGGGCAGGTCATTAAATGTAGAGCCATATTTGTTAGTGACTTTTAACTAGTTGCTTTTTTTGCTACCTCATGTAGATTGGGACTAAGGCATCATTTTATGTCAGCTAGATTCAATTGCAGAAGGGAAGTATTATTGGCATAATTTCAGAATCATTTCCAAATAAAAACTAACTAGAAAACACAAAGTCAGTCTCTTCAGATTCCACTTAAATTCCATTCATCTCAGTTCAGAAGTCCAGACGGTTGTCATGGATCAAACACCTCATGCCTCTGTCCTGTAAAAAATTTTGACATTTTTTATAGGTCCTTTTAAAAATATAAATCCTCACAATAACACTCAGATTCACCAGTAAGAATTTAGACTCTTTCCTATATGAAGCGAATAGTTTAAACTTTTAGCAAGCTGACAATATAAATTTAAAATTCCCTTTCTATCTCCCACTTTGGAGTCTCATTTTATTATATATACTCCAGTTTATTCTGCTTTTCGATTTTGACATCGCAGTCTGTACTCCACATTCAGCTGGCAGCTCTTTGGATAAACCAGGCTCCATCAGCAAGCAGCAGATTTGAAGCAGTTATATTTTTCTTGTCTGGTGGAGCTCTTCTCCCAAAGGAAACACCCCAGGTTTGCTCTTTCCTCACCTTGTACACATGGTGGGGCAGGAATCACTTCCTCAAGGCAAATAACTATCTCTTGTAGTAGGTAGTATTTTTCTTTCTTTGCATTTTAGGATATTTTACTACTTTTGTCCCCTGCTTGCAATACAATACAAAAGATTTGATGCTGTCTTCTGAGAGGCCAGGAAAAACCAAGGACTTCAAAAAGCTTGGAACACCCTAATTAGGGCAAGCTCTAATAAGAATCTGTGAAATAAAGCTAGTTTGGTAAATCAAGGAGGTCAAGGGACCTAGGATGAGAAGAGGTTTTGACAGACGTTAGTCTCTGCTTCTGTACTGTGACTCACGATGATCTTTACACATCTGTTTGCAGGTGTTCTAGGGTGTACTGGAGCACCACGGATGCTCGCAAGCGCTGTGTGTACACCTGCAAGATAGTTGAATGCCGTCCTCCAGTTGTGGAGCCAGACATCAACAGCACTGTGGAACATGATGAAAACAGGACCATCGCTCATAGTCCAACGTCTTTTGCAGGTTAGTCTTTAATCAAGATGGGACTTGAATTAGATGTCGGGGAATATTGTGATTGAAGGGCGGGAAAAGGCATTGCTTTCGGAGGTCGCATGTTTCTATTTTGGCATTTATCTGATAGCTGGCTTTTATTGGTTCATTTGTTTATTTTAATTAAACTTTTTTAGTAAGAGATTTTTATTTCCTGCCACAGAAATGTCATCTAAGGAAAGTCAAAATGCAGCTGAAATTGTAAGTCCTCCATCACCAGACCGACCTCCTCATTCGCAAATCTCCAGTTCCTGTTTTTATCATGTCATCTCGAAGGTCCCTAGGATTCGAACACCCAGTTATTCTCCAACACAGAGATCCCCTGGCTGTCGGCCACTGCCTTCTGCAGGTAAAGGACCTCACCGTCCTACTTGACCTGCGAAGGTCAGCTCAAAGATCAGTTTGTAATTCTTTCAGGCAACTTTGTCTTAGTGACTTTTGCTAATTGAAAATGTTGATTTTCTGTTACCTATAAACGTATATAGCCAAGTCATTGAAACCAGTGACTGCAACCCATTTGTTCTGTCTGTAATAGACTTTATTACTTTTTCTCTCTCATTAGGAAGTCCTACCCCAACCACTCATGAAATAGTCACAGTGGGTGATCCTTTACTGTCCTCTGGACTTCGAAGCATTGGCTCCCGGCGTCACAGTACTTCTTCCTTGTCTCCCCAGCGGTCTAAACTCCGCATAATGTCTCCAATGAGAACTGGAAGTGCTTACTCCAGGAATAGCGTTTCCTCAGCCTCCACTGGAGGGACTGCTGCAGATCATGAGTCAAGTGCCAAAGCAGCTGATCATGTCTTAGGGCCACTGAATTCACATACTCATTTAGGGCAAAATGCTCCCACCTCTTCAAATTTGCAAAGGACAGTGGTCACTGTGGGCACGAAAACCAGTCATTTGGATGGCTCTTCACCTTCGGAAGTGAAGCATTCCAGTGCTTCCGACTTGGCATACAAGAGCTCCTCCTTGAAGGGGGAGAAGACCAAAGTGCCGAGTTCCAAGAACTCAGAGGGATCTGCACACAGCGTGGCTTACCCTGGCATTCCGAAACTGGCTCCGCAGGTTCATAACATAACGTCTGGAGAAATAAATGTTAGTAAAATGGGCACTTTTGCCGAACTCTCTTCAGTGCCATTTTCTTCTAAGGAGACCCTCCCCTTCCCACCACTCCATTTGCGAGGGCAGAGGAACGATCGAGACCAACGTACAGATTCTCACCAGTCAGCAAAGCCCCCTCCTGATGAAGATGCTGAAGTCAAAACCTTGAAGCTGTCTGGAGTGAGCAACAGGTCATCCATTACCAATGAACACGTGGGATCTAGCTCCAGAGATAGGAGACAGAAAGGGAAAAAATCTTGTAAAGAAACTTTCAAAGAAAAGCATTCCAGTAAATCTTTTTTGGAACCTGGTCAGGTGACAACTGGTGAGGAAGGAAACCTAAAGCCAGAGTTCGCTGATGAAGTTTTGACTCCTGAGTTCATGGGGCAACGACCATGTAATAATCTTCCTTCTGATAAGATTGGGGACAAAGTCCATTCTATTCCAGGAGTCCCCAAAGCTCCATCCACGCAAGCAGAAGGATCTGCCAAGGAATTGCAGACACCTCGGAAACGCACAGTCAAAGTAACACTGACACCTCTTAAAATGGAGAGTGAGAGTCAGTCCAAGAACACCCTGAAAGAAGGTAGTCCTGTTTCCCCTTTGCAAATGGAGTCAGCATCTCCAACAGAACCAGTTGCAGCCTCTGAAAGTCCAGGGCATGGTCCAGTGGCCCAGCCAAGCCCCAATAATACCTCATCCCAGGATTCTCAAAGTAACAACTATCAGAATCTTCCAGTACAGGACAGAAACCTCATGCTTCCAGATGGTCCCAAGCCTCAGGAGGATGGCTCCTTCAAGAGGAGGTATCCCCGTCGCAGTGCCCGGGCACGTTCTAACATGTTCTTCGGGCTCACTCCACTCTACGGAGTAAGATCCTACGGTGAAGAAGACATTCCATTTTACAGCAGCTCAACTGGGAAGAAGCGAGGCAAGAGATCGGCTGAAGGGCAGGTGGACGGGGCTGACGACCTGAGCACTTCCGATGAAGACGATTTATACTATTACAATTTCACCAGGACAGTGATTTCTTCCAGTGTAGAGGAACGGCTGGCATCCCATAATTTATTTCGGGAGGAGGAACAGTGTGATCTTCCCAAAATCTCCCAGTTGGACGGTGTCGATGACGGGACGGAGAGCGATACGAGCATCACAGCCACAACGAGGAAAAGCAGCCAGATTCCAAAAAGAAACAGCAAGGAAAACGGAACAGAGAACCTGAAGATGGACCGGCCTGAAGACGCTAGTGAGAAAGAGCACGTCATTAAGAGCCCTGTGGGCCACAAAAATGAGCCGAAGATGGATAACTGCCACTCTGTAAGCAGAGTGAAAACACAGGGACAGGACTCCTTGGAAGCTCAGCTCAGCTCACTGGAGTCAAGCCGCAGAGTCCACACAAGCACCCCCTCGGACAAAAATCTGCTGGACACCTATAACACCGAGCTCCTGAAATCCGATTCTGACAATAACAACAGCGATGACTGTGGGAACATCCTGCCCTCAGACATCATGGACTTTGTACTGAAGAATACTCCGTCCATGCAGGCTTTGGGTGAGAGCCCAGAGTCCTCGTCATCAGAACTCCTGAATCTTGGTGAAGGTCTGGGTCTTGATAGTAATCGCGAAAAAGACATGGGTCTCTTTGAAGTGTTTTCTCAGCAGTTGCCAACAGCAGAACCCGTGGACAGTAGTGTCTCTTCCTCCATCTCAGCAGAGGAACAGTTTGAGCTGCCGCTAGAGCTCCCGTCAGATCTCTCTGTCCTGACCACCCGGAGTCCCACTGTCCCTAGCCAGAACCCCAGTAGGCTAGCTGTCATCTCAGACTCAGGAGAGAAGAGAGTAACCATCACAGAAAAATCTGTGGCTTCCTCTGAAGGTGACTCCGCCCTGCTGAGTCCAGGAGTAGATCCCACCCCTGAAGGCCACATGACTCCTGATCACTTTATCCAAGGACATATGGATGCCGACCACATCTCCAGCCCTCCTTGCGGTTCAGTGGAGCAAGGTCATGGCAACAATCAGGATTTAACTAGAAACAGTAGCACCCCTGGCCTTCAGGTACCTGTTTCCCCTACTGTTCCTATCCAGAACCAGAAATACGTGCCCAACTCTACCGATAGTCCCGGCCCATCTCAGATTTCTAATGCTGCTGTCCAGACCACTCCACCCCACCTGAAACCAGCCACTGAGAAGCTCATTGTTGTTAACCAGAACATGCAGCCACTTTATGTTCTCCAAACTCTTCCAAATGGAGTGACCCAAAAAATCCAGTTGACCTCTTCTGTTAGTTCTGCACCCAGTGTGATGGAGACAAATACTTCAGTATTGGGGCCCATGGGAAGTGGTCTCACCCTAACCACAGGACTGAATCCAAGCTTGCCAGCTTCTCAGTCTTTGTTCCCTCCTGCTAGCAAAGGATTGCTCCCCATGCCTCATCACCAGCACTTACATTCCTTCCCTGCAGCTACTCAAAGTAGCTTCCCACCTAACATCAGCAGTCCTCCTTCAGGCCTACTTATTGGGGTTCAGCCTCCTCCAGATCCCCAACTTTTGGTTTCAGAAGCCAGCCAGAGGACAGACCTCAGTACCACAGTAGCCACTCCATCCTCTGGACTCAAGAAAAGACCCATATCTCGTCTACAGACCCGAAAGAATAAAAAACTTGCTCCCTCTAGTACCCCTTCAAACATTGCCCCTTCCGATGTGGTTTCCAACATGACACTGATTAACTTCACTCCCTCCCAGCTTCCAAATCATCCCAATCTGTTAGATTTGGGGTCACTTAACACTTCATCTCACCGAACTGTCCCCAACATCATAAAAAGGTCTAAATCTGGCATCATGTATTTTGAACAGGCACCCCTGTTACCACAGAGTGTGGGAGGAACGGCTGCCTCAGCGGCGGGCACGTCCACCATAAGCCAGGACACTGGCCACCCCACCTCAGGGCCTGTGTCTGGCTTAGCATCCGGTTCCTCCGTCTTGAACGTTGTATCCATGCAAACTACAACCGCCCCCACAAGTAGCGCGTCCGTTCCAGGCCATGTCGCGTTAACCAACCCGAGGTTGCTCGGTACCCCGGATATTGGCTCCATAAGCAACCTTTTAATCAAAACCAGCCAGCAGAGCCTGGGGATTCAGGACCAGCCTGTGGCTCTCCCACCAAGTTCAGGAATGTTTCCACAACTGGGGACATCACAGCCTCCCTCTACTGCTGCAATGACAGCAGCGTCTAGCATCCGTGTGCTCCCCTCTACTCAAACCACAGGCATAACAGCTGCCTCACCCTCTGGGGAAGCGGAAGAGCCCTATCAGCTTCAGCATGTGAACCAGCTCCTTGCCAGCAAAACTGGGATTCTCTCTGCCCAGCGGGATCTTGATTCCGCTCCAGGGACCCAGGGATCCAGCTTTACCCAGACAGTAGATGCTCCTAATAGTGTGGGGCTAGAGCAGAACAAGGCTTTATCCTCAGCTATGCAAGCCAGCTCCGCCTCTCCTGGGGGCTCGCCATCCTCCGGACAGCAGTCAGCAGGTCCCTCAGTGCCGGGTCCCACTAAACCCAAACCAAAAATCAAAAGGATTCAGCTGCCTCTGGACAAAGGGAGTGGCAAGAAGCACAAAGTTTCCCACTCACGGACCAGTTCTTCTGAAGCACACATTCCAGACCAAGAAGCCAACACGACACCGCTGACCTCAGGCACAGGGTGAGAGATCCGGGCGTTGGCTGGGCTGGGGCTGTGGGGTTCGTGCTCTGGATTAGAGGCTGGGGAAGTGGTGGTCTTCTGGTAGGGACACTCTTCTGTCCAAGCTGCACTACTCAGGAGTTTTCTGGGTTTTGACTTGGGTTTTTTTCTTCCCTCACAGTGGTGATTTACAGAGTAGAATTTAGTTCCGTCCATGGGCAGTTTGTCCCTTGGATAGAGCCACATCTCTCATTACTCTTCATTCTGATCTAAAACAGGGCCGCTGTTTGCTCCTGTTTCTTTTTTGCTGAGTGTTAGATACTAAGGGATGATTATTCCTGCCTGGAGGGCAAAACCACCTATTGTGGGTCCTCCTCATGTCCTTTTTTTTGGAAACATTATCATTAAAATATAACATACATAAAGTGCACGAGTGAGTTTTGTACCTAGATGTGCTCTGGTGTAGCCGCCATTCAGATCAAGATACAAAGCAAGTGTTCCCGAAGGCTCCTGGTGCCCTTTCTTAGCACCCCCTTGAGGTAACCACTGTCTAACCTGTGTCACCAGAGCACATACGTTTGATCAGATCCTGTTAGTGTTGTTCCTTTAGACTGACCTCCATGGTCCGTGCATATTTACTGGTGTTTTCCTTGAAAAGATACGAATGATTCTGTTCCAGGACTCCAGGAGCAGAGGCTGAGCAGCAGGATATAGCCAGCGTGGAGCAGGCATCACAGAAGGAGTGCGGGCAGCCTGCAGGGTAGGTACAAAGCTTAGTTCCCTTAGAGTCAGCCCTCAGTTCTGTCCACCTCATTTAGAAAATAGCTCTTCCTGATTAGTATTGATTTTTGTTGCCAAAGGTTTTTTTTTTTTTAATGGAATTAATACATGGTTATAAAAAAAAAGTATCGAATTATTTAAATAATGGATAATGGCTCCGTGTTCATTGTGCCTGCTCTCTTCCCAGTTTATTCCTTAGAAGTAATCACTGCTTGTAATTTGTTTTCGTTCATGCAGACATTTGTGCTTATACAGATACACATGGGTGTATGTATGAATATGTATATACCTTTTTTACATAAAAATGAATTCTGCTGTACATACTGTTCTGTGCTTGTTTTTTTCACGTATTATATTGTATTGTGTACATATTTCTGTGCCAGTATGTATGGTTGCCCTTCATTTTTTAATGGTTGCCCTTCATTTTTTAATGGCTGCCCCCAGTTCTATTGTGTCAAGCTGGAGTAATTTATTTAACTAGTGCCCTATTGATCTGCCTCTGGATTGTTTACAAGATTTATTTAATTGTAAAAAGTGAATATTGGTGTGGTTTACTGGTTCATGCAGCTTACTTTTGTTTCTAATTAAACTAGTTAACTCATTGAAGTAACTCCAGAACTGTTTCTAACAAGTGTCCTTTTATTTTTTCCTAATACTTAAGGGTGTGAGAAGAATTTCAAGGACACAGTCTACAACTCCAAAAGCAGAACCTTAATGTCAGTGTTTGGGAAAGAACCTCACAAAAGATAGTTGATGTTATATGCCATACAGTAGAGCGGTGGTGGTGGTGGTCATTCAACAGTTTGCACACAAAGCATCCTGTGGTTCACGCCTAGCAGTTGTCTTGTATAACGGATACAGCCGTATGGCAGGTTATGGGCACTTTTCATCTCTGAAGTAAAGAAGTTGCTGGTATCACATCTCACATTTGGTTTTCTTTTCATTTAGGCAAGTGGCTGTTCCTCCTGAGATTCAGACAGCACAAAATCCAGCAAATGAACAAGAAAGTTCAGGTATGTGGGTGGATTAACAGATTAGAATTTCAAAGCCAAAAGTACTATAAAAATCACCTATGTTACCTACTGATTTTCTAGATTAAAAAAAAAAAAATCAAAGCTCTAAAGAAGTTAAATGATTGGCCAGAGTTGAAGACTGAACCTCAGAGCATCTGTTTCCTGGTTCAGTGTTCTTCCACTACACACTCTGTGATCGTCTGTCAACTAAAGGACACAAGACTAAAACCTAGAAATACTCTCCTGCTCTATTTGCTGTAACAGCAGTGTGATTTCAACAGCTAGTGATAACTTGCCTTCATCCCTTAGTTGTCACTGACGAAAACCAAGAACCATTTTTATTGTATAATATAGCCAGGGTTAGGTTCTGACACCAGACACACCTGTCATCTGTCCCATGAATCTGATCAGTAAACAGCTGGTCGTTTCAAAACTAGGGAGCTCTGAATATAAGGCTTTATCCACTTCCGTCGAAGGGATCCCAGAAGAAAACCAGGCAGAGAAAATTTTTAGACATAAGATTTGGAATGCAGTCAGGTTCTGCTGATTTGCTGATTCCTTGGAAGGGTTGATACATCTTTCTGTAAGAAGGCGCCTTGGCAGGTGGTGGCTGATGGTGCAGACTCTGGAGCCAGATGGGTTGAAATCCCAGCTTTACCGTGTGTTAGCTACAGGAACGTGGGCTGCTTAACCTCTCTCTGCTTCAGTTTTCTCACCTTTAAAATGTAGATGATAGTAACACCTACGTCATTGGATTGTTGTGAGGTGTATCTGAGTTAATATGCAGGGAGTTCCTAGAAATGTGCCTCATACATAGTGACCCGTACATATTAACCAGTGTTTTTTAGCTTTGACCCTATTGAGGACAAGTACTTACTGAAAAACTGTCAGATTGTCATACTAGAAACTACTGCAGAGACAGTAAAACTTCATGTAAAAAAAAAATTCTAGCTTTTGTTGGTTTCTAGCTATGACCTCAGGCAAGCCGCTCCTCCTCTTTGAGCCTTGGGCTTGTTGTCTGGGAGCGGGGTGGGATGTTGTCAGGCCTGGAGATAATGTACCTGAAGTACTATGTAAGTGTTGGCTGTTGCAACTACTTTGGCCCCATCTCTTTTCTCCTGCACAGAACCTAAAACAGCAGAAGAAGAAGAAAGTAATTTCAGCTCTCCACTGATGCTTTGGCTCCAGCAGGAACAGAAGCGAAAGGAAAGCATTGCTGAGAAAAAGCCCAAGAAAGGACTTGTTTTTGAAATTTCCAGTGACGATGGCTTTCAGATCTGTGCGGAAAGTATTGAAGGTGAGTAGGTAAAATTAGGTCGGCCCAGCGGCGCAGGCTCTCTTCAGCTCGAGCTGCACGTTGTCTACATTAGCACCATTTACATGTGCAGTTCTGTGCTAGGCGTTAGGGATGATCTTGGAAGCACTGTATATTTAACATGTCCTTAAGGAGTTAGTGTTATTAGTCCATAACTTGGGTGAAAATCTAATAATACACATTGTGTTTTTAAGATTGCACACACCTTAGCAGAGCACAGGAGACCTCTGCTCATCTCCCCAATCACAGCCACTTTCCTGAGCACCTTCACTGCCATTCTCTCTCATTCCTGTGCCTCCCTCTGCCTGGAGTGTTCTTTTCTGCCTTCCTTCACCTGCTGAACTCCAGCTCATCGTTCAAGAATCAGCTCTACAAAGGGGGCCAGCCACCCCCTAGGGCTCTGCGTGCCTCGAGGGGCACTGCCCTTGCTAGGAAGCCGCCAGGGGGCAGCACAGTGCCAGCTTCTGCCCAGAGCCCCCCACAGAGCCCTGCTCCTTCTTGCAAATAAATAATAAACCCAAGGAAACAAACCGCTCATCAGCTCTGGCAGGCTTGTCGGCCCCAGGGCAAGCTCAAGACACTTGCCCTGTCCGTGGGGGGGGCTTGCCTCCCATCTCCCAAGATCTTCCCACCCCTCTGCCTCTGCAGGGCCTGCTGCAGGGATCTCTGCTCCCAGCCACCTCCGGCAGACAACCTGCCCTCTCCTAACCCCCTTATTAAAGCCTTGGGATCCAACAAATGTGTATCAGTTTAGAAAGTCTTCCCTGACCTTTTAAGGCAGATAAGCGCTCCCTCCTTTCTGCTTCTTTTAGAATCTTAAATGTTTCCCTCTCATAGCTTTAAATTTGTTTTGTAAATGTTCGTTTACTTTTATGTCTTATTGAATAGAGAACTTCCCATAAGGGCTAGAATTTTATTTTTTTGTTCATCTTTGTGTCCTAAGCTCAGAGGTAGGTGTTCATTAGCCATTGAAGAACCAGGTAGGTGTTCTCTAGGCAGTAAGTACTAGAGGAGTTTGAAGGGAGAAGGAATTAACACCAGACATTCACATTTGGAACTCAGACTATCATCAAGGGAAGTGAGTGCTTTGGGGATTCAGGGGTCATTTCAGAAGGCAGACTCTCCCCTCTGCTTCTGTATCCTTTGCACAGAGGAGCACTGCTGGGTAGTGACCCTTCCGGCTTCTCTCTTAGGCACTGAACTGATTTAAACTAGGAAAACAACAAAACGCTGTTCTAGCAGGGGGTATTTTCATGCCATTGGTATTAAGAGGTGTTTGACTGAATATTTTATTTCCTCACAGATGCCTGGAAGTCACTGACAGACAAAGTCCAGGAAGCTCGGTCAAATGCCCGCTTAAAGCAGCTCTCGTTTGCAGGTAATGCTGCCGTGGGCGTTTTACTCCTGTCTCAGGATATTCTGGTAACTTGTGGGTCTAGGCTACAGGATAGATTCTACCAAAAAAAAAAAAATGAACTTTCTTTTTTTTAAAAAAGCATTTTTCATACCATTACTGAGATACAATCCTTATCCTGCACAGTTTACCCACGTAAAGCATACAAATCTTTGGCTTTTAGTATATTCACAGAGTTGTGCAGACCATCACTACTGTGTAATTCCAGAACATTTTCATCATCCCTGAAAGAAACCCCCCATATCCACCAGCAGTCATTCCCCAGCCCCAGCCCCTGGCAGCCATCAATATGCTTTCTGTCTTTCTAAATGTGTCTGTTTTGTGCGTTTGCTATAAATGGAATCATAAAACATGTGGCCTTTTGTGACTGGCTTCCTTCATTTCACATAATGCTTTCAAGATTTCTCTCTGCTAGAACATTGCCTCAGTACTTCATTCCTTTTCTCTTTTACAGATGAATTTTGTGTGTGTAGTGAAATACACCTAACATAAAATTTGCTATTTTAATTATTTTTAAGTATACAATTCAATGGTGTTAAATACATTCACATTGCGCAGCCATTGCCACTGTTCATCCCCATAACTTTTCGTTTTGTAAAACTGAAATTCTATCCATTCAGCAGTAACTGTCCATCCTCCCCCTCCCTCAGCTTCTGGTAACCACCCTCATACTTTTTATCTTTATGACTTAACTACTGTAAGTGGAATCCTACAGTGCTTGTTTGACTTAGCATAACATCAAGTTCATCCATGCTGTAGCGATTGGAGAACTGCCTTCCTTTTTAAGGCTGAATAATATACTATTGTATGTATATATCATATTTATTCTTACTCATTGATCCGTCACTTAGGTTGCTTCCACAGTTTCACTGTTGTGAGTAATTCTGCTATGAACATGGGTGTACAGATACCACTTCAAGATTTTGCTTTCGATTTTGGGGGGTTTATACCCAGAAGTGGAATTGCTGGATCCTATAGTAATTTTATTTTCAATTTTTTAAGGAACTGCAGTACTGTTTTCTACAACAGCTATACCGTTTCACAGTTCCACCAGTGGTGCACAAGAGTTCTGATTTCTCCACATCCTCACCAACACTTGTTATTTTCTGGGTTTTGGTTTTTTTTTATAATAGCCATCCTAATGGATATAGGGTGTATCTCGTAGTTTTGATTTACATTTCTGATGATTCAGGGTGTTGAGCATCTTTTCATGTGCTTGCTGTCCCTTTATATATCTTCTTTGGAGAAATGTCTGTTCAAGTCCTTTGTCTGTTTTTTAATCAGGCTGTTTGTTTTGTTGTTGTTGAATTTTAGAAGTTTTACATATTCTGGATATTAATCCCTTATCAGATAGGATTTGCAAATACTTTCTCTCATTCTGTGGGCTGCCTCCTTTTTATTGTGTAGATGGTGTCTTTTTTGTTTTTTGTTTTTGATTGGTGAGGGAGATATTTGGGGGGTAGAGGGATGCAAGAAAATATGGTTCACAGGACCTGCTCTGTCCAGCTGTGGTGGTCATTAAGTGAACTTGTGACTAAATTTGTTCATGGCCTTTCCCAGGAGTCACTCTGAACCAATTACTGATAGTTAAGTGTAAGACTCTGCTCCTGGAGGAAATCAGCATCCTGAGTTCAGTGTTCTCAGCCTCAAATTGAGTAGCCCAGCTCTTTCTGCCAACGGGACAAAGATCCCTTTGATTTACCCGTCTTTTACTGCCCTGTGGAATGGTGGTTAGAAACCATGAGCTCTGGAGGCAGAGACTGGGTTCAAACACCGTTTCCACTCTTTTGCTATCAGTTTTATATTGGGTGCAAGCTAATTTACTTCTCCAAGTCTCAGTCTGCTTGTGTGGGAATATTAATGCAACCTTCAGTATTTGTTGTGAGGATTAATTAAAATAATGAACTTGGTGTTATGGCAGCTATTTATTTTTATATAGCTGTTTACATTTATTTATTTAACCTAATATACCTAATATGGCAAATTAAGACCATTATCCTGGCTGAAGGGATTTGAGATAGAATTCAGAGAAATCATAAAATACCAACATTTTTTAGTGTCTTTTGATGCACAAAATTTTTTAATCATCATGAAGTCCAGTTTGTCTTTGTTTTTTCTTTTGTTTCCTGTGCCTTTGACATCATACCTAGAAAACCATTGCCAAGTCCAGTGTCAGTGAAGCTTCTGTCCTGTGCTTTCTTTTAAGAGTTTTATAGTTTTAGGTCTTACATTTAGGTCTTTAATCTATTTTGAGTTAATTCTTATATATGGTGTTAGATAATGATCCAGCTTCCTTCTTTTGCATGTGATATGCAGTTTTTCCAGAACCTTTGTTGGCAAGACTGTTCTTTCCCCATTGGATGGTCTTATCACTCCTGTCAAAAATCATTTGATCAAATATGCAAGGGCTTATTACAGGACTCTGCTCGGTCCCATTGGTCTATATGTCTGTCTTTATACCAGTACCACACACACTGTTAAGATTATTGTAGCTTTGTAGTAAGTTTTAAAATCAGGAGTTGTGTGGCCCTTTCTCAAGATTTTTTAGCCAGTTCAGGATCCCTTGCAATTTTATACAAATTTAAGGATGTGCTTTTCTATTTCTGCCATAAAGGTCATTTTTTCTTAATGTGGGTACTGGGGCTTGAACCCATGACCTCCTGCATGTTGAGCATGTGCCCTACCACTGAGCCACATCCACCCACCCCCAAAAAGGTCATTTTTGATTTTGGTAGGGAATGCATTGAATCTGTAGATCACCTTGGGTAGTATTGACAGTTTTAAGTCTTCCAATCCATGAACATGAAATGTATTTCCACTTAGTTAAGTCTGCTTTAATTTCTTTCAGCCGTGTTTTATAGTTTTTATGGTACAAGTCTTTCACCTCCTTGATTAAGTTATTCTTAAGTATTTTATTCTTTCTGATGCTATTATAAATGGAATTGTTTTTGTGATTTCCTTTTCAGATTGTTCATGGTTCGTGTATAGAAATGTAGCTAATTGTTGTGTATTACTTTGTATCCTCCTGCTTTGCTGAATTCATTTATTCCAGTGGCTTTTTTGTGGTATCTTTATGGTTTTCTACCTGTAAGATCACATCATCTGCAAAGAGAGATGATCTTACTGCTTCCTTTCCAGTTTGGGTGCCTTCTACTTCTTTTTTTTCACTCAAGTGTTCTGGCTAGAACTTCCAGGACTATGTTGACTAGAAGTGGTGAAAGCAGGCATCCTTGCTTTGTTTATGGTCTTAGAGAAAAACTTTGTCTTTCATCATTGTGTTTTATTCACTGTGGGTTTTTCATATATGGCTTTTATTAGTATTTCATTCCTTTTACTGCCAAATAATATTCTGCTGTATGGATATACCACTTGTTTACCTATTCGTCAGCTGATGGATTTTTGGTTTTTTTCCACCTTCAGATGTGATGGTATGCTATGAATATTTATGTACAAGTTTTTGTGCGGGTATGGTTTCATTTCTCTTGGGAATATATCTGGGCATGGAATTGCTGGGTCATACATACGGTGACTCTGTGTTTAACTTTTTGAGGAGCTGCCAGATTGTTTTTCCAATGTGGCATCATCATTTTACATTTCCACCAGCAGTGTATGGTTCCAGTATCCACCTCCTTGTCAACACTTGTTATTGTCTGTCTTTTTGACCATAGACATCTCAGTGAGTATGAAATGGTATCTCATTGTGGTTTTGTTATACCTCCTTCTTAAAGTTAAAATAGCTTCTCAGTAGTATTGGATTTCAAGTTAAATTTAGTAGAGTAAAAACTTGTTAATACAGTTGTTTCAAGCACACATTAAAGACTTTAATTAACCTAAGGTAGAAACCTTCCATTGACTCTGGTTTTTCCATATCTATCTGCCTCTCTGACAGCTTCCTTTCAGATTGGTCCTGGGAAGGGAAGTGAATGAGTACTTAGAGGAATTTAATTTTATAGTGCTTTTGTTTTTGTTCTAAGAAGGAAGGGAGGGTATATTTGAAAATATTAACATTTATTTATTATAAGTGTCAGGTACAGATGTAGCTGTTTTAGCAGCCTGTGTGCCTTTTCTTTATTTTAAACTTTTCAGAATTTTTTTAATTAAAAAAAGAGCAAAGGACACAAGAGGCATTTTATCCTCCACAATCTGCAAACAGCCAATAACATGAAAAGGTACAGTCTCATAATTGAATGGAAAGATATAATTTTTAAAATGCATATTAAGGCACTATTAACTATGCTCACCTTCATTAACAAAGAGTCAGAATTTGGAGGTAGTGCAGCTAGAGATGGAGGAGATAGAGCTCTCTCTGACAGTCATGGTAGGTAGACAAGTTACTAACACAGCTGTTTGGAGAGTAGTTAAGCAATAGCTATCAAATTTTTCCAGTTGCATGTTCTTCCATCCAACAATTCCACTATCACCCAAAGGTTGTCTCAACCAAGTCATCAAAATGTATAAGGATGTTCTTTCTAATATGTGGTAGCAAAAAGCTAGAAACAACCAAAATACTCCTCAATAGGGGAATTTAGAAAGAAGTCCAAAGAAAATTCATGGACGAGGCAAGTTACAACAGTGTGTGTCTAGTGTGTTCATGATTTCTTTTAGATACTTTTATATTATATAAAATGGTAGCCCCAGAGGAGTAAGACCTGGGGAATTAGAATGGGTAACTCGTACTTTCTTTCTTCTTAATTAATTTATTTATTTTTGGTGTGGGGAAATAATTGGGTTTATTGATTTGTTTATTCTTAGAGGAGGTACTGGGGATTGAACCCAGGACCCTGTGTATGCTAAGCATGCGCTCTACCACTTGAGCTATACCCTCCCCCCATTACTTTCTTTCTGTACTAGTTCACTTTATTTTCCATGAGGAAGTATTACTTTTATACATTTTTTAAAAAATGAGTTAATTCAAATATGTTCAGTTTTTAAAAGAACAGGTGGCAAATAAGGTGGTTTTTTTTTCAGTTAGGATTCTCTTGGGTTCCCAGCCTCTGCCCCCCTCACTCCGCCCCTCGCTAGGTGTGTTCTGTTCCCCTGCTGTCACATTACACCCCCGGATTCCACCCGCTCTTCTTCCTTCAGTCCCACATCTCAGGTCAAAAAAAAATCCAGTAACTCTTGACGTCCTTCCTTTCCATCATCATTTGCATCCAATTGGTCGCTGCTGTTGATTCTACCCACAAAGTATGAGTCTTATCCCTTCCTTCTCTCTCTTTCCTCAGGCATAATAGCCTTTGTTATCCTCTCACCTGTAATATTAAAAAGCCTCATATCTGGTCCCTTGTAATGAATCCTCAGTGTCATCAAAAGTACCTTAAGAGCTTCCTTTTGTTGCCTACTAATTGTGGAATAAAATCTCCAACCCTTAAATATTTGTTATTAATAAATATTTTCTGAACACCTGTAATGTGCCTAGTGCCATGTCAAACACTTAGGGTGTAATTGCTGAGCAGAAGCTGACTCAGCCTTGCTCTCCTGAGGTTTCCAGTCTCTGCATCCTCAGACGACAAGGCAGAAAAAGAAAATGTTTGCCATTGTCTTATATGGCTTCAGCTCTTATATTTCGACCTGTGTTCTATACTTTTATAGGTTGAGTCTAATTGGAACAACAGCTATGATCATAAGAATGTTGCTTATCTGGAGACTTAACTTTCTGCTTGCCACTAAAACCACATTGTATCCCTTAGAAATTCTCTTAAGTGAAGTGGAAATGAGGCATCTAGTAATACTTTCCCCTCTTCTAGAAAATTAAGACACAGAAGAATTTTAAAATAAGGAAAAGCAAACTAGCACAATCACAAATTCAAAGGTGGCCAGGGCCCCTCTCCTAGGAGTAATTAACATTTAAACATGTATATCCTTCCAGACATAGCATATGGCCCCCAAATTACACGGGGGTTACATCTCTATAAATATGCTCCATAACACAAACTGTATGTCTGTTGGAACTGCATATGTGATCCTAACACAGTTATGCCTGTGAAAATGTGTTTTGTCCACAGTAGACACCATTCTTGTTTTGGTAACTATTAATAATACCAAAAACAATAATAAGTGAAATAGTACTGTCTACTTTATAAAAATATAAAGAACATTAGCTATTTGCTAGTGTCAAAAAGAAGGGTAGCAGTTTTTACTGTGTCACATTGCTTTAATGAACAAAACCAATCATTTTATTTATTTATTTTTTAGAAGCCAATCATTTTAAAAAGCCTTTCACCATCTATGCCAGCAGACATATACAAATGTTGTTTTTTATAAAAGTAAGAAATGCTTATTAACGGAATGAGACTGAGTGAGTAAAGCAAAGCAGCCGTGGGAGCGTGCCTTCACGCTCACTGTAACGGCACAGAGAATTCGGTGTTCGGGGTTCATAACATTCTTTGTAAGCTGTCGTGCGGTACCGGTGTGAATATGGGCTCACTGAACCCAGGTACGCTATTACCCACAACCAAAAATGGGAGTATAGTTGGAGTTATAAAGCCCAAGTTTCAAATCCAGATACACTAGCCACGTGACCATGTGACCTTCCATGTGGTATTTAAATTCTCTGAGGTTAGGTTTGCTTACCTTGAGATGAAGCTAGTAATTCCTGCTTTGTGTGGTCATTATGACCATGAAGTAAAATAACACTTAGAGCATTTCCGTGTACGTGGAGACCATAGAAAATAGTCCAGAGTTTGCGGGCATGCTTTCTTCACCTAATCTGTCACAGACGTTTTCCATGTTGATGGATCTGTATCCGCATCATTGTCATGGCTATCTAGTGCTAACTTCTAGGCCATCTACTGTAATTCACGCTCAAGCACCTCTGGCAGAGTTACTCCCTAGCAGAGGCATTTCTGTAATTGTATGCGGTTTCCTAATGGCTGGGCTCCTCACTGCCCTGGTGCCTTTGGTCCTACAGGTGTGAACGGTCTGAGGATGCTGGGGATTCTCCATGATGCAGTTGTGTTCCTGATTGAGCAACTGTCTGGTGCCAAGCACTGTAGGAATTACAAATTCCGTTTCCATAAACCAGAGGAAGCCAATGAACCCCCCCTGAACCCTCATGGCTCAGCCAGGGCTGAAGTCCACCTGAGGCAAGTTCTCTTCTTTTCCATGAGCAGTTTGGGGTCTTGATTTTATTATCTAATGATATAATTATTTTTCTACTTAACCTTTGAGATTTCCAGTGTTAATGCTGTCCTTCACTGGTTCTATTAAAGCATTTCTCTAAATATATGTTAATCTTTTGGCTCCAGGAAGTCAGCATTTGACATGTTTAACTTCCTGGCTTCTAAACATCGGCAGCCTCCTGAATACAACCCCAACGATGAGGAGGAAGAGGAGGTACAGCTGAAGTCAGCTCGGTAGGTCTGGAGCGGAGAGGGGTCGTAAGAAATACTCTTTGCTTCCCTCTCTTCCAGTTTTGCTTGGATCAGAATTTCCCAGCCGATGTTTAAGAAGACAGAAATATAGTTTGTGTTGAAGTAGCAGTGGCTGGCTGGCAAAGGGAGAGGAGTATGTTACAGAGGAGAAATTGAAATAACTATATGATGTGCATTTTATTTTCTTTAGCCATAGTATACTCTGTCAGCTTTGGGCACTCCTCCACGGTCTTCATATAGAATATATTATATTCTAGGCCTGATTTTATAAGGCACTTGGCATTGAACACAGAGAATAGCATCATACGCTCTAGAAACCTTCAATCCAAGACTCACAACTGATGATTTCCTGAAGAGAATTCATTAATAACATGCCTTCTCTCTTTAGGAGGGCAACTAGTATGGATCTGCCAATGCCCATGCGCTTCCGGCACTTAAAAAAGACTTCTAAGGAGGCAGTTGGTGTCTACAGGTATGGCTAAACTTGTAGAAAGAATTATAGAAAACTAATGAAGTTTTCCAAAATCAAAGTGGACCAAATGCTGGAGTGACCTCCCTCATTCAGTAAGTGAGGTTTTTTTCAGTATTATTCATTGAACCTGATATCCTGGGATCCCGCAACTCCTTCTGTTGAACAAGGAATTTAACACAGTAAGCATTAAAATATTGCTACTTCTAGTGGCTTATGGAACAGAGAAATCTTTAATCCTTGGCCATTTGTTAGAACAATTCATATACTCAAATCAGGTGGGTCCAGATTTGTTTTTCCAAGTGTCTGGAATTCCCCCTGGGGATAGACCAGGAGATTTTATTCATTCATTCATGTATTCACACAGTTGACCTTATTTGCAAAATCTGCAGCTGATGTCTTTTCCATCTTTACATCCTAGGTCTCCCATCCACGGCCGGGGTCTTTTTTGTAAGAGAAACATTGATGCAGGTGAGATGGTGATCGAGTACGCTGGCAACGTCATCCGCTCCATCCAGACTGACAAGCGAGAGAAGTATTATGACAGCAAGGTGAGGCCCACGCGCTGGAGGCAGGGGCCGTCAGTGCGAACATGATCCCTAGGTTCCGGAAGAGATAAGTGTGTTTTATTGATTCAAAGACACTTTTTTTAAAAAAAAAAAATTATAACATCTCTGAAATTTGCAGAGGGCACAATAAAAGCTCAGAATCCACCCTAAGGATTAGCACACAAAGACACTCTGAGGGTTTGTCTGAGTGGATCCCAGGATCAAAAGTACATAGTGCCACAAGTTTCAGGTTTCACTTGCCTGTGAAGACGTAAAGAAACCACTGGTCTAGTGCCAGTAATCTAGGAATTTGTCATGGGAGAAATCTGAAAATTTTACCAGAAGAAACTTTGTTCATCAGCGGCTAAGGTCACATCAGACAAAGGTGGGGAAGTGTTCTCAAGCCTGAGCTCTAGTAACTACCAGGCTCTCCTCCTTTCTCCTTCCTGTGCAGGGCATCGGTTGCTACATGTTCCGAATCGATGACTCAGAGGTAGTGGATGCCACCATGCATGGAAATGCTGCACGCTTCATCAATCACTCGTGTGAGCCCAACTGCTACTCTCGGGTCATCAACATCGACGGGCAGAAGCACATTGTCATCTTCGCCATGCGCAAGATCTACCGCGGGGAGGAACTCACTTACGACTATAAGTTCCCCATTGAGGATGCCAGCAACAAGCTACCCTGCAACTGTGGTGCCAAGAAATGCCGGAAGTTCCTAAACTGAAGCTGCTCTTCTCCGCAGTGTTGGAGTACCAGGACCCAGGGCCTCCAAAGCAGTGCCGAAGGCCTTTGCCAGCAGCCAGGAGTTCCAGGATTGAGTGGGCACAGTTGAGGGGCCTCTGTGATGGCTGGGCTCCCTTGGGTCCCATATTCACATTAGACATGTGATCATAGTCCTGGAGAGAGATGAGGTCTTGAAAGAGAAGATCCGCGATGGGCTTTCTCCTGGGGCCCCTCTGATTGTGTGCTGTTAAAAAGTGGGAAGTGGGGTCCCGAGCAGACTTGCCTGGAAGGAGCCTATAGAGGGTTAGTCATGTTGGGAGATCTGGCCTGAGAACCTCCTCAGAGAGAAGTTGCCTTCCTCGTCTTGGCCCTTTCCCGAGCACTGTAAGCAAGGGGTCAGGCAAGCCCCCGGTGTGGGGCTGGTGGATACCTGACAGTTTGCCAGCCGGGCCCAGCCTGGAGCCGTGTGTTGAACAAACAGAGACGGTCTAGTGGTTTTCCCTACTATCCTCCCACTTGAGAATTCCCTTCTGGCTGGGAGACAGGATTCTTAGCACCTTTGGTGTCAAAGGCTGTCTTGGGGTTGTGCCAATTAATAACCAAACGTTGAGCCTGTGGGCCGTAAGTGGGAGCGTTATCCCCATGAGCCTTATCTTGTCAGTTACTCCCTAGACGTAGGAGCGGCTTCCCTCATTCCTTCACTCCACGTTCTCGTTTCCCTGTTCTTCACCCCGCTGCTATCCCGTTCTCTCTGGGTGGTAGGGGAGAGTGACTCCCTGCTCGAGGACACTCCCTGTCGGGCATGGGATGTGCCCACAAAACGTTCCCTGAGCCCATAAGCACTCCCAGTGGGGAAGTGGACAGGAGCCATTGGCCATAACCAGACAGAATTTGGAGTTGTTTTCATGAAGCTCCACTGAGAGTTTTAAAGAAATAATATGTAGCATGATTTTTTTAGAAGAGGAAGATTATTTAAATAGGATTTGAATCATGCAACAACCAGAGTATCACAACCAGGATGACCCCTGGGCCCCATTCCTAGGATGTGGTAACTTTATTTTCCCCTTGTTGAGACATAGGAAGACTTAATTTTTAAATGGTCGGTGTCCAGTTGAAGGCAGAACACTAATCAGATTTCAAGGCCCAAAACTTGGGGACTGGACCACCTTGTATTGAGGGAACTCTGCCACCTGTGCAAAATCTCTGGATAAAGCAAATTAAATGACACTACTGCCCTGATTACTCCTTAGGATGTGGTCAAAACAGCATCAAATGTTTCTTCTCTTCCTTTCCCCAAGACAGTGTCCTGAACCTGTTAAATTAAGTCATTGGATTTTACTCTGTTCTGTTTACAGTTTACTATTTAAGGTTTTATAAATGTAAATATATTTTGTATATTTTTCTATGAGAAGCACTTCATAGGGAGAAGCACTTATGACAAGGCTATTTTTTAAACCGCGGTATTATCCTAATTTAAAAGAAGATCGGTTTTTAATAATTTTTTATTTTCATAGGATGAAGTTAGAGAAAATATTCAGCTGTACACACAAAGTCTGGTTTTTCCTGCCCAACTTCCCCCTGGAGGGTGTACTTTCTGTTGTTTAATGTGTAGCTTGTTTGTGCCCTGTTGACATTAATGTTTCCTGGGTTTGCTCTTTGACAATAAATGGAAAAGGAAGGTCCCCGCTCCATCGGGCCACTCCCCTCCTTCCCACGTTGAATCTCCTCGGAAGGCTGCGGTAGGATCTCCAGCAGTTTCTCCTCTCCTTCCCGCACTGTTTGTCTCCTTTCTGGCAGGAGCGCAGTGCTGAGAGGGGGAACCCACACTTCCCTTGTCTCTCCTCCTTCAGAGTTAGCAACCAAGCTGAATGGCACCCTGACATTTTCCATCACCATCTGCCTCCTAGGTCATCTCGTTCCCTCTCCCTCTGCCCACCAGGTCTTCATACCTGCCAAGACCCCTGGACCCACCCCCGGGCCCTTTCTAGGGGCAGCCCGTTGAAACTGAAGCACAGTCTGACCACTCACGATAAAGCAGATTCTCCTCCGCCTCTGTCAGCCACAAGGTTTCAGAGCCGCATAGTCCAGTGGAGGGCGGGGCGCCTTTTCTCGCCAGGGGAAGCCTGTTCCTACGAAGGAAATCTAGCGAAGCAATACGACTCCGCCCAGCGCTCGGCCCCAGGACTCACGGCTCTGCTGTGCCTTCCACCCTGGGCTCCCTGTTCTTCCGTGGCTCTGCTGGAACACTGTCACTGTTTTCACTGTCACGCAGGGAGCCCAGCACTGTGGCCAGGGTGGCAGAGACTCCCTGTCATCACGGAGAAGTGCCAGCAGGGGACTGGGGAAAAGCACTCTACCCAGACCTCACCTCCCTTCCTCCTTTTGCCCGTGAACAAGATGCAGTGGCCCCAGGGGTTCCACTAGTGTCTGATTTCCTTTATTATTGCACTGTGTGAGGTTTTTTTGTAAATCCTTCTACTCCTATTTTTTTTTAAAGAAAAAAACCTTAAGCTGCATTTGTTACTGAAATGATTAATGCACTGATGGGTCATGACTTCACCTTGAGAAAGACCCAAAGGCCAGTCCGTGGTGGGGGAAACTCAGCTAAATAGACCTAGTTACTGCCCTGCTAGGCCATGCTGTACTGTGAGCCCCCTCCTCATCTCTACCAGTCCCAGACCCCGAGGCCGGGGAGGAAGCCACACCTTTCCTTCTCCCGCCCCTGCAGGTGGATTGCCCTGCCTTTCCACTCCCTGTCAACCACAGAAATGAGTAACTCCTCTTAGAGCTCAGCCTTGAGTCCATTGCCAAAATTCAGCGTACCTGCCAGCAACTTGGGGAATAAGCTAAGGTTTCCCTACAAGAGGGGAAGAAGGCAAAAAACGGCATAGCTATCTCCAAAACACCTCCGAGTTTGTTTTGAAAGTGACCAAGGGAATCTCCGCACAAAAGTGCAGCCTGAGGAACTGTGGTGGGTCATTCCCAAGAATCCCCCAAGGGGCATCCCAAATCCCTAAGGAGTCACAGCTGCACACCTGGTCAGTTCTCAGTGAGAAAGCCAGCTCACTTACAGCTTTGCTGCTAGCACCTGTTGTGGCTGCATTTCCTGGTGGCCAGTGACAACTGCATAACCAGAATAGCTGCATGGCGCTGACCCTTTGGCCGGAACTTGGTCCCTCAGCTCCCTCGGTTACCGTCACCTCCAGCCTAGCCCCTCCTGTTTTTAGACCAATAACAAGAATCAAGGGGGAAGCCCTGGCAGCTATAGGTAAGTTTCCAACCAGACTCCTTTGCCGGGATCCACTCCATCACCCCGCTTGTCTCTGTCGAACCCCCGGCCAATGCGGTGAGCACCATGCAGCTCCCTTGATTTAAAAAAAAAAAAGAAAAAGAAAAAGAAAAAAAAAAGAAAAATACAACAACAAAAACACAAAAAAACAAAAAAACTTAATGAATGTATCTTTCTAAAGGACTGACGTTCAATCAAATATCTGAAAATACTAAAGGTCAAAACCTTGTCAGATGTTTAAGTTTGATTTGGGATTTTTTAAAACTAGAAATCAAGTTGTGGGGTATTTTTTGTTTTGTTTCTTTTTTTTTTTAAAGGAAAAGCGGGTCATTGCAAAGGGCTGGGTGTAATTTTATGTTTCATTTCCTTCATTTTAAAGCAATACAAGGTTATTGAGCAGATGGTTTTGTGCCGAATCATGAATACCAGTCAAGTCTCACACTCTGAAAACTTGCAACTTTTTTTGTTTTGGTTTTCAAATAAATATAAATATGATATATATAGGAACTAATATAGTAATGCACCATGTAACAAGCCTAGTTCAGTCCATGGCTTTTAATTCTCTTAACACTATAGATAAGGATTGTGTTACAGTTGCTAGTAGTGGCAGAAAAAAGTCTGGCGCTCCTCTGACCCCCTGGAATGGGGGAAGACCCAAACCCTAAAGGGATGGCAGAACAGTCCATTCCTAGGATCAGAGAGAAATACAGAAATGGTGTCACCTGGATTTTTTCTGCCCGTGAATGTTGCCAGTCAGTACCTGTACTCCTTGTTTCTCTACTTTTGGTTATGAATGTTGGGGTTACCACCTGCATTTAGGGGAAAATTGTGTTCTGTGCTTTCCTGGTATCTTGTTCCGAGGTACTCTAGTTCTGTCTTTCAACCAAGAAAATAGACTTGTGGTGTTTCTTTTATTGAACTTTTAACGGTCTCTTTAGTAAATACAGGTAGTTGAATAATTGTTTCAAAAGCTCAACAGATGACAAGCTTCTTTTCTAGAAATAAGACATTTCTTGACAACTTTATCATGTATAACAAATCTTTGGTTTTTTTTTTTCCTTGTGTTCTTCCAAGCTTCTGGTTAGAGAAAAAGAGAAAAAAAAAAAAAAGGAAAAAAATGTGTCTAAAGTCCATCAGTGTTAACTCCCTGTGACAGGGATGAAGGAAAATACTTTAATAGTTCAAAAAATAATAATGCTGAAAGCTCTCTACGAAAGACTGAATGTAAAAGTAAAAAGTGTACATAGTTGTAAAAAAAAAAAGGAGTTTTTAAACATGTTTATTTTCTATGCACTTTTTTTTATTTAAGTGATAGTTTAATTAATAAACATGTCAAGTTTATTGCTGCACATGGTTGAACTTTCTTTTTGGCTTTGGCTGGGGTGGAGGAATGGGAGGGGCATGGCCTGTGACCTGATTACAAAGTCCCTTCCCCAGTCCTTTCTTTTAAGGTAGAATCATGAAATCATCCCTCACCGCCTTCAGGCCCCCCTCTACACTGTCTCTCTCAACTGTTTTTTTTTCCCTTACTCATCAGTGATGTATGTTCAGGGCCTAATTAACTCTGGATATGAGGAAGGGGTCAAGAGGACAAAGGAGTAGTTCCTTTACTTCCCATTCATTCCCCCTCCTTCATCCCTGGCGGTCAAGCACTGGCTTCTAACAGTTTACTTCCAGTCTAGGAATATAATAGGACAAAAGCATTGTGGGGGAACCTGGGCAGCACCCTCTCTTTGCTCCACTCCACCTTAAGGCTGAAATTGGGCTTATTTACTGTTTCTCTGTAGCACAGGGGTCAGGGTGGGGAGACAGTTGAGAAATATTTTTAAATATTCTCCCAAGCCAGGGTCACTATCCCCAGGCTAAAGGGTGTTGAGTTTACACTCCAGCCAAGAAATGGAAGACACTCCGCCTCTTGGGGGATGGTCCTCAAACAGACCTCCTCCCTCTGGGTCAGCTGGCTGGAAGCTCAGCCCTCACCCCTTCTTCCTTTCATCCTGAGTCACCTTTCCGAATTTTGGAGTTGAGCACCATGGGGACTCCAAATGACCAGGCAGTGTTGCAGGCCATCTTCAACCCTGACACCCCATTTGGAGACATTGTTGGGTTGGACCTGGGAGAGGAAGAGGAGAAGGAAGAAATACATGAAGGTGAGTATTTTGAACTTGGAGGAGAGCTCTCCACACTGGCTGGTCTGCTGCCTCGTCGGGATGGCAGAGGAAAGTAATCTTACCAGGCAGGACCCTTGTGCCAGGACCCTAGGATGATGATGGAGATCGGAATCAGAGAGGTTGGCTGATCTTCAGTGCACTGACAGGGGCTTGGAAAGAGTCACTGTGCCAAGAGGAGAAAACCGGGTTTGCCCTTCACCCCCACACCTTGAACTTACCTTACCGCTCAGTTCACCCCATGATCCAAGCTTAACTGTATTTGCAGGGATAGGGGGGATGTGAAACTTTCACATCTTTGTTATAACAGAGTATATTACCCTACACAGCGTGGAAGACAGAAACAGGGCTGGAGGTGGCTCAGTTAAATGGTTCCAACCTAAGCAAGCATTCAGTGTCACACACCCTTTTGAGCCAAGCACTGAGCTCATTCTTCCAGAGTGAGTCTGCTCACTGGCTTCTCCACCGGTCCCTAAGGGGGCTGCTCTCCCCATCAGTTATTGATGCCCTTTGTTTCTAAAGGAGTGAAGCTAAGCCTGACTGAAACTTTAGCCTGAAAAGCTGAGGGAACATTGGAGATTCACTGCACCTGACTCTCACTGTGACCTGCACCCCAGCCCAGTCAGCCCTGGCTTGGCTCTGTCCCAGGTTTCCAAAGCCTGAGGTGGCTTTTGCTTCCTGCTCCCAACTGCACGCCTGTCCTCTCACGGCTCCCTCCCTGACACAGATGGAGTTTTCCCTGGAGCACAGCTGGTGCAGTCCAAGGCCCTGGAGCTGCAGGGCGTGATGGCAGCAGAGGCTGGCAACCTCAGCACAGCCCTGGAGAGGTTTGGCCAAGCCATCAACCTGCTGCCTGAGAGGGCGTCAGCCTACAACAACCGAGCCCAGGCCCGGCGACTCCAGGGAGACGTGGCAGGTGAGAGGAGGGATAGTCCCTGAGCTTCTGCAGAAGGGGCCCTGGAGGGCACAGACAAGAGACTGCATGGTGTGGGGTGTGGGCACAGGGCATGGGAAGTCACTCAACCCCTCTGGACCCTATGTTCCTACCTATAAGAGACATATGATGGCCCTGCTAATCTCTTGGGGCTGTTGGGAAAGTCAAAGAGACTGCATTCCGTTTATTTATTTAACATTTTACTAGCGCTGACTTACTACTGCAGCAGTAGGCTGGGTGCCGAGGACCATGCTATTTATAGCAACGACTATGTGCCAGGCACTAAGCACTTCACATGTGAGTTGTAGTCACTCATTTAATCACTCACAACAGCCCTAAAAGGTATGTGCAATTGTTATCTCCATAGTACAGATGAAGAAACCTATGCATGGAGGTTAAGAAGCTTGCTACTCATGCAGATGAGAAGTGGCAGAGCTAGGATGTGGACCAGGTGGCAGGGCTTCAGAGTGTGTGCTCTTAATTCCCATGTGACATTACTTCTCAGAAATCTCACAGCCTAGAGGGTAGGACAGACACATAAATATAATGGCAGCGTAACAAGCTGAGAGGGTTCAGTATGGGATTCGCTCCTGAGGGGTGAGTTTTGAAGGATAAGTAGGCATGAGCTGGGTGGAGGGCAGGGAGTGGGAGAAGGCACAGCCTGTGGAGGTCCCAAAGGCATGGACAGAGACAGAGAAGTTCAGATCTCCAGTCTGGCTAGAAAAGGGAGTTGTGCAGGATGAAGCCTCTCCGGAGCCTGGAGAGGTAAACAGGGGCCAGACAGCAAAGAACTGGAAACATCAGGCCAATGTTGAATTTTGTCCTGAAAACAGAGGGAATCACTAAAGGGTTTCAATTGTGCAGTGACTGGATGAAACCTGCTGTATTCAGGTTACTGTAGCTGGAAGGGGGAACAATGGGACAGAGAGCGCCATGCTGTGGACCAGAGAGCAGGGTGATGCGAAGATGTAAACCACAGAAGCCTAGTAGGGAACTCCTAGACAACCAGGAGTCATGGTGGAGGTGCTCCTGGGGCCAAGAATGCCAGACAGGGGAATTTGGACTTCATTCTGGGAACAGCAGGGAACTCTGAGGGCCCCCTTGCCAGGCTTGTCTGCCACCTGGCTCTAGCAGAGCAGGGCCATAAAGGCCACTGGGGAAAACCAGCAGATCAAAACCCCAGAGAGGATCAAAGGGGATTCTGCCTGAGGGAGGCCTTCAATTCCCCCGACCAACTCCTTTGAGGGAAACCAAGGAATGCTGTGATTAGAGAGCTTCTCAACTTTCCAGGTGGTATGAGGAGCAGAGGCGCTGCTGGGTTCTGGGGACCCAAACACAGACCGGACAGGGCAGATGAGCCTGGCTGTAGGATACTGCTGGTACTGCTAACCAGAGAACATGAGTGAACTAAAGTAGAGGCCAGAAGAAAGGCAGTTCGGTGGACCCTACAGCAGATACCCGCTGGCTGACTGAGGTTGAATATAGAGCTCTGATGCCTAAGCCAAGTATCTCTGAGGATGATAAAAATAAAAATGTTGCAGGCCAGCTCTGGCTCCAAGACCTCCTTCAAAGACAATTAGACACAAAATGAAGAAGACCATGGAAATAAAGAATGAGGAAGGGAAGTAGTGGAGAACACAGGTGAGAGAAGCAGTTTTAGGGCATAGAATGAAAAAGAGGAGAGAAAAGCCTTCAGGAAGAAGAGAAATGGACTTTATTGGGTATGTAAGAAATAGTTGTCAGTTAATTCTAATGTTTTTGGACTCTGGGATTCAGAGTCAGTCATCTGGCACATGGTAGATGGTCTATGTGTGGAACAAATCGCCTGCTACGTGCCCGGCAACAGGCCTGATTCATAACATAGTGACCATTCAAAATCCTCTCAGCAACCTTCATGTTTAGGGGGGGCGGGTACTAGATGGTGGAAAATGACAAGGACAGGAGAGACCTGGACTTTAGTCCCAGCTCGGCCACTAACTGGCTGTGCAGCCCAGGCCCAGTCTGGCCGACTCTTAAGTCTTCATCTGTGTAACGGGAGTATCAATACCGACCTCCAGGGCCAAGTGCAGGCGGGATGTAAGGGGCCGAGCCCCAGACCCTGGGTTCTGGGCCGGGTCACGTGCTGGCCGCGCCCCTGACCCCGCCCGCCCGTCCGTCCGTCCCGCAGGCGCCCTGGAGGACCTGGAGCGCGCGCTGGCGCTGAGCGGGGGCCGAGGCCGAGCCGCCCGCCAGGGCTTCGTGCAGCGCGGGCTGGTGGCGCGGCTGCAGGGCCGGGACGACGACGCCCGCAGGGACTTCGAGCGGGCAGCGCGGCTGGGCAGCCCGTTTGCGCGGCGCCAGCTGGTGCTGCTCAACCCGTACGCGGCGCTGTGCAACCGCATGCTGGCCGACATGATGGGGCAGCTGCACGGGCCCCGCGACGGGCGCTGAGCCGTCCGCGGGGGAGGGGGGGGCCGCCCGCAACTAATAAAGCCGCCGGCTCTCCCCGCCCCCGGCCTGTGTCTGCGTCCGCCCGCCGTTCCCGAAGGGTGTCCCCTTCGCAAGAGAGGTCTGCGCACGTCGGGGACGCCCGGGGGTGGTCCCGGAGTCCTGGGGGAGGGGCGCGTCGGGCCGAGGTCGGGCATCGATTGGCCCTGCCTGGCGCAGCCCCGGCCCCTGCGGCGGACTGCGGTGCTCATCAGACCTGAGCAGTCGCTCGGCCTGCGCTCGGGGAGGGAGCCAGGTGAGCCGCCTGGGAAGGCGGGGCGCGGTGGTGTGGGGATGCTTAGCCACCCCAGTTTCCCGGATCCCTTCCTCTTCTGCCCAAATCCGGAGGAAGGGAAAAGGGGTGTAGGTGGAAGGGGGAATCGGGCTGGAGAGAGACAGGGTCGGGAGAACGACCGTTCCTTTGGGGGAGAGGCACGTGTACCCGAGTGTGTGTGTGTGGTGGGTGTGTGTGTGTGTGGTGGGGGTGTGTGTGTGTGGTGTGTGTGTGTGTGTGTGTGTGTGTGTGTGTGTGTGTGTGTGCGTGCGCGTGCGCTGCACGGTTGCACGTTGTGTCTATGTACCTGCAGGCTTGTGCTTGTTTGTCCCATGGAGTCAGCTTTCTGTTCTGCGCCCAGAGAGTGTGCAGGTCCGTCCTGCCTGGGTTTGGACATTGGGCCTGGCCATTTGCGTCCTTGCCTTCACCACTGTGGGTCAATCTCCATTTGTGTTTCCGTGTATGGCTTATTGTTTCTGAAACGTAAATTCCCGGAGGAATTATTAAACGTGTCTGCTCTCACCTGGCTGCTAACATCGAGGCCCGCCCCCTTCTCTCGGCAGCCTGGGGCCGAGGCCAGGGCCACTATGGCGCTACCTCCTGACCCAGCTACCCTCCCGCACACACTGCTGCTCCTGCCAGCCCTTCTGAGTTCAGGTACACTCCTGTTCATCCCTTGGCCATGCATTTCTGGGGTCAAATCCCCCTCTCTCCCCTCCTTGCTTGCACCTTCGGTTTGGGTACCCACTCTAGGCCCCAGGCACCAGAGCTGGGTTCCCCTCATCCACCTACTCAGGGTCCAGCCAGTCCCTGCTGAGAGAACCCAGGTACTCTGTCTCTTGGCTTGCTGTCCCACTGTAACGACCTTATCCTGGTCACAGAACAGTACCAAGCTTCCACAGCCCTCCCCAGAACCTGCTGTGTTCCAGGTTGGGGGGAGTTGGCGCCCCAGATTGATGGTCAGACCTGGGCTGAGCAGACACTTCGAGAGAATGAACGCCACGCCTTCACCTGCCGGGTGGCAGGGGGGCCTGGCACCCCCCAGTTGGCCTGGTACCTGGATGGACAGCTGCAGGAGGCCAGCACCTCAAGACTGCTGAGCGTGGGCGGGGAGGCCTTCTCTGGAGGCACCAGCACTTTCACTGTCACTGCCCAGCGGGCCCAGCATGAGCTCAACTGCTCCCTGCAGGATCCGGGCAGCGGCCGGTCAGCCAACGCCTCTGTCATCCTCAATGTGCAATGTGAGTGACCCCGAGGGGGACTGGGGGAAAGGTTCTCTGTGCAGGGACCCCCAGCAGCCACCACACAGGTGGTCTGATAGGACATTTAACAAGCACCGAAGCACTTTGTAAATATTAACTCACTTTATCCTCACAGTAATCCTGGGAGGTAATTACTATTTTCCCATTTTACAAATGAGAAAACTGAGGCACAGAGAGGTTAAGCAATCTGCCTGAGGCCATATAGCTGGTAAGTAGCAGGGCCAGGATTCAAATCTGGACATTTTGTTTCTTAATCTTCGTTTATACAAAACAGTTGCCTCTCTGGTAGACCCAGCTATGCTGTTCCCTGGTGCCCCCTCAGGAAAGGTCCAGGCCCCTGGCTCCCTTCTGGATTTGGGAAGAAAGGGCAAGGTCGAGGGGGAAGGGGCTGTGGTGGGAACATACTGGTCTCTGCTTTGCACCAGTTAAGCCGGAGATTGCCCAGGTTGGGGCCAAGTACCAGGAAGCTCAGGGCCCAGGCCTCCTGGTCGTCCTTTTTGCCCTGGTGCGTGCCAACCCACCTGCCAATGTGACCTGGATCGACCAGGATGGGCCGGTGACTGTCAACACCTCTGACTTCCTGGTGCTGGATGCCCAGAACTACCCCTGGCTCACCAACCACACCGTGCAGCTGCAGCTCCGCAGCCTGCCACACAACCTCTCGGTGGTGGCCACCAATGACGTGGGTGTTACCAGTGCCTCACTCCCGGCGCCAGGTGAGCACTCTCAGCCATGGGCCCAGGAAAGCCTCAGGGGGTGTGGGAAGTGGGAAGACTTGTTGCCCTTCGGGTGAGTCTGGTGAATAAGCTGTCCCCAGACACCTTGAGCAAGGAGGATAGGGTAGTGACTTGTGGCATCTCAGAGTTGGGGCCCTGCCCACTTGGAACCTAACCAGAGGACGACCTGCAGGGCTCCTGGCCTCCCGGGTCGAAGTGCCACTGCTGGGCATCGTTGTGGCTGGAGGGCTTGCCCTGGGCACCCTGGTGGGGTTCAGCACCTTGGTGGCCTGCCTGGTCTGCAGGAAAGAGAAGAAGACCAAAGGTAGGGCCAAAGCAGGGTTGGGGCAGAGGGCGGCCGGGGGAGCGGAGACGAGGTCAGGGAGTGAGTGTCAAGGGCATGGGCAGCCAGTGGAGCTGGGCTGCCAAGTGGTGGGACAGGTCTTCCCGAGCTTGGTCGTGGGCAAGACCACTTGCACCCCAGGTAGCAGGGCCGGGCACTGGGCACCCAGTCTGGGCATCTGAGAGTCCCCTTGCCTGAGGGCCCTGGGCCTGTGAGGGCAGAGGGCAGAGGGCAGAGCCCCGAGTGGGTGGGCTCACTGAGACGGTGGCATGGTTTCTTTCTCTTCAGGTCCCTCCCGGCGCCCATCCCTGATCTCTAGGTAACTCTTCCTGGGGCTGAGTGGACGGGCACGGAGACGCAGCAGGGGCGGGTGGGATCCTGGAACAGGCCCCAAGCAGGAATCTGCGCCTGCTGGTGCCAGGGCGCAGCCAAGCCTTTGTCCGCCTTGTAGTGACTCCAACAACCTGAAGCTCAACAATGTGCGCCTGCCCCGGGAGAACATGTCCCTCCCGTCCAACCTGCAGCTCAACGACCTGACTCCGGATGCCAGAGGTACACCCAGGACCCTGTTTGCCCCTGCTTTATCTTCAGAGGTGTTCCTGAGAAAAAGAGAGACCCTGGGCCTTAGGAGGGGCTAGACCCCATTGGGCATGTGCCTCGTCCTGGGCACCACCTGCTTTGTCACCCCACAGGGAAACCAGCGGACCGGCAGACAGCTCAGAACAACAGCCGGCCGGAGCTTCTGGACCCGGAGCCTGGTGGTCTCCTCACCAGCCGAGGTATGAGAAAGGGGCTTGCTGCCCTCCTCCTCTGCTCCTTGGCCCTTTCACTTGTGCCAGAGGCTTCTGAGTCCCCAAGGGCAGAGAGTGGTCTCCCAACCTCCAAGGAATGGCAGTTACTGAGATTCCTGGCATCTCTGGCCCCACAGGTTTCATCCGTCTCCCAATGCTGGGCTACATTTATCGGGTGTCAAGTGTGAGCAGTGATGAGATCTGGCTCTGAGCTGAGGCCGAGACAGAGGATGCCTTCTTGGCATCTGGACCCCCTCCCGGTCCTCCTCAAAGGCATCCTTTGCCTGGCCACGTTGCCAGCGTGGAGAGGCCACGCCACTGCCACTGCCACTGCCACTTTTGCTTGCCCTCTGGGACACAGGTATCTTTGGCAAGGCTGCCAGCTGGACCTAAGCCCTTGTTCCAACATCAGTTGGAGGCCTATGCCCAGGCCGATGGAGCACTTTGGTGTGCCTGGAGGTTATCCCGCATCTAAGGGTGGGGTGGCCCTGTTGGCTTGGGCCGGCTCCGTGCCCCACAGTGGTACGCTTCAGCACCTGATACAGCAGGCATGGGGCAGGCCTGGTTGGGAAGGCCCTGCACGTCCTGGATCTCCTTCCCGTGCTATATGCAGCTTTGTTCCCTCAGGAAAAAGTAGGACCCTGCTAGCTAGAGAGAACCAAACTGCCCTTTGCACAGGAACCAACCCCTGGCCCAGGGGCACTGGCCAAGCACAAACCAGTCCCTTTTGCTGCATACCTCTCTACTCCCCTGTCCCCGCCTCCTCTTGGGCATCATAAGTTATACATTGGACCTTCTCCACTTCTTCACTGGGCACTAGACGTCCCCACTGGCCTGGCTCCTGGTGGTGCCAGTGCCTGGTGTTAGCATAAGGCAGGAGAACAGTGGGAGGTGAGAAGCCTGCTGCATCAAAACTGCATGTAGCTCTGCATCGTTTCCTTACAGTGTTAGCACTTTAAGCACATCTCCTGGGGAGGGGGTGAGCTAGGGCCCCAGGGCCGTCCATGGCTTCCCCAAGTCTGGCCTTTTAATGATTCACTGTGAGTGCCCTGAGTCCTCAGGGTTGATGGTTTCCCACTTAAAATGTCTCCCCTACCGTGGGACCCCAGCAGGACGCCGTTCCTCCTGTCCCACCCTGTGTTAAGTGGACAGTCAGAGTGGCACATAATTTGACATTGCCAGAAACCTTAGGAAGACATGGGAAAAGGAGGGAGACCACATATCCCAAAACAACCTAAGGACACTTTTGAAAAGCAACATGGAAAAGATCGCAAACGAATAGAGTGCTAAGTATATTTTTCCCTCCTTGATAATCTTGTTTTGTAATTTTTCTCATGTTACTGCTAGGACAGTGCTGAGCACACAATAGATTCAATAAACTTGACTGAGTGAATGTTACATGTCTGAATCATTCCTTCAAATGTGTTTCTTTTAAATTGAACTATAGTTGATTTACAATGTTGCATTAGTTCAAGTATACAGCGAAGTGATTCAGGTGTATATATATACTTTTTCAGATTCTTTTCCATTATAGGTTATTACAAGATACGGAATATAGTTCGCTGTGCTATACAGTAGGTCCTTGTTTATTTGTTTTACATATAGTAGTGTGTATATGTTAATCCCAAACTCCTAACTTATCCCTCCCCCCACTTTTCCCCTTTGGTAACCTTAAGTTTGTTTTCTATGTGAGTCTGTTTTTGTTCTGTAAGTAAGTTCATTTATCATTTTTTAAGATTCCACACATAAGTGATACCATTTATCTTTGTCTGACTTACTTCACTTAGCATGATAATCCCTAGGTCCATCCATGTTGCTGCAGATGGCATTATTTCATTCTTTTTTATGGCTGAGTAATATTCCATTGTATATATACACCACATCTTCTTTATCCATTCATCTGTTGCTGAACACTTAGGTTGCTTCCAAGTCTTGGCTGTTGTAAATAGTCCTGCTGTGTACATTGGGGTATGTGTATCTTTTCGAATTAGAGTTTTGTCTTTTCTGGATATATGCCCAGGAGTGGGATTGCTGGATCATATGCTAACTATTTTTAGTTTTTTGTGGAACCTGCATACTGTTCTGCATTGTGGCTGAATCAGTTTACATTCCCACCAACAGTGTTGGAGGGTTCCTTTTTCTCCACACCCTCTCCAGCATTTTTTTGTAGACTTTTGATGATGGCCATTCTGACCAGTGTAAGGTGATACCTCATTATAGTTTTGATTTGAATTTCTCTAATAATTAGTGATGTTGAGCATCTTTTCATGTGCCGGTTTGCCATCTGTACTTCTTCTTTGGAGAAATGTCTATTTTGTTCTTCTCCTGCCCATTTTTTGATTGAGTTGTTTGTTTTTTTGATAACAAGCTGTATGAGCTGTTTGTATATTTTGGAAATTAAGCCTTTTTCAGTTGCACTGTTTGCAAATATTTTCTTCAGGCCGTAGGTTGTCTTTTTGTTTTGTTTGTTGTTTCCTTTGCTGTGTGAAAGCTTGTAAGTTTGATTAGATCCCATTTGTTTATTCAAGTACTTTTAAAAATTATTTATTTGCAGGGGATGGTTAATAGAGGTACTGAGGATTGAACCCAGGACCTTGTGCAAGCTAAGCATGTGCTCTACCACTGAGCTATACCCCTAGCCCCTATTCAAGTGTGTTTTTTAAATGAAATCTTTAAATCACACAGCAGAGAAAACATAGCAAACACATGTGTACCCACCATGCAACTCTGTTGAATCTTAACACTTTACCTGATTTGCTTCAGATCTTTTATGTTTAAAAATATATATTATTTCTTTAGAGGGGAGGGTATAGCTCAGTGGTAGATTGCATGCTCAGCATGCATGAGGGTCCAAGGTTCAATCCTCAGTACCTCCATTTTAAAAAAAATCAGAAGAAAAATATTAAAAAATAATAAATAAATATTATTTAATTACACTGTTCCCGGTGACAGAGCTGACATTTTCTATTTCAGGCATGCTAGGGGATCATAGCTATGCCCAGTGCCTGATTAGCACTTGGTTGATACCACTTGGCAGCCTCTTCCTGTCACAGGATACAGCTAAGCCATGCTGAGCCCCTCTGCCCTGACCACGGGTATGGAAGACTCAGACTAGGCTGTGATTTTTCCAAAAAAATTTTCTGGGGGATCATGAAGGGAAAAAAGACTAGAAACAGGATGAGTTATTTGAGGGCAGGTTGGCTTCCAGCCATGCCATTTCCTCACCTTTCTTGTTCAGTGTTTTCCTCCATGGGAATGGCTAGGCCTGCCCCAGCCTCCCGAGAGAAACTGATTTTGCATGTAAGTTCCTTCGTGGCTCCAGGACTTTCAGGAGCCAGGGTGGCTCACTGTCATTTCTGTTCCCCTTGGGAGGTCCTGGAATGCCTTCCTTGATGTCTCTTAGGCAGGTCTACAAGCCCTGAGCAGCTGCACTCAAGGCTGGACTCTAGCAGAAGGGTTTGCTCTTCCTGGCAAATCTCCATCCTTGCAAGTGTTTGTTAAGGGGTAGACTTTCAAACTAGTGTCCCAATTTTGCATACACATCCCTTAGATCAGAGATTCCTTGTTCCTTTGTTAAGTTAAAGACCCCTTGGAGAATCTGATGAAAGTTAAAGACTCTTTTCCCAGAAAATGTAGATTAAGAAAGCCCATCAAATTACAACATGGATGAACCTTGAAAGCGTGAAATGAAAGAAGCCAAACCCAAAAGAACACGTATGACTCCACTTATAAGAAATGCCCAGCATAGGCAAATCTACAGAGACTGAGAGTAGGTTAGTGCTTGCCAGGGGCTGGGCAAGGGAAGAATGGGGCATGACTGCTAATAAACATAGGGTTTCTTTCTGGAGTGATGAAAATGTTCTGGAATAAGTCTGGTGCACAACTTTGTGAGTAGACCAAAAACCACTGAATTGTACACTTTATAAGGGTGAATTTTATGATATATGAATTATGATAATTTGATTTGTACATTTCACCATATACAAATTTCACCTGACAAATGAACCATAAGTAAATATTAATGTATTTTACTTTATATTAATCCAGTTAATTATATACATGCTGAAATGTTTAGGGGCAAAGTGCACTGATGTCTGCAACTTACTTGAAATGTATCAAAAAATAAGATAGACTGATGAGTAGATAGAGAGGTATGGATATGTGATAAAGCAAATTTAGCAAAATGTTAATTATAGGATTTAAGTGGTGAGTATTTAGGGTTCACTATACAGTTCTTCCAAAATTCTTTGATAATTTTCATATATTCATAATTCAAATTGTAATAAAACTCATGACAGAATTCCTTATAAAATAATCAGGGGATCCCTCATCTAGTTGCTTCTGTGATATTTCTGAAATCTTTTTGATCTTTCTAAAGATCATGGAATTTTCAAGCCTTACCAATGCCCCTGACATGACAGTTCCCTCTTTCCTGGGAAAGAGCACCAATTTTTAGTATATTTCAGTCATCTAATCTTTAATCTTTAATCTTTACCCTCTAATAATAATAGGCAGGTTTCTAGTGACCTTGAGCTGGAATGTGAGGAGTCCAGCATTTGGGTGGGCAGCGCTCAGGCTGTGTTTCCCACTGGGACTGTTTTACTGAATTTCTCCAGACACAATAGACTGTTAATAAAGACTTGTAAAAATTAACGTTCAACTTTGTACATTGCTGTAGGAGTGTACATGGTGCAGCCACTGTGGAAGATAGTCTGGCATTTCCTCAAAAAGTTAAACAGAATTATCCTATGATCCAGTAATTCCACTTCTAGGTTTATTCCGCAAATAATTGAAAGCAGCACTTCTCTGAAGGAGATTCAAGGCTCTGTTGAATGGACTAGGGGTGAATCCCAATGGCCTTAACTTGTTGAAAAAAGCCAGGGATGGCTTCACTGTTTAAAATGGCCCCCCGCTGAGGTGCTGGCTCGTGTTCCTAAGTGCTGTAAGGCTGCGACGTGCCTTATGGGGAAAGTGTGTTAGATAAACGTCACTGTGCATGGCTTACAGAGCTGGTGGCTGTGAGTTCGGTGAATCAGAGGTTGGCTGACGAAAATGTTACGACAGAGGCACACAGGAACCTCACGCTGTGTTGCCCCTAGGAGCAGTGGTTCGGTATTTGCTAACTCAGTGTTCTCGGTGGTGACTTTCTGGAGCGTAACTCCCGTGAATAACGAGGATCGACTGCACTTACTGGTGCTGAGAGCCGGCTCTAGCCTGAAAAGGCAATCTGACAGTTCCCTGAACACCTAACAGGGGATCTGAGTTCCTGTCACGTTTTGCCCCTCTTTTTCCCTCTAAGTGAAACGTGAGCATGGATGGTACCCATCTGAGAGCGGCACCTGGTCCCAACATGGTGACCACCTGAGGCTCGAGCTCAAATGCTCCTCAGATCCAAGCATGATGTGACCATCAGAGTAGGCTTACGGGTCTGTAAGAGAGGATTCCCCTCCTGACCATGTGTTCCTTGTATATATGTATTAGGTGGACAATGTAGCATTTTAATGTAACTTTCTCCTCTAAACAAGTCTCACCCCACTTTCCCCCTATATCAGTATTTGGCTCCATTATCCATCCAGCTGCTCAGGCCAAAAAAGGGCTGTTTTTTCAGCCCTTCTGATGCTTTTGTAACCAATTGCCCATATTTAACACACTTTGTTAAAAATAACTACGTTTCTGACTTCCTGAGTGGAGCTTAGCTTATAGAACCTCCAGAGTATTTCCTGAATCTGTCCATCTCTCCTGCTACCACTACTCCCAAACACCATCATCCCTCACCTGGCTGACCGCGGTAGCCAGGCTCCCTGAGACCACAACCAGACAGACAAGTCTGGCGCTAGACGGGCTGGTGGCCTGTAAGGCGGGCAGCACTACCTGGTGAGAGACCCCCAGAAAAAATAAATTCTGGGAGAAAAATGCTTCCCCCCTACACCAGCCTTGCAGGACTGGGGTGTGATTTCATTTCACAAAGTTGATTTGGTTACTATTCACGTAATGCCTATTCCTAGGCCAAGTTTCTTATCTCTGCCTATGCTCAGTCTGTCTTCTCTCTTTCATATTAAAGAATAGCAGGGTAACCTGAAAGATAAGAGCATTTTATTTGTATCATATTTGTCAACTAACTTTAAGACTGAAAGAAATAATTCTATTGCTATCTCCAGAAGAACATCTTTAACCCTTCCCCCCAACCTGAGCATCCTCGGAGCCCAGAAATTCCAGTTCTTCTAACTCGAATCCTCACAGCGGTGTGGATGCATGATTCCCTTGGGAAGGGAATCCGAGACGGGCATCAGCCGTCTAACAACCATGTGCAGTGCTTTCTGGCAGAGAAGGGGGTAGGACATGCACTGTTACCAAGTCAAGCTGTGAGGGGGGCAAGGACGCCAGGTGGCTGACAACGATTCCTCCTTCTAAGATGGCGTAGAGTAAACAGCTCAGCCTTGAAACAGAGCGACATGGGAGGTGTCTCAGCTGAAGGTTAATGTCTCTGCATCTCCAGCTTGGGAGGTGGAGTTGGATGGAGGGGTGAATGCTTTCTTGCCTTCAGCTAGAGCTTTAAAATGCTGCAAGAACAGAGGAGAGGGAACGTGGAGCACTTGGGATATGCTAGTTACTGCATTTTAGCAAGAACTAACCTCTTTACAACGCTTTAAGTTCCCATTTTCTCCCATTTCTACTTCCAGAACAATTCCTTGGTGTTGTCTTTGAAAAACAACTAAAAACTTGCCCAACCTCCTTCAAAAATGAACCCCTTTTTTCCTTGCTTCCTGCTTCCATTCATTAGGCCACTTGGTGCTCTTGTAAGAATGCGTGTCCACGGTAGAGCCTCACCTAGTCTTGTCCAAGGGCCACATCTCTCTGCTCCCTCCCCTTCCTCTGAAAGCCCCACCCCTGCCTGCTCTGCAGTCCTCTTCATTATGGGGAAGGTAACGTAACTCCAGGCAGAGACATACTCCACGGTCACAGCCCAGGACCACAGCAGACCCAGAACAGTGGTGACGGCAGCAATCCTCACTACGCCTCAGCCAGTCTCCAGTGCTCGTCTTACCTGTGAGTTCTTGAATTCCGAGTAGAGGGAAAAGAGCAGATGGAGGGACTGAATCCGACTCTTGTAGACAGGGATGTCTAGGATGGCTGAAACCGAGAACTCCCGTGAGTAGAAACAAACCAACCCAGGAATTATGGGGCATTTCTGTTCACGATAGCCAACTCTCTCCCAAATGAGATATGCTACTATCACCTTGGGGGTTAAATACCTGGCAGGTAGTCACATAAACCCAAATACCACCCTCAAGTGCTGCTGAACAGCACAAACAGCTTAAAGTGAAGGCTGTAACTCAGCGTAAACAAGCCTTTTCAACAGCCCACAGTGAATTTATCCAGAAACGGGGTCAAGGAAGGGCTGGAAGAGCTTACCACAGATCATGTCAATGTACTCTGCCAGGCTGCAGTCGATCTCTGCTGTGGGCAGGCTCACCTAGGAGGGGCGTGGGATGGACCCAAGTCAAAAGGCTGAAATCTCAGTGGTCCTCGCATCACTCTCTTTCTCTGAAGGAAAAGTGCTCTGAGCTTAAGGGGTGTTATGAGCTGAGCTGTGTTCACCTTCAATTCATATGTTGAAGTTCTAACCCCTAATGCCTCAGAATGTGACTATATTTGGAGATATGGTTGTAAAAGAGATAAAGTTAAAATGAGGTCACTAGGGTGAACCCTAATCCAGCATGACTGGTGTCCTGAAAAGAATAAACTAGGACATGGACACACACAGGGGGAAGATCACGTGAAGACACAGGGAGAAGACGGCCAAGGAGAAAGGCTCTAGAAGACGTCACCTCTGCTGACAGTCTGATCTCCAACTTCCAGATGGCAGAAGTGTGAGAAAATAAATTTCTGTTGCTTAAGCCACCCAGTCTGTGGGACTTTGTTATGGCAGCCCTAGCAAATAATACAATACACCTTTTTTTTCCCCCTGATCAGTAAAATAGAATTGGTCATACTCATTAACCACCAATGTAGTAGATAATGTAACAGGATCAAAAGATTTTTTAAGTAAAATACACTGCTGTGCAGTCTTCCTCTGTGTATTTGTGAAGAAGAAACTGGTTATGGCCAAGTATTTGTAGTTACTTGGTGTTATAAGGCCTGATGGTCCTTGGACATCACAAGAACAGAAGAAATGGACATGACATCTCAGATGACAGGCTCCGGATCAAAACCATTCATACTGTAAGTTTAAAAACCATTGGCTTCTTAAAAGTTTTTCATTCTCTTTTTACAAACATCAAGGTGTATATGGTTCTGCAACTTCCTTTTTCTACTTAACATGTCATTGATATTTCTCTGTATAAGAGCAAAATAAGGCCAAATATATTCCATTGTGTAAGTATTTCACTGAATGGATGTACTACGATCTATTCAATTCCCTAATCAGATATTTTCCCTCAACTATAGCATTTTAAATGCTTTGAGACGGGATTGTTTTCAAATTCTTTGCTTTTATAACAATTTCTCAATAAAAATGCCCCCCCCCAAAAACCCTCTGTCTTCATGGAGCTTATACTTTAGTAGGGAGAAACAAAGAAACAAAGTAAGTATAGTATGTTAGAAGGTAAGTATCATGGAGAAAAAGCAGGGAAGGAGGCTGGGGAACGCGGAGTAGCAATTTGAAACATCACAGCCAGGAAGGACCTGTTAATATCTTTGTTCTCTTTTATTGATATGTAAGAGCTCTCTGCTTGGATAGTAATGTTGTCACATACATATATTTAAGTAATTTTTCTTGGTCCATCACTTTGTAAATTTGTTTATGGTAACTACCGGTACTTAGAATTTTTTTATTTATATGAATCTAAACTGTCACATTTTCCCCATGATGACTTTTAAGAATCTTATTATGCAAAAAAACACCTATCTAACAGCATTAAATTAAGTATTTCTCCTATTTGTAAAAATAGTACTTATATAGCTTTATTTTTACTTTAACTGCTTAATTCATTGGGAATTCATTTATGCATATGGTTGAGACTTAGATCTATGTAATTTTTCTCAAATGGCTGGCCAGTCATCTAATCACAACCCATTCTATCTCTAATTATTTAAAATGCCATCTTTCTTTTTATTTATTTATAACACCTTTATTGTGGTATGGTTCCTGTATAGAAAACTATACATATTTCAAATGTACAATTTGATGAATTTTGATATATGTATATATACCCCAATGAAAGCACCACCACAATCAAGATAGCTAATATTTCCATCACTCCCCAGGAGGTGCAATTTTCGAATTCCCAATTTATTTATCCCCTCTCACACTCTTTACCCACTGGTAATGGTAAGTTTATTCTCTATGTCTGTGAGTCTGTTTCTGTTTTGTAAGTAAGTTCATTTGCGTTTTTGTTTTTTTTTTTTAGATGCCACATATAAGCAATATCACATGGCATTTTTCTTTCTCTTTCTGGGTTACTTCACTTAGAATAATGATCTCCAAGTCCATCCATGTTGCTGCAAATGGCATTATTTTATCCTTTTTTATGGCTGAGTAATATTCAGTGCTATCTTTCTCACAACAAATTCCCACATTCACATGGGTTTCTGGATTGTTATGTGCTGCTCATCTAGTACATTACTGATTTATTGACTACAGCTTTATAATGTGTTTCTACTGTCCAGGAGGGCAAATCCTCCATTATTTTGTCCTAAAATTTTCATGATTAGTCTTAAAAACTGATGCTTTCAGATACACTTTGTTACCAAATTTTTGATTTCTAAAAGATGCAGTTAAAATCCTAACTGAAACGGCATTACTTACATAGGGCACTGGGGAGGACAGATGGTGCTGAGACTGATCCTCCCTTCCAGGAACATGGCTTGACTCCTTACTCACTCAGAGCTTGTGTCATGCCCTTCATTAAAGTTTTATCATCTGTTTTCAGAAAGGTCTTACCATTTCCCATTAAGTATATTCCTGGGAACTTTTTAAAAATGTGGGGTCATTATGAATGGGACATCAACTTCTCAGAATAGCACATATACCTCTGTGGTGAAGGTGGAATCTAAATTAGTAATACCGGAAGGACATATGTTCACCCAAAGGGATGTATTAGAATGTTCACAGTAATGCTACAGAGTAATTTGTAGTAACTCAAAACTGGAAACCAGCCAAATGGCTATCACAGAATGGATAAATAAACCGTCATATATTCAAATAGTAAAATGCCATACAGTAATGAGAACAAATGTCCAACCACAATGTATGAAAGAATATGGATGAATCTCCATATGGGTGAACAATACAGAAGAGCAAATAAATAGAACACAAAAGAATATGATTAGACTTAGATAAAATGCAAAACATGCAAGCCTAACCTATGCGGTTAGACGTCAGAGTAGCAGTTACACTGGGAGGTGGAGGGGGCTTCCAGGATGCCAGCAACGTTCTGTTTTTGATCTGATGTGTTGGTTGTAATTGGTAACAATCAGTTGGTACTAATTCATCAACACTTATGCATATGTTCCTGATTCTATACTATACTTCAATTAAAAAGTTAATGATAATATAGGAAGAGAGAAGACATTGGGACCTAGAATGAATGCCACACTTTCTGCTACCTTCTACTCACCTTTCCCAAAAGTTCTTCAAACTCTGGAGACCATTCTTGCATCAACGTGTCAATATCCGGCATAGGCCTGAAAGTGCAGAGGTAAATATGAACCAACAACACTGATCGTCACAGCAACCTCTGCATCACGATATTCTAGGATGAAGGGAGGTCCTCAATCTGGCACATTAGGATTTCAGGAGAACAAAGATGGGCAGGCCAAACTTACCCAAGGCCTAGGGTTTGGAGAAGCTGGCTAAGTAATAATACCAGATAAAGCACAATATTTATGTCTGCAATCTTAGCCAGTAGCTTCCAGGATCTATAAGTCCTAGGTTGATCAAATATGTCCCAGCCTTGGGGCTCCCTTCTCAGAAGCAATGGCTTCATAGGTGAAGGTTACCATGGGTTACCAACGTAAAGAATGTGCTGTTTCTTACCTGGTGTAGTGCACAGTCGCAGGGGGCTTGGAACGGTGTAATTCAGAGATGCTCTCAATCCATGTGTCAATAGCCTTAGGATTCTTTTCTGCATCTTCCAGGCTCTTTACTTTCATATGTTGCTAGAAAAATACAGGGAAAGCCTGGCTTATGGCACTGAAGGGCTCTTTTGTTTTTACAGAGTGGCTCATCATATGCTGCTACTTCATATTCAAGGTAGCTGATGAAAAGGGAAGCTTGACAGCAGCCAAATGAAGATTACAGGAAACGCTGGGAAAATCTGGAGCCAGGGGAAGGGGGCAGTCAATAGGATGGGAATGACCACAATGAGATACCATTTCACACCTTCTGGGATGGCTAGAATAAAAAGGACAGACAGTACCAAGTGTAGGTGAGGATGTGGAGAAACTGGAACTCTCATTCATTGCTGGGGGCATTGTAAAATGACTTAGCCTCTTTGGAAAATAGTTTGGCAGTTCCTCAAAATATTAAACAGTCACCAGATAGCCTAGCAATCCCACTCCTGCCTATATACCCAAGATAAATAACAATATACGTCCATGAAAAAACTTTCAGATGTTCATAGCAGCATTATTAATGAAAGGGGAAACAACTGGTAAATGGATAGATAAAATGTGGTCTGTCCACATGGTGGAATACTATTCAGCCATAAAAAGGGAATGAAGTAGTGACGAGGGTGGAGGAACAGGGGGAGTGAGGAGTGACTACTAATGGGAATGGGTTTCTTTTTAGAATGATGAAAATGTTCTTAAATTAGATAGTTGTGATGGTTGTAAAACTCTGTGAATATACTAAAAAAAAAAATCACTGAATTGTACAATGTAAAAGGGCAAATTTCATAGTATGTAAATTATATCTCAGTACAACTGTTATTTAAGGTAGGTCTGGCTGAAACTATAGCCATCCCTCTTAACAGGCAGTAAGTCAACTGAGGCCTGTACTAGGCTACTTACTGTGATGTTGTGCTGTTTGGAATTCTCTGTTAACCAAAGTGAAAGCACTGTAGGGTCTGACTGCTTCGTAGAAGGCTCATCCAATACCAATAAGCCAAGGTTGTCAGGCTTTCCATCAGGACGTGGAACCTGGTTAGGAGAAAGGTAATAAAGCAGAGGAAAAAAAATGGGAGGGACATAAAAAGGTCACACTTGTTTCCAAAAAGCTGAAGACAAAGAGCTCTTCTGGTTCATCATTATCACTAGTATTAAAAAGCATGCCTGTAGATCATGCTGCACTAAAATACGATCTAGAAAAAAAATATATGGTCTATAGGACCTTAACTATAAAGCTGCAATCATAGGTAATTAGGAGGCAAATATATGACAGATTTTTAACACATAATGAGATAATTACTACCTAATAGCAATGAGTATAATTTGGAGTTGAAAAAAAGTTAAGAACTCCAATGAAATGAAGACTATATATCAAGGTAGCCAATGCTAGTCAAGGAAATTAGTGGAGCTGTTAGAGTGATGGAGGGGTCAGAAGAAACACCTAAGGAGTCATTTGTAGGATGTTCTCACTGTACCTTTAAGAATGCATCAATATCCCCAACAGCTGGGATAAATTCAGGAATGAAAGGTTTCAGTTTGTGGTCCAGGTCAATCAGCTGAGGTGTGTACCTAGGAGATACGGGAAGGTGGAGACAGAGAAACTTATGTTATTATTCATGCTAAACAAACCTAAGGGGAATGGCCATGTTTTGGACCAGAGGAAGGAAAGGGCAAGGCAGGGCTGGGGGTTATGGCGGGAGGTCCTGGTACTCACCGATTGATGTACTGGAAGAGTTCCTTAATCTCAGCAGAAACTGGCAAATGCTCATAATCCGCAGGATCATAGGCCCTGGAGAAGGAAAACGTGGTTCAAGAACGCCAGAGAAAAGCAGGTGCTGCTGAGCTCTGGTTCAGCCTGTGTCACTCAGCACAGGCGCGTGACTCTGAACCTAGTTTCTGCTCCACCCACATCTGCCTTTCCTGAGTGGCTTGCAAGGCAACTTTAAAAATGATTATAATTAGCTCCAAGTTATCTCTGATAATGAAGAACAGGGTCACAGAAAATGCAGAACATAATTTAAAAAAATTTTAGAATGTAGCAGAAATTTTTTTGAATGAAAGGGATGAAGAAAAAAGATGGAATGAGGTTTTAATTTCTGACATGAAAATGTTTTGCCCCAAGAAAAAAAGGAATTTTTACAAGGATGTTTCTCAGTGCTATGTATAAAAGTAAAAAGTTAGAAGCAAATAAAAAGTCCAACACTTTTGAGAGATGGTTAGATATGTTAAGTTGAATACTGCAGTTATTAAAAGGTACTTGTATTAATACATAAAATGCATGAAAAACCTGTAGAGCACATATTAATTACTGCAAGTAAAATGTAATGAACAAAGCATACAAGTGATTTGGAAAGTTATTTAAGACTCTTCTAAAAAAAATATTCTTCTGGGGAGAACTGCTTAACAAAAAAACTTAATAGATTAATGACTTCAAGTTTACATTTTCCCAGACTATAATTTATGAAAGCAGGATCATGAAGTAAATTGGGGAGCATGGAAAGTCAGTCAGGTAGTGAACATTTGCCTAATTTATTTAGTGTCTACCTGCAGGTGGATAATCCAAAGGGAACTATTTTTACTTTTATTAAACTACTTTTATTCAATAAATGATGCTTGCACATGATAGAAAATAAAAGGTACAAAATGTATACAGTGAAAATTTATGTCTCCCTTCCACCTCTGTCCCCTTGCCACCCAGTTCCCTTCCCAAGAGTAATCAGTATTATTAGTTCCTAGTGTATCTTAGAGATAGTTCATGCAATATTTGTTTTATATACATGGTAGCACAGCATAAAGACCTCTATACCTTTTTAAAATGTAACAACTCTCTCGGAGATTGTTCTTTACCAGCGCATAGAATGCTGCCTCATACATTTTAACGGCTAGAAGGGATTCCACTGATTGGCTAGATCATCATTTATTTAACCAGTAATTGTATTTTAAATGAATGGGTCTTAGAATCCACTTTGATTATAACCCACAGGGGTGGGTCATGATTAGTCTAGCACCAGGGCTGGAACAGGGTGAGGGGAATTTTTCCTTAACCATCATCCAGGAACATCTTGCCTCAACATGGGGCTCTGGAAGCACCTATTCTCTACCTGTCCTAGTACGCCCTGTGCATGTTTGTCCTTGCTAAACAGAAATGCTCTGGTATATGTATAAGTGATCTCCTCTTCCCTAGAACGTGACCTCCTTGAAGCCAGAGACCACCAGTTAAACTAACTCAGCAAATCCTCATGATATCTCTGAGCGCACAAATGGTGCAAGTGACATCACAGGACTCAGTGAGGCAGTGGAGCCAGAAAAGAAGGAAAACTCCTTATGCTGGGTTTCTGAGCCATCTGACAATCCTAAACAGAGGAGAGCATGAGAGCCGCTGGAATTTAACTTCTCACTGACGCCCTCCCGTCCAGGGTTTGAAAGGAGGCATTTCCCTCCTGGGCAGGTAGGTGGGCTTTCCTCACCCCTCCAGGGGGGCCCCGTGCTCCTCATCGTCGTCATCGTCGTCGTCAGAATCAGTTTCCGAGGAGTCGTTGTCATCGTCATCGTCGTCGATTTCGCTGAAGCCCCGCTGAGGCGTCAGCCGTGAGGTCTTCTTCTTCTCCTGAGATCGGGCAGAGGAAGCATGAAAGTCCACATAAGGAGAAGTTTAGGGCGCCTATGGCAGGTTCTCTCCTAGTGCTTCAACCAGTGCCCTCCCGCCTGGCACCAGTTCGCAAGAAAGAGAAGGAAGCACTCCCCAGAAGGGCCTCGAGAACCTCCTTCTGCTCCTACTTAGCTACAAACTGAGTCCCCACTTTCTATAACCACAGTCTACTTCTCCACTTGAGGCCTGGGTATAAATCTTATCCATCACGTATCTAATTTACCTGTTACTTAGGAGAGTCTGAGAACTCTGCATAAACTTTATCCAGTCAGTTTCAACTCTAAAACTTAGGGAATTTTTAAGAAGAAGGCAACTAACTAAATAGTTATTTGGGGAGGAAATGGGGGAAGATGAAGTGGGAAAGACAAACTTTAGGGGATCTTAACACTCACAAAGATTACAGGGATGAAATCTAGTATTTATTTTGCAGGACTGCCCAGTAAGCTGCTTGTAACTATCAAAAGAAGTAAGTTGATAATCAATGCCACGCCTGAATTCTGACCAGCAGTTCCTGAGACTATGGGTTTTCCACTTCCACTCAATGGGTATCTGACCTATTCATGTTTCTCCTTCCTTCCCTGGTAAGTTAAATGCAATGGCTGTACATTATATCTCAAGATTGAGAGACTCTTCTGTTCTTGGCATTACAACCCGCCTTTCTGAGTTTCCGGTTCTCTGTGTACCATCCTACCCTCTCAAGCCCATGAGAAGGGGTCTGGTGGTGCCTGTGCAAGGGCAGTTGGGACAGGGTCCATGTCTTTGCCTCCAGGGCCTGGAGCCTGTGGCGTGCCCTCACTTAGGACCTGAAGGATGACTGGCTCCCTTTAAAAACAGGTTTTCAAGCTTAGTTTCCAAATGTCATATACCTTACATGGAGATTAAGAAATGTTTGGTTCTAGTTTTAAAAATTATTTAATGTCTCTTTTACATTAAAGCAGCTAATGGCATATAAAATTGTGACACATTACAGGACATCAGAAACTTCTTTGGGTCACATTTTCCTCTAAGCATAACACAGATTTATTACACAGAGAAAAATATGTTTTAATTAACCTGTAACAGGTGTGATAGGTGACGCAGTTGCAGAATTTGCCTTATTGGTATACAATTGATAAGAATCAGTGACTATGCCTTATTGGTATATAATCGATAAGAATCTCCAATAGTGTTCTTTCCTAATTCATAATCTGCTAAAATTATTTTTGGTCATATGGGAAGCAGTCTGGCAAAGGGAGCTTTTTAAGAATACTGTCAACTTAAAGACTATTCAGAAATGGATCCTTTTGGCTGATTCTGGGAACATATTAAATTGGAAAGATAAATGAGCTTTGAATATTGACTATATCATGATGAAGAATAAAAAAATTTAGGATGAATATACAAAATTAGGAGGTCAATTTAAGAAAATTGTTCACTTTTTATCTGTCTGCTTCTTCAAAGTTGTGTTTTGCAAAATTTGCATATCACAGACAAGATGCCTAAAAAATTACTTTGTGGGTAAAATGTAAAACAGCACACTAGTCACAAAGCAGGGCTATCTTAAAACATTACCTTTTAGGCTTTCTACAAAATTTGTCTCTATCTTTCTGCATTACTTCAAATGTTCTCCTTCATCTGAGGTTTCAAAACTCCCGTTCTTGAGGGACAGTTAAAATGTAACCATTGGACCATGTGCTAAGGCTGAACACATGGGCTATAAGCAGAGCACATGTGCAGCTTTAAGGCTCTATCTGGCTAGAGCTGTAGGCATCTTCTCATCTTTCTTTCAGAAATGGTGATGCTCTCAGTTCATAGAATAATAACAGAGTGACATCTGGGTCTTAAGACTTCAAAATTAAAGTCTCTTTCACGAAATACTGTTAGTATCACAAGTGCTGACAAATGCCAAGACCAGTCATTCCAAACTTGCTTTATCATAAGAATTACTTGGAGTGCTTGCTAAAAATACACACTTCCAGGCTTTGACCTGCAAGCTTCTGATGAGGTGTAGTTCTGGGTGGGGACTGGTAATCTGTTGTTTTTTCTTTTTTTTAAATAAGTACCTAACTTGATTCTTATGACCAGAAAAGTCTGTGAAATACCAGCTTATGTTATATGAAATTCCTCAAAAGTCAGCTGTAATAGTAGGCTTTATTCCTGAAGAAGAGTCAAAATCTTAAGGCACTTTGCTCTTGCTTGTTGTCCATGAGCTCAAAAGTACCCGACCGCTGGAGGTGAGTATTCAAGAAATGTCTGCTACTGAACTGGTGGCATTTCAAACTAACTACTGAAAACTCAAAGCAGGAATTTCACAAGAAGCTGCAGGTTATACTGCACCTTGTTATTTTCCTCTTCATACTCCTCACTGCTTTTATCGGCCATAGTCTTGTCAGGAGGATGCATGGAACGAGGAAGTCCTTGGAAGAAAAGTTTCCCCTTTAGGTTATTGTTCAAATGATTTTTAAATGCAAATATTTTTAGTTTATAGTACTTTATGCTCTAACCATTTTTTGGAACAGGGTTTATAAGAACATTTAGCTGAAAGATAGGAAGCTGAATTCTAGTCATGGCTCCATCAATTCAATTTAAGATATATTTGCTAAGCATTACTGTGCTTAAGGCATTGGGTTAGACATTACACTAATTGATTATCTGCCATTACATAAATAGTCTAAAATCTGCCCTTAGTTTTACACATTGGTGAAATGAGGTTGGTAATCAGTAAAGCAACAAGAGTGCTATAGTCAGAAGACTGGGTTTACTGGACAAGTCTATTGCTTGGATAAAATGACTTAACCTCCCTGAGTTTCAGTATTCCCACCTCTAAATGGGGTCAGTAATATTCCTCACTCAGGACTGTTGTAAGGATCAAATGAAAAAATTTATGTGGAAGGACCTGATCCAGTTCCTGGCAAATAACAGTCATAAATATGAATCTACAGCATGAATGAACCTTGAAAACATTATGCTAAGTGAAATAAGCCAGAGAGGAAAGGACAAATATTGTATGATTCCACTTATGTAGTACTTACACTAGGTAGTTCATAGATGTTACCAGGGGCTGGGGGAGTGGGGATGGGAATGGAGAGTTACTGTTTAACAGGTATAGTTTCTGTTCAGGGTGATGAAATTGTTCTGGAAATACAGTATGAATGTACTTAACGCTATACTGATTTGTACACTTCAAAACGGTTAAAATGGTAAATTTAATTTTGGGGGGTGGGGGAGGTGATTAGGTTTATTTATATATTTATGTATTTATTAATGGAGGTACTGGGGATTGAACCCAGGACCTAGTGCATACTAAGCACACACTCTACCACTGAGCTGTACCCTTCCCCGCTAAAATGATAAATGTTATGTAAGGCAAATTTACCACAATAAACAAACAATCCAGAGTGTCATCCTTGATTCCTAACTCAAGAGCTAAATCTAATCCATCAGCAAGTCTTAGTGATTCTACTACAACAATACCTGTAGCATTTGCTGATTCTACTTCCTCAAGTCCTCACCACATCCAAGCCACTATCACCTGAGCTCAGTCATTCCAACAGTCCACCAGCTCCCTGCTTTCACCTTTGCACCTTTCGGTCCATTCCACATGTAATAGCAGCACAGCCTCTAAAGCCCCGCTGGTTACATCTCCTTCGTACCTCTGACACTACCTCTGATGCTACTCCCCTCTGCCACACACTAGTCTCTTTCACGTCCTCACTCTAACCCAAGTTCTTTCTGGCCTTGGGTCTTTTCACATTCTACTTGCTGCTCCCTCTTCCTGGCCTACTTTTCCTCAATGTCTGGATCCTTCTCATCCTTGACGTTTCAAACATCACCTCCTTAGATCTTCCCTGACCCCTCTATCAAAAGTAGATCCCACTCCTCACCAGTATTCTCCATAACATCAAACTCTTTGCTTCCATCAATGCACTAAACACATCTGTAATTATGTTTCTTGATTCATAGGGCATCTGTCTCCCTTAATTACGAGCATCAGGATGGCTGAGTCAATGCCTCTTTTAACACCGTATACCTAGTGCAAGCATAAGGCTGACAGCAGACATTCAAAAAATGTTTGTTGAGTAAATGATGGAGTCAAGTCCTCTAAAACTATTCTGCTGAGATTTTAATTGGATTGCAGGTTAAGGGCAGGTTACTGAAGCATCTTCAAAACTGAGCAAAACAGTTCTGATAAATTAAACAAACAAACAAACACGAACCCCTGGCAGATTGTGGACAGAGCCGTATCATGAAGTAAATGGCGACGGGGAACACTGGTCAAGTTGAAGGAAGAGCCTGCAATCTAGGTGGCTGTATTTTCTCCCCCCTTCCCTAGTCAGAAAACAGAAGCAATGGCAAGTAACTTGACTCTGAAAGCAAACATTTGCTACTATAAAATAGGAAATTCTTGGAGACAGTCATGAATCCATCCTGCTCTTTGTTCTGAGAACCATTTCTCTTCTTTCCTCTTCATTTGTCTCTTACCTTTGTGTCTCGAGGTTGAAGTATAAATACTTGCAACCTCTTCCGAGTCGTTAATCTCTAGACGCTCATCATATGTCTGGTTTTCTACAATCTTGGTCTAAACCAAAGAAGACATGGTTACATAGCTCCTATCACGGGACATTAAGCACTCTGTGGCGAGGTGGATTCCAAACCAGCCCTGGGTCCTCTTCCTTACCCAAGGCATCAGTTTTACATGAAACCTTCACCCCCATTCAAACTTTCCTTAAGGCTTCTTGGCCCCAGGTCCTTCCAACCGGCTGCAGCCCTTACTTAGGAACTGCTGGCAGGCTGGCTGAGGAGTGAGGGAATCGTGGAGAGAAAGGACACCCAACTTCTGCAGCAGCTCCCCAAAGCTGTAAGATACGTGCGCTAAGGCAGAACAGTATTCCCCTGTAGATAGCGGCTCTCTCCTCAGGTTCCGTCAGTTTTCTCAAGGCTGCCAGGGTTTCTCAGGGGTGGCTGTAGGGGCTCTAGAAAGAGTTCTGTCTCTAGGGTCATTTCAGGGCGAGGGTGGGGGTGGGGGAGTTCTCCGAAGAGAGGATAAACTCCAGTCCCTCCGTCCCATCCAATAACCCCGAAAGCACCACCCTCACCTCCACCGCCCACATCTTGTAAGTCGGACCCACTTAGGTTTCTTGGGGAGTAAAGGAAGCAGGATAGTGGCTGATGGCGTGAAGGAAGGGGAGAAGGAACAGCTGTCATGAAGATGGGAAAAGATGGAGAAGGATTAGGGAGAGGGAGAGGGGGCCCTTTCTATTCCTCTTGGGAGGGAGAAAGAGAACTCTCTGCTAGGGTGGGTACGAATTACCTGTAGCCCTTCTGAATCCGTCTCCTCTATATGGAAAGTACCCCAGCCAAGGGCTGAGGTCTCACTCCAATCTCAGCCCAGGCCACTTTAGGGCTCCTACTTGGAGCAACCGGCCTGTTGTCAGTCGCTAAGCAAAAATAAATAAATAAATAAATAAATAAATAAAAATAAAATAAAATCGCGAGACTTGCTTTCACTCTCGTGAGACCTTCTCCACTCACTCGCGCGTTATGTCTCTTCCAGCGAAGGATCCAAGGAGGATCGAGGGGTTCCGATAGGGCCTCTCTGGGCATTCAAGTCTCCTGTCTATGGTTTCAATAAATGCGTCGGTGGCGGCATCTAGCGGCCACGAGCGGCAAAGCTGATGAATTTCGGTTCCAATAACAGCCTTACAATCCGGAAAAACGGTCAAGGATCATTGGGCACGCAGTTCCTGCTAAGTCAGTCTAATCAGACTTTTAAGTTTGCCTAGAGTCCCCCGACGCTTTGTATGTCTTTTTATAGCATTTATATTACATTATAGTCCTTTCCCTGAACGGTGTCGAGATTACTAACAAATTTATCTAAATATTTATTATTTATCTAAGATTCAAATTTAACCCATTCCCCTGTATTTTTATTGCTAAAGAAGACTGCTTCTTTAGGGCACGGTCTGTGTCTAATTTTTAAGCGTTCATAGCGTCAGTACATAGTACAGGCACTTTAAAAATACACATTGGGTGGATGAATGAAGGGATGAGTGAAGATATAAAGGACAAATATTTCAAAACTGTAGACATAGTTAATTTGGGGAGCCAGCAGGAGAAAAACAAAGGAAAGAATTTTGGAAATTTGATCCTGAAAACCTGCCAGAGAAAAGTGAAAAGTGGCTTTTAAAAGGAAAATCAGAAACACTTCTGGTTAAAAAGGGAACTGCAAAAGATTAAACAATATTTTGTCATCTGTTATTGCTGATAGTAATGGATATGTATTGTTGAGCACTCAATATGTAGGAACACTTAGAGTAGATAAAGTTATTTATTATTACATTACCTAACTTCATAAATTTATGAGATAGATGTTACTGCCAATATACAGATTAGGTAACCGAGGTTTAGGAGAGCTAAAGTAACTTACCTAAAGTCACCCAAGCAGTAAGTGCTGAAAATAGTCAAACACAAGTCAGTCTAATTTCCAAGTTTCTGCTTTTAACCATCGTGACATACTGCCTCTAAGGCACTCCACACGAAGCATGCTTGCAGGAGTACTTTTTTTCCCTGCAGTTTAATTCAGCTAAGGTCATATTTCCAAAGAATCAGCCTCAATTGGTCTTTGCTGAGCTTCAGTGGTTCATATTGAAGGCCCCTGGAAGCTGCCATGTTAAAGTAATAATTCAAGGCAGGATTTTTACTTTTTTTAAATTAAGAATTTGTTCATCTTTTTTTTTTTAAAGTGCTTTTAATAACAAAAATAAACAATACAGTTTGACATATATCCATCCAGACATGTAAAGTTTAAAAGCTTTCCAGCTTTGTAAAGATTCTACTAGAAAGCCATTGGAAATGGAATTGAAATGAATAAGAGTTTGAATTCTATAATGCAGTGCTCAAGAGTACAGGTTGAACAGCCTTTGTTTGAATCCTGGCTTTGCCACTTTCTAGCCCTGAGATGCGTAGTAGAATAGTTTTCTTTGTACCTTGGTTTCCCCACTTGTAAAACGGAGGTATTAATTGTACCTATCTCTGAGAATTCTTGTGAGGATTAAGTGAGATAATCTGTGAAGAATTTAAAGTAATGCCTGGTACATTGTAAGTGTTCTGTAAACATTAAGGAAGACACACAAGATACAGAGGCAGCATGTCATAATGAGAAAAGCTGGGTTTGAATCCTGGCTCTGCTGTATGAGTTTGGGCAAGTGCTTAACTTCTTTGATCCTGAGTGTCTTTATCTGGATTGTTGTAGAGGATGAGAGATAACATGTATAAGGATCTGACATAAAATAAACACTCAATAAAAGATCACTGTTGATCCAATATTGCAGCAATAATGGATAGACAGTTGAGGTGTAGAGAGGAACTGCTGAATCACATATGCTCTGAGAAGTCTGACGTTTGGCATGAAAGAACTCCCAATACAATCAGAAGAGCAGATTTGAGTCTTGTTTCCATTATATATTGGTCTAGAAATTTGGGCACATTTCTTATACTTGTAATCATTTTTTTCATTTACAAAATAGACATAAGCACAGTAACTGCCCTGCTTCTTCCACAAATTTTTTTTAAAAAGATGTAATTTACAAACCATAAAGATTCACCCTTTTAAAGTATACAATTCAGTAGTTTTTAGTATATTCACAAAGTTGTGTAACTACCACTTCAATCTAATTCCATAGCATTTTCATCATTCTGAGAAACAAACCTCTCTCCCCATTTCCCTCTACCCCCAACCCTACTTTCTGTCTCTACAGATTTGTCTATTCTGAAAATTTCATATAAACAAAGTTATGTAAGATGTGGTTTTTTGTGACGGGCATCTTTCATTTAACATAATATTGCCAAGGTTCATGTTATATCATGGACCAGTACTTTATTCCTTTTGGGGACTAATATTCCATTGTGTAGATCTACCACATTTTGTTATTCATTCATCTATTGGTGGACACTTGGATTGTTTCCACTTTTGGCTATTATGAATTACGCTTTTATGAATATTAGTGTACAAATTTTTGTGTGGATGTATGGTTTTAATTCTCTTGGATATATGCTTAGGAATGGAAATACTGAGTCCTATGAGGTACCTAAATTTTTGAGGAAATGCCAAACAGTTAACCAAAGCAGCTGCACTATTTCACAGTCCCACCAGCGTATGGGGATTCTAGTTTCTTCAAAATCTTCTCACCAAAACCTTTTTTTTTTTTTTTAATTGAGGTACTGGGGATTGAACCCAGGACCTCAAGCATGCTAAGAATGAGCTTTACCACTGAGCTAAACCCAAACGCCTCACTAACACTTTCTATTGTAGCCATCCTAGTGGGTGTGAAATGGTGGGGCGGGGGTTGGCTAGCAGTTCCCTAAGAACTAAAGATGCTGAACATGTTTTTATGTGCTTATTGGTCATCTGTATATCTTCTTTAGAGAAATGACTATTTTGTCCATTTTTAAACTGGATTATTTGTCTTTTCATTGTTGAATCTTAAAGAGTTCTTTATATATTCTGGCTACTAGTTAGCCCCTTACGAATGCCGGTTGTTTTGTATATTAAATGACAGAGTGGCTGTGAGAGCGTTAAAAATGCAAGAGATGTCACAAATTAAATGAAAACGGTGACGAACAGTAAAGGAACAGAGCCAGCGGTTCCACGCTGGGGGGCGACCCCCAGACCTCGGGGCACAACCGGACTCACCGCCGGACTCCCACAGTCTCCCCACCCAACGGCGCCCCGCCCCCCGCCCTTTGACCCGCGCCGTTTCCGGTTGGAGACGTGGCTCGAGGCCGCCATCTTGGCAAGAGGCGAAGCGCTAGCTCTCCTGTCAGGGGGGCAGCAGGTCCGGAGCAGCCGGTGCTCCCCTTCCCCTGACCCCAGCCCTAGCAGCAGTGAAGCCGGAGCGCGGGTGCGCCCCACCACCGCCTTCACTATGGTAAGATCCGAGCCCGGCCCAACCCCTGGGCCGTCCGGCCTCGCTCGCCCGCTCTCCCTGCCGGCCGGCCTGGTGCTGGAGCCAGAGGAGCCCCGCCCCGAGGGCCCGGAGCCCGGCGCTTCCCGGGGGCTCTGGCAGCTGTGTGTCCTTCCCCCTACTGTGGCCGACCTCCCAGGAGATCCGAGGGACCTGACTGCGGTCTCTCGGTCGTCGCGCCCTCACCCCTCCCCCGCAACCAGTTGGGCACCCTCTGCTGGGTCCCGGGCCCCGAGGTGGGCCCGGGGGGTTTGCTCTGCAGAAACCTCTTCGTGATGTTCCTTGGACCCCAACCTTGCGGACCTGAACGCTGGTGTCCAGTAGGTACCGTGGACGCCTGGGCTCAGCAGGCTGGGTCTCTCTCTGGAGTTCCCTTCCTTCTGTAATCAGATCATCTCTCATCCCCGGTGTTCGGCAGGCCATTGATCGAAATCGAAATCTGTTAGTGTTCAGGACTTTTATTTGTTCGAAAGGGAGAAATAGAGGAAAGTTCGAAAAGAGACATAAAACAGGAAGGAGTAACTTCTGACACTAAATTGTAGGACTCAGGTTTTCCTGAAGCCTGCCACTTCTGTAGATCTTAACGTGTGTCCATTTGTCATTGTGATTGAAATATGCTGTGTATAGAGCATTGGGAAGATGTGAGTGAGTTATAGAGAACACAGGCTTTCAGTGTTCAAGGAACTTATTGTTCAGGTGAAGTGAAATGTGTATGTGGCGCATCGTCATCAGACGTCTCACGGGAGTGAAAAGAGGTTTATACTCTGGGACCTGTTACTTGCCTTCGGTTGCGTTATCTTTGTGTTCTCATCTGTTGTGGACAGGAAAGATTAAAATGCCGTGAGGATGGGACAAAATACAGTGCTGACTCCACTAAATCTTGCTTTATCACTGTGATTTGTGGTTATTTATGAAGTAGGAGAAATTTTTTTGTTCCAAACTAGCAATTTCTTTTTCAAATGGACTTTCTGCCTTTCAATCTTTTGAAGGATGTTCTTTTTAAAATTCTTTTTGTCAATAGGTTAATAACTTGATTTAAAGCATCTTCCTACACAGTTGAAAGATGACAGTATAATTTGGTGCCAATCATGTTAAGTTCTGTTGACAATTTTTTTAGATGAGAATTTGGTTGGTGGGGGGATTCATTAAAGCTTAGGCTTTAAACCACTCAGAGGTTTTTTTCCAGCTTCAGGCATATAAATTGCATTAAGCAGATTTGCGTCATAAAACTTTTATGCTGGACATAAAATTTCCAAAAACTCCTTTCTTCATTTCCACTAGGAGACTTAGTATTTGGGTAGTGATTTTTAAACTCCTTTCCTTTTACATCCGGGATGTACTTGTAGTGCATTTCAGAGCATATTATAATTTTAACAGCAAAATTAAAGCCTTGTATTATATAAACCAAATATAGATGATCTTTACAAAAACCTTGTTTGTTGAAAGGTTCTTGGAACTTAGTACTGTTTTTTTTCCCCTAGTACTGTTTTTAATTCATCCATAACAGGAGGGATGGTAGAGCCCTAGGTATTGAGTGGTAAACATAAAAATATAAATTTTGCATGTTATTTGGATATATATGTATATTTGTGCATATATGTACAGTTGTGTCACATTTACATATACATATATTTCTGAATTATTTGGGACTTGGCATGATCCAGATACCCACAGATTTGTGTGCTCGGAGAACAACTCATCTCAGTACATTCTGCTCTGTTGAGTCTAGAGACATTATTAAGTATGATTTCTGTACCATGTTTTTGGGCCCTATTCCTTTACAGAGAGATCTGTGGACAGAGAAATGTCCAAATAGGGTAACATTTTGTAAGATTTCTTGGATCTAAAAGTTGTATTGTAACTTCTGAAAGTTGTTTTTTTTTTTTTGCAGCATTTTATTATAAAAAAAACTTGAAAGAACCTTACAGTGAACATGCATGTAACCACTAGCTAGATTCTATAATTAACATTTCACTGTTCTTTTATCACACATCTAATCATGCATCCATCCCTCTAGCCATCTTTTTTTTAAATGCATTTTAGAGTAAGCTGCAGATATAAGTACATAAGTGGTGATTTTTGAAGAACAAATTATCTTTAGCTTTAGTTACTGAAGTTAGTTCAAAATGTCCTACACTGCAAAGTCCTGGTAAGTTCAATAAATGAACAAATGCAAAAAAAAAAAATGGCTTGTGATGACTTTGTTATAAAATGAAGTACAGAAAAAGCATCATTTGACTTTTTTTTCTAGTTTTCTGCAAATAAATGAGAACATGTTCTTATTTTCTTAACATTTGTCAGATATCATTATAGTCAGTTCTTTTTCTTAGTATACTTGTATTTAAATGAACTTGATGTTAAGTCTTATGGTAGCATTAATCTGTAAAATCTCTGCTTATCTATAGAGTGCTATTCTTATTTACTAAGTATAGGCAATGAGTAAACTTACTGTAGTGATCACATTAAATATAAATGATCACAGTTTGTTCAGTTCCCAAAAGTCATTAGTTATTAGAAAGCTAGATTTGGATTTGTATGGCTGATCTACACATAATGATGAGGGGAGCCAACTGAAGTCCCACACAGTAATAACAATTCCCAATTAGGAGATTATAATCATTTGCTGTTTTAAAAAATTTTTCATATACTATACAACAGCTGCACAAGTATTGATTATGTCTCTTTTTGATGTTTGAGAGGACAGTGAAGAATGAAAGTGATTTTCTTGAGTTTCCTATTCTCCAAATAGGAAGTACACTGCAGAAACAGAATGGTTTTTATTTTTATTCTCTAAAGCTTTTGTTTAGAACAGAAACTTGCGATGAGCTTAAAACTCTCACTGAATTACTTCAAGTTTTGGCTTTGAATGTGGTCTAGATTTTGTGGTAATCTGCCCCCAAGTTGATTTTGTCTGTAATTTCTTCATGCAAACAGGAAGGACAAAATTGTCCTTTATGATAGTTTTAGAAACTAGCCTTAATATGATCATGAATTTTATATATATTTGTAAATATATGTGTATATATATATATATCATCATGACAGTGAATTATGAAGGAGAAAGTGACTGGTTAATTCTGCAGGTGAGGAATACTGAACATTTATAGGTTCAAGAGAGTCTTTGGTTTTTTTCTTTAGGGAATTCTGCATATTTATGCTGAATTACTACCTGTTATTCTTGGACCTCTGTCACTAGTGGGGATGAAGGGGTGAAATGGCAGCTATCTGACACACGTATACAACACACACACGTGATTGGTTTGGCAGTTTGCCTTCTGGCACCTTAATATTAATGTGAAATATGGTTCCAAAGTAGTTACCACTGGAATAGTGGGTGTGAAATGGAGATACTGCACAGTTTTTATTGCTGTAAAGTTTTCAAATTCTTAGACTTACAGAATCTTGAAGATGCAAAGGCACTTTAGATTTCACATAAATCAACCTCTATTTTAGACACACTTCAAGAAGCAATTAAGTGACTTATCTGTGGTCACTTAATTAATGACAGGCAGAACAGAAACCTAATTCTCCAGGTACTCAAGAACTTCCTGATCCATGTAGTTAAATCTGGATAGAAAAGAGTTGTTGTTTAATCCAAAAACAAATGATAATATACTCAAACCATTTTAAGTATTATTAAGGGAAAAGTTGTTTGACAAACCTAGTGGGAAATTAATTTTCTTTTTTTAAACAGTCCCAAAGAGAACATCTACATAACTCTGGGCCCTAAGGTTTTATAGCTATAATATGACCAAGGGTTCAAATTTCTTTTAGGTCTAAATGCTTTTTTCCAAAAATGTAAAAAACAAATAAAGCAACTTGATGGAGAACCATACTTATTCATTCTTCTCCAAAGAAAATCAGATCAAATTATAGGAGGAAAAATTAACTTACCTTTTAGTGTATACTATATTTTAATAATTGCTAAACATTGGTAAACATTGATGTGAAGAGACGGTTTATTATTTCAGGGCATTTAAGAAGATAAATGTTAATTTAGGGTAGGTTAAATTTATCTTGTTTAGAAGTGACCATACCTTCTAGCCATGTTAATAAACTGTTATTAACATGAATAACAGTGAATAGAAACCTGTGTCAGCTTCATGGACCCTGTGATTGTGGTGTCTTAGGTGTTTTGAGGTTTAGAGCCATACTTTGTTGGGGGCACTTTGGTCCTCCTTTGGGGGCCTTATTTTGCTTATGTTTGGATAATAGAATGAGTCAGTGAGAGTCCCAGAGGTTTCCTACTTTGGACCTACTATTTTACCTTACTGTTTCTTCATCTTGACATACTCAAATGCCCTGATTCATCAGAGCATTATTTAAGTGCTGTTTCTTCCGTCAGGTCATCAGTGATCTTGTGAGCTAGAAGTAAACTCTTCATACTCTGTATTCTCATAACACCACTACTGCCTAGTGTTACAGTTATTTATGTTTATCCTCACTAGACTGCTGGTGCCTTTTTTTTTCCAGGTATAATTGACATATAACATACTACTTTCATGTATGCAACATAATGATTTGGCATTTTGTATATATTATGAAATGATCACCAAAATAAGTCTAATTAACACTTGTCACTATACATAGTTAGAATTCTTTTGTACCCCTTGGGATGAGAACTTTTGAGATCTTATTAAATTTCTTAAGGGAAGAATGCCAGTCTTACTTAGTATTCCCAGAGACATTTAGTGTGTATAGTAGGTGTTCAATAAACAATTATTTAGTTAATTCTTATATTAATATTGCTAAAATGGAGATTGCCAGTAAATTAACCTCTGACTATGCCCAGTTAATAAAGCAAAGTGGATGAATTGCCCCTCTCTATAGCATACATCTTTCTGGTTACAGGTTGCCCTTAATTTCTTTTTCCCTTTTATGTTGCCTTTGATGTTAATTTTTACCTAAATTTTATCTGTATGGTATGAAGGCATTTTAAATTCCAGCTGCCTAAGAACTACCTTGAAACCTACAAACATTGTTTCTAATAGGCTTATTATTATTAGATATATTAGGTATGGGCTTTATATTAAATCAGCATTTTATATAGGTCTGAAGGTTTGGTCTGAGCAATCCTTTCTTCAGGTAGACCTTTGACTTAACGTGTTTAAATTTTTCAATGCTTCGTTAACTGTGGCTTATTTTATTCCTTCAAAACCTCATAAAATTCTTAGGTAGGACTAGGTTCTCAGCCTTTCTAGGACTGTGGTTCTCAGCCTGTTTTTGGTGAGGAGGGCCTCTACAATTATTATATTTACAATATGCTCCTGTTTATTAGTAATATTTTTCACTGCATAGAGTGATTCTCTGTGGGTCATTTGAGAATTACCACTCTAGAGAATCTATGAATTCTCTGAAATAATATGTAAAATTTTGTAGGGAGAGAGTCTGTGTCCGTTATTTGAATATTAAAATATTGACAAATCCATAAAGGTAAAAATGCATTGCCTTGAAGTCGCAAATTTTTTAATGAGATTAATTTCTTGGCAGGCTTATTGTTAATAATGGTACTTTTTTTTTTTACATTGTAAATATATGTGATATAAGTTGTATAGGCTTTGGCTTACAGTTTTATTATACTCATTTAGCCCTCATAATAGCTTGTGTGATAGTCAGATGATGCTGCATTTTGTAGGAGAAGAAACTGAGGCCAAGAGAGGTTGAGTAACTTAAAGTCAGATGGATAGTAAATAGAAGAAAAAAAACTAGAATCCAGATCTTACATCTAGTCATTTGGTTTTCTGGTATATTAACTTGATTCTTCACAAAGTTAGAACACTATTTCTAATTCACTTAATCTTTGGGAAAATGAGAAATCAATGTGAGGTGATTGCCAAAATAAGGAAATACTCATTTTCCTGATGAGAATATTAACAAGAAAAGCTTTTTGGGATATATAAACTTTTAGGAGTGTAGCACATACAAGTTTTTTGATATTTAGCACTTTTTAAATTCATATATGATATTGATACTTCTGGAGATTTTATCTTGAATCATTAAAAACGCATTTGTATAACATTAGGACAGTTGATTTTAAAAGAAATATTTATAACTCCAGCAAATGAAATTGTGAGTTCTGATCCTCAGGATAATTAGTAACTCAGATGACCCTTTATTAGTACATGCAAAACTAGCACAATCCGAGATTGAGGGTAATACCTACCCTAAACAATTCGTTTAGTTTTTGAACATAAAGTAATTGAGAGAAAAAAAATCTTTAATATAAGACACTGTAGAAGAATTTGAATCTACACAGCTCTTTTTTTAAGGTAAAGATTCCTTATTTTAAAAATATTTTTTATTGATATCATATCATACCTTAAAGTTATCAATGATTTCTTAATATCATTAACCATTCACTGTTCACATTTTCCAGTTTGTCTTAAAATTTTTTTTAAACAGTCATTTGAATCAGGTTTTAAATAAAATTTATACATTGTGATTGGTTGATGTGTCTCTTGAGTCTCTTAATGTATGAGTTTGCCCTCCATTTTTAAAAAAATTTGAGATACAATTCATGTACCATTAAAATTTAGCCTTTTAAAGTATACAATTCATTGATTTTTTTATATATTCACAAAATTGTGCAGCCATCATCACTATCTAAGCTTAGAATATTTTCGTAACTCAAAAAAAAAAACAAAAACGCCCTGCTCATTATCAGTTACTCTCATTGCCTCTCTCCCAGCTCCTGGTAACCACTAATCTACTTTCTATCTCTGTCTCTGCTTATTCTGGATTTTTCATATAAATGGAATCATGTAAGATGTGGCTTTTTGTGTCTGGTTTCTTTCACTTACCATAATATTTTCAAAGTTCGCCCATATTGTAGCATATTCTTCATTTCTTTTTATGGCTAAGTAATATTCCATTGCATGGAACAGGGAATAGAGTCAATATTTTGTCATAACTGTAAGTGGAAAGCAACCTTTAAAGAATTGGAGCAAGTGATAGCATTATTCTTCAGATTTCTTACGAGGAAATTTACCCCGTGTTCATTGGAAGTAAATCAATTACTGAAAATAAAAATCTGTTTGGTAGAGGGAAATTATTTATGCAAGATAAAGATCAAACACTTTTCCAGTGTAAATTGTTTTTACCTAGCTGCTTGGAAATAAGTATAGTGGTAATTGTCTCCCAAGTACCCTAATGACCTGTTCTTGTTGGGTAAGGACATTGTGTTCTCCTATGATTGTTACAAAACTGTACTGATGTTTTGAAACTATATGAATATTTATTCCAATTGACTAACTTGTTTTTTCTTCAAGCTACTCACCTGTAGAGGACAGGTTTCTGTGAAGCTGAAAAGCCTGACCAATAGGGTGTTGATATTTCAGAGGTTGAGTCTTAGCATTGAAGCTTTTAAAATGTGTAGGTAGTCTTTTTGTTGCTTATACTTGTGAACTTTTGGGTTCCTGCAGTAAAGATACTGTTAACACTGTAGTTAATTTTCTTACTCCTTTGCCAATGGCATTTGAGGTCTCCTCTTCTTCTTAGGTGCTTTATTTGTTCTGTTTAATGAAATACCAGACTGTGAAAAGGGGCTGTTGGTCTTGGTCATTGAGCAGTGTCAAAAGGTGTGTGAAACACTTGAGTCATTTAAATTTTCATTTTACAGATTGTTTGCATGTCTGGAGGTAAGATAAGGTGGGATGGGAAGGTTAATTAAAGAGCAGAAGGTAAAATTTAGTTTGGCTCCATATTCGAGGTAGAAATGAAAGGAAAGGTCAGGGGCCTTGCATAAACCTTTAATCTGCCTGAAGAGACCTGTGTTTTGGCTGTGGAAATCTCTATTCCTCTTAGAAAAAGTTTAAACTATTCTTTATGTATCTGCCAAAGCAGAAAGCAACCTAGTTCTGAGTCACAGGGGATTCAGTAATAATGTATGTATGGACTTAGAAAAAATTATTTCTTTACCAAGTTTTTCTTTAGGTATGTTATTAAAAATAGGAGTAGTAGCTTCATTTTCCTCTACTTTAGCTTTATCTTATGAATTACATACTATAATTAAAAGAGCAATGAAGTAGAGTTTGAAAGTCAGCGTTCTAGCAGTAATCATGTCACTAAATAGCTGTGTGTGTCATTCTCTGGAAGATCTCAGGATATTGAGAAAACATGTGTAAAGAAATAATTAATTAGTACTTATTCATATATATATGTTCCTGGCAGGTGCTGTTGGCAGCAGCTGTCTGCACGAAAGCAGGAAAGGCTATTGTTTCTCGACAGTTTGTAGAGATGACCCGAACTCGGATTGAGGGCTTGTTAGCAGCTTTTCCGAAGCTCATGAACACTGGAAAACAACATACTTTTGTTGAAACAGAGAGTGTCAGATATGTTTACCAGCCCATGGAGAAGCTGTACATGGTACTGATCACTACCAAAAACAGCAACATCTTAGAAGACCTGGAGACCCTAAGGCTCTTCTCAAGAGTGGTAAGAACCCTTCTGTAGTACTGGGTTACAGTTTTTTGTTTAAGTTTTCTCCATGAAACTGTTTTCCCCCCAGAGCAGCTGATGCTTATCATTTGCATACTCCATGCCCCCCAAACCCCACTCCAGCATCTTATTGCTACAGCTCCTTATTCAGTAAATATTTAAGTGTCCTTCTGGACTGTAGATATCCCAAAAGAGAATATGAGAACTGCCCTTTTGCTTCCTAATTCTTCAGCAGTTACTCTAACCTGCCTTTGTGGTTCTGACACTTGTTTGGCCGTATTTTTAGATAATGTTCTTTAGATAAGATTTGTTGATGTAGCCACACATATCCAAAGACTTTATGCCAAAATCTTGCTTAAAGAATAGAAAGAGCTAGTAAAGGGGTTTGGGTTTATTGAAATTTGTGTACTTTAAAGAATGAAAACATAACTGCTGATACATTTTAAATCTTTCTTTTCCATTGCTCTCCATGACTAGATTCCTGAATATTGCCGAGCCTTAGAAGAGAATGAAATATCTGAGCACTGTTTTGATTTGATTTTTGCATTTGACGAAATTGTTGCCCTGGGATACCGGGAGAATGTTAACCTGGCACAGATCAGAACCTTCACAGAAATGGATTCTCACGAAGAGAAGGTGTTCAGAGCAGTTAGAGAGGTAAATAGGGTTTTCTCTGAGACTGCTGGTTTGTATGTCTTTCTTTTAGACTTCACTGTCTGACTTTCCTGTTTTCACTCACTAGTCTAGACTGTACTTACTCAAAGCTACATTCACGTACGTCTGTTTTCATAGACTCAAGAGCGTGAAGCCAAGGCTGAGATGCGGCGTAAAGCAAAGGAATTACAACAGGCCCGAAGAGATGCAGAGAGACAGGGCAAAAAAGCACCAGGATTTGGGGGATTTGGAAGCTCCACAGTATCTGGAGGCAGTACAGCTGCTATGATCACAGAGACTATCATCGAAACTGATAAACCAAAAGTGGCACCTGCACCAGCCAGGTATAATCCAGTGTGGCACTTCGAATGCAGCCCTAGAAAGGCAGATGAGTGCTCTATGTGTGTATCACAGAGGAATATCTAATTTCTGGGCAAACTTAAATAATGAGTGACTTGATGTAATAATAAATTTGGCTACGTAAAATGGGGATAAAGGAGAAACCTGAATGTGGTGTTTTTCCTTTTGTAAAAGAGTTCTTTTACAGATGATGGTATAATCTCAATTTCCTGTGAAGTTGCCTTGTTTTGGGAGAAGAGGAGATACTCAACTGTGGAACATGTATTTTTAATTTAGTTTTCATGAATGGATTTCAGGTAGAATCTGAACTACCTGAAATTATATGCAAAAGTTTGTGCACAGATATATTTATCTGAATAGAAAGTACAAAGTTTTCATCAGATCATACATGTTTATAAAAGTATACCTTTGGTCCTTGGGTACTTGAAGCTTATATGTTAATTATGGCTCAGCTGCCAGTTCAGGCAGGGGATGGTCTAGTTGTCCACTCAACACCAGGAAGCTTGTGTTTCTCCCGTGAGGTATTCACATTCCTCTTAAAGAACAGCTTCAGGGAAAGCTTCAGTGATAGGGAGTTATAATTAGTTTTTAATTTTTTTAATCATGTGTGTTTTTTCTTATTTTTGTATTCTTCCACTTAGGCCGTCAGGCCCTAGCAAGGCTTTGAAACTGGGAGCCAAAGGAAAGGAAGTAGATAACTTTGTGGACAAATTGAAATCTGAAGGTGAAACTATCATGTCCTCCAATATGGGCAAGCGCACCTCTGAAGCAACCAAAGTGCATGCTCCACCCATTAACATGGAGAGGTAAGTAGTAACTCAGTAAAGACAGACTACCTAGTGTTAAAATTTTTTTTTTAAATTCTTTTCGTGTCTTTCAATTTTTCTACATTTAAAAGACTTAATGGTAAATTCTAGGTATTAACAGGAGGCCTTCTCCCTCCCCACTCCACTCCCAACACCATTTAACCATGAGTAGGGCCTCTCAGCCGTCTATTTTCCATTAAGTTTAGAACTTAACCTTTTTATCAACTCTGCTGGCTAAATTAAACAAAAGTAACTTGTCTTCATGCCTCGTATGTACTTTGTTTCTTAAAATGGACTTGAATTAGAGGGCTAGAGCTGTGAAGACTACTACACTGTATTTTAGCATTTTTTTTCTAATTAAATTTTAAGGAGGACCAGTGTTTAATACAAAATTCGTAAACATCTTTAATAGCAAATTAACACATTATCCTTTGCCTTTTAAGTATTTGAACTTCGTATAGAATATTTTGATTTGTCTCTTATTTCAGGGCTGTGGTACTGGTTGGTAACATTTTTAAGTGGTAGTTGCCAAGTTTACATATTCATGACTCAGATTTCTTGTCTTGAAGCCCAGACCTTCTACTGTTACTGATAGTTTTGAGGTCAAGTGAAAGATGAGTCTGGGAGGATACCTCTATCAGGTGTGCATAAAAGAAGAGTATCTTGTATGTCTTATTAGTATGAAATGAACAGGGTTACATCAGGATAAATCTCTTAAATCACTAAAGCTCCTGTGCTATTCCTAGTGGTTGCTTTGAGTGAAATAGAGGTTTGACACTATTTTAAAAAGATGTTGGAGACCATCATTTACTAGAGAGGGCTTGAGACTCCTTTCTGAATGATGGAGTACTTCTTGAACCTGGAGTATACATCTGTGAAGGTAAATGAGGCCTTGCATTGTCTTAAGATACACTCCTGTGTGGTCTTGAGTCTCATGCTTTTGTTTCTGGGAAGACTTAAGAGTTTGGACAGAACAAGGTAGGATGCCAGAATGGTCTTTTTTAAGCCTCTGCAGTTCACCCAGGTAGAAACAGTTTTAGTGAGGAATATGGATAGATTGTACTTAACAATTGCCCATAGCAGCAGCACCTTGTATTTTACTTATTTTAAAAATTAGATTAACAAAACAGAAACAGACTCAAACATAGAATACAAACTTATGGTTGGCAAGGGGGCAGGGGGTAGGAAGGGACAGACTGGGATTTCAAAATGTAGAATAGATAAACAAAATTATACTATACAGCACAGGGAAATATATACAAGATTCTGTGGTAGCTCACAGCGAAAAAAAAATGTGACGATGAATATATGTATGTTCATGTATAACTGAAAAATTGTGCTCTACACTGGAATTTGATACAACATTGTAAAATGACTATAACTCAATAAAAAAATTAAAAGAAAAGACTAAACAAAAAAAACCCAGTAGATTATACATTCATATAGTTCAAAATTCAAAAGTTTCAAAAGTAAGGGAGGGAGTGGGAAGGGACAGACTAGGAGTTTGAGATTTATAAATACTGACAGGTATATATAGAATAGATAAACAAGTTTATACTGTATAGCACAGGGAAATATATTCAAGATCTGGTAGTAGCTCATGGTGAAAAAGAATATGAAAACGAATATATGTACTTTCATATATGACTGAAAATTTGTGCTGTACACCAGAAGTTGGCACAACATTGTAAACTGACTATAACTTAAAAAAAAATGCAGTTTGCATTGTAAAACCTAACAACAACAAAAAAGTTTCAAAGGCTATTACAATAAAACTTCTTCCCTGCACCCAACCATGCAGATTTCTCTTTTTAAAGGTAACTAGTATTAACTAGTTTTCTGGGTGTTTTCTTCTGAGAGGGATAGTCTATGTATAGATGAAAAAAAATTTGGTATAATTTCTGTTTTTCTCCTTTTTATACATAAGTGGTAGCATACTAGACACATTTTCTAATTGCTTTCTTGCTTAATTATTTTAGAGATAAGAATTTCCTTATTTGAAGCTATAGAGACATGACATCTAAATGCAGTACCTTACCCTAGGCTGGATCTCATACTACTTACTACAAAGGACATTATTAGATCAGCTGACAAAATTGGCATATGAATGGTAGATTAGATTAGATAAAAGTATTGTATCAATGTAAATTTATCAACTTAGTAGCAGTACTGTGGGTTATGTAAGAGAATATCCTAATCTTACAAAATATACTCTGAAAATGTTTTGGGATAAAGAGTCATGATGTATATAATCTGCTTCTAAATGTTTCAGGGAAAAAATTCAAATATATTTATATAGAGTATGCAAATGATAAAACAAGTGGGATAAATGTTTAACAATAGTTAAAAAGAGTATATGTATATTCCTGGTATAATTTTAATTTTTTAATTTTTCAAATAAACTGTTCCCCCTTTTTTTCCACAACTGTCCAGAATTCATTTTTGTGGATATACCTTTATGTATTTAAATAGTCCCCCTACTGATGGACATTTATTTCCAAACATTTGCTATTGTAAACAAAGCTTCAGTGAATAACTTACTACATTATTTTGCACAGGTGAGAATTTATCTGTAGGATAAGGAATTGCTGAACTGAAGGGTATGGCGTTTTAAATTTTGATACATTTGGCTGTAGAACCTTAAAATAAGTTACTGATGGCTAATTACCGTTAAACCCTGGAGAAAGGGAGTTCTGGTTTCTACCTTTCTGAGCAGATCTGTTACTCTTCCTCTACAGTGTACACATGAAGATTGAAGAAAAGATAACACTAACCTGTGGACGAGATGGAGGATTACAGAATATGGAATTGCATGGCATGATCATGCTTAGGATCTCAGATGATAAATTTGGCCGAATTCGTCTTCATGTGGAAAATGAAGATAAGAAAGGGGTGCAGCTACAGGTGTGTAGAGGCTTTTGATAAGGGAGTATGAAGGCTTTTGTCTGCCTAGCACATTCTTTCTCAGTTCCTTGTATAAGCCACAGAACAAAGGATCATTTAAGTTGTATAACTAATGCCATTTTAGATGCATGGGAAAGAAATTGATTTATTACTACAGTGGATGCCTTGAATCAATAAATGTCTTCCCAGGGTGGTTGTGGATGATTGACAGCAGCTGTATTAGTTTGGCCTTTTAATATTGTAATTGAATGAAAGGTCATTTTGAAATCTAATAAATGACTTCGTGCCCACTAACAAAGGTGCAAGGAGATGCTTATCTGTTACTACTATGCAGAGGGTAAGTTCATTTAGGATAATGCTTGAAGTATAGTTAAACAATAAAGTTCTGAAATTTAATAGAAATTTATTTTATTAAAACAGGTTATGACACTACGTTTTCATATTCTGTCTCTATATGAACTGCCAGTGCTTGTTTTCTTAGTTGAAGGGCAGTATCTCATGGTATATTTGAGAAGTACGTAAAGTTCTTACAAAATAATTATGTGTGTTCCAGCTACTTGGATATGTATGAGACCTTCTTTATGTTATTTCACTTGTTCTTATTACATTTTGTTTAGATGGTTGATCTTATATCTCTTGTCACAAGAACAAAGCCTTTTCAGGGAGGAAGTGGTTTCCACCTCATAACTAGTATACAGTTATCTTTTGGAAGTAGTGCTTATGTTATTTGATGGTAGCTTTACTAGCTCTTAAGTATATGTAGTCTTCTTTCCAGAAATTATTTCTTTTTCCTTTTTTCTCCTAATGTGACTTCCTTTAAAAAAATTAGTCCATCTTAGTTGGCCTGAATTTGAACAACTTTAATTCTCTAGGCAAAATTATAAGTAAACTTTCTGCAGAGTTTTTCCCTCTCCTGCCTCCTTAGTAGAAAAGGCCAGGACTGCTGTCGGACCCAGACCACTGATCAGTGTCTGACCCTTGTCTTGTATTTGGCAAGCTTGGCCCGACCATGAGGCTCCTCCCTGTGAAGTATTTTTGTAAAGGACTTGATTAATGGTCTTTGAACTTTTCCAGTTACAAAATTACTAGCTTGTTACTTACAAACAAAATGGCTTAGAATTGAAATTATTTTTTTAATTATTATTTTAAAATGTCTAAAATCTTCAAAAAGTCTTTGAAGGAGGGAAATCTTTCATCAAAATCAAAAAGAACTGGAATTTTTTAGGCACTCTATTTTAGATGTTTAGATTATGGGTAATGTAAGACCAGAAGGAATTTATTTCCTGTCTTATCATGTCTGAACCACGGAAGTGTTCTTTCCCTTCTCATTTCAGACCCATCCAAATGTGGATAAAAAACTTTTCACTGCAGAATCTTTAATTGGCTTGAAGAATCCAGAAAAGTCATTTCCAGTCAACAGTGATGTAGGGGTGCTAAAGTGGAGACTACAGACCACAGAGGAATCTTTTATTCCACTGACAAGTGAGTGCCTCTGGCCAGTCCTACTAAGCTAGTCTGCATTGAGAACTAGAAATAGCCCTGGCTTGTACACTCTTATCTTCATTGCCATAATTCTTTTTGACAAAATGACCTTCTTTCAAAATGGACTCAGAGCTTCATTCTCTGTACTTTAATGATGAGCTTTAATTTTTAATACCCTCTAATTTTGAAACCATTATTTTTATTTTTAATAGTTTACATTAGGATGTTTAAGGCCTGCAGGTGTCAGTTTTGATTTGTCTTCTTAACTTTTCTCCACTCTTTTCCTAATGTTCTAGTATGCCTGCTTTGCTTTTCTCTTCAGTTAATTGCTGGCCCTCGGAAAGTGGAAATGGCTGTGATGTCAACATAGAATATGAGCTACAAGAAGATAATTTAGAACTGAATGATGTGGTTATCACCATCCCACTCCCGTAAGTCTCCCACAGAATCATTTTTTCTATAGTGGGTTTATAGAGCTAGTCTTTTGAAACTCACATTGGAGGCAGCACTTAACTGGCTCTGCATTCTAAAATATTTGTTTTTCATAAAGGCTGGTTATAAAAAAAGCCAGGTAAAATAGACTGCATAGTTACTATATGATTCCACTTATGTGACGTTCTGAATAGGTAATACTCTTGAAACAGAAGTCAGGCATTTGACTGCAAAGAGAGGAAGCATTTGGTTAAGCATGAGGGAACTTTTGGAGACAATGGAAATGTTCTGACTTGGTTGTAAGGGTGCTTACAAGATACATTTGTCGAAATGCATTAAGCTATACACTTTTAAAGGAGTGGATTTTACTGGCTTTGAAGCTGAGCAAACAAAGCTCCCATCCAAGTACTAACCAAGTCCAACCCTACTTAGCTTCCGAGATCAGATGAGATCGGGCGTGTTCAGGGTGGTATGGCCGTAGACTGAGCAACCAAAGCTGGTTGTAGTTCTACAGCTGTGTTTTCAGATGTTGGTCCTCAGTTTGTCCATGTAGTAATGAAGATTTCCAGAAGGAGGAGCCAGTTCTCAGTCAAACTTTCCTGTTTTGTTTTGCAACTCTTAAAGGAATTGCATCTGTCAGACTGAATTTTTCTTCTGAATTTTTTTCTTCACTTTGCTCTCTAAACTTTTCCAGCTAAAGATGAGAGTATGTTTTAAAAGTTACTATTCTTGCTGAAACAAGATTCTTGACATTAGTTTCAGTAAATTTTCTAACAGCTTTATTGTGGTATAGTTGGCATGCAATAAACTACACATATTTAAATTGTACAATCTGATAAGTTTTGACATGTATGAGCCTGTGAAACCATAATCACAATTAAGATAACAGAAATATCCATCACCCCTAGAAGTTTAGTTCCAGTATGTTTTTGATGTGTGCTTAAATGGCCTACTTTCTAGGATCATCTGGAAATACTCTCTTAAATACCTTAAGTTCATCTTCTCACTAGCATTTCTAGTGACTTACACTGTTGCTGCTTCTCCATTGAATCCCTGGACCTCTCTTCTACCTCTTAAGCACCCCCATGGTTAACTATATGGCTTAATTATGAACACTCAGTTAGTGGGCCCCGTTATTATTACAGGGAAAATGGTTCTAATTTAATTTGTAGTTTTGTTTAAATTAAGTTTAATTTGTAGTTTGATTCAGGCCTCTACATGTCCAGGTCTGGTTTTAGTCATTCTTATTTCCATTTTTTAAAATACGCTTTATTACCAATATCCCCCTTAATGGGCTAACCATCTTATTCTTCACATCTTGGTTGTTATTTCGAAACAATAGATGGTTACCTTTTCTTGGGCATTGGTGACAGGTGTGGGTTTTATTTTGTCAGGATTTATTTTACTAGACTATTTTTAGGATGCCACAAGTTTTAGGCCTCTCCATCTACCCTGTAATTGTGGTTATAGTGGTTTCCTGTGTCTTAGTTCAGTTTTGCAGTAGTCTCCTGAAGAGACCCTTAGACAGCATTTTACCCTATTGTCTAGAACTGATCAAATTAGAGGAGATCAGAATCAGAATTGGAACAAGGGCAAAGAGGAGAAACATATAACTGGGACCATAAAATTGATAGGGAGGGGTTAATCGTGTTATACCACCCTTAAAGTTTTCTTTGCCTCCCTTATTTACCCTGCCCTGATATAAACATTGAATGTCACTGGTGAATTAAAAGATGATAAATTTAGAATGTGTAGGAGTAGGTGACACTGCCTGTCAGCCATGTGGGGGTGCAAAGTACATCCTAACTAGCCTTGGTTCTTTTGCAGATTAAGGACAACTGTGTATCTTTCTTTCCCATCACGTTCACATTTTGGTATAATCGTGTTTTCACTTATCAAATAAAAGTTCACTAGATTGTAAATCAAAAAACCCACTGACAGCAACTACAGTAAGTTTTAAAACCTAAAATCTTTTGAAAATATCCTCTCAAAGGCTCAAATTCATCTCCATTCTAAATAACCACATAATGGTGTTTACAATTTCCCCCTACTATTATCAGCCCCCCTGAGTCCCCCCATGTTGGCACCTGTAAAGAGAGCTACGCTATGTTAAAATTCCTTCTTAACAAGGCAGCAAACCATTAGTATACGATTTTTGGAAATACATCCCACTTCACACATTTGTCAGTCTCATTTCCCTGCTAGCTCCAGATCTTGTCCACAGAGCAGCCCACGGGCATGTGTGCCAATTACCTATGGTTGCATATATTTGTCTACAAAGGGAGTGAGTGAGACCCTTAGCCAAGGTGCTAGGACTTTGATCCTTGAAGTTATTGGGGAGTCTAATTCTTTCTAGGACTATATAAAAGGCAGAATTTAGGGTTGATTTTCCTTAGCAGTGTTCTTGCAGTTCCTGGACAGCTAACTTGACACGGATGTTTCTTGTAACAGATCTGGTGTCGGTGCACCGGTGATTGGTGAGATTGATGGCGAGTATCGACATGACAGTCGACGAAATACCTTGGAGTGGTGCCTGCCAGTGATTGATGCCAAAAATAAAAGTGGCAGCCTTGAATTCAGCATTGCTGGGCAGCCCAATGATTTCTTCCCTGTCCAAGTCTCCTTCGTCTCCAAAAAAAATTACTGTAACATACAGGTACCCCATTTTATTAGAGAGCTTATATTGGAGAAAACAGGACAGATGCCAAGTAGGCAGCATATCTTCATGATCAGAGCAAAAAAATCTGAAAAACTGGTGTCCCTCATGGATTCCATTGAAAAGTACTAATGGGTTGTGCAGGAGTCATATCTCTTAGTTGCCAGTTTTTTAATAATCTCACGTATCTTAAAATCCATTTGCAAAAACACTCAACACATGATTTCCCTTTTGTAATGTCACTTTGTTTGACCCAATGGGATGAAAGAAAGTTCATTTGAAAGGCAAAATTACTGCCCAAAAAAGTGGTTCTAATACAGATGAATATAATTCTTCTATTATTTATGTCACAGCTTCCCTTCATCAGTATAGATAATCGTAAGCCAGTTAGTTCTGTTGTAAACTTTGTCCTTTAGGTAGGCAAAGCAATGGAAATTTGTGAACTATTCCTTTAGATCATTATTTTTAACTTGTTTCTCTAGTTTTTGAAATTGCATTACAGGGACTCAGTTTATATTACCATTTTCCCCTCTGACTTGTTGATTTGCTTGTTACTCTGGCACTATTTTATCTTCCCAGATGATCTCTGTCTCTCCTGTAAGTCCTTGGGGAGTTCTGTTTCCTCTGTTGGATGACAGAGCAGTTCTCTCTCCCCTCACAGTTATTGGCTTAATCCCATGAGTATTGGGAGCACATTATTGAACCCAAGACATTTTCCTGTTAGGGACCATTTGAAGAGCAGGGCAATATAACTGCTCTCTCATAACCTCATTACAAAATACGACTCAATGGTTCAAGTATTGTGTTGGAGCGATTAACACTCACCATTGTTACAGGTAATTCATTAAACTAGACATTTATTGTTATTAATAAAAAGAAAAGACATCTCATTAGAAGGACCCAGCCATATCTAGAAAATAAAGTATGATAGAGCAGCTTAGTGAGACTTTGAGAGCAGATTAAGCAATAATGTCGCGTTGTTAGAATGTTGCACTTTAGGTTAAAATGTTAATTGATCATCCTGATGGAATGTCTGTGAACTTCATAGGTTTTACAGAGCAGAGCCTAGGCAATAGCCACACATTCAGGACCTTTTATTTAATAGTAATACCACTGTACATGTCATCCCAACAGTTGTCTTTTCCATCTAGAGAGCAGATTAACCGTGTTGGTGGGGTGGGGTGATGCTGTGAGCTGCAGTTGTGACTTGAACTTTTTTAGTATTTCTGAGTTACTTTTTTTTTCTCTTGAGTTACTTTTAATACTGCTTTAGGGAATTTGATCTGTTCTCTACTGAGAATTAAGTCAGCACCTTAAAAGACTCGCTGTCCTTCTGCTTTACCTTACGCTTTGTTTGTTTTCCTAGGTTACCAAAGTGACCCAGGTAGATGGAAACAGCCCTGTAAGGTTTTCCACAGAGACCACTTTCCTAGTGGATAAATATGAAATTCTGTAATACCAAGAAGAGGGAACCGAAAAGGAAAATTTTCAAATTAATAAAGAAGAAGCCAACAGTGGCTGAAGAGTTTTTTCCAAATCTACAAGCCATTGGAGACCCATTTTTTCAAATACAGTGCACGATTCTCAGAGTGCAAGGACCCTCAACTCACCCTCAGTGTTTCAGTGTCACAGAGACCTTCTTTGGCAAAGAAACGACACAAGCATGAAGGGAAAGGCTGTTGATTTCTTTGGCAGATTTTACTGGCCAGCAGGAAAGCAAGCTCTCCAGAGAATGCCCCCCGTTAAATTTTCTCTGCCTTCACCTAAGTTGCTTTTTAATTTTAATTCCTAAATATATTACATTTCATATTTTGTTTTTAAAAAGTTTTCTCTGCAGAAGATTTTAATCTTTCATACTCTTTTCCTTTACCTTCAGTTTTTTTTTTTTTTTTCTATGTATCCAGTCAAGCCCTGGGATTACCTGCATATACACATTGTATTTAGCACTCCCAGAACAGGTTGATCTAATCTATTCTTGATTTTTGGTCAACACAGGTGAACAACTTGAGGGGTATGGGATCTAGAAGTTAAAAGATAAAGATGTCTTATGTCCTTTTCCTATATCTACTCATCCCTCCGTTCCTTTGCTAAGCTGTTTTCCTTTCAGGCCTGTCCCTCCAGTTTAGACCAATACTGTGAATCCCACTTGTGTGTCAATATTAAAAACAGCTGAGAAGCAGCTTTCAGATGGCACAGCCCCTACTTCAAGGTATCTTGAAGGAGAATGGTCATGTCCAGTTAGGGATTTCACACCCATAGGTAATCATGTCTGCTGCTGGTGCTACCCAGCCATCCATTCTCCATGTTTTGGGTACTTTAGCTAACACACGTACACCCCTTGTAGTCCATTCACATTCCTGAGATTGACCACCTCCCTCTCCTGGATGTTCTCTATGTCATCAGTTTTTTTCCCCTCTCTATGAGAGATGAGGTTATGATTTTGGAGGCTGTGAGTTCAGTGAGTCTTTGTGCCAATCCCATTGGCTGTAAACTGTTAAGGAGACTCCATTTTCACCACCAGATTTTTAGCATTTCAAGATGCAGCTGATTCTGTTGCTACGTAGGGATTGCCGATGTATAGTCCATTTAAGCTTCTAGCCTGCCGAACATTTTCCCACCAGCCTGTCTTTCCATGTCTCTGAAATCCTTTTTCTGCCCTAAGCCTCTTCTGTTGAGTGTCATCCTGTAGTGGTTTGTCCGCCCATCTCATCCGTTACTTTTTCAATGGAAGTGACTCTCAGCCGGCCCAGCCCTGGCTTTTAACCCAGTATTGCGCTTGACGTTGGTGCAGTTACTGCCAGGCTGCAGCCACCTGCAGGGAAAGAGACAGCTGACTACAGATAACCTGCACTTGCAGCTGGTTGGAGAGTACCGCTCGCACTCTGAGCAACATCTGGCCTTCTCTGCAAAGAAGGTACTGTCCTTGAAGCAAAGTAGTCACGCACAAATGGCCATGGGTGGAATTGTTTGCCAAAGAAATTTCTGGCCTTTCCCTTAACTGCATCAGGGAAGAATCCTTATCTCTAGCTTGGTGTCCACATAAGGTTTTTTTTGAGGAAGGGGACTGGGACAAGAAATCTGTCATGTAGTTAAGTAGACAGGAAGTCTTATTAATTCAGTTTTATTTGAGAGTTGCTCGTCCGTATGATTTTTTTTAAAAGTCAAGTTTAGTTTCACAGCAACTTTTTTTTCTGAAATTACTTTTGGGGTAATATTTAAAATGAGAGACATTTTGTAACCCTGTAAAATACATAGGGAATATAACATTCCAGTGTACACCAAGGAGGCAGATTCTTTAATCAAATAAAGAGTATTATAAAATGAATGTTTATCAGACTGTTGACTCTCATACGTTGGTGTCATTTTGCTGATTCAGGGTGATGTAATGGGGTCCAAGATTAAAAGTGAATGATTTTTTTTTTAAGAGGAAATAATCTGTATCAGAGTATTCATTGCCTCTTCTCCCTATCAGGTATTGTGCCTCGTGTATTCTACATTTGCACGCGTGCGCACACACACACACATGCACACACACGCGTGCACGCACACACACACACTCCTGACAGCATAGCTTTTGAATTTGATGCCACTTACGGGCTTTTGATTATGATTTTGTCAGGGGCAGTTGTAGAGTCAGAAAAGTGAGGCTTTATCTTTAAAGAATAACCACGGTTGGTGATATCTTGGAGCATTTTCTTCCCCACTAGACAAATAACGGTAAGGAAGTGATCGAGGCATGAGGATAAACGCCTTGGGAGTTGATAATTCCCTCCGAAAAGGCTTCTTCCTTCCCTTATTTAACTTGAAAAAGTATTGAATGTCAACAAATTGGGAGACAAATCTCTGATGAATAATAAGTTTCTGGAGTGAAAAAGTTCTATTTTAATGGTGAAAGCCAAGATTTTGAATTTTTTTTCCTTGAGAGAAACACAAAGTATCTGCTCTAATCCTTGCTAAGTGGTGCTTGGCTCTGTGAGACCGTCACGTTACTCCAGTGAAATGAAGCTCACCGAGACCATGCCACCGCCTGCCTGGCCGCTAATTGCTCCACAGCGTCAGGTGGACGTTTTGTTGGCCTCTTGTGAGGGAGACTAACAAAATAATTAGATTTGACTGAGTATTCTATTTAATGTAGGAGGTTTGTGGTTCCTGCTCTGGGTTAATTAATTCCAGAAAGAGGCTGTAGGGAGGTAGGTGAGTTCCTTTTTTTTTTTTTTTTTTAATTTATTTTTTATTGAAGTATAGTCAGTTACAATAAGATCTGTCATTCATCTACTCACAGTATTAAACCCCAGATCTTATTAACCCATAAATTTCTGATGGGAAACTTTGCCCTCCAATTAATTTAACATCGTTCACATTGGGTAGGATCTGAGAGATTTCCAGGGTTTATATAGAATAGCTTTTCTTAAAAGTTTACATCTGCAGGGCTCATCCAGGAAGACAGGAGGAAAATAAGAAAAAGTCCCCATCCTCAAGAAGGTTAAAGTCTAATTGGAGGTAACAGCTTTACCTGCTTACAAAGCTTTTTTTCCTAAGGTAGACAAGCTCAACAGCAACTAGTGATACTCAACATGGATTTCAGTAAGGGTGAGGAATAGAACTTCTGTCTGGTAGGTTTTAGAGGAATCACTCAAAGGGAAGCAAAAACTCGCCTGTACTATGCACATCTCTCATTGCAACCATTCTTTTTTTCCATTCCCTTTTCGCCCTCTTTGGTAAATATCTTTGCAACTGTAGAGCTTCTTTGAAACCCCTAGAAGATCCACAAGTAGGTTGGTGTGTACTGCTCCTTACCCAAGGGCAGGCAGGATTTCTACAAGAGTCAGTCTCACATCTCACCCTGGGGAGTCGGTGATTAATGTGGAGGCAAACCTTTAGGGAAGTTAGACTACATTTCCAAACCAAGCTGTTGCCCTTCTTAAACATAAGAGGTCAAGCAACCAGGCAGTTTTCAGACTCCAGCCACTCCCCCTCCCCCAGCCCCACTCCCCCCACTACTGGCCAAAAAGGAAGGTTTTTTGCCTTGTTCATAGGGCAGGGTTTATGTGGTTAATTAAGGCTTAATCCAAATCTGGAAAGATCCCATAGGTGCACCCTGTGTGATCAGGTTGATTACCAAACCAGGACGGGATTTTGGAAAAAAGGGATTATAAATTCAAGGCAATGAGAAAAATGGAAACAGGTCTTGTTTCCCATTCTTTTGCCCAAATGAATGCTTGTTCTTTTCAGCTCATTGGAAGGTCCCGAGCCACGGAGGATAGACAAGACCAGTCCTCTGTCCTACCGAAATTTCCCACTCAGCTTGGACATATCTTAGCTGTGGGTGGAACTGTGGATTGTGCAATTTCTAATTGAGAAGAGAGCTTCTGCTCTTTTGCAGCCACTGAAGAAAGATTTGAACTCTTTCCCCAAGTTGGATGCAGCAAGGAGTTACTTGGCCTCATTGCTGCCACCACACCTACGCTAATGATGCCCAAGTTCAAGATCCAAAGAGGTCAGGAAGGAGAGCTTCCTGGGATAGGGTGCATATCTCCAGGGATTGCTTGCTGTAATGAGGAATAATCACCTCTTTCTGGGGCTGGAGGGAGTACAATTTGAGAGAAGGGACAGAGCTGGTAAATACGCCATGGCAAAGGCAGGCTGGGTGTAGAAATCCGCTCCTAACATTCATAGCCAAACGCAGAGGGCCTTAAAAAATCCACTCTTCCTTCCACACCCAGCCTTTGCCCTCTCCCCCTGCTTCCACTTCGGAAAGTCTGAAGCATGCTTGGAAAGCTGTTTTCTGCTTTTTTCTCCTCTCTTCCACCCCCTTTCTAAGCTCCCAGCTGCTCGACCTCTTGCGTAACTGTGAGAGAGCACTGAGTTTTTGATGGGCTCCAGATGTGCAGCAGGGTGGGGGTGGAGGGTGGGGACGGTAGGTCTGAAGTCCCCTGAGTGCTCTAACTGTGGGAACATAGGGCCCCGACGCAGCAGGAGTGGGGACACACTGCCCAGAGCCTTTATCATGGGGTCAGCTGGTTGCTGGGAGGCCAGAGAGCAGTTGGGTGATGTTTCAACCCCCTGCCTCAGCATCAGCTGCCTCCGTGGCAGGCTTGATTATTCCCTGAAATTCCTCCTGACCAAGACGGTACAGAAGAGCTGGAGTTATGAAACAGTTTTGTGAAAAGTCTTTGAGGTACCCCAGTCTGAGCCCCTTCCCTCAAATGCTGGGTCTTGGCACATAGGATACCACAGTTGGGTTTTGTTTCTTTTTCTTCCTTTTCTCTTTCTTTTCTTTCTTTCTGTTTTTCTTTTTTTTCCCTTTTTTTTGACAGAATAGCCTGAAAATTACTTCATGATCTGCTTCATGGAAGGTGGACAGAGTTAAAATACTTTTATTTTGAGTTAAAATACTTCTATGAGTCTCAAACAATATGACAAAAGAAAGAATAAGAGGCTTTGACCCCCAACACTGCTACCCCAGCCCCGGCCAAATCTTGGGGCTTCCTGGTACCCACAGCACATGCTGGAGCCTGATGATTTGACCTCTATTAGCTACAGGAGGTAGCTGCAAAGTGTCCTTCCCCCTCCTGCTTCTTGTCCATTGCCTGGCTCCGTTCAGCTCCAGCCTCCAGCCGTGGGGGGTCCCCCTGCTAATGTTGGCCCTGTCAATGAGTGACCAAAGATTCCTGCTGTTCAACCTCCTGCTGTTCCTGGGTTAGGGAGAGAGGGTACACACTAAAGTCACTGAATCAGAACAATATTCGTCCATCCCCAAAAGGACAAATTATTTTCTGCTATCCTCCCCCCATTGTAATTTACTCCAGTCTTGGGGGCTTTTTGCTTCCTCCTTCAGGGAGGAAGAGTCTCAGAAGTCCCTCCAGTGCAGGTTAAAGAGGTCTAGTCTAGCTGAGTCCAGTTCCCTAGGGCCTCCCTCGTCAGTCTCCTGGGGCAAGAGCTGGCTTTGCAAGGTAAGGATCCACTGTCAGCATTGGGTTTCGGGTGGGGGTTGAGAAGGAGAATGGCTTTCAACCTGGTTCAGTTTCTAGGCTTTTCTTAGATTTTTAGTCCCCTTCCTTCTTCCTTATTAACCCCTCACTCCTACAGAGACCCAAACTGCTGTAGGATGGTGTGCTGGACTGTATATCTATAGTTTGCCTCCCAGTTGTAAACTCTCAAGTTGTGGGGGTGGAGCCACAGTGTACAGGGGCAAGATGATCATTGCATTCGGCTTTACAGTTTGCACAGCACTTTAACATGCTTGCTTACACCTTTCCTTAGAAAAATCTGTGATCCCCTGTGTGCAGGGTTATCAACCCCATTTACGGTTCTTCATGATGGAGGGGCTTGGAATAGGATGAGGAGAAGGGGTGACAGAGGGCAGACCTGGATACCCTTAGCAGTCGTCTGAAGATGTTGAGAGTATGTTTTAGGGCTGCGACTATGAGGTTTACTGGAAGATGATGGAGGAGTCAGGCAACTAAAGTGAAAACAGAGGGGGTCGGGGGGAGAAAAACTGTCAAAAACACCCTCTCAGAAGAACCTTAAAGCCTAGGGACGGAGGGTGGTCTAGCAGAGTCCGAAGGGGGGTGGGGGTGAGTGGGGATAGGGGTGTGTACGGGGTGGTGGTGGTGGTAGTGGAGAGCCCAGCTGCAGAGATGAACAAAGCGGGCGCTGTGCAGGCGGGGGAGGTGCTGCTATGGGAAAGGGTGGGTGGGGGGACCTCGGGCTCCCGTCCCACAAGGGCGTCTTCTCAGGCTGGCCAGGCAGAAGGGACGGGGGACGGGGGCGGGGACTCGCAGGGGGTGGGGTGGAGAGGCGGGACCCGCTTGTTCTCCTCCTACTCAGCGGGCTCCCAGGGAAAAGCAAGAGTGTCCTGAGCCTGAGGCCGCGGCGACAGAGCCAGGCGAAGGAACCTGTGTCCCCCTCTCCCCGCGAGGTAAGAACGCTCTCTCCCACTACGCCTGCGGGTCTCGCTCGCTGCGCGGCTGGGACTGGATAAGAGGAAGTCCCAGGGGCCTGGCGAGAGCCCCCGAATGAGCCCTGGGCTGGAGAGCCTGGAAGAAACTCATAAGGGAGGAGAGGTGCCCCAGGTGAGTGCGTTGGGGCGCAAGGGGCTTTGGGCGGAGTGGGCTCCGCAGCTTTCCTGCGAGCTGCTTGCTGCTCTTGCCCTCCCGAGACGCTGCCCGCGCCGCCGCCAGAGGGGGCCCTCGCGCTCTCTCCCGGGACGAACGTGGATCCTTTTCTCTTCAAGACTCTCTTTGCGGGCACCCAGATGGCCGGGGGACACTCGCAGGATCTCGTCCTCTTGCTCCCACACCTCTCCTCTCCCGCCGACAGCAGTACTGAGAGCCCTGCATCAGGAGGGGGATCCCCTGGGGTATCTCCCCTCCGGTGCCGGGCCTGGCCGCCTTAATGGACGGAAAGGGATGCAGAGTCGGGCTCAGAGGCAATGGTATCCAGGAGGGTGTGTTCAGGAGATGGGTGCCACATCTGGGGCCTCCCAGGTCCTCTTCCGAGGCCCCGAGTCTTTAGGGGTCCGGGACGCCGGAGGGGGGACCCTGGGGCAGTGAGTCCCCGGCTCTTGCCAAGCCCGCGTGGTCGGGATACGAATCCTTTGCGGAGTTCCCCGGGGCCCCGGCTGAGCCAGGTCATCGGGCTCCTTCAGGATGGGGAAGCGCGGGCGGGCGGGAGCGGCGTGGGGGCTGGGAGGGCCCGAGGGGCAAGGGGTTGCCCAGGCGCCCGCGGACGCTTCCGCCCAGGCGGGCGCGAGCGGAGGCTGGGCCCGGAGACCGCTCAGCTCGGCGGGGGACCCAGGGAGCCGGGGCGGGGCTGCATTCTGGGCCCGTTAGCTCAGCCGTCCCGGAGGCTTCTTGAGGCTGACTCATCCGACGGGTCACACACAAACAGCCTCCCCCCACGTCAGACATCCCACGCGCAGACACGCACGGCGCGCCACCCGGTATCACCCACGCACCCTTCCCAACGCACAGACCGCGCGGACTCCCCAGTCTCTCTCCACCGTGACACGTGTGGAACTCGGACATCTAGACTTGCATACACTTCACACACACGCCAAGCACCCGCAGCACTCGCAGGAACCCCACCTCACATCGGCGGACCCCCGCGCTCACGCCCCTCCCCGCGCACACGCACCCCGCTGACACACGCAGCTCACACCCATCACACAACAGTCCTCACACATGCGGCCCCTCTCATACGCACCCCCTTCACACACGCATCTTCCTTACACACACACAAATGCTACACTCGCAGCCCTCCGCTCACGCCCGTAGCCCCCCTCCCGCATCCGCCCGCGAGGAGCCGCTGGTGTCTGGGGGCCGCCCCTTTCCCCCGCCGCGCAAACAAGCGGCCCCTTCTCCCCGCCGGGCCAAAGAAAGGCCGCTTGTCCGGCGTCAGCGGCGGGCGGGGCGTCCCGGCAGGAGGCCCAACACTGTGGCCTTGTCCCACCTGGCGGCCCCGGGGAGGGCAGCGAGGGGCAGCAGGGAGCCCTCCGTGCGGAAAACCCCACTCGGCCCGGCAGCCTCAGGGAGCTGCCCTTTTCCAGTATCCCAGCTCCACCCCAAACACGAATAAAATCACACCCCTAAACTACACTCGCGCCTGGTCCTGGCCGCCTCCTCCAGCCCCGACTGCCTGTCTGTAGTCTCTCCTCACTCCTGGGTCCCCTGGCTTGCCCTCTGGCCCCCTCTTTTCCTCCAGGGCCTGGGCTCCCGCTCCCCCGTCTCCCCCTCCACGGCCCTGGGTACCTACCTTCTACTGCTCCCCCGGCCCGTCACCCCGTTTCCTTGAGGGCCCCTCTGTCCTCAGTCTCCCCTATCTCCTTCTTCGCCTCCCCAATCCCTCTACATCTGTCCCTGTCTCCCTCCACCTCTGCCCCGGACTCTATCCTGTTTCCCACCTTCTTCCCCTCCTCCTCATCCTCTGCCCTCAGTCTTCCCTCCCCAGCTCTCCTTTTCCCTCCTGCCTCAGTCTCCCTTTTTTATTTTTCCCTCCAAACCCCTTCGTCTCCCCTCCCGCCCTGTCCCTCCGCGGATACCCTCGTCTTCCTCCTCCTGGAAGTTCTCTCCGCCCCGGGACTTTCCCCACGCCCCGGCCCCCGCCCGGTCCTGGCGCCCCGCCCGCTGGGCTTCCAGCCTCAGTTTCCTTCCCTTCCCGACTCCTTCCTCTGCCGGCAGCCCTTCTTCGAGGGCGGATGTGCGCCAGGCCAGAGAAGGCGGCGGCGGGCCGAGAGGAATCCAGCTCGGCCCCGCAGGCCTCCGGCCACAGCCATGCGACGCCCGGGGCGAGGCCTGGACTGGTCGCCCGGGCCACAGGTGAGGCCGGAGCGGA